>NC_139570.1:49006414-49603829 GCF_965112155.1 Podarcis liolepis | reverse complement strand
CTGCTTGTTCATCTTGGGTTCCGGGACACCAGGAGGGCCCTTTTGGATCACTGTAAAGACCCACAAGCAAGGCCATGAGCGCAATAGCCCTGTTCCACTATTGTTCTACTGCAAATGGTATTCAAAGGCATGGTGGTTTCCACACAGAAGGAGATTAATTTATTAATTTATTTAATTTATTAATTTATTTGTCAACTGCCTTTCCCTGATGCCCAGGTAGAAATAGACAATTCTGCCAGTTTCAGTTTCTCTCCTTTTCTCATTTTCCTAACTTTTAGTTTGATTCAATCCATTTATTTGTGATTGTTTGCAGTAAAAAAAAGAAAAAAAGGGCAGCGTCTTCAGGGAGAATCTGTGTGCATTTGCATGCTTGTTTCTCTTAATATATACAAATTGTACACAATTTTGCCTAGTATTTTCTGTTTTCTCCTAATTGCATTTTTGTTCATATTTTCCCTAAATATATCCATTATAAGTGTACTTTTCACTAACATATTCATAATTATATGCACTGCAGTGTAAAATTCAGAAACAGACAATATTCAGAGACATCAAAGGATAGCGTGTGTTTTGTTTTGTTTTGTTTTGTTTTGTTTTGTATTCGCTCAGGAAGTGCAAATGTAGTAGGTTCATATAGAAATGTAAACTGAATGAATTCTGCACCCCACCCCACCCCAACCACTACCAAAATCTGTGCATTTCACATGCCATTGTGCCCCACCTACTCACTGAGGAAATCGTTGCCTTTCACATTGATTAGAAGGCCTCCCTGCTAACCTTTCTCCTTTTGTTCCTCCTTCTGAAGGCATTGCCAGCCTGAACCAGAGCGCACTGAGCCGGCCTATGCAACGGAAACTGGTGACACTAGTGAACTGTCAGCTGGTGGAAGAGGAAGGCCGGGTCAGGGCCATGCGGGCAGCCCGCTCCCTCGGGGAGAGAACTGTCACTGAGCTGATATTGCAGCACCAGAACCCTCAGCAACTGTCTGCCAATCTCTGGGCCGCTGTCCGGGCACGAGGGTGCCAGTTCCTCGGTCCAGGTAACCCCTAGCTGGAGTAAATAGAGAGAGGGACTTGTCAGAGTGAAACAGTGAGGCCACAGTCCTGTACAAGTTCCCTTGGAACTAAGACTCATACTTCTGAATGGATACATCTAGGATTGGGCTGTTCATCACTCAGACACTATTTGAGAAAACTTCCTACCAGGTCCCCACCTTGGGGTAGAAGCTGGTGGGCTCTGTTTATTTTTGGAACAAATAATTTAAGTTCCCAGCCTTCACTGTTGCAAAGGTTCAGGCAAAGAATAGTTTGGGCCTACATCCTTTAACCTGCTATGGTTTGCCCTTGCATTTCTAGACCCTAAATAACGTCAACCTATGGCTTTCTAGCTATGCAGGAAGAAGCCTTGAAGCTGGTGCTGCTGGCCTTGGAAGACGGCTCAGCCCTCTCCAGGAAAGTCTTGGTGCTTTTTGTTGTCCAGAGGCTGGAGCCAAGATTCCCCCAGGCATCCAAAACCAGCATTGGCCACGTGGTACAGCTTCTATATCGAGCCTCATGCTTCAAGGTGCAGTGCTTTCGAGTTTCCCATTTCTAATCTGTTTTAACTGTTTTTAATTCTGAAATTTACATTTTTATAGCCCACCCTGGACCCTGCTGGTAAAGTAAATTTCATAGTAAAAAAAATCATTCTAGGTTTTCTGCAGCTAGGCAACCCATAGTTAGCAAAGCTGCTTTTAATGAAATATTGGTTACGATACCTCAGAAAATGTTAGGGTAGTTTAGTAATAAGAATTAACTCATGAGAAATCTTTGTAGTACTCTCTCTGACCACTTCTTTTAAAACTTCAAAGGAAGACCAGTGCAAAACTAATAAATTTTTCAAAAAGTTTGGTTCTATCCATTTATTATTATTTACATTTGTTATTTTTTTTATCTTTTCCAAAGTCAGCCAAAGCAACTTACCACCATCTGGGTTTGAGTAGAGGCAGTGGTTCCCTACCCTAATTACAAGTCTGTGTCAATTTTATAAAAGTTTAAATCTATGCAATGAGAGCATAGTATTGTTCATGACAGCAGTAACTGGTGATAACACAATAATCATGGGGCACATTCCTTTCCATCAAATGCACTCTTGGATATGCATGGGGGGGGTATCAGCATGCATTTTGCTGAAAGGCAGTGTGGTTTAGATGGACTATGTCTGCACATGGATGCAGCCCCACAGTCCTTTAAATTGATATTTGAGTGCACTAGGCATGGAGTGCCTGGCGTGCTCTGGTCCATGGGGTCATGAAGAGTCAGACATGACTAAATGACTAAACAACAACAACAGGCATGTTTGTTCATCGTCTGATTTGTGTAGGTCACCAAAAGAGATGAAGATTCTTCCCTGATGCAACTGAAAGAGGAATTTCGCAGCTACGAGGCATTGCGTAGGGAACATGATGCTCAGATTGTCCACATTGCCATGGAAGCCGGCCTTCGGATATCACCAGAGCAGTGGTCTTCCCTACTCTATGGAGACCTGGCCCACAAATCCCACATGCAGTCCATTATTGACAAGGTGTGTAGCGGCTACAGAATAGTTGCTTTTTATTTGTGTTTTTTTCTGGAATACAGCACTACGTCTGGTGATGAAGCTGCATAGGGCAGATTCTGAGCTGAGAGATACAGCCTCTCAGCGCTGATCCTCAGTTCATGCAACCTGAAGACGTGCTGTTAATTACGGAATATTTCTCTCCTGCCTACACCTTCGGCTCAGGTCAATCAAACAGCAACCATTTGATAGAAGAAAAACTTCTATAAGAAAAAAATCTGTTTCTTGATCCACAAAAATATGTGTAGAGAAAGTGGGTAGAAAGAAGCTCTTTTTCCTCTCCTATGATACTAAAACTTGGGGCCATCCAATGAAACAGAACAGAAGAGTCAGGCTGGAGAAGAGGAAGTGTTTCTTCACACAGTGCATAATTAAATTACGGGATTTGCTCCCACATGATGTAGTGAAGATAAGACAAATTCATAGAAGATAAGTCTTATCAGTGGCTACAAGAAACAATGGTTATGTTCTCTCTCTACTGTTGGAAAAAAAAGGCCTCTAAATACCAGTTGCTAGGAGCTGCAAGTGGGGAACCTGCTTTTGTGCCCAGGTCCTTCTTGTGGACTTCCCAGGAGAGGCTGCTGAGAGATCAGGATGCTGGACTAGATGGTCTGATCCAGCAGGCCTCTTCATGGGTTCACAGTAGAATTTCTTTCATATAATGCAAAGCAGTACAGGATTCCTTTTGGTGTACCAACCTCCCCGCTGCACCAAGGATTCTTATGTTTTATTGTATTTTTAATATTTTATTGGAAGCCGCCCAGAGTGTCTGGGGAAACACAGCCAGATGGGTGGGGTATGAATATATTATTATTATTATTATTATTATTATTATTATTATTATTATTATTATTTATTTAAGCACTTGTTTGTTTCTTTTCTTTAGCTTCAGTCCCCAGAATCCTTTGCAAAAAGTGTGCAGGAGTTGACCATTGTTCTGCAACGTACGGGAGACCCTGCAAATTTAAACAGGCTTCGTCCCCATTTGGAGCTATTGGCCAACATAGATCCTAATCCAGGTATGTGAATGGTCTGCATGCGTACTTGAGCATGCACACTCACATTTTGTTTTACATTCCTTCCTTACGAAAGGAGAGGGATAGTTTTATTTCCCTTTTCACTGTATACTGGGGGATTTCTTTCTTAGTTGTTTTACTCACAGCAAGATTTGTGCATGCCATGGGAAACCTAGATATGCTTTCGTCACATGGGACAATCTTTATCTTGTTCTGTGCGGTTTCCTCCACAGGAGTGCGTTCTTTGTAGTAACCTGGTGCCTGCTAGATGTCGTTAGACTACAAATCCCATCAACCCTGACCCCTTGCCTGCTGTCTGGGGCTGATGAGAGTTGTGGTCCAAAACATATAGAGGATATCTGGTAAAGGAAGCCTGGTTGGTTGAAGTTATATACCGCCCTTCATCTGATTATCACAGGATGGTTTATGGTATAAGAACACAAAAATACATAACATGATAACAAATAAGACAATAACACTCCTCCATTCAAACATACACCATTTAAAAGGCCATCAATTATTTAATTAGCGAAAGGTCTGGGAGAAGAGGAATGTTTTTGCTTGGTGCCTAAATAGATGTAGAGAAGGTGCTAGGTGGTCCTCTCTGGGGAGAGCATTCCACAAGTGGGGAGCCATCACAGAAAAGACCCGTACTCACGTTTTCACCTCCAGGCCTCTCATGAAGGGGGCCATCAAAGATGGGCTCCAGATCATGAGATAAGGGCCTGGGTTGGTTCATGTGGGGAGAGGCAGTTTATGCAGTTGCCAACTGTGAGATAGTAGAAGCAGTAGAGAGGTAGAGGCCCAATCACAAATCTGGGAAAACAAAATTTTAGGACTCCAGTTTGGCTCTACCAGAAAAATACTGTGAGAAAATGATGCCATGTCAGTAGAGCATCAGTGTAGCCTGGTGGGAATTTTGGCACCAGCAGAGTTCCTGTTTAGTTTAGCCCTGCACTTCAAAGATTGTTTCTGCTTAGCTCAAGAGAAAAGTTGTAACTGACCAAAAAATGTGGTGCATTCCTGTTTGCTGCGGATAGCTCACTTTCCCCTTCCTTCTCTTTTGCTGCTCCCACAGATGCAACATCTCCAACATGGGAACAACTGGAAAATGCCATGGTGGCTGTGAAGACAGTTGTCCATGGCCTGGTGGACTTCATTCAGAATTACAGTAGGAAAGGCCATGAAACTCCACAGGTGACTGACTGATATTATTTAGCTGGTTGTTTTTAGCTTGCTTTTCGGCCAACAAAGGGGCTTAACTGAGGGGCAGAGCACCTGCTCCACATGCAGAAGTTCCCAGGTTCAGTCCCTGGTCTCTCCATAGAGGGCTGCCTGGGGGAAAGACATCTGTTTGAAATCCCAGAGAAGGTGTAGGCAGCTTCCTGAACTGGGAATAATAATTTTATTATTTGTATTCTGGCCCTCTGACTTGGTTGCCCTAGCTACTCTGGGCAGTTAAGATTTGACCTGTAGAGTTGGGATGTGAATAAAATTTTAAGATATATGGTGGTCCAGAGTTTTCTGACCCCCACTGAGGGGGAAGACCTTTGGCTGCACATTTTGAGGGTAAAATCATTCAGCTTCAGAGAGACCTTTGTTCCACAGCTGCTGCAGTCCTTTATGTAGGGCTTCCCTTGTGCTTAGTCTGGAAAATGCATTTAGTGCAGAATGCTGCTGCATAATTCCTGACAGGACCAAGAGTTTCTCAGGATCTTCACCTGTGCTCAGAGATTTGCACCTTCTGCCAGTTCACTACCAGGCTGAGGTCAAGGTGTTGTTGTTGGTATTTAAAGCCCAGAACAACATGGGACTAGTTTCTTAAGCAATTGCCTTATCCCATATATGTCAAATTGGTCATTTTGATCTACAGAACCTGCGCTTCTAAAAGTGCCATAAAATGTCTGCCCTTTGTTTTTAAGAAATCATTCCTTGGTTGTGGTGGCACCTGTGCTCTGCACTTTTAGACTCCTGCTGATTTTAGACCCCCCCCCCCCCCCGTTTTGGTAGGCCTGTCTGAACACATGATTTGGGTATATCTGTTCCTACATTTGTTTTAGGTGGTTCATTGTGTTTATTATTTTTAGATGTTTTTGAATGTTTGGAATCTGTTTTTAGTGTGCTTTTAATTACTTATTATTACTGTGTTTGCCATCTTGGGCTCCTCCCTTGGGGAGAGAAGGGAGATTGCACCTCTTCTCTCCCCCTGCCGCAGGCAGCTGGGTCCAAGGGACTAAAGAAAAGTATATTTTAAAATAATTCAATAAGGTACATATGTATCTAAGTATTAGAATTTATCTAATCTAGGAATGCCCACCTGCTGCCATGACTCTTCTGAATTCCCAGTGGCTGGCGGTAAAGAGGTGGTGCTTGTGCCTTTCTTACGGGTGGCCAGAGGCATTTGGCTAACTGCTCTTAGGAACCAAAGTATTAAGCATGGACTATGTGTCATTCCATTTTTACAATCAGCATAAATCTGCAACACTATAGGATCCTCTTTGGCCCATAGGAATTAGAACAACAACAACAACAAAAGAGAAAGATGTAAAAGTGTTTACCTGTCCAACTAACTTTTTTGGTATAAGAATAACTGTAGAATTAAAAATATATATATGAAGAAAAATTAAAACAAGAAAGAAAAGAAAGGAACCAATGATCCATGGGCCAGATAGGGCTTTGGGGCTGTCCATAGGGATAGTTGCTGGGGTGGTTTTTTAACTCCTTGGAAGTAGCTTGCTGTTTGTTTCTTGGATTCATGGGGGTTGGCACTTGTGGGCTTTTCTAGGATAGGAGCGAGAGGCAGGCAGTGACTCTCCTGGTTAGTTCTGTTTTCTGATGCTGCCTGGCATATTCTTAACACCTTCTGGTTGGAGGCAGTAAGGCTTCCAAATGCCAGTGGCTTGAAGCCACAGGGCGGGAGAGGGAGTGCGCCTGTTCTGCTTGTGAGTTTCCCCCAAGCTTCTGGTTGGCCACTGTGAGAACAGGATGCTGGACTTAGATGAGCCACCGGCTCTGTTATGTTCTCTCAGCGTGGTTGCGTGTTGAACTAACAGAACTATGAAAGTTCTCATGCTTAACTGACTAGCAGATTCCAACCAAAAACCAGGAAGAGCTTTCTGACCGTAGGAGCTGTTCAGCAGTGGAACGGTCTTCCTTGGAAGGCGGTGGGCTCTCCTTCAGTGGAGGCCTTTAAGCAGCGGTTGGGTGGTCACATCTCAGGGATTACCGTATTTTTCGCCCCATAAGACGCACCGGCCCATAAGACGCACCTAGATTTTAGGGGGGGAAATAAAGGGAAAAAAATTTATTTCCCCCCCAGGTGCGCTGCGCTAATCCAGAAGCTTGGGGCAAGCTGAGGTCAGCGCGCCCCAAGCTTCTGCGTGCCGGCAAGCAGTCCGCTGCCGCCCCAAGCCTCCCGCACCCGGCAGGTTGTCCCGCCGGGTGCGCAAGGCTTGGGGCGGCAGCGGACTGCTTGCGCGCACCTAGAAGCTTGGGGCCAGCTGAGCTCAGCCCGCCCCAAGCTTCTAGGTGCGCGCAAGCAGTCCGCTGCCGCCCCAAGCCTCGTGCACCCAGCGGGACCTCCTGCCGGGTGCGGGAGGCTTGGGACGGCAGCGGACTGCTTGCGCGCACCGAGAAGCTTGGGGCCAGCTGAGCTCAGCCCGCCCCAAGCTTCTGCATGCCCTCAAGATGACCCTCAAGGTCCCTTCCAAACCTACAATTCTTCAGTTTTATGGTGAGTACGGAACCCAGCACAGCTGTCAGTAAGGCGAAAGTCTTGCAAATGCGGTTCTCTCATTCTAGTGGGGTCAGCAACGACTCTGGTGGGGATTTATTCCAGGCTTGGTTTATGTAATGCAATGTTTTCCCTCCTTCTCTCCCTCTGTCGTTTTGAAAGCTGCAACCAAATAGCAAATACAAAACAAGCATGTGCCGTGACCTGCGACAGCAAGGCGGGTGTCCGCGAGGGACCAACTGCACTTTCGCTCACTCTCAGGAAGAGCTGGAGAAGTAAGTACTGGGAGGTGCGGGAGGAGCAGGAACTCTCCCTACGCTGGTGGATGCGCTGCAGGAGAGGCTTGACGCACAGCTTTCCCTGAAGGCGGGATGGGCAGCCTGCTGCCCTCCAGGTGTCATTGTACTCCACTTCCCATTGGCCCCAGACCAAGGAAGGTGGAAGTGGGTGGGTGGGGAAGTATTGCAGTTCAATAATACCCTGTGGATTCAGCCTAGATGGCCAATAGGATCCAGACTCCAACTGCCGGGCAAACAGGACATTTACGTAGACGTTGTAAGGCCAGTGTGATACAACCTCAGCCAGCAGGTAGTTGAGAGGTAACACCCAAATATGGGGGGGGGGGGGGGACCAACACACAAGCATTTATAGGTTTACAAGCAAACGGGTGGCTGTGTCCATATATGGCAGCACTTCCTTATACTGGCTTCTACTGGCTTAATCTCTTTTTTTATATATATATAAAATTTTTATTCACTTTTCACAAATTTTTAAACATATACAAATACCACAAACAAACACAAAAACAAATAACAAGTATAATTTCAAATCCTTCTTTTCTTATAACTTCTTTCTCCGACTTCCCCATACCTCCCCTTTCTGCATCCTATCTTCAAATTTATCCCAGCAAATCCTTACTCTTAATTTTGTTTAATTTACATCCTCTAATTTTCTTTAACTTAACCCTTACAGCTGTAAACCCCTTAGTTTTTAAAGCCAGCGTCATTCTAACATTCATTAATTTTACAATATTTCTTAAGATAATTCTTGAATTTCTTCCAATCTTCTCCTGCCGCTTCTTTTCCCTGGTCTCGGATTCTGCCAGCCATTTCTGCCAATCCCATATAGTCTATCACCTTCATCTGCCATTCTTCCAGGGTGCTACTGGCTTAATCTCAAGGCACAGCAACTTTCTTATTTTCCTCTCCTTTCTTGATCTTTAACAGTTGTAGCAATAGCTTCTACATACATGTCCTGTCCTTCTCTCACAGTTTCCTTGCAGACAAAACCTTAACTTCACTTAGCCCTTTTCACATGCATTTCAATTTTCTTTAGTTTTTAAATCCCTTTTATAATTTTATTTTCCTATGCAGAGCTTTCCCTTAATGCAGGGGTGGGCAGCCCGCGGTCATTCAGGTGTTGGACTCCACTCCCATTGACTCCAGACCAGGGAAGATGGGAGTGGGTTGTCATCCAACAGCAGTTGTAGTTCCCCCATCCCTGCCTCTCTCTCTGTCCTCTTGTTCCATCCTCAGAGGCCTCCTTTTGTTCTGAAGCCATGCCAACATCTCAGTGTCAGTAATTCCTGATCTCTTTTGCCTTTAAGATGGCAGGTATGCTTGGAGGAGGAAACATTTGGCCGTCCAGAAGTTGCTCAACTACAACTCCCATCATCTCTGGCTACTGACCATCACTTGGGGGGCTGATGGGAGTTGTGGTTCAGCAACATCTGGTGGGCCAAAGGTTTTCTACACTTGCGCTAGCAGGTCTATTTAGCTGGATACCACCCTCATATTTCATGTAAATATGTTGATGTACCTTACTTTGACAGTGCCTCCCCCTGCAAAAAGAAGTATTTGGCCTAGCTAAATCATGAACTTCTTTAAATGATAGCAAGCTTTCCAAAACGTTCCATCTCATCTACGTTTAGGTCATAAGTTTAAGATGCTAACATTACTTCCTTTGCTATCTAATCAACTGGGTTTCCATCGAATTCCTTATCTGCACAGTATGTTATTTTCCTGCATTGAAGAATGCACCGTAAGTGAATTTGGACAAAAAGTTTTGGCACTGACAAAGATTGCTTAGCTAAAAACAAACTGAAAAGTGGCAGAGATTTTTTTAAAAAATCACGAGGCTGAATAAATTCTATTCAGCATACTTTAACATACCATGAGAGACAGTCAAGCAATAATGATAAAGATTATCAAACAAGCTTATTACACAGCAAGAGTCTTACAAGGTTTGGGAATACAAAAGATGCCACAGCATGAATTATTAAGACTGAAAAGGCTTTAAATATGCAATTTTACAATTTTCGATCATTTTAAAAATTGAATTAACTACTAATGGATTATTTTTTTTGAAATGTAAATAAATAAACCAGTTAAAAAACCCCCACCACCATTTGACCAGAGGAGTTGTAACGCTGAAGCCTTTCTCAAATTACTTTTGGCAGAAACAGTCACCTAGAATCATAGAATCCTAGAAGAGTTGGAAGAGACCACAAGGGTCATCGAGTCCAACCCCCTGCCAAGCAGGAAACACCATCAGAGCACCTGCCTCTAATTTGAAGAGGAGCTCCCCTTGCTCAGATTTGGAGGGGGGATGGAGCTAGAGACAGAGAACTGTGGGGCAGAGGAGGGAAGTGGGTGGGAGTCTCGGCAGTGACCCTTCCTTCAAGACAACTCAAAAGGATCTAGCTTTGGGGATGGCTCCCTGATGTCCAGTCTCCCTTTGGTTTGACTTTTCCTGGAACATCTTCAGATGCTGTGGCAAGCCCTATCCAATTTATCACCATCACCATCTATTTATTAATTTATATTCATCCATAGATCTCTAAGTGGTTCACAACATAAAAATACAAGAAAATAACCCCCCCCCCAACACATTTAAAAGAGCAGTGGATGTCTGTCAGCCAAAAGCCTGGTTGAAGACCATTTTCACCTGCTGCCTAAAGATGTATAATGAGGGTGCCAGCCTTTCTACCACACAGTTCCAATTTAAGAAATAATAAATGGGCTTTTCTGAGCAATCTGAGGCCCATACAAATATGGAAGCTGTTCTGCATATGCCTGCCTTCCAGAATTGGCGAAGCTGACACACAGGCTTCGGGAAAAGGACAACAGGGATTTTGAAAAAGAGTGGGAACCTTTTAATTATATTTGCAGAAGCAAAGAAAGAATATTGATCTGATGGTAGGATTCACAACTTTATGGATAGGGAGCAGATAATGTAATGAAAAGGAAAAATATGATATTTGTAGAAAACAGCAGAATATATGAATGAGGTTAATAAATCAAAAATGGAAGTTTAGGGAAGTCCAAAAGGGGGGAGGGAGAGATGTGATGTAAGCTGTATGTTATAAGTATATTTGTAATGAGAGAAAAGAAAATTAGTATTTTTTTAAAAAAGACATATGCATGCTTTCCAGGTATCCTGATTTTCCAGGGACAACCCCAGAATTTCAGAAGCCGTCCCTGTTTCTGATTTGATCGCAGAATGTGTGTTTTCCTTTTCCTCCCCTCCTTATCTCGGAAAACAATTAAAAGTGGTGTGTGTAGATACAAAAACGGAGTCTTGTTTATACTCAAAATAACATACCAGTGCCAAATGAAGGAAACGGCAAAGCTGGCATAATAAAGCCCTTCCTGTAATTTTGAAGGGAAGTGTCACCTAAATTCACATGCCCACTGCTTTATTGCAACCACAGGTATCGGCTGAGGAACAAGAAGATCAGTGCCACAGTGAGAACCTTCCCCCTGCTAGGCAAAGCCAGTGTCACGAGCGCAGTCTCCACCACGACAGGAAGCATCATTTCCATCATGGGAAGTGCGGAGAGCTCTGCGAAGATGGCACAGAGCACTAACGGCATTGTGAGCCTGGAGAGTGGCAGCCCCCAGCTGATCCCACGTTGCGCCGACCCCTCGTCCATGATGGTGTTGGAGAACGTGAAGAAAGCGGGGAAAGCTGGAGCCAATGGACAGAACACCCCGGGCTCCTTGGCAGATCCTCTCTCTGAAAAGTATGTGCCATGCTTGAAAGAAGGAACATAGCTCAGCGGCAGAGCATCTTTCTTGCAAGCAGAGGGTCCCGGGTTCAGTCCCCAGTGGCATCACCAGGTAGCGCAGGGAGAGGCTCCCTGCCTGAAACCCTGGAGAGCTGGTGCTGCCGGTGTAGACAGTACTGATCAATGAACACGTTGTTTTTCCATGCAGTGATATGTGTAGCCAGCCTGGTCAGTAGCCAGGAATGGTGGGCATTGGGGGTCCAGCAACATCTGGAAGGCCCCCAGGCTCCCCATTCCTGCCATGTAGGGAATGCTTTTTAAAACCAACATTAGAGGTTTTGTCTACATGCCTAAATTTTAAAAGTTACCCCAAGATTTCTATAATTCAAGAGACAGGCTAAATTTCATCTCTCTCTTTCTGAATTTCTTCCAGTAAAATTGGTTCCCTTTCGAAGACTCCTGTCAGTCAGGTGGCAGCTACCTCAGCAGGTCCTCCTCCTCCGCCGCCTCCTCCTCCTGTGGGCACAGAGATGAACTCCATCGCGCCCCAAGCTGGCCCATTTGCTGCTCGAATGCCTGTCTACCCGCCTCACTCCGACAGCCTCCAGTATTTTCAAGATCCCAGAACCCACCTCTCCTATGAACCCCAGCAGTACCCGCAAGCAGGTGAGTCACTGACAGGGCACTCAAGCAAACCTGGCCTTTTCTGTGGCCACCTCTGGATCATGGACCTACCTTCAGAGGGAACTGGTCATCGGACCTGCTGTCCTTTAGGCCCCAAGTAGGGACAGTCCTCTTCCTTCATGCTTTCAGTGGTGGCCCACACTGGTGGAGTAAAACTTTTATCACTGTGTGTATAAAATTATGTGGTGTGTCTAGAGAGATGTTTTTCTCCCCCTCTCATAATACTAGAACCTAGTGGAGTCATCCAGTGAAGCAGAATAGTGTAAGATTCAGGACAGAAAGGACTTTTTCACACAGTGTGTAGCTCAAGCTTCCTCAGTCTGATGCCCCAGCACATGACTGTAATGTCTCTTCCAGCCTGGCCATGCTGGCTGGGGCTGATGGGAGTTGTAGTCCAAAGCACCTGGTGGGCACCTGGGGAAAGTTGGCCTAGATGGATTGGTTTCAAAACATCAACTGAAAATGTGCTTCCTAATAAATATTGAGTGGCAGATTTTAACATTTATTCTTTAATACAACTGTATATTACAAAGAGATGCAAGCACCTTAAAAAAGGCATTCCTTCTGCTTGCATGGGAGAAAGAAGATGCAACACATGTAACATGTAACCGAGGGCCTTCTCGGTGGTGGCACCCACCCCGTGGAATGCCCTCCCAGCAGATGTCAAGGAACTAAGAAGCTATCTGAAGACATCTGAAGGCAGCCCTGTTTAGGGAAGTTTTTCATATTTAATGCTTATTGTTTTTAACACTCGATTGGGAGTTGCCCAGAGTGGCTGGGGAAACTCAGCCAGATCGGCGGGGTATAAATATATTATTATTATTATTATTATTATTATTATTATTATTATTATTACATGTGTAATATGCTATATGCCTGGAGTGCCTGGCGTGCTCTGGTCCATGGGGTCATGAAGAGTCGGACACGACTAAATGACTAAACAACAACAACAACAAATATGCTATCTGCAAACAAAAATATCTCCTCTTCTTCCCCCATCCTCTTTTGGAAATATTTTATATACCCATATGCAGATTTAGGCTGCAATTCTTAGGACACTTACCTGGGACTAAACCCCACTAAACATAGTGGAATTTACTTCTGAGTAAACATGCACAGAATTGGGCTGTAAATTGATTAATCAGGTATTTATTAAACAATTACCAGAGAGGTACCCGTGTTGGTATATCACAGCAAAATTGACAAAGGGTCTCAGGCTTTGTCACCAGGCTTTGTAGATGGGAAAAATGAAATGTTATTCTGCTTGCACATTGAGGAGGTGGGGGTTTTTCATCAATGAGGTCAGAGGTAAATAAAATTCAGAAAAGTAGACAATGATAATTATTAACAGTGGTCATTCAAAAAAAAAAGTTGCATTGGTAATACAAGCAGCATCTGTACTGTTCAGAACTCACCCTCACCCACTCCGCCTCTAAACTACTTTTATACACACTTTTAGCATAGAAAACATTATGCCATTTTGTTAATGTGTAGGTGCCACAAAGCTGTTGATTTATTGTTAACATTTATAGCTTACCTTTGTGCATGACCACAGGCCTCCAAGACAGGTGATTGTAAGTGTCAGTTAACAGTAGCAACCATTATTGTTCTGTAGTTAATGGCAGTGGAGACTAATGAAGGCTTTGTGGGTGAGTGGGAACCATGATGAGAAATGACCCTCTCTCCCCCAACTTTAGCAGCAGTATGTTGTAAAATTCATATAGCTCATTGACTTTTGATTTCTCTTAAATATTTCTACTGATAGCTTTACTCCACTGACAGCAGCTGCCTTATGTCAGTCTACATTGTGGCATATAAAGAAGAGACTATTTCTGGTCCATTTAAATGTGTACAGAGGGGAGAAATTATTATTGGGCTTATATTCTGAGGAGAGGAGTAAGTTAGTTCTGTTCAGCTAAGTTCTGGCAGCTAAGAAGACCTGGTCAATGCATGCAGCAAAAGCAAGGTGATAGAATTATCTGTACCATTGCAGGCTTCAGGTGGGTGGATGGAAGATAATTTTAAAAGAAAACATCTCCCTGCAAGTAGAACACTAGCGAAGTTGTAGCCTAGTCTGCTCCCTGCTGTGCCAGTTTTCTCCTTGTGGGGATATCATTATTATTATTAATTTTTGCATGGGGAAGCATTCAAAATGGACCTGAACATGGTACAGTCCACCCTACTTCCTAATTCTGCTACATGTGCAGACTGGCCCTAGAACAATGTGAAGTTCTAGATGATAGGCCAAGCTCAGCAAGTGTCTCTTGTTCCATAGGATACTACCCAGCACCACCGACAGTCCCAGCTGGTGTGGCCCCTTGCCTCCCTCGCTTTGTGAGGCCCAGCAATGTTCCGGAATCCGCCCTCCCATCTGCTTCTGTGCCATACGGCGACCATTACAGCGCATTCCCCCCTCGGGACAGATTGAGCTCTCCTTACCAGCCGCCACCGCCACCGCAGCCCTATGGGCCAGTCCCGTCTGGGATGTATGCCCCGCTCTACGACAGCCGGCGGATCTGGCGGCCGCAGATGTACCCAAGGGATGACATAATCCGGAGCAACTCCTTGCCTCCCATGGACGTCGTCCACCCCACTGTCTACCAGTCCTTCCTGCGGGAGAGATACAACTCTTTGGACAGCTACCATTCCATGGCCTGTCAGTTGCCGGCTGACCAGAGGACGGTGCCTTCCTTGAGGGTAGGTTCCCCGCTAGCCACTGGAGCTTTGTTCCTTACTGCTCTGAGGCCTCTCAGATATCCCAAACCAGCTCCTCCTCAAGGGCCTCTGGTGCCATTTTGCCTGCAGGCAGAGACACATTTTATTTGCCTGGGACTCTTAAACTTGCTGCATGAATTGCTCTCCTGTGTGGCTTCCTTTTTGGAAGCTCCCTAGGCAGAATGAGATGATGTCTTAGAACTTTGGGGCATTTCTGCGACCTGATTTTTTTCTGTTTAAATGGTTTATGGCTCTGAGCTGAAGAGCACTCCCATACTGCATAAAACAAGGCAGAGGTGAAACAAAGCAAACATAGGGAGCAAGAGCAGGTGCACCCAACACTTGGGGCAGGGGCCAGTTAGGACTCCTTGTGACCCTCCTCCCCACATTCCTTACCCCAGTACCACACTTGAATCCTTGCACACTTCTGGGTTGTAGGCTGGCAGGATACAAGGCTTGCTTCCCCTTTTGGGAAGTTGCTATTGCCTGTCTTTTGTTTAATCAGAGCAAGCTCCTGGCCAGCTGGTGAATTCCTTTGGGGGAAGTATCAGAGAGAAGGGTGTGTGGGAGTGTAGGGGAAAGGTTGCAGCTGAGTGTTAGAGCGTCTGCTTTGCATGCAGAAGGTCCCAGGTTCACTGCCCAATGGCATCTCTGTGTCTGAAACCTGCTGCCAGTCAGTGTAGACAGTACTGAGCTAGGTGTACCTGTGGTCTGGGTCAGTATAAGACAGCTTATACTGTGTATTTCTGATTTTATCTGCCGTCACATGGTTCAGATCAGGAGGAATTTGGGCATGGTGGGAGGAGATCCAGCTTAACGCCTTCCTTGCATTGCCAGCTGAACATTTATATATTTAATAGGTTTATGTGCCACCCACTCATGTAAAATATAAAGGCGGCCCACAACAGTATATTTACAACAGACCATGAAATAACATCAAACAGTACAAAATTCTGCATTGCCGCTGATGTGGCAGAGCACCCGCCCTGCGTGCAAAGGGTCCCAGGTTTGGCTCCCCAGGTTCAGGCAGGTCTGGGAGTGTCCCCTGCCCTGGAGAGCCGCCACAAGTCAGCAGAGACAGTGCTGAGCTGAGTGGACTAATGGTGTGACTCCATACAAGGCAAATTCCTGTGTTCTTGTAACACAAGCCTTTGAGCGGCTAACTCTTGTGTTCCATGTGATGTTAATCGGTCCTGATCTGGCACCTTTCTCCTAGGATCCTTGTGGCCACTTGAAACCCACTTACGACGACCCACTGCGGAGGAAGCCGGAGCAGTGGGCCCCATGCCACATACCAAAAACGCCTCTCGTGTCCTCCTCCACTCTGCCTGCAGCCGCACAGTCTCCTCCTCCTCCTTCCCCTCTCTTCAACGTGGACTTCAGCCGAGAAGTAAGGCACCAGAGAGCTACAGGGATGTGGGTGGGGGAAGAGCACAACTGCTCCACCAGACGCTTTGGCACTCCTTTCTCCTGGGGTTCAGCATGTGCTCCCTCATGTCCTGCCTGAAAGTGGATGCTTCCCATGATGGCTTGGGATTTAACTCCATAGGGCATTGTGGGGAACTTGTGGCCCTCCAAATATGGCTTGGCTCCAGGCTCTCCCCTCCCCAGCAGCCAGGAGTGATGGTAGTTTGATTCCAGCGACATCTGGAAGGCCACATCTGTAGTCTAATGACCAATGATGGTCCTGAGGCTTGGGATCTCCTCCAATTTTGTTTTGATAATTTGTAGTCCTGCATGGTTGCTTTGAAGAGCTGGGATGTGATTTAATCCTCCTAGACACTTTTCCTTTTCCAAATCTCTCCCCCCCCCCCCACCATACACACCCACTTGCTATTAACTTCATGGAGGGGAACAAGGCAGCTACAACCTCTTTCTCTTCTACTCACCCCCCTCCCCACCACAAGCTAATAGCAGTTTGCACCAGGGCCAGTATTTAGATTGGGGAAGGATATTGAGATTAAACAACTTGCATAGGACCATTTATCTGTTTGGGGGAGATTTTTCATAATCACAGAATTGCAGGGACCCGAAGGGTCATTAGTTGAGCCTCCTGCACTGCAGAGGGCCCTGCAGTCACTGGTTTCAAATCTCCAATGAGGGAGAATGCATCACCTTCTGAGGGAGTCTGTTCCACTGTCAAATAGCTCTTAACCTCCAGAAAGTTCTTCCTAAGGTTTAGTTAGAATCTTTTTTCTTGCACTGTGAATCTATTGGCTTTGTTTTATTAAGTTGCAGTCCTATGTCACTGGTTAGGATGGCTGCCTGATCAAAAGATAAACCTCCCACATCAGGCCTACCTGCCACCCTCCTAGTGGAAACAAAACTTCAGCAGGCACCCTGCTCTTACTTATCCTTGGTTCCCACCTCCCTTTTCCTTTTCCTTCTCTTCCCTTTCTGCCATGTGTTTCCCTGCAACCTCCTCATCGCAGGGAAATTGCTTTCCCTTTTTCTTCTGTTACTCTGTACAGCACAGCATCCCCAAATGTGCAGATGTTTCTGCTGCTGACATGGGAAATACACAAAAGGCCTTTGGGGTGATCTTGTGGGAGATTAGCCTCCAAATCTAACAAATGCATGTTCTTGCTAGTTAGCATGAGAGGGGGCTAAATCCTCAGAGCTGTATACCCAGACCATAGAAATAAAATTGGTATAGAGGGCTCTGTGTGGGGTCATTTTCCCTCCTCTGCTGGAAAGGTAGGAACATATAGTATTTCCTGTTCCACTCTCTCTTCCTTTTGACCAGCGTTTGGAGGCCAGCAGGCCCCACTTGCTCCGACTCCAGGCACAAGCCTGAAGCTGGTTATACTGTAAATAACGAGTATTTTGGCTGCATAGTTTTTTACTGCTGCCATTGCTGTGAAATAGTGCATGATTATAAACTTGACAAGCTGTTGCCTGATGTTTTAAGTGGGTTAGGAAGGGGTAAGCCCCCCCCCCAGGGTTTTACAGTCTATTTCCTATGTTTTTAATTGTGCTGCCAAGGGTGGGGTTTTGAAACTTGATTCAAATCGCACACAAGGGCACCTGGAGAGATGATTTGCAATTAATATAGCCTCTCCTACTGATTAAACCCCACCCCACAGAGCTTACCTGGTGTCTTCCTTTCTCTGCAGTTCTGTGAGAGTGCCAGCAGCCAGCATAGCTCCAAGTACGAGGACGACCGCCTCTCCCACTACTCTCCCTGGTCCTGTGGCACCATCAGCTCCTGCATAAGTGCCATTGAGTCAGAGCCCAAGGATGTCATTGCCAATTCTGGTGCTGTGCTCCTGGTAAGGCAGCTTCCCCTCTGGAGCCCATTCTTCTTGGTAGCCAGGCTCAGAGCCAGTGCTTCTCCCTCTGCCAGTGGTGGGTTTTCTTAGAACCAGTTTCCAAAACATGATTCCCTTAACCTCATCTTACGTCTACATGCACACACGCACGAGTGCCCTCCCCCAGTCTACCGCATAAGGGAAAATATATTGTCCTGAGCACCTTCCAGGGTTGTTGTAAGGATTGTGAGAAGTGATTTGGATGCCCTGCCAGATGACGTTCCGAAGGGAACTGCTTCTAAAAGGGTTCCTATGAGTGCAAAATGTTACACTGGGCCTAAGAATGAGCCTCCCTGCCGCACCAGGCCATGTGCAGGCCAGAACCTGCATTGCAGGAAACTGGACTGGGTGACCCTTTGGGCCCCTACCAACTCTACTGTTCTGTGATTCTATCTCTGGGCTTTCCTTTTCTTGTGGGGCTTTGCAGGATCTGGACAGTGGGGACATGAAGAGGCGGGTGCACCTCTTCGACACCCAGAGAAGGGCAAAGGAGGAAGACCCAATCATTCCGTTCAGCGATGGGCCCATCATCTCCAAATGGGGCGCCATCTCCAGGTCGTCGCGCACGGGTTATCACACGACAGACCCAATTCAAGCTACTGCTTCCCAAGGAAGTGCTACAAAGCCAGTCAGCATGTCAGGTATGGGCTGGGTTGGTCGGGAGCCTTGGAAACGATATAGAAGAGGATGCCAGGGTGGCAGGTGTGGGTGGAGGGCAGGATTCTCTCTGGCCTGAGCTGAGTTTGCACCTTTTGCCTGTTTCAGATTACACCCCTTACGTCAGCACCATTGATTCAAGATGGAGCTCCTACAATTCCGATTCTACTTCATCAGCGCCTTTCAGAGAACGGTAGGTGAGGGAGCGCTTGTCGAAGGGGGCATCTGGGGAGCCCATCCTGGACATCACCTCGCCTAAGCTCAGCGTGCCCAGATCCCTTGCCAGGTCCCATGGAAGCAGTAGGAGTTTTCAGGCCACGGCAGTCAGCGCTAAGTTCACAGCTCCTCAGTGGTGGGACTGGGGCTTGGGAGATCTGGGTTGAAATCCCCATTCAACCATTCCCTGCACCAACCACTTTCTTTAAACCTAACCTACCCCAAGGATGGAGGATGCAGGTATTCCTGGTGGCCAGCCAGGATGTCTTGTGTTCTCCCTCCACTGTGGGAAGCAGTCTGCCTCTGAATGCCAGTTGCTGGAGAACACAAGGACTCAGCTCCTGCTTTCAGGCTTCCTACTGGGGCATCCGGTTGGCCACTGTGAGAACAGGGTGCTGGGCTAGTGCCCCCCGCCCTGTCCTAATCCAACAGAGCTCTTGCTACATTCTTAAAAGGAATATGTGGGGAGGGAGAGAACCAGGGATTGCACCTGGAGCTCATTCCAGGAAAGCCAGGATGCAAATGTAATAATAAATAAAAGGACAATAGAATGGAGTGAGCGCCACCTTGCCAGAGCCAGTGCGTGGGGACTGGGCTTGGGCTTGGGATGAGGGTGCTTTCTGACACCATTTGCCCTGCATGAAATACGCTGTGTTGAAACCCCATTGTAGTCATTTCGCTGGCATTCTGCAGCGACCCCTGTGCAGACTAATTCATACCAGGCTGTTCAATTTGAGGGTGGGGGATAGAGGTTCAGTTGTCTCTTTGCTGGGCATCATTTTCCTGCAGAGAGGAGGGAATCCTGGGACAGGCCAGTCAGCTGGGAATTTCCTTTTATCCCTGGACCTTTCTGTGCACCTTCAGAAGGTCTGAGGATGAAAGGAAACCCCTGGCTGGCAGGCCCATCTCAAGAGCCCCCCCTGTTTCCTTCTTCATCAGAGGTCCAGTGTCACGCTTCCAAGCAATGTGCAGGGAGCAACTTCTAAACCTTCCTTCTCTTCCAAGGGACCAGTTCATCCTTACAGATGTGTCTGCCCCAAGAAAGCATTCTAGCACTGGAGATCTACTGAGCATCGAACTGCAGCAGGTATGGCTGATCTGGCAACTTTGCCTCCTGCTCTGTAATTTTTTGGGGGGATGGAGAATTTACAGGGGGCCGGCCAGTCTGTTGAGCACGGTCCAAGAGCTGCAGGGCGGAGGGAGGAATGGAATGAGTGTTGCTTCCAACCTGCCATTTCCTCTGTTATTCTTCCATGTAGGCCAAAAGTAACTCGTTGCTGCTTCAGAGAGAGGCCAACGCACTTGCCACGCAGCAGAAATGGAGCTCCTTGGCGGAAGGAAGCCCCCTCTCTTTGACCCTCCTAAGCAATGAAATCAGTCTGAGAAACGGCGAGGTAAAAAAGTAGCTGAGCTGGATGGAGAAGATACTGAAAGGAGGGACCCCTTTTAGAATACAGTGGTACCTTGGGTTACAAACACTTCGGGTTACAAACTCCACTAACCCCAGAAGTTGTACCTTGGGTTGCGAACTTTGCCCCAGGATGAGAACAGAAATTGTGTGGTGGCCGCATGGCAGCAGCAGGAGGCCCCATTAGCTAAAGTGGTACCTCAGGTTAAGAACGGATCTCCGGAACGAATTAAGTTTGTAACCTGAGGTACCACTGTAAATGCATTACAGAGTATGGAGGGAGACATCAGCGGTCATCTAGACCAGCCTACTGCTGCTAGGCAGGAAGACCACTGCTACCATCTCCCTGATACATGACTCCAACTTCTGCTTTAAAAAGCTCTTCTAATGAAGGCAGTCTGTTTCCCTGCTGAGGAGCTCAGTACCATCAGGAAGAAGTTGTTGTTGGTATATGTATATGTATATGTATATGTATATGTATATGTATATGTATATGTATATGTATATGTATATGTATATGTATATGTATATGTATATGTACAGTGGACGCTCGGGTTGCGAACGTGATCCATGCAGGATGCACATTCGCAACCCGCAGCGTTTGCAACCTGCAGCGGCACATGGGTTGCGATTTGGCGCTTCTGCACATGTGCAAAGTATGATTTAGTGCTTCTGCACATGCGCAACCACCAAAACCAAGAAGTAACCCGTTCCGGTACTTGCGGGTTTCGGCGGGTCCGTAACCCAAAAAAACGCAACCTGAAGCATCTGTAACACAAGGTGTGATTGTATATGTGTATGTATATGAGCAGTGCTTTTTTTCTAAAAAAAATGTTTAGGGGTACTCTCATTTTCCTGCTCATATTGAAATACTGCCCCTCAATGAGGCCAAACATAAGATTCACAAAATGTTTAGGGGTATGCGTATCCCTGCATCCCCCCAGAAAAAAACCACTGTATATGATAATTTCCTAGAGGCCAAGATCCAAGTTTAGTGCAAGTTCTCTTTGGTGAGAGAACCCCAGCAGGAGATTTAAAGTCACAAAGTATGCAGCAAAGTAAAGCATGGGAATATAGGCTGTTAGACCTTTAAAACATGCCCCTCCAAATGAGTTCCAAAATGTCCCCTTAAAAGGTTTCTTTCAAAAGTTTTTCTCTTCCCCCTGCGTGGGAAAAGGCAACACGTTTTGTCAATTAAAAACAGTTTGCTTACAAACTCTCCAAAGGTCAGATTCGTGTGCTTCAGAAAGTTGCACAGGCAGCAAAACTTGTCTTAGTCACAAAGTGGTAAAAGCACCTGAAGGAGCATCTCCACCCCCATTGTTCTGACTGGATACTGTGGTCCAGCTCCGAGGGCCTTCTGGCTGTTCCCTCCCTGTGAGAAGTGAAGTTACAGGGAACCAGGCAGGGAAGTTACAGGGAACCAGGAATACATCTGAATGCAACCCTGTTTAGGGAAGTTTTAAATGTTTGGTGTTTTTAATATTCTCTTGGGAGCCACCCAGAGTGGCTGGGGAAACCCAGCCAGATGAGTGGAGTACAGTATAAATATATGATGATGATGATGATTCCTAAATGTTAAAAATTTTGGTGTAGAAACTCCAGAGTGGCTTGTGAGAGCCATGTGGTTGAGCTGGAACAACCAGCTGAAACCTCTTCAAACGCTGAGCTGCTCAGGTAGACTGGAAGGGAACAATAGGCTTGGTTATCTATTGACTCCTCAAGGTAAGGGGAAGTGACCTAGCTAAGCCTGGCAGGACAGTTTACTCTATGTCATTAACCCCATCATGCATTAATTAGACTTAAGCATGTTAGTTATATGAGGCTAGTTATCCCACAGTTCTGTCAAATGTTTGGTTTTAATCCTTTTTCATGTAATCTGAACCCATTGGAGCAATAGAAAACAAACTTGCTTTGCCATCTGTCAGGGGTGAGCCTGTGTAGAAACTAGCCTCCTTTCTGAGGGTAATACATTAATTTCTCCGCCTGCTTCTGCTTCTTGCCCCCAACTACCCCTGGAGTTTCACCCCTGGAGGCTTGGCCCAGAATGGGAGGCAGCCCTCAGGCTGAAAGAAGCCCCCCGCCCCTGATCTTGGGGGCAGCCTTTCAGTTGTTTCTTTATTTCCTAAGCTTTCTAGTCGCTTGCCACCCAATGCTCTCCAAGCAACTTGCAAAGAAATGAATAGGCATAAATGTATTATACAATAGAAAAGGGGTTAGGGAATCACGTAACCCATAAATATTCCATATAGCATACTTGGAAAACAAAAACTGAACACCAGCCCTCCTGCATAGCAGTAATAAAAAACATTAGCAAAACAAAGATGAGCAGCAGAGCAATGCTGAGAGCCAGTGTGGCATAGTGGTTAGAGTGTTGGACTAGGATCTGGGAGACCAGGGTTCAATCCCCACTCAGCCGTGAAACTCACTTGGCTTCAGTGAGCTAGTCACTGCCTCTCAGCCCAATATTACCTCAAATGAGGAGGGGAGACCCACCTTGAGCTCCTTGGAGAAAAAGGTGGGATATAAACAGAATAAGTAAATAATATAAACACTCCCACCTACAAAACTAGCTGACTCGCCATCTTTGTCACATTCTCCTTTGGACACATCCCAGTTAGTCACTGTCTGTCTTCCCATGTAATGCCCAGAAGTGTTCCAGCTCCACAAATGTCTTTGGCCTGAGATTGAGCCTGGCTACTCTAAACTTAAAAGGAAGGGGCAACTTCAGTAAGAAGGAAATGGCATTGTGTGAAATGTGCCCACTCTTTTCCTTGGCCAGCCTGCAAAGGTCCTTGAAGGGCACCTTGTGTTCTCAAGGGGCAGGTCTCCTCCAAGAGCAAGTGGGGAAAGCAGTGCCTGAGTTAGGGTTTGATTCAGCAGCATATATAGTTGTCACTTCAGATGCAAAACAGGGCAGGACCTGCCACTTATGGGCAAATCCAGGTCATGCAGTTATAGTTGGCTGCAAGGTCTTGTGCAACCGGCAGGCTTCCCCAAAATGTCAATACTTTTTTCAGTAAGGAAAGTGAATGCGAAGATGCACTGGGAAAGTGTAGGGTGAGACCTGCCCTGATGCAACAGCATCTCTAACCTCCCTGCAGACAAATAGGAGAGAATGCTCATACAATAGCCAACATTGTCTAATCTCCTTCCAAACAAATCAGGATGAATGACCAATAAACAGGTAATCCAGAAGCACTTTCTGCCTGCAGCTGAGGGACACACTATGAGCTTCCAGTTTCTTGTATGCCTGATTCCCCATTTTCTGTGGAAACAGGAACAGCAGCTACTTCTCCTTTATTTACCATCTCTCTACACCTTGCCCTTCTCCTGGAGCACTGCCCTCCCTCCCTTTCTTTTTTCTGAGTAATGTTTTTCTGGTTGCATAACAAATGACATTTATCAGCTTCAGCCAACCTGTTGAGTGGCTACACGTTGCATATGTCAGTCACATGTAAGAAGGGAAATGGAGGAGGGACACTGCCGTATAACTGAATCACTGAACTCATTGCCAAGGCTTCAGCTACCTGCAACATATCTTCTCCATAAGTATGCATGAATGTACTTCTGTTTACATAGCTGACACGGGGGACCCAGACCTTGTCAAAATGGGTTTGTTTGCTTTTAGTTCAGCCCCTAACCATTAGGTATTTTGGAAGAGCCAGGTCCCTAACTTTTATTTTATTATTTTATTTTGTAAAATTTGCATGCCGCCTGATTGTAAACACACACACACATATCAAAGCAGCCTAAGGAAAAGGAAAAAAAATAAAATTATCAGTAAGAAGAATTAACAAAAATTTTTAAGATTTTTGAAAAGCTGAAATAATAAACTAAAAACAGATTAAAACTCACACCAGTTTTATAAACATCTGGACAGGCTTACCTAAACACAACTGTTTTTAACAGTAAAAAAACCCCAACAGAGATAGAGTACAGTGAAAACACCTAGAGGGAGTTTCAGGGTGTGCATGCTGCCACACTAAAATATCAAGTTCTTTTGAATGTGGAGCAGGTGGCCTGTGGCACCTACAACAGCGCTGGTTCTGCTGACTGAAGCGGTTGAGTGGCCGTAAGGCGATCTCATAGAAATACCTTTCTTTCCCTTTCTTTAAATCAATTGTGCTTTGTCTGTTTCCCCCCACTCCAATCCTGCTTCTTAGTCTGACTATCCGGAGGACGGTGCAGACACAAAGCCAGACCGAGACATTGAACTGGAACTGTCAGCCCTCGATGCCGATGAGCTTGGTGGGCAGGGAGAGCAAATTGAGGTACATGAACACTGCCGTTTCCTTGGTTCACTGAACATGCCTATGTGTCTGTGTCTTTGCATCCTGTACTATCCCAGAAATCCAGAGCTGGTGGCCCTCCTATTAAGTTTCCATGTAAAGCATGAAATAATCACAGACCAAAACTCTGGTTGAATCCCAGCCTTGCCAGACTCCCAGTTCAGGCACAGCAGTGTTACTGAGATGTTCATAAAATTCTGAGTATTGATTCCCCATTCCGTAGAATTGTGTCTTGCATGAAATTTTGAGTCAAACTGCTGGTCCAGTCTGTTTACCCTGAGTGGCAGCAGCTTTCCATCAGTTCAGATCTGGGTCTTCTCAGCCCCACTTCCCTAAGTCAGTGTTTCCCAACCGGTGTTCCGCGGCACACTAGTGTGCCGTGAGACACCGGCTGGTGTGCCGTGGGAGGAAGGCGGGCGAGTCGGGCGGTGAGAGGCGGCGGCGGCGGCGAGGATCCGCGTCGAGCCGGGGGCGGCTCCGCGGTGGTGGTGCCGAGCGGCGGGGCAGCGCGCGCAAAAGGGAGGAGCGCGAGACAGCGGAGGAGGAGGAGGCCGGCATGTCCGGGCAGCAGCAGCAACAACAGCAGCAGCAACTCCCGCCGCCGCCCCCTCCTCCGCCCGCTATCGCCGCCGCCGCCTCAGCTGCCCTCGCTCTGCTGCCTCCTCCCACCCCGGCAAGGGGGAGGGAAAAAACTTTCGCTTTTGTGCGTCCCTCCCGGCGTGACGCTGCGCGCTGACGTCACGGGGCGGGGCTTTAATGGTGGTGTGCCGCGAGATTTTTTTCCGGCTAACAGGTGTGCCGTTGCCCAAAAACGTTTGGGAAACACTGCCCTAAGTCACTTTTAAATGTAGAGGTAGAGGATTGGACCCAGGACCTCCTATGTGCAGAGCACATACCCCTAACACTGGCCCTGGACCCTCCCTCCCCTATATTTTGGACTGGCCACAAAGAATCCCTGGTGGCTATGGCAGGGAGCTTTAGGGTCTGCCCTCTAGCCTCTCAGCTCCTTCTCAGCAAGGCCATTTCCACTTCACCTTTCTCCATCATTTGTGCGGGAGTTCTGATTGGTTGGCAGCACCCCCCACTCCCACACGGCTAACGCTGTCCTTCTACTTCCAGGAGATTCTGAGCCTGCAGCTTGGCATTGGCGACCAGGACGATCATCTGTTCAACGGGTCAGCTCTGGAGAACGGCCACCCTCTGGAACAGCCTCCAAAAGAGCCCAGGCAGCAGGCGAGGCCCACCTTAGGTGAAGACCTTGCTATTCTGTGAGTGTCAGACGGAAACTGAAGCTTTCTGTGCCCCAATACAGAGCCTCTGCTGTCTCTCCTGGTGTCCCCTGTGGCACATTTATTCAATAAGTGTGCCATTGCAATGTTTAAGGCAGCTTTACCTGATCAGGACAATAGTGACTGCTGGGAAACTCACAAAAGTGGAGGAAAGAATCTGCTTTCTCACATTATATAAAGAATGTGTTGATCATTTCTGTGCAGGAAGGACTCATCCTTGAGCTAGCCTGCTAGAAAATCTGCGCCCTGCTCTCCTTGCTGAATTAGGCATCCAGCTCCAATAATCCAGGCATGCTTTTCTTCTGAGAACATGACTTAATTTCTATGCTGGTGTAGAGCTAAGGCGAAGGGATGGCTATATAAGCCTGTGTGATTTGTAAGCCCATGGAATCCACTATTGTGGGTTCCCCAGCAGCCACTGCTGTTCTGACCAAGTAAAGCCGTCTCAAGCGCCTCAGTGGTGTTTTTAGTGGAGAAATCCACCATGCTTCCTTGCCGAATGCTGGCCTTCTCTTGCCTGGTCTCTTCTTTCTTACTCCTTAGACTTACCCAGTCCGAGCCCTTCATATTTTGGGGGCTGTGGCTCACCCCAGCCCCATGCAATCTTGCAATTGATAGAAGTTATAGTTCGAAATGTATGGAGGGCACCAACACAGGGGAGGCTCTTTCTCTCTTCTTCCCCTTCTCTCCTCCAAGTCTCTCCCATTCATTTGCAGCAGCCCTTCAGCCACTGTGATGAGTGAAGAAAGGAAATGGCTCTGAGCTCTGATGGCACAACAGTGTTTCTGGTCACTGCTGTGTTGCTAGTTTCTCTCAAGAGGCCCCAGAGTTACACCAGTGGCTCCACAGAGAAGGGAGAGAAATTTAGTGATTCTGGGTTATTAGCAGTGTGAGAGCTCAGGGTTAATGAACACAGCTTCTCGCCCCCCCCCCCACACACTCTGTCAGAACCCATCTGTTCATTAACTGTCATGATAAGTAATAAAAATGAAGAAAAATCACAACTCAACTAGGGTATCAAAACTATCAGGGATAATTCACTGTCCCTTATTTTTTACATCCTTGGATAGCTGTGAGAATGTTGAAATTCCTGTGTTCTATTTTAAATAATGATCAGGGTTTATTTCCCTCTTCTCCCCTCTCCTCCCTCCCTCCCCCCACCCAAAAAAAATCACCAGGGAGAAGCAGAAAGCAACCCTGCCAATGACCTGTTTCAGCCAGCCAACGGCATCCTCTGTGAGCGGGGTGACGTCCCTGCCCATCACAGCTTCCTCCTCCGGAGTGGGCAGCCTCGTTCTCAAGACAGCCCACAGCCTCACAGCAGCTCACATCATGGCAGAAGGGAAAAGTGACTTTTTAAGGCCAGTGGCAAATGGCAAGATGGTTAACAGCTGAGAGGTGTTACGTTTTCAAGCTCGTGATCATGCTAAGGCAGCATTTACACTATATTATATAATGTATATATTTTTTAAGAAAATACTATTGGGGTGATTTGTTTCCTGTGGACTCTTTGATACATCAGGCCCCTCTCAACTTTGCATTCTGGAAAAAGAAAAGAGAAAACAAACCACTTTGCTAGGCTCAGGTGTTCACGTTCCACAAGTGGTTTGTAAAAAGCTTAAGAGCAGCTTTTTAATTTGTTTGTGGAAATTCCAGGGCGCCTTCTGAGCCGTTCTTGTTGAGAGACAGCCTCTCTAGATAAATTTGCAAGTTAGTTCATTGAAGCCAGCAGATCCTCGGGGTGAAGTGACTCATGGGAATAGAACTCACTTGTTTTGCCTTGTTTTGTTTCATGAGAGAGGAACTTGTATCTGGTTGCAGTTGCTTGTTTCTTCAGCTGTGGAACTTTGCATGAAATAAGCATGTGAGAGAGAGAAAGAGAAAGAGAAAGAGAAAGAGAAAGAGAGAGGTGGGCTGGGGATCCTCTTAACATAAGACTTAATTCAGGGTTGATACACTTTTTCTTTTTCCTTTCCCTTTTATCTTTGCACGACTGCATTATATGCAGTAGTGTAGCACTTTGCATATTCCTGTCTGGCCCTCCCCCTTCATTTCCCCTACCCCACCCCTCTTCTGATTTAGAGCTTGGTATTTCCACATATCAAGCAACTTGCCTGTGTACAAATAATAGAGTGCAAAATCGAAGTGCCTGCATCCTAGTGCTTACATCTTCTGTCTCTTTACCTGCTCTTGAGTTGTAAGCAGAATTGTTACATCGACAACAATGGACTTGTCCACACTGACCGTACCTTTCCGTCTATGAGAAGCCCCCTTGTCTAATACATGGAAAAGTACGGCACCTTCCTCTGCTCTTTCCAGGCACAATCTGGGGATCCCTCCCCCTTTTTTTCCCTCTGGAGTTTTCTCTGCAAAAAACCCGCTCTTTAAAGATCAGCAAGTGCAAAGAGCAATCTGCAGAAAACCCAAATGGGGGTTTGCTCCAATTCATATTTGAAGAGCAGGTTTTCACAGGGAAAGCTTAGGGCAGAACCCCCACAAAAAGCCACTGAGATGCAGTTCGTTAAAGTGTAGACCTCTGCCTAGAAAGAGCAGGGTAAAACCTAAGTGTGGATAAGGCCAAGAACCCCCTGCACTTGTTCCCTGGGCTCCGAGTTGTGCAGCTCCTTCGGCCAGATCAGTCCCCAGAGCCTCAGCAATCAGCCGTTCCCTGCAAAAGAAATATTTTCTGTCACATTTGCACTGACTTGACAACACAGTATTGCTATTGATGTACTTTTCAAATAAGAAGTGATTAGCAGTTCTTTTGACATTCATTGTGTTGTTTCGATTATAGCATTACTGGGAAGTTTAGTGTTTAGGTTTTATTACTGACACTTGACAAGGCCTTGAACACTTAATGGTATAGCTTTAGCTCGGCTTGTACAGAACAACGAATAAATGTGTCTTTTTAAAATGTGACTTTAAGGAAACGCAAGTAGGGAGCCATCACCTGAAATAAGAACACACACCTCTTGGGCCCTGAGCCGTATTTTCTTTTACTTTCTTGCTTTAGAAACTCAGGGCACCCAGAAGGTGGCAGAGCAAAAGAATGCTTGCTGGCAAGATAAGACCTTCCTCATTTGTCTTCTATGGCTTTCTAGTTCTGATTTTTGCATTACTCCTCTTCTTCTTTTTTGCAGTGTTTGATAATTAACTTCTGTGAAGTTGTTTACTTGGAGAATTGTACTGGGATATTTTAGCCAAGTGACATTTTCACAGGTATACTGTACTCAAGGGCTCATCCCACTAGCAAATGGCTTGTAAAAGAGACGATCATGTTACTACTGGCAAAACAGAGCTGGTGACTGTTTGGGATGCCACCCCGTGTGCAGGATCAGGCCGCTTCTTTTCACTTCCTTTTTTAAGAAACTATATCGTGCACACTTCTGGATTAGGGGTGGGGCAAAAACAGGCATTTCTCTGAGGGTTACAATACTGACTTGCATCCTTTTTTATTTTATATCTGCTGACTTGAAAGTTCATGAAAAAAATTATGTTGTAAATATTATTATCTGAAAAAAAAATCCAAGCATTAGTTTATATATATTTATATAATATATATAATTCCAGTGATGTTGTGAAAGATCCCGGCCACTTATTTAATACTAAGGCACAAAGAGCTATTTATAATAGGACAGCCAAATCCCTTCTCTTAATTTCATGGGACAATTCCTCAGGCTCCTCCTCCTGTTGCCACCTCACTCCTGCAACAAGGGAAACAGGGCAGCTGGGGATTTGAGACTAAAGTACCCATTTTCTTTAAACTTGTGACTGTTAAGATTAACTGATTTTGGTGTGGAATGCCATTTGGGTTGTTATTGTGTTCTCTGATCCAGCTGGGAAATCTTGTATATATAAATATTACATTTGAAATGCTTCCAAAAGTTGTTGTTTTTTTGCGCTATATGTAACTTCAGATATATAGAGATATATGCAAAACAGCCTCTCTCTCTCTTTTACATGGATATTTAAACAATAAGATCTTCTGTGTTGCAGGTGACGTGTTTTTTAAGGAGGAAGAAAATGAATTGCTATTTTATTGCAAAAATAGACAAATATTAGAAGTCTGAGAGATCCTCATTTTTGCCCTCAGGGAAATAGCCCCTCTGTGAACTGGAGCTCCCCCAGGCGCCAGTACAATCCAAGGGTGAATATATAGTAAGACCTTGGTTGTGCTGCTGGGGAAGGGGGCGTGGCATAAATTGTTTACAGTTCTTCGTTCACTTGTCCAGTGGCATCGCATAATTTTAAAAGCCACCATATTTCTGCTGTCCTTTTACCACCTGGACTGGGAACGAGCTGCCTTTGTGCTTCCTTGGCAGAGGTAGTGAGAACTCCTGCACTACAGTAGTTTAGTAGAAAGGGCCACACACTTGACAGGAAGCCTCTGCTCCAAGATTGTACTTTAAATCTTCAACACAGAGAATTGCAGGCTCAATGAAACAGCTGGGACTTTCTCGCCATGGAACTGGCATCGTTCTGGCAGGGCGTTGTCCACCTTCCGAAGCAGTTTGTACAAACTAGCCTGTCTGGGTGTGGAGCAGTCAACTTATGGTACATCCTTTGGATGCCCTTGGGCTCCCAGCCACCACCAACCATCCCCAGGCAACATGGCCAAGAATAGTCATAGGTGATGGGAGTTGTGTTGCAGCAGCACCAGGTGGTGGTGGGGGGGGGGGGCAAAGAAGCTCTGCATCCCTTGTCTTTGGGACAGCCAGAGGGATGGGTGCTGAGATGAATCAGCACCATAGCCTGCTTTGCAGCTGTATCTTTAGAATATTAGGCCAACCAGAGAAGAGAGCAGAGGAGGGTGGCTCCTGCCCTCTGCCAGCAGGTGGCATTTTTGTAGGCAGGTGCAGGGGGGATTGGGGGCCCGCATACTGGGGGGGGGGTAATTGTGGTAGCAAGAAAAACTTCAGCTGTGCTTCCTCATAATGTGCATTTCCTCTCCGGCTTCGTTTTGACTCAGTGCTTTGGGTAGCCAAGCTTCAGATGTGAAACAAATGCTGAGTGTGATGGTAGATGAGACTTTGAGCTGCATAGAGAAGCTGCTGGCCTGTGCTAAGGAAGAGTGGCAGGTCTGTGATAGGCCTGGTTTGACCACTGGTCCCTGCTGGATGCGCTGTTCGAAATTAATACCTGGTGACAGTTGGAGTATAGAACACAGTGCTTGCCTAAAGTGTTTGTGGCACATGCCAGAACAGAAGTCCTGGTAGTATCCTTTCTTCCATTCTTTCTTGATAATTTGAAAGCCAGGTCTGTTGTGAAATAAACTTCATTTACAAACAAAAACTCCATGCGGCTTGGCTGTGGGTTTTCTTGTGGTGAGCAGTTTTCATGTCTAATTTTGTGAGCGGCTGGCATTTCTCAGTATTTGATTAAGCCTGGCCTGCTCTGCAAAGGGTTCAATCTAAGCGCTTGCATCTGCACCCCAATATTATTTGGGGAGGGGGCAATAGCCAGCCATTCACTACCTGTGGGAGGTGTTTATTTTTAAGCCCTTTGTATTTAGGAGTTCTATATTTAGAGACTGAATTTGCAAATAACATGGCATGACACAGTGTTTTGCTGGGGCGTGTTCTTCCCCTGCCTGAACTCTCAGCCACTACCTTGGCTCTGAGGAAGGGCAGCAGCGCGGTGCTTTGCTGGCAAAGCGATATTACCAGGCGTAAGGGTGGAGTGGGGTGGCTGGAGTGGAGTGAGCCAAAACTGTGAGCATCCCACTAGCCCCAAAACTGAGAGAGCAAATACCTGTCCACCACACACACAGGCTTTTGTGAAGCTTTTTAATGGACACTTTATATACTTGACAGAGTTTGAATTAAAAATAAAAACAATTCTGGCTGTGTTTCTGAGTGCCAGAAAACAGGGCGAGGTACACTTTTGCACAGATCCCACCTGCTTACCCAGAGAGAGTCCTCGGTTATTTAGTCCAAGGCATGGGGATGCATGCATTTTCCTTATCTGTGCAGACAAATAGATTATACTGTAGTTGTGATACAACATGCGTGGCTTTTCTTTGTACTGCACACACACCCTGTACAGCCACTCCAAAGTATTGTGGTTTAGCTTGCAGTATCTGCTGTCTGCATTTATACTATATACTACATATTCTTTTCCCTGGAAGTTAAAAGGAAAAGAAAAACACCACTTTTTCTTTTATTGTTGCGTTGATTAACCTTTTTATAAACCTGCTTGGCCCAGAAAGTTTGGGAAAAGAGGGCTGTTTGTCAATTCTACAACCGGTTGTGAAGCTGAAGTGTGAATATTTCTACGTCTGTATTAGACATTTTCTTTGCAAATCTATTGTTCGATTGAAATGTAAATGAAATAAAAGATGGTGTACACCCATCATGTATAATAAAGCAGACACCATCGCTACGGTGGATTTAATGCCTCATTTTTAATGATGCATACTCAGCTTCTATTTAAAAAAAAATTTAACTTAAAAAATCTGTAAAATAAAAAAAGGGATCTATTTGGGGCGGGGGATGAATTCTATTCCATTTAGTTCCGTTTTCAATTTCCAAATTCTGTTGTTTTTCCCTTTTGTGTTATAGGAATAGGATTTACATGGGAAAGCTTAGACCGTACGGTCTGTATTTTTGGGGAGGGAAGTTTGAGTGATGGGTGTGGGCTTTGTGATTTAGCCTGAATAGCAGAGTGAAGTCTGTGTGCGTGTCTTTTCTGTTGCACTGAAGTGAAAAGATAATTAGCTTTTGGGCTGGACACAGACTTTAGCGAATCGTGGGTTTTTTCAGTGTTTGAGAGAGAATTAATAGAAAAAAGTTTGCAGTACTTGACATGTATTTGCATGCCGTAAAATAAAACATTTTGTCCACCTTAACTTGTATTGCCTTCTTCTCTAAACATGGGCGTGGAGGGGGGGTTGTTTCAATTTTTGCACATTGAGGTCGGAGGTGGAAACTGTTAGCTAGGCATTCACATTGATAGCTTGCTCTTCTCAAAGGTTAGATCACATGCTTTGGTGTCTTTTGTTTAAAAAGTATTGGGCAACAGAGGATGGGAAAGTTCTTTCTGAAGCAGAGTGGACTGGTTCTGGGACAGATAATCTCTGCTGGAACATGATAGCTTTTCCTATGGATAAGTCACAATTGTGGGTTTGGGGGCAGGGTCAGTCTGGGTGATGCCTTGAGGCCCTTCCAATTCTTGGGGTCAGCGACAGAATCTAATAAAGGAGTTTGCTGAACTGGCCTGAAATGTTTATTTATAAACTTTGAATGAGCTTTGTTGCAAGCGCTACAGCAGCTAAGAGATTCTGCCCTCCAGGCTAATGGACGGGCCTTTCATCCATCCCACTTTCTTAGGGTAGGAAAATAGCCAGAATTGTGTTTGAGCTGGAAACAGATGAAGGGATACTCTTGCTGGAAGCAGGCTGGAAGCTGGAGACCCAGAGACACGCTTGTTCTGGGCTGGACACAAAGATGGAGAAGCAAGAGCTGTTGGGGTGTTGATGCTGTGAGCCCCTCCATCTCATGCTCAGGTTGTATAGATGTGTAAATAAACCATGTATCCTAAATACACCACAGTCCCTGATGACCTTCATTCCAAGGAAACCGAACCTGGGTAAGCGCCTGGAACCTCTGGGGTTTCTCATTACTTGGAGAATGGAACAGTATGTATGAAATCTCATCACAACAGTGAACTTCTAATCTGCCCCCACAAAAGGAACGGCATGAAAAATGCCGCTCTGGCTTATTCACACTACAGTGGTACCTCGGCTTAAGTACTTAATTCGTTCCTGAGGTCTGTACTTGACCTGAAACTGTTCTTAACCTGAAGCACCACTTTAACTAATGGGACCTCCTGCTGCCGCCACACCGCCGGAGCCCGATTTCTGTTCTCATCCTGAAGCAAAGTTCTTAAACTGAAGCACTATTTCTGGGTTAGCGGAGTCTGTAACCTGAAGCGTATGTAACCTGAGGTACCACTGTATATGTTTAAAGTACTACGAATCCACTTTAAAACAGCCACAGTTCCACCCCCCCCCATAATAAAGAATCCATTAAGGGTGCTGAGAGTTGTGAGGAGACCCCCTTCCCAGTGCTCTGGTTCCCAAAGTGCTTTAACAACTAATCCCTCTTTATGGGGAATGCAAGAAAAAGAAAGGAAGAAGGGAGCTAAATCCTGCTTGTTTAGGACTGTAAGAGCATAGTAAGAGCCTGCTGGATCAGGCCAAAGGGGACCCATCCAGTCCAGCATTCTGTTCTCACAGTGGCCAACCAGGTGCCCCAATGGAACACCCCGAAACATGACCCAAGCACAAGAACAGTGCTCCTCCCTTCCAGTGGTTTCCTGCAACTGGCTTTCAGAAGCACTGCTGCCTCCATCCGCACAGGCTAATAATAATATATATATATATATATATATATATATATATATATATATATACACACCCCGCCCATCTGGCTGAGTTTCCCCAGCCACTCTGGGCGGCTTCCAATCAAGTGTTAAACTTCCCTAAATAGGGCTGCCTTCAGATGTCTTTTAAAGATAAGATTTCCTTCACATCTGAAGGGAGGGCATTCCACAGGGCGGGTGCCAATACCGAGAAGGCCCTCTGCCTGGTTAACTTGGCTTCTCGCAATGAGGGAACTGCCAGAAGGCCCTTGGTGCTGGACCTCAGTGTCTGGCAGAACAATGGGGGTGGAGACGCTCCTTCAGGTATACTGGACTGAGGCCATTTAGAGCTTTAAAGGTCAGCACCAACACTTTGAATTGTGCTCGGAAACATACTGGGAGCCAATGTAGGTCTTTCAAGATGGGTGTTATATGGTCTCAGCGGCCGCTCCCAATCACCAGTCTAGCTGCCACATTCTGGATTAGTTGTAGTTTCCGGGTCACCTTCAAAGGTAGCCCCACGTAGAGCGCATGGCAGTAGTCCAGGCGGGAGATAACTAGAGCATGCACCACTCTGGCGAGACAGTTCGCGGGCAGGTAGGGTCTCAGCCTGCGTACCAGGTGGAGCTGGTAGACAGCAGCCCTGGAGACATCGTGGCCTAGTAGCCATTGACAGCCTTGTTATCCTCCACTGAATTTATCCCGGTCCCTCTTTTAAGCCCATCCAGGTTTGGCGACCATTGTTGCCTCCTGCAGGAGGAAGTAACTAAGTACTGCACAAAGAAGGGCTTTCTTGTAAGAGATGTTTGACTGCGGATAGATAGGGAAGGAGGAGGTGGCCCTGTAGAGTTGGGCTCTTTTCTGCAGTGGCTCACCGCTTGTGGGATGCTTTCCCCAGGGAGCCTCTCCTAGCACCTTCATTGCATATCTTTATGCAAAAACACCCCTCTTCTCCCAGGCCTTTTAAAAAAAATTGGGAGGGTGACTGTTTTTTGTTGCTATGTATTTTTTGTGTTTCCATACGGTGATCCTCCTATGAAGGGTGCTATAATTTAAAAAAATTACAACAACAGGGAGCAGGACTGACCTCCCCCATCCCTCCCCCTCCATGGTGCGGTCCACGGGCGGCATCGGCCGAAAGGGATCCGGCAGCAAGTGCAGTTGCAGGCTGCTATTCCACCTTACCTCTTAGTGCCGGGGAAGCTCGTCCCGGCAGCCTTTGCGCCCCGCGCCTCCCGCTCCCTCCCCCTCCCCTCGCCTCCTGTCACTAGGAGACCGGGAGAGACACTGAGGGAGAGCGAGCAGATCCCGGTGAGGAGGGGGAAGGGGCCCCGATTTCGGAGTTGCGGGTACCGATCCCTAGTGCGACGATCGAGGGGAGCCCTGGGGGAGGGAGGAAGGAGCCTCTGCCCCACAGAGGTCGCCAAAGGGCGCCGTCCGCGCGTGGGGGGAGGAAAGGGTTAAGCACCCCGTGTGTGACGGAGGGCGGGGCTGTTTTGTTATGGGGGGCCCCATAGCAAGGGGGTGGGGAGGGCATAGCAAGGGCTGAGAGAAGAGCCCCGTGGGGCGGAGTGTGTGGGGATCGTATGTGGGAAGGCGGCGTGTGCGGGGGGGGGCGGTGTCTGGCTCACAAGGGGGGATTTGGGGCGGGGGGGGTCTCCGTCGTGTGGGGCAGCGGTGGGTCTCCTGTGGCGCGTGGGCAGCGGGCTGGCTCGCTTTGCAGAGGGGCGATGCCCCAGGGCATCTCTGCGCCTCAGCTTCCTCTGCATTTAGGGGTTGCACCTGCCCCCCCAGTTTTCATCCCGGGGGGCTCAAGGGGGCGCGCACGGTCGCCCCCTTCCCCTTCTAACTCCACCACCAGCCCTGCGAGGCAGGTAGAGGCTGAGAGCGCGCGGCCGCGGCCCAGAGATGGCAGGGGGGCTCGATCTCTGGTCTCCCAGGTCTCAGCCCCCTACACTCTGAACCCCTGCAGCACCTCTGGCACGGGGGGAGGCTGGGGGGGCGGCAGCATCTGGCTGTGCTGCAGCGGAGATAGATGCATGGAAGGGGCAAGGGCGGGATGGGGAGAAGATTCCGCTCCTGCTCTGTCTCAGCTTAATCCTTTCTCGTGCGGGGGGAGAGCGGCCAGGTGCCCTGGGGGGGCAGAGAGGGGGCTGGGCTCGCCCGCGCGGGCTCAAAGGGGGCTTTGGGTTGGGCGCGCTCGCTTGGTTGCAGGGGGGAAGTCGGCTGGGGCCTCCGGGAGTCGAGGAAGGATAAATCCAGGCTTCCTTATTTAGGCTCAGCTGCTCGTTTTCTCTTGGGTGGATCCTGTTATTATTTGCATAGATCGCAGGGTAGGTAGATAACTAGCTAGGTCAAGTTCAGAAACATAAAAACTACTGTTTTTATTGATTGGCATGCTTTCAGTGGATTCTTGTGGTCTAACTTAACCCCCCCCCCCAAACAAATCTCGCTGCTGCAAGCGGAAGACAGCCAACCACGCCCTGGGCTCCCCGCCCCCCCTTACTAGAAAGGAAATACATACAATAAGCGGATAGGAAGAGTGACTACCCAAGTGACGCTGACGTAAATTCTGACACACACTGTACACCAAATAAAATAAGTTTTAACAACCACCCCTTCTCCCCACCCCTCTTTTCTTCCCCGACCCTTTAACTATATACAACACTAATGGCTCACAACAAATGTAACTGATATGTAGAAAAGACAACCTGAAAAAAGAGACAATGCATGTGCTTTTGGTAATAGCTTTATTATTTATACCCCACCCATCTGGTTGGGTTTCCCCAGCCACTCTGGGCAGCTTCCAACAAAATATGAAAACATAACAAAACATCAAACATTAAAGCCTCCCAGATACAGGGCTGCCAGTGTGGTGTTGTGGTTAAGAGCGGTGGGCTCGTAATCTGGTGAACCGGGTTCTTGTCTCCACTCCTCCACATGCGGTTGCTCGGTGACCTTGGCCTACTCACACTTCTTTGAAGTCTCTCAGCCTCACTCACCCCACAGAGTGTTTGTTGTGGGGGAGGAAGGGAAAGGAGAATGTGAGCCGCATTGAGACTTCTTCGGGTAGTGATAAAGCGGGATATCAAATACAAACTCCTTCTCCTCCTCCTCCTCTTCTTCTTCTTCTGCCTTCCGATGCCGGTATAGCAAAATAAGTTGCTGTTTTTTAAGGTTAGCATCACTGAGAATGTGTGGTAGGGCCAGTGTGCCTATCTCCCCCCAAGTACACACTGCATCCTTTATTTTTGCAATACTGAATGGGAGTGTTGGTGTTGTACTCTAGCTCCTTTCTCTTCATCCTAGATTATGTAGGACATGAAATGGGAGCACAGAGCCTGGCTCAGAGGTCGAAAACTCCCAAAGCAGCAGCAGCAGCTGTTCGGCTTAACAGGAAATGCATTTTAATAGTGTGCCTTTGATCTCATTCTTTTTTTAAAAAACAACAACTACCATAGCCTTGATCTCAGTCATTCACAGTAAAAGTTGTGCATCCCGCACAACAAAACTACAGGAACCCTACAGCCTACCAGAGTCTTTGCCGACCTGGTGTCCTCCAGATGTTTTGGCTGGTGCTGGCAGCAGCTGTTGTTGAAAACATCTGGGGGGACCAGGCTGGCAGAGACTGACCTACCTTGTCCCTCTCAGAACCTTTGGACCATGGCTGATCTAGTCTAGCACCTGCTCTCACAGTGTCTGACCAGTTGCTCATGGATTTGAAAAGCCAGAAGCATTTGAACACCAGACCCCTCTCCCCTCCTGTGTTTTCCAGCAATTGGTACTTAGGAGTATTGCTGCTTCTGACTGCAGAGGCAGAGCATAGCCATCATGGCTAGGAGCCACCAACAGCCCTCTCCTCCTCCATGAATTTGTCTAGTCCTCTCTTAGATCCATCCAAGTTGGTTACCATTGCTGCCTCCTGGGGAAGGAGTTCGCTGATTTTTAACTCTGCGCTGCGTGAAGAAGTTATTTCTTTTATCTGTCCTGAATCTTCCAACATTCAGCTTCACTAAAGGTAAAGGTACCCCTGCCCGTACGGGCCAGTCGTGTCCGACTCTAGGGTTGTGTGCCCATCTCACTCTAGAGGCTGGGGGCCAGCGCTGTCCGCAGACACTTCCGGGTCACGTGGCCAGCGTGACGAAGCTGCTCTGGTGAGCCAGCGCAGCACACGGAAACGCCGTTTACCTTCCCGCTAGAAAGCGGTACCTATTTATCTACTTGCACTTTTTAGGGTGCTTTCGAACTGCTAGGTGGGCAGGAGCTGGGACCGCAGATGGGAGCTCACCCCGCCGCGGGGATTCGAACCGCCGACCAAGCGATCGGCAAGCCCTAGGCGCTGAGGATTTACCCACAGCGCCACCCGCGTCCTTCAGCTTCATTAAAAGGTAAAGGTAAAGGTACCCCTGCCCGTATGGGCCAGTCTTGACAGACTCTAGGGTTGTGCGCTCATCTCACTCTAGAGGCCGGGAGCCAGCGCTGTCCACAGACACTTCCGGGTCACGTGGCCAGCGTGACAAAGCTGCTCTAGCGAGCCAGCACAGCACACGGAAACGCCGTTTACCTTCCCGCTAGTAAGCAGTCCCTATTTATCTACTTGTGCCCGGGGGTGCTTTCGAAGTGCTAGGTTGGCAGGCGCTGGGACCGAGCAACGGGAGCACACCCCGCCATGGGGATTCGAACCGCTGACCATGCGATCGGCAAGTCCTAGGCGCTGAGGTTTTACCCACAGTGCCACCCGCGTCCCCACCAGCTTCATTAGGTGTCCACAAATTCTAGCTGTAGGAGAGAGGGATAAATACTTTCCTCTATCCAAAAACAGCATCCATCAAGTTACATATTAAAGGAAACAAAGCCATGAAGCAAGGATGCTGAGGCCTTATTTGCAAACCTGCAAATGTCCACCCTGGCCTCTTGAAGAGCATGGAGAGTGACTTGCCCACCTCCCTCTTTCCAACAGCTGCTGCTCTGGGTTTTCCAGCAGAGTCGGGCCCCATTGGTTCTGATGTGTTTGCTAATCTGATTGGTTTGCTAATCTGCATAATCCTCTAGATGGGATGGGGAACCCTTTTTAGCCTGAGTTCTCATGTGGCTAACCTTCCATATAAACTCCCGCATCTCTTACATTAACAGGGAGGGGGAAGTGGGTGGGTAGCTATCTGTCATGTATGATCTTGTTGGGATTCCTGGATTGCCTGGGGTGTGCTGGATGACCCTTGAGATCCCTCCCAGCTCTGCAATTCTGTGGTTTTACCTGGGCTTTGTTATTTTAAAACCAACTGTGCTCATTCTATGTGCTTATTTTATGTTATTTAGTTTGTCATCTTTCAGTTTTTGACTATTGTAATCGTTTCTCTGTTTTATATGTATATTATTAAATGAAATTTTATTAAATGAATTGAAATGAACCCACTGTGTCATTTTACAGTCAATACGTATTTATTTATTCCATAAAATTTATATACCGCTTGACTGTAAAAAAAAAAAGACCCTCAAAATGGTTTTTTAAAAGGTAAAACAATAAAACTGGGGGAAAATCACAACCATTAAAAAACAACAACAGGGAGGGGGACCTCGATGCAGAAAGAGAAGTCCCCGTGGGCCACAACTGACCTATAGGCTAGACACCCCATTCGAGGGAGGCATAAGTTCTCACACAACTAGTAGCCCTTTGGCTCACGATTGGAGCTGGGCTCTTATTTGCCTGGTTTTTGTGGCAATTGTGAATTCACTACAGAGGGAACTGAGCAGCCAGCAGTCCCCAGCAGCTGGACCAGGCTGACGTTTCCCCTCTGCTGACCACAGCCTTCCTGGCCTGGAAGGAGGAGGCCAGTGCACTGTCGCCCTGTGCTTGATGCAAGAGAGTTCCCCCGGCAGTGACATGGGCATGGTTCTGTCCTGGGGCTCATTCTCACATCACTTGGTGCCTCATGGCAAATCCTCTCGTGCCAGATGTTGTTCATCCCCGTTCCAAGGTAGGCTCCCTCTGCATCTGGAGGCTCACTCTGTCTCTCATGGCTAACAACCCTTAAGAAAACCAATGTTTGTGGACCGCCTGAGCTGGTTTTTAAAGAACCCTGGGCCATCACTCCATCTTTGGGTAACCTATTCCCTGCACACCACATTTCCTAAACCAGATCTAGAGATGCTCCCCCCCCCCCCGCTATTATTCTACGTTTTGGGCTCCTGAGCTGCTGCTCACATCTCTCGTTTCATGGGAGAATCTCGCTTCCTTGTTTTGTTTTTAATCACTGAGCAACTGCATCCCAGATGGCGAGCAGAGTGCTGTATGCAAATCCGTGGCGGAGGGAGCAGATCAGGATAAAGGGAAGGATTAAAAAGGGGTGGTGCTAAACCTGAATCCTCTGGGTCAGTGCTCATAGGTATCAGTGTCTGTGCTATGCAAGCTGGCTTGTTCATTTGCAGGATGAGCAAATGGTAGGCGTGGGTAGGCGTGGGCATTACGGTAAGTCCTTCTGGGGCCTGAAGAGGTGGGAGAGAGGGGGAGTGTAAAGGCTGTATTTGGAGCAGAAGTGCAGTCATTGAGCAAGGTCACTGAGAGTTTAATGTATTCTTTCCCTTAAGACTGTCATGCACCCCGTCCACCTCTTCAGAGCCAGCGATGAAGAGGGGCAGGTCTCACACCCCTGAGCAAGATTTCATCCACACTCATCCCTGTAACCTTTATAGGGGCACAGCCTGCTTTTTCTCCCTGCTTCTAGAGGCTGAGGTTGAGCTTGCACCTCTCATTTAAGCTCACTCTAACCCACCCAAGTTGGATCGTGGGGGAACACGGACATCCGTTTTCCAGTGGTCTTTCCACACAAAGCCAGGGCTGCAGCTGAGCTTCTGTTAACCCTCTGTGCATTCTCTTGGCAGCTCCCCACAATGACCACCCTGGACGACAAGCTGTTGGGTGAAAAACTCCAGTACTATTACAGCAGCAGCGAGGAGGAGGACAGTGAGAAAGAAGAGGGGGAGGAGCAGCAGCATGGCTCCCCCCAGGATGCCACGGAACCCAGGAGCGGGGTGCTGAGCAGCGATGGCAGTGCGGTAAACACAGGTGTGCCTCCCTTTCCTCCAGGTCCCTGAATTCACCTACAACTTCCTTAGGGCTGAGCCGATCAGTTGCACTTAATACGCACAAATGATCCTTTAAGGCTAGTCTGCTGGGGAACGTTTTACTTAGTTTTATTTTATTTCGTAAAATTTATATGCCAAAAAAACAACAACAATGAAAACACCTGAAAATGTTTTACAAAAAAATAAAATCAGGAAGAAGGATTAGCAGCAATGTTTTAAGACTTTTAGAAAGCTAAAGTGACAGTAGGCTAAAACAGATTAAAACTCACATCAGCTTTCTATTCGTGTTGACACATTAAATGATTTATAAAACTACAGGTGAGGATCTCAAACTATATCCTTGTTCTTCCTGTGTGTGACATTATTATTATGACTGGAATGTAATTGAAATCAACAAGATTTTGGAATGCAGAAATAAATAAAATCATCAACTCATCAATTCTAGCACGTGGGAGGGCTACCTTATCTAAATTGTATAATTTGGTATTTGAATGATTGATGTTATTGATTCTATAATAAATTCGTATTGTTTTAATGAGGCTATTATTGGATAACAATTGAAGATTAATAAAAATTATTATTAAAAAGCTCACATCAACTTTCGAAACATCTGCGTAGACTTGTCCAAGCAAAAATGCTTTTCAGCATTTTTGTTGACAAATAGGCAGGGAGTTCCAAAGTGTAGGTGCTGCCACACCAGAATATTGAGTTCTTACAAATGCGGAACAAGTATTATGTGCCAGTTCTGCTGATTGAAGCAGCTGAATGGGCATTTTTGGGCCAAGGCGATCCCATTGGTAATGTTGGAGATGTTTCCTTCTTTGAAAATAGGGTAGGAATCCCCAAGTTAAATGCAGGAAGGTGTAACTCTTCCAGGTCTTTAGAAAGAATTGTCCAGCTGTCAAAGCTGCGTAAGAGATCCACCTCTTGGCTCCTTCCTGGAAGAAGCCAAGATTCTGCTAACTGGTGTTAACAGTTAATACAGTCTTTTAGATGGGGGGGGGGGATGCTTTTGTGACAGTGTCACTTGGATAGGTTCTCTTTCTATTCATGCCAACCTTTTCAATGCCTGCTGACAACTTTTCTATTATCGCCTGCCCTATGCAGGCAATGAAGAATACATCTTTCCACAATGGTTATAATTGACGTCTGTTTTTAACCATTTTAATGGTTAATATCATATGTTTTTATTGCTATAAATTGCTGTAATATATGTTTGTTTACTACCTCTGTGGAGACAGAGATTAGCCCTTCTGGCTAGTAGCCTTGCCACCCAAGCTGTTGGCCATTGCTGCCCCCTGTGGGAGAGAGATCTGTAGTTTTAACTGTTCAGCCATGCACTGCGTGAAGAAGTGGTTTCTTTTCTCTCTTCTGAATCTCTCCAGAGTTCATCCACAACTGTGATGTTCGGAGGTTTCTCCGGAGTCCTCTGTTCTCAGGCAGGAGTGTTTGTTTGTGTCTCTCTCTCTCTCTCTCTCTCTCTCTCTCTCTCTCTCTCTGTGTGTGTGTGTGTGTGTAATCCATACAGGATTTTACTTGAGCCCAAGGCCAGCCTGCTCCTCGTATCTGAGGTAATCCAGACTCCCCCATTTGGCTCCCCAAAGGGCAGCCCTCAAGCAGGGCCTGAGTCCAAGAGGGCTCTCACCCACCCTGCCCTGTGCCTTTCAGCAACTGCTGTTCAGAAGCACCACTGCCTCTGACTGTGGAGGCAGAGGCACAGGCATCGTCTGTTACTGATGTGGCAAGTTGCTGCTGTTTCTGCCCGCTTCATCCCATCCCTCTCTCCCCAGGTCCCAAAGGGGTGATCAACGACTGGAGGAGATTCAAGCAGCTGGAGACAGAGCAGCGGGAGGAACAGTGCCGGGAGATGGAGCGCCTCATCCAGAAGCTCTCAGTGACATGCAGGTCCCACCTGGATGACGAGGAGGACAAGCGGAAGCAGAAGGAGCTCCAGGAAAAGCTGAATGGCAAGGTAACAGGCACAGGAAGAGGGGCCTCTTCGGCAACCTTTTCCATGTGGATTCCAGCCCTCCCCACAGGCTTCCCTGGAGCAGGTGCTGTTTTGCAGCTGGTGGGGGACCGCCTGTCCTGAGTGGCACTCAGCACCTGGTGGTGGAGCTGCCGAGTGTTCAGGGCACAGCTAGCATAGGGAAACCTGCAGCCCTCTGGGTATTTTTGGAATCTAGATCCCATCAACCAGCGCGGCCCACAACCCAGGGTGATGGGGACTTGGTGTCCCCAACTGCACCTGGGGTCTTGTGCCGCCTCTGGAGTAAATCAGTTAAAAAGCAGGCAGGCAGGGGGCAGGGGATTTCAGGCAGGGAGGAATGCAGGTGGGTTAACTTTCGGGGGAACTTAGTAGCAAGGGCTGGCCTGTCCATTGGCCTTGGTGAGGCAGTTGCCTCAGGAGAGGGGCAGCAGATCCTGGGGCCCCAGAAGTGCACAGCTCACCACCATTGACTGTTTTGCCTAAAGTGGCAAAATGTATTGTGCCAGCCCTGCCTCGCTTGTTGGGAACTTCCTTTCCAGCTTCTGAGCTGTCCTCCAGCAAGTGCCAATTTAAACAGCTTTTGTTTAGTGCTCCAGTTACTGTGTAATCAGCATCTTTTTCTTGATGTTATGCAGCTCAGCCCATGCATGCCAGGAGGAGGGGGAGGAGGAGGGGGCAACGGGAGGACAGGAGGGTGGAAATTTCTGTTCTGCCTTGAGTGGCACAGGGCCTTGGGCCACCCCTGACTGAGGAGGCAGCCTGTTTTCCCAGCTCACCCTGCAGGAGTACAGTGCGCTGCGTGAGGGCCCAGATGACGAGGAGTTTCTGCAGCAGTACCGCAAGCAGCGCATGGAGGAGATGCGGCGGCAGCTGCGCAGCGGGCAGTACTTCAAGCAGGTCTTCGAGATCCACAGTGCGGAGGCCTTCCTGGACACCATTGACAAGGGGCCCAGAAATACCCTGGTGATGGTCCACATTTACGAGGATGATGTCCCAGGGGCCGACTCCCTCCATGGATGCATGGTCTGCCTGGCCACTGAGTACCCCGCAGTCAAGTTCTGCCGAGTGCGGAGCTCCCTGATCGGCGCCAGCTCCCGCTTCACCACCAGCGCCCTGCCGGCCCTCCTGGTCTACAAGGGTGGGGAACTGGTGGGCAACTTTGTCCGTATCACTGACCAACTGGGTGAGGACTTCTTCGCCGGGGACCTGGAGGGCTTCCTGCAGGAGTGCGGCCTGCTCCCTGAGAAGGACCTGGTGCTCCTCACCTCCGTCCTCAATGCCTCCTCATCCTGCCTCAGCGATGACAGTGACCTGGAGATCGACTGAGGGCAGGCTAGGGTGAGCAGAGAGGCACCTGTGAACGGGCAAGTAGGAAAGCGCACCCTTTACTAGCCCCTAGAAGGCAGTTACCCAGTTGCCACACACACACACACACACACACACACACACACACACACACACACACACCGTTCCCAAATGGAGGAGCCACCTCAAGCCTCCAGCTGAAACCTGCCCAGCAGCCTGTGGCCCCTCTGCCCTGCCCTGCCCTGCCCACCACAGAGCCCTTGCCGCTGCCCCTGATGGGTCTCGAAGCCTCAGTTCCTAGTTGCTGCTTTGCTTTTATGGATCTTGCACCTGCATATTGCACAAGCAGGCATTTTGGCCAGGAGCTGGATGCCAGCAACCCACCCTCCCAAAGGAGTAGGCCTGCATGGGGCTCACACGAACCCCGAGGTGTCAAATGGGGTGGGGGAGTTGTGCTGATGGGAGTTGTAGTCCAAAGCACCTTGAGGGGACCCAGGCTGGCAAACACTGTTGCAGACCATAGCTCAGTCCCAGGCTTGCAGACCATAGCTCAGTCCCAGGCTTGGTAAGTCTGGCTATTCTCTCCGGGGTCCTGGGCATTCCTAGCATTCATTTAACAACCCTTGATGTGTTGCTCTGTACAACATTGCCCTCAACAGCAGGTTGCCCTATGCTTGTTTGTGGATGTTCATCCCCTGTTTTAATCTATAAGACATGACCTTCCGCCCTGTTCCTCCAGCAGAAATGGACTCTATTTTGCTAAGCTCTCTTTGAAAATGTGTGACGTATTCCTAACTGTTTTTAAACTAATGCAATAAAGACATGAATATCATTAAGCTTCCTGGCCTGTTGTTTCTTTGAGCAGCTGTTGGTGCTATGCAGCCCTTGTCCCAGGGTTGTTGTTCATCGGGAGGGAGAAAAGCAGAGCCACAGGTACAGGTGCTCACCCACGGAGGCCAGTCTGTTAGGAGGGATGGGACATTCCCCACCAACATCAGGCCCAACATGCCTACCCCCTCTTGCAGCCAGTTCAGAGTGATGGCGGCGGCAGCAGCGGCAGCAGCAGCAATCGTTTCCAGTGTCCTCCTCCTTAGCCTCAGTGTTGCCCATGTAGAACTTGCTGCCTGTTAATCCACCTTCTCCTTTGTCAAACAGATGGTTTTCTCTCATTTTTAATGACCCATAAATGTGACTACAGATGTGAAACCCTGCAGTTAAGGTGGCCAGCACAGTGCTCTCTGGACTCAAATGCAAGAAGAACCCTGCTAGCCCGTCTGGTCCAACATCCTTTCCTCACAGTGGCCAACCCAATGCCTGTTGTGGGAAACCTGCAAGCAGGGCACAAACACAAGACCCCTCTCCCCTCCTGTTCAACCATGTGCCATGTGAAGAAGGACTTTTTAAAATCTGTCTTAAATCCTCCAACATTCAGCTTCATTGGATGGCCACAAGTTCTGGTATAGAGAGAGAGAAACTGTTCTTTCCACTCCCTTTATCCCATGCATAATTTTATAAACTTCTATCATGTCACCTCTTACTCGCATTTTCTCTAACCTAAAATGTTGTTGGATGGGATTATGGGAGTTCTAAGTTCAACAATACCTAGAGAGAGCAGTGGTTTTCAACCAGTGTCTCGTGGAACCCTGGGGTGCCCTGAAGGATGATCGGGGTGCCTTGGGCAATCCTGGCCTCTGTCTCTTTTTCCTTCCCTCCCTCCCTTCTCTGATGCCCTCCTCTATCTCTGCCTCCCCAAGGCTTGCACAGCTGTTTGTTGCAGCAGCCCTGGCTACAAGCTCCCCAGGCGAATGGTGCACCTTTGGCTGGCCAGGGGGTGCTTCCCCAGCCCCTGTGGGGCAGTGTGAGGATGCATCTCTCTTTGGGGCAGGGGGGGGGGGACAGCTCAGAGACCAGGGGCAGCAGCAGCAGTTGCTCAGAGGACTCCCAAGGGGAGAGGAGAGGAAGCTGAGGGAACACTCCACAAGGGAGGGTGTTCGAAAAAGGGTGAGGGGCTGCCAGCTCTGCAGGCAAGGGGGGACGTAACTGGGCCCCTGAGCCCCACAAAGAATGGAGTTGGTCAAGGGAGCCGTGGACTCAAAAAGGTTGAAAGCCTCTGCCTAGAGAGCATTAAGGTGTCTGTCCCACCCTAGTGCATTGCTGTGCATGGCCTAACGCATGTGACTCGTGTAACAACATCTAGCAGGAAATTGACATAATGACTACTAGAACTAAATGGCTTGGGACCCCAGTACCTCAAGGACCACTTCTCCCCCTATAAACCAACCTGGACCCTGTGATCATCCTCTGAGGGCATTCTTTGTGTGCCCCTCTCATGAGACGTCTGGAGGGTGGCAACCCAAGAGCAGGCCTTTTCTGCAGTGGCAAAAACATTCCTATCATCCCATGCCTTTGGCTAATTAAACAATCCACAGTGGTACCTCCGGTTGCGAACGGGATCCGTTCTGGAGGTCTGGTCGGATCCCAAGGTTTCCGCAACCTGAGGACCGCTTCTGTGCATGTGTGCACGGCGAAACCTGGTAATATACTTCTGGGTTTGCTGTTTTCACATCCTGAAGTTTATATAACCAGAGGGTTACGTAACTGGAGGTACTACTGTATTGCCTTTTAAGATGGAGGGTATTGTTTTTGTTTGTTATTATGGTATGTATTCTGTGTTTTTATATTGTAAACTGCCCTGTGATCTTTGAATGAAGGGTGGTTTACAAATCTAATAAATAATAATAATACCAATAGGACTTCTCTCTGGGCCAGCCCAAAAAACCTAGATGCTGGAGGTATGAAATGCAATTGATTTCATAGCCTAATGAATTAAATTAGTTTACCTTTCTCAGTAACAAACATCTGAGTTCACTAGAATTTACTAACATCAAGAAAATAATGTTGTGATCCTTTGTGGGAGCCCTTTTGGCATAAGCAACATCTGAAGACCAAATGGTTTGCCTTTCCACAAAAGGGTTTTTATTGAACGATTTTCATGGGTAACAAAGGTGCATATGCCTCTGTTTTCTGTTCATACGATTCTATCTACAGGTCACTTAAATTTTGTATGAGATGTTCCCTTTGACAACGTAGGACACACTGGCGCTGATAAACTACATAATCCCTTTAAGGCACGAAAAATCCTTTGTCTCTGTTCAGAACACAAGCAAAAGCACTGAAACTCATAATACCAGAAGAGGAAGAAGAAGAAGAAGAGGAGGAGGAGGAGGAGGAGGAGGAGGAGGAGGAGGAGGAGGAGGAGGAGTTTGGATTTGATATCCCGCTTTATCACTACCCAAGGGAGTCTCAAAGCGGCTAACCATCTCCTTTCCCTTCCTGCTCCACAACAAACCCTCTGTGAGGTGAGTGGGGCTGAGAGACTTCAGAGAAGTCTGACTGGCCCAAGGTCACCCAGCAGCTGCATGTGGAGGAGCGGGGAAGCGAACCTGGTTCCTCAGATTATGAGTCCACCAATCTTAACCACTACACCACACTGGCTCTCCAGAGCCTTCTGGATCAAGCCAACAACCCATCTAGTCCAGCCTCCTGTTCTCATAGTGGCCAACCAGATGCTTCTGTGTGAACCCCACAAGCAGGATCTGTGAACAAGAATACTCTCCCCTCCTGCAGTTTCCAGCAACCGCACACAACCTGCACCAGTTGGGTACCACCTCAAGCTACCTATGGCCTATCCCAATCCACTTATCATGAAGTCCAGATCATATTGTGATGGAGGGGTGATAGCTGACCTGGAGCAGGGGGCTATTTTCTTCCCCTCCTGTCCCTTCCCCCATCCTTTTGTATCATGTCTCTCTCTTTTTATTGCAAGCTGCCCTGGGAGCCCTCTTGGCTGAGGAGCAGGGTATGAATGTTGTTGGCTTCCATCTGTCTCGAGAGACAACGGAGTGCGCCTCCGGGGTGAAGACAAACCACTGTGTTAGCAGCACTGAGGTGACCTCCCCAGATGACAACACACTGCTGGGCTGCATGAGTTGCTGGAAGGAGGCGTACAAGGCACCACCCAACCATCCTAGGGATTTGTGCAGTTTACTCCTTAGCTTTGCCTTGCCTTGCCTTGCCTTGCCTTGCCTTGCCTTGCCTTGCCAGCAGAGGTTTAGGACTAGAGCTTTCCTTCTCCTAGAAGGGCTACCTTCCTAGGTTGAGGAGCCCCACCTGCCCCTCACTTCCCTCTACAGCATATGCAGAAACAACCTTCTTGACTGTTGGACCCATTCTTGGTCTCACCCGCTCCATGCGCTGGAGCCTGTCTTCACATACAGGGGAAATCCCTAACTCACTGAGAGTTTGAGACCCATCAGCTCTCCTCACCTGGCTTAGCCTGCCAGTCAAAGCCATTCCCAGGCTGTGGCTGCTGTCACATGCTGACAGTTTCTAGGAACCACAGGTGAGAAATGAGTGCAGGGTGGGGACCAAAGGCGGACAAACTACCTAAGAAGGAGCATGACATGTACAGCACCTGAGGCACTACTGCTCCCCAAAACCTCATACGCCCCAAGGTACAAAAGTGCTAAGCAAATAAATCCTTTTGGATTGCAAGAAGCAACTGTGTTGAAGGGCCACCCTAAGCTTCTTCCTGCTCCCACTGGCAGCTACCCATTGGTGGGACGTGGGTTTTCCCATTTGGCAATGTGCACTTTGACCTGCTTCGGCCCAGAAGCTCTTGCAGCCATTGGAGGGTTGCAGAGCATTCATAGGTATGACTTATTCCGTGATGCAAGGGATGTCACTGTGCTCATGCTCGGGTGGATACATTATTCATTTCTGCCTATCAGTGAGCATACAACCAAACACTAAAAAAAACCCGAAGTGTTTTTAAGACCATGCAAGCTTGATCTCAAACACACAAATGCCCTTTAAATTTTAAATTTCCTGACCTGTGTCTGGACCATGTGAGGCCACTTGTTTACTAGAAATGTTGGCGCACCATCTGTCTCCTTCCCGAAAGCCTTTTTTGCATGAGGCTCAGGTTACAGTTCTGTGCAAACTGGTCATCAAAACAACAACAAGAAAATCCAGCCTCCCTTTTGTAACCCATCTATTCCTCTCTTTTTCTTTTCCACCTCTAGGCTGAACAAACATGTGTATCAGTTACAGGTAGGTAGCCGTGTTGGTCTGCCATAGTCAAAATAAAAAATTCCTTCCAGTAGCACCTTAAAGACCAACTAAGTTAGTTCTTGGTATGAGCTTTCGTGTGCATGCACACTTCTTCAGATACACACTTCAGATACACACAGAAGTGTGTATCTGAAGAAGTGTGCATGCACACGAAAGCTCATACCAAGAACTAACTTAGTTGGTCTTTAAGGTGCTACTGGAAGGAATTTTTTTATTTAAACATGTGTATCTCACTGACATGAAAGTTAGCTTGGTGGATGGCTGCCTGTCCATTGTTTGGAACTTTTTAGTTCAGAAAAAAGATAAGTAAGAGGCGACAAGGTAAAAGTTTGTAAAATTATGCACAGCATGAAGAAAGTGGACGAAGAAAAGTTTTTCTCCATCTCTCCTAATGCGAGAACTTGTGGACACTCAATGAAGCAGAATGTTGGAAGATTCAGGACAAATAAAACAAAGTACAGTGGACGCTTGGGTTGCGAACGTGATCCATGCGGGAAGAACATTCACAACCCGCAGTGCCGCGTCTGTGCATATGCGGGTTGCAATTTGGCGCTTCTGCACATGGGCAAAGTGTGATTTAGTGCTTCTGCGCATGCGCCAGTGCCGAAACCTGGAAGTAACCCGTTCTGATACTTCTGGGTTTGGCGTGGAGCGCAACCCGAAATTGCACAACCCGAAGTGTCTGTAACCCAAGGTATGACTGTACATGTACATCTTCACAAAGCGCATAGTAAAACTATGGCACTCACTCCCACAGGAGGAGGCAGGGATGGCCACCAAAATTCATGGAAGAGAAGGTTATCAATGGCTGCTAGCCACAATGGCTCTGCTTTGCTTCCTTGGTCAAAGGCAATAAATGCTTCTGAATGCCAGCGGCTGGGAGGTGTCCGCAGGAGGGAAGAGTGTTGCTCTTATGCTCAGGGCCCAATTGCAGGTTTCCCCTCAGGGGCATCCGGTTGTCCACTGTGAGAACAGGGTGCTGGGCTAGGTGGAATCTGATACATTTCTTCTTTCAGAGACTTGCATAGTCTTCAAAGACTTTCAGAGACTTATAAGACTTATGTTTATTTGGTTTTATGTTTTCAAGAGAATCCATTAAGAGTGCATATTATGTGACTTTCAGAGATTCATAAGTTTTCTGTTTATGTGATTTCATATATTTCATATTATATAAAGAGTGTCTATTGATATCGTATCATTGTATTTGGTCATCGTGTTGCCTTGGATATTACTATCTTCCATCTGACAGCCCTTCAGGTATTTGAAGATGGCTACTGTCTCTCCTATCAGTCTTCTCTTCTCCAGGCTAAACATCCTCAACTCCCTCAACCTTTCCTCACAAGGCTTGGTTTCCAGACCCTTAATCACCCCGGTCATCGTCCTCTCCACACCTTCCAGCTTGTGAACATCCTTCTTAAACTGTGGTGTCCAGAACTGGAAACAGGACTCCAGGCATGGTCTGACCAAGGCAGAAGAGAGTCCATGATTTGGACCCTAGACTTCTGTTGATGCAGCCTAGAATAGCATTAGCGTTTTTTGCTGCTGCATCACAGTTTGGACTCATGTTAAGCTTGTGGTCCACCAAGACCCCTAGATCCTTATATTGCTGCTATAGCAGAATGATATATTAACCTGCTACAGCAGGAGGTTAGGTGAACCCTTTACCAATCAGGTGCCATCGAGATGTCTTCTATAACTCCCATCAGGCCCAGCCATCGAGGCCAATCACAGGGACGGATGTCGCAGTTGTAGTCCACAACACCTGGAGGGCACCAGGATGGTGAAGGTTCCAATGCTAACTCATAAAATGTTATTCTGATAAAGCTACGCCCAGTTGATAGTTTAATCTGGAGTGGCAGCACCAGCAGCTTGAAGACCTTCATGCAGAGCTAAAATATCTCTTCCACTCCCCCCCCCCCCACACTTCCTTTTCTGAGCCGGCCATTTCATTTAGACTCATACTTTGACTTGCAAAACCTGCTGTAAGACAATATCAGCTCCCTATAGCAGCTGCCCGGTTTTACTAATTCATAAACAATGATAACAATATAAGTTTTCCATTCTCTACTGGTTGACACCTCTGCTTTGCTTTTTGTGGCCAATTAAAAATAAACACAGGGAGATTAGGTTTTACTTGGGGGAGCCACCTCCCTGCATTATACCCCCAAGGGTGGCCTCATCATCTCTTCTGGGGAAGCTTTTAAATTTATTAGACATTCCCCCCTGTGCCCCCCCACTTGCGATGGCTGCAAAAGAAAAACAGGCAAGGTGTCTTATCTGCTGCCACCACCTCAGAGTTTGCTAGTGAGCTGGGCCTATTAAGCACCCTGTCCACATGTCTAAGAGGGACACGGGTGGCACTATAGGTTAAACCACAGAGCCTAGGACTTGCTGATCATAAGGTTGGCGGTTCGAATCCCCGCGACGGGGTGAGCTCCTGTTACTCAGTCCCTGCTCCTGCCAACCTAGCAGTTCAAAAGCACGTCAAAGTGCAAGTAGATCAATAGGTACCACTCTGGTTCGCCAGAAGCGGCTTAGTCCTGCTGGCCACATGACCTGGAAGCTGTACGCCAGCTCCCTCGGCCAATAAAGCGAGATGAGCGCCACAACCCCAGAGTCGTCCGCGACTGGACCTAATGGTCAGGGGACCCTTTACCTCACATGTCTAGTTGACCATGCATGGATGTGTTGCCATGGCACCAACTGGCTCTTTCAGCAGAGGGTAGGCCTTCCCCAGCAGACTTGGGAGCAAAAGGGAGAGAAATCTCACTCACGGGCCTCAGTCTGTCACAATCTCCTGCTGAAGCCTTATTGAAACACACTGGAGCAGCACAGGAGTGTGGTAGCTGGCGACTCCACAGGCACTGACCAACTGGTGCCTTCCATAGGAGAGCGTTTTCACAGTTGAACTTTTAGTGTAAGCTGGTGATGGCATTTGGATTTCTCCAAATCATAGCCGAAAATGTTTTCAGTGGGTCGTACCTGCACCTTGAAACTCTCACAATCAGCTCACTGCTCGCCCCTCCTGCCCTGTGGGACAGAGAACTGGAGTGGAAATGTGTCAAAAAACCATGAGCCAACCATGAGCGTGGGGCAATGTTGAGCTGGCCGGCCACGACTCCCAAGCCTCCCCTGAGCTGTCAAAATGAAGGGGGCGCAGCTCCACCCCTCCCCCCGACGGCTTGGGGTAGGCTAGGGAGTTGCGGGTGGCACGCCGAATGTCACCCTCCTCAATGATTACACCCATGGCGGGCCGCCTCCACCGCCTCCCTTCCTCTGCCCCTGGTGCTATGCACAGCCCAATGCGGCCCGTGAGGCCTTCTCTGAGGTCCTTGGCAACATTTGAAACCCCCCCCAGCCATCGCACTGCCTTCCCAAGTAAGTTGGGGGGGGACTTAACTAAAGCCTTGTTAGGGCTCTAGGGCTCTGCCAGAGCCTGGTACATCTTTTCCAAAGCCTGGTACCTCACTGAGCGGACTTTGGGAAGGCAGTGCGAGGGCTGTGGGGCAGGGGCTCAAATTTTGGCCTCACTCCCCCCCACCCCGGCATGACAAGGCAGTGTGTTTGTGCGCTCTTGTGCTCCACGGGGTATGAAAAGCTGGGCTTACCTGATCAAGATGGTGTTCTGGGATTGTGATGACCCCTCTTGCTGGTTTGGGTGAGTGACGCATGTTTGTGTGCATGTAGAAGCTTCTGCTGTTTGTGTGGCCAGAATGTAGCTTATTGCCAAAGCACCCACTTTGGGCCTCTGTACCCCTCCGCCACTGGCAAGTAGCCCCTGAAAGATTTCCTGGGGAGGAATGTGGCCCTTGGTCTGAAAGAGTCTCCCCACTCCTGGACTAGAGATCTTAGCACTTTCAGGAGAATGATGGGCTGGATCTTGTCCTCAAGGGGCCACCAACCACACCTGTGCCCCCAGCATCGACCATGTTTGCCAGTTGATGGCATGATAAATGGTCCCCCACCCTAAAGAAAGGAAGCACATGTGTGACTTTTGGAAATGAAATCACTATTTATTCTGACCATTCCCTGCACTCCCAACACCCTCTCCGTCCCATAGCAGAAACACACACTCTCACACACTCACCTTGGTGGAGGTCAAAAGAAAAACACTTTATATCTCCCACAAAAATTTCCCAAACCTATTATTCTAAGGCACGTATACACCACAGGTTTAAAAGAGATTGAACTGGTTCTGCAATTGTATTGACAAGCTGGAAGGTGTGCAGAGGAGGGCGAAAGATGTGATCAAGTGTGTCTGAAGGAGCTGGGTATGTTTAGCCTAGAGAAGAGGAGAGTGAGAAAAGATACAATAGCCATCTTCAAATACCTTAAGGGCTGTCACACAGAAGAGGGGCAAATTTGTTTTCTCCTGCTATGGAGGGTAGGACTTGAACCCATGGCTTCATGTTACAAGAAAGGAGATTACAACTAAACATCAGGAAGAACTTTCTGAGAGGAAGAGCTGTTTGACAGTGGAATGGTCTCCCTCCCACGAGAGGTTGTGGACTTTCCTTCCTTGGAGATTTTGAAGCATTGCAAGGGACGACATGACCTTTGGAGTCCCTTACGACTTCATGGTTCTGCAATTCTATATTTTCCTCTAGAGATTTTAGGGAATCATGTTTAGGAACTGGCTCCAGGGGGTGAAAGATACAATTGGAACCCATGGCATATGATGAAGCAGACATAAATCTGCATATAATGTGTTGTGCTGGTTTTTATGTCTAGACAACTGGGACATTAACAGGACAGGTGGCTGAGGAGCTCCCCAACAGTGCCCAGCCCTAATAGAAAGCAAAGTAAAGCAAATAAAAATCAAAGTTGAAAGCAGGAGGAGCAGGTGATTTGGGCTATGTGTCATAAGGCGAAAAGTCTTGGCACCCAACAATGTCCCTGTAATACGTGTTTTACTGCTGCGTGTGATGGGCCAAAATGACCTTGGAAGGAGAAGATGGGAAGGAAAGAGGAAGCCGACTGGGCAGAGGACAGGCAGACCACAAAAGGCTTTTCATTTCTCCCAGTAAACTGTACTTTTAATTCTCCTCTGTGAACCTAACCCTCCACAATACATTTCCAGGTATGTGATGAGCAGGGATGCTGTTCCGTTCTCTCCATTCCTCCCCACCAGCCAGCCATAGTCTACCACCACTCCTTGCCGCTTGCCACTGGCTGGACCACAGCCAAGCCAAGGAGCAGCCCCTGCCCTCTGCCCCGCTGTGGTCCTAGAGCTCATCCAATGGCCCCTTCTCCTTTGCAAGCACAACGGCATCCTCTCCACCGCCGGGAACCCGGAAGGCCACATAGGGACACCTCTTCACGTTGAGGCACACCAGTTTCTGGAGTGAGGCCGTGTTCACCAGCTGGAAGCCAGCATCACCACCAAAGGTGCTAGGCTTCCAGTACTCTGGGGAGCAAATGGGGTTCCCAAAAAGACCCTTCAAGGAGAATGGGGCCCCGATCTCCACCATGCTCTCGCCGAAAATTGAGTTGTGCTGGCTCTTCTCCACCAGCAGACCTGGGTAGAACTCAAGGGCGTCAATGTCTCTGTACAGGGCCTCCAGTTTGGCAGCAGTTTCTTCTTCACCTGAGAGAGGGAGAGAGAGGAAGAACTGAATATGGAAGATTTAGGGCAGACAAAGGTCCTCCTTCACACAGCGCACAGTTAACCTATGGGACTCCTTCCTGCAAGAGGCAGTAGCAACCACCACCATGGGTGGCTTTGAAAGAGGATTGCCTTGGCCTCCTCCATGAATTTGTCCAATGAATGGCTCCCAGCCTTGATTGCTCGGCTCTTCCTCCACAGTTGGGAGGCAGAAATGCTTCCAAATCTCAGTTGCTGGAAACTACGAAAGGGAAGCTGAGGCTCCAATACTTTGGCCACCTCATGAGAAGAGAAGACTCCCTGGAAAAGACCCTGATGCTGGGAAAGATGGAGGGCACAAGGAGAACAGAGGACGAGATGGCTGGACAGTGTTCTCGAAGCTACCAGCATGAGTTTGACCAAACTGTGGGAGGCAGTGGAAGACAAGAGTGCCTGGCGTGCTCCAGTCCATGGGGTCACAAAGAGGTGGACACGACTAAACGACTAAACAACAAAACGGGAAGGAAGAGTTGCTCTTGTGCTTGGTTCTGCTTACGGGTTTCCCATTGGAGAATCTGGTTGACCACTGTGAGAATGAGATGCTGGGCTAAATGGGCCATGGGCCTGATCCAGCGGGGCTCCTCTTCTGCTCAAAAGTGGGCTGTGATTCTATATTTCATTTACAGTCATACCTCTTGTTACGTTTGCTTCATGATACGTTTTTTCAGGTTGCGTCCCACAGCGACCCAGAAGTACCGGAAAGGGTTACTTCCGGGTTTTGCCACTTGCGCAGACGCGCAAAATAACATGCGCATGCGCAGAAGCAGTGAATCGCAACCCGCGCATGCGCAGAGGAGGGTTGCGTTCCTTTCAGGTTGCGAACGTGGCTCCAGAACGGATCCCGTTCGCAACCAGAGGTACCACGGTATTTCAAATATTATATCTCATTTTTCTTCAAGAAGCTCAGGAAGACACAAAGGCTCTCTTCCTCCCCATGTTATTTTCACAACAGACAATTTCCCTCTTCCACCTTATCCCCCCACCCCATCCCTGCCCCTCAGCTTCAGGGGTCAACTGCATCTGAATATGAACTTTCCGCTTAACTACCCTGGCTCCTCCCCCTCACTGGAGTGAGCCTCTAAGGCTAAGTCGTCATCCCTGGAGTGATGCATCTTGTGGCAGTGAGTTCTGTATGCTGCGGGGTGGGGATGTCTGGGACCTCAGGGTGAAAGGTGAGTGATACATTCAAATATAATAATTAATAAACAGTTCTGAATCTTCTATGTGTCCATTTCAGTGGACAACACTGAATTCAAGCACTCTAGGAAAAACAGGCTCTACTCCATGCATACTCTTTCAGAAACCAACATCTCCCTTCACCCTCTACCACTCCCCCTCCCCAAATTAAAACACCAATACACACACACACACACACACACACACACACACACACACACACACCTTTTAGCCTTTTCCTCACAGGGAAACACAATGGCCTTTGCAGGGTGGGGGTGGCATCTAAAGTGTCCCGCATGGTGACCCCTCTGGGAGCCCCCTGCCCTCATTCCGGCAGGTTGCCTGCCCTACCTGTCAGCTCCTGGAAGGAGGTGTAGGGCTTCATGCCAAACCTCTTCCGGTATTCGTTGAAGGACTGGAGGCGCAGCAGCCTTGACTCCTCAATGACTCCAATGGCCACTTTAAGAAGCTGCTTGTGGATGTTCGGTACCCCACCAATCTGAAAAGCCAATGGAGAGGCTTGGTTAGCAGGAGGGGAGGGGCCAAGCCACCTAGATTTCCCACCTACCCTTGAGAAGTTCCCGTTTTCATGTAATCATAAGTAATTTGTTGGGATGGTTGGGGGTCAGATATAGCCTGCAGACCATCTGTTGGGAGGGCAGGGGTCAAAATCCAAATCCCACTGCTGACACCAAAGTTGCTTCCACAGCTGCAGGACTGAGGCTCTGCTTTTCTACAGTCAGCAGGAAGGGTACGGTAATTAAAATGGTGGTTTGGGGCAGCACTTAATATAGCACTGTGGTCCCTGGGACCATGTAATGTCTACTCACATGTAAGTCTCCTTCAGTTAAGGGTCCCCTGCAATGTTAAGAAGTTCTTTACATGTCCTTCCTTTCTAGTCCACAAGGCTGAGGGATTTGTGGTGAATCGCCCCTTGATTAGTCAGTTCCTGTTCCCTATTAATGGCTTTAATTACCCTTCATTGTTTACTTCTCCCATCTTCTTTCTTTATGGAGCTATAATTTTCCTTCTCTTAAGGTGCAGCTGATCACAAATCCCTCAGCTGCACTGAACAGGAAGCAATAAAATAGCCTGTGAGCAGGAAAACTTTGAATGAGCAGTAACCCTTAAAATCCTCAGCCATGCTGGCCAGCCATTTATATGAAAACATCCTTTTATGGGAGGGAGGGGAAGAAAGAGGCCACAAATCAGCACTGCAAAAAAACAAAGACAGACAACAGCAAATGCACTGTTCAAACTCTTATCCAGACTCTCTGCAACAGTGGTTCCCAAGTGGGTGCTATCACCCCCTGGGGGAGGATTACCTAGTGGGGTGCTAAGAGGCAAGGGTGCCCTGGAGGTGGGTGCCTCTGAGTGTGCTGAGTGTACAGTTACCATTGGCCAGTTTACACCTTCCTAAAGCAAAACACCTTCCTCACTTTATATTTAAAGTTTTACTGCTCCTCTCATTGTCAAATCTGTGTCCTTTGTTCATGTTTGCTTAGCTAATTATTGGCAACAGCTATTTATTTTCTGATAAGTTAGTGACCATGAATCTGTGGTAGGTGAAGTGTGTGTGTACAGTGCTTTTTTCCTTTTAAAAAAATGTTTAGGGGTCCTCTTTTTCCTACTCATATTGAAATACTGCCCCTCAATGAGGCCAAACTTAGATTCACAAAGCGTACCCCTGCGTCCCCCAGAAAAAAGCACTGTGTGTATGTGTGTGTATGAATGATTCCTGCGATTTTAAACCAGGTATTGGGAAACTGATTTCACTTCATCAAGCCCATCTTGTCACATTCAGAATTTACTGAACAGTGAAATAGTTACTAAAGGTGGTATCTAAGTCTCTTGCTAAGCTGATATCACTGGATCAAGTTCATCAGTTCTGTTGACTTAATTGCACTAAATAGTTTTATATTCGATTTTCAACAAATGTGTGCTTAATTGTCACCGTTTTGAATTTTATTGTGTTGGTATCTTCCACCATGTAAACAGCTATTCTGAATAATCCTTTTTATAGGGCAGGGGGACACTGGGGCAAGTTTGCAAAACCAGGGGGCAGTGGCCCAGAAAAGCTGGGGAACCACTGATCTGTTAGAACTAAAAGCTGACAGTTCCAGCTGGCATGGTACGGCTACTTGAGGTATGTCAGTTCCCTAGGTTCGCTCGCTTTCCCATCCTGGTGGACCAAGAGCCATCCTGCTCCTCAAGATTGGCTTGGCCCTTTGGGATGGGTGTGGCCAATGCACCCACCTGCCCAGCTTGCTGCCTGGAGAAGGCATCTACAAGGGCCTCCACTCCATAGTCTATCAGCATAGTGGTGTTGTAGACAAACTGGTTGTAGCTGTACTCTTGATCCTGGATCTTGAAGGTATCTGGCATCAGCGGATGCCAGTGGTAGAGCTGGTTGAATTCCACTGCAATGCGGTTCCGGTACTGGAACTGGACTCCAAAGAGGAGTTCTGGGTCGAACTTCAGCTGTAGGAAGTAGCCACTCAGATGCTGGACATAGTCCTCAATGACGATCTTGATGGTCTCACCTGGGAAGAGCAGATGGAGGGAGTCAAGGGGTGAGGATGCAGGCAACTGAGTTTGGGATCTAAGAAATAAGAGGAGGCCTTTGTGATCCAATGCAAACAGGATTCAAGCACAGGAGACTTCTCCCTTCCTGTGGTTTCCAGCTTCTGTTTTCAGGAGCACTGCTGCTCCTAACTGCAGAAGCAGAGCACAACCATCATAGCTAGAAGCGATTGACAGCCATCTCCTCCATGAATTTGTCTATCCCTTTTTAAAACCGATCTAGTTCGGTGGCTATCGCTGCCTCCTGTGGTTCCATAGTTTAACTATATGGTGCATGAAGAAGGACTGAATCTTCCAACACTCAGCTTCACTGGATGTCCCTGAGTTCTAGTGCTATGCATTCTGACAGGCCAAAAGGCAGGGTATGAATAAATATATTATTATTATTATTATTATTATTATTATTATTATTATTATTATTAGGGGGGGAGAGACTTTTCTCTCTCCACTTTCTCCATGCTAGGCCTAACATTCTATACTTCTATTATGTCACTCACCTTCTCTTAAACTAAAAAGCCGCAAACATCTCACCTTGCCAATCCCACCTAAGCCCTGAAGATAATAAGGGCTTGGTGGTCCATTGCATAACAAAGTTTTTAACATACAAACATTGATCTGCAAGATGGTATTATCATGCTGGACTTTGGAGCTGTACCAGCTTCTTAATCTGTCCAAACAGGTCAAGAATCCAGGAAATCTGATGCTTATGTGCTTTTTAAAATACTGGTGGTAAAACAGTCAGCTTCACAGATTTCGCCTCTCTTGTTCCTTTGGTAGTGGACTCCACTGGAGGTTTTTCAACAGAGGTTGGGTGGCCCTCTGTCAGGGATTCTTTAGCTGAGATTCCTGAATTGCAGGGGGCTGGACGATATGATATGGGGGTGTGTGTGTGTGTGTGTGTGTGTAATATCTTTCCAATGCTACCATTTTACAAGCCTATAATTTTCAAATGCAAATTGTTTCCTCATTAATTGGTGGAGAATGGATGTGTGTGTGTGTGTGTGTGTGTGTGTGTGTGTGTGTGTGTGGAGGAAATAACACTGGAAGAATGTTGGCATGGCACTTGGTTGGAACACCCCACTGCCCTGTTGCCCTCCCCCACAGCCCTCCCCCCTCACACACCAATAAGAATGAGCCTTGCGGTCTGGAACAGCTGCTCATCATCCCAGGTGGGGTGAATCTGCTTGAGAAGGTCACAGACGCGGTTGTGCTCGCGGAGCCAAATGGTGGCGTACATCATGAGTCCCGGGAGCAGCCCAAACACCTCCTGGCCCACAGCCAGCTGCTTTTCTGCGGGGATGTGCTTTGGGTAGATCATGTGCACGGGGGCGTCCAGTACCGTCGGGGGATAAATTTCCCCTTTCACCACCTAGGGAGGTGAGAGAGGAAGGGTGCTCGTCAGGGGTGCATCTCAAACACCTCGCAGGCCCAAGCTATCTGAAATATCATGTCCTCCCATACGAACCTGCCCTTCTCTTGGTCCCATCACCCTCATCTGCATGCTTCATAACCTGCCCAGGAAATATTTATTCTGAAGGGGATTAGAGACATTCTAAAACCAGACAAATAAAACACAGATTTGCCTCCTGTGGCATCGGACAGAGTACCCCACCTGGGATGATGAGCAGGCCAGACTGTTTGCCCATCTAGCCCAGTATTGACTATTTTGATCGGCAGCAGCTGTCTAGGGTCATCATGTTTTGCTCTCCCAAGGCAGGAGGACCATTTAACCACTTTCATACCTGGTATTTCAGCTTCCCGTCTCGGAAGAGCCTCAGTTCATGTTGGCGTTCCAAGTTGTCTCCATATAAATGTCCAAGATCCACCTGCAGAAAAGGTCCAGGTGGTTACAGCTCATGAAACTGTAGCAGTTGCTTTGTATTTAGAAATTTTGAAAGCATGTAAGTACATCAGAAGACCCCTGAAGCCAGATCAGGCTAGTGGTTTCCAACAACTGGTATTCAAAGCATCACTGCCCTCCAGCTGCAGAAATAGAAGAACCTGTTTCTAACTGCTCACATTTATAAACTTCTTAAACGTATATTTTATATTCTGCATAAACTGCTTAGAGATGTTATTGCTTACCTGGTACCCAAATTCAGGTAACATAAAATAAAGAATTTAAAGCATTGGTGTGCAATAAAACAATATAAAAATTAACCTGTGTAATTAATTTCTTCCCTGCCCATCCTGCCCCTCCCCCTGGCCAAAAAAGAAAAAAGAAAAAAGTACTGTATTAGGGTTTAAACCTACTTGGGAATAAGTCACACACCCTGATGGGGAGTGGATTAATTGCCCTTCCCTTGTATTTTTCTGCTCTTGATTCCACCCACCCGACTCAGGAAACAGCTTTTGCTTTTCCAAAAGGACTGCCAGACTTTCAATATTATTTATCTAATGTATTCATATTCTTGGAAGTGAGTGATGTGGGTTAGGGAGGTGAGTCTGGATGATGCCATGTCTCCCTTCCGATTCTTAGGATCCTGTACCTGGGGAGTGTTAGATTCAAAGAGAGGGTCCTACTGCTGAACTAGCCAGAGAAGTTTCTTTGTAAGACGATGGCCTTGGCTGGCCACTGCAGTGTCCTCATCCGCATCCCAAAAGGACGGGCTCCATTGCAAGAGCTACAATGAAGGGATGAGGCCCTCCAGGCTGATGGGCGGGTCTTTCCTCTCCCTTCTCACCTGGCTGCTAGGTAGGAGAACAAGAGCCAGGGTGGTGTGTGTGAGCTGAGCTGAAAAAAGCAGGCTGGAAGCTGGAGACCCAGAGAAACGCTTGCTCTGTGCTGGATCCCCAAACCCATTGGAATGTTAATGCTGTGAGTCTCTCCATCTTACACTCAGGTTGTATAGATGTGTGAATAAAACTACATACAGTCATACCTCGGGTTGAAGTAGCTTTGGGTTGAGCGTTTTCAGGTTGCGCTCTGCGGCGACCCGGAAGTTACTTCCGGGTTTCACTGCTCGTGCGTGTGCAGACACTCAAAATGATGTCATGTGCATGCGCGGAAGCGGTAATTGGTGACCCGTGCATGCGCAGACGCGGGTTGCGTTCGCTTCAGGGTGCGAATGGGCCTCCGGAACGGATCCCGTTCACATCCAGAGGTACCACTGTATCCTAAAGACACCGCAATCTCCGATGACCTTCGTCTCAAGGAAACTGAACCTGGGTAAGCACCTGGAACCCCTGGAGTCTCTCACTACTTGGGAGATTAGGGTGGCATTTAACCAACCTTTCAGGATGTGCACGCTTGCAAGGTGGTATACATGCTTCCATTTGACATATGGTTTGTTTTGTCACCCAATGCCAAGAGAAACTCATGCTTCACATGCTGTTTTACCCTCCTTTCTGTATCCACTGGAATTCTCTTTGTCCTCATGGGTGAGGCATCATTGGGTGGAGCCCAAGCATTGCCCACAAAAGCCCTTGACTAAAGCAACCCTCATTGAACTCTGCATAGCTCTTTTAAATGTGAAGCCACCATTGACCTTCTAAGGGCCTTGAACCCAGGCAGCTGCAGAAGTGGGCACTCCACTTGGCCCCAGAAAAAGTTCTGTCTTTTCTCCATTCTACCATGTTTTCTTCCACCCCTTCATCAAGGCTGCAATGTGCGGGACTTCATTTGTGCCTGATCCAGAAGCTGCAGTTAGTGCAGAAGGCTGCAGCATGGTTGCTAATACCTGTGCTCAGAGACCTGCACTGGTTGAGAGTGTATTAACTTATGGTCTGTGTGTGTGGTTTGGGAGCTGCACGGTCAGGGGGAAAACAACGCTGTCCAGGGTTGTAAAGACTGCGGAGAGAATAATAGGGTGCATTCTTCCCACCTTGGATCAAATCTATGCTTTCAGGTGCCTAAGAAAGCTGCAGGGATAGTGTGCACCCTGGAAATGATCTCTTCCAGCTTCTGCCTTCTGGAAGAAGGTCCAGGGTTATAAAGACTAGGACTAGCTGCCTGAGAAACAGTTTCTATCCAAATGCGATTTTGGTTTTAAAAGCATTGTAAGGTAGTCTCTATGGGAGTATATTGTATTCAGTTATGGGGTATCAGAGTTTTTAGGGGGCTAACCAGGCTGGGATAGCTGTTTTAGTGTTTTAACTTTTGTATGTTTTAAAGTACTGTTGTAATTTTGTCTTGATTTTGTTTGTTTGTTTTATCTTTTTGCAAGCCACTTTGAGGTTCTTTCTTTTTTAAAAAATAAATCAAGCGGTGCATATCAATGTTGTACTGGGGGGTGGGGTGGGAACCACCTTTGAGGGTCACTCCATGCCCTTATTTCTGCAGCAGTAGACCCAGGATGAGGCTTTGAAGGCCCCCAGGATTTAGCATGCTAGGGCTCTGCTCACCCCATGGCCTAGAGCCCTGGTGAAGCCATGCCCCATCTTCCCAGACGTCTTGAAGAACTGGTGAGTGAAGTGTTGGGCAAAGAACGCAAACATCAAGTTTGTCCCCTGGGGGTCCGGGTGGAATTTCTTGCGCAGGAAAAACTCTTCAGCTACCAGCTGTGCGTCAGGAAGCTGCGGTGGCCCTGCAAGGGAGGAACGAAAAACCAATTCCAAGATTGCCCCTCTGGTGTGTGGCTAAGAGTTCATCTCTCCTGTCCATTTATTTAATAGAATCATAGAACAGCTGAGTTGGAAGGGACCCCAATGGCCACTTAATCCAACTCCCTGCAGCGCTGGAGTCACAGCTAAAGCTGCAAGACCCCTGTAGCCAAGGCAGGGGGCTCAGGCATGCCCTTATAGGAAACACCCCTAATAATAATAACTTTTGAAAATCAAAACTGAAGTGGTTAAAGGTGATAGTAAACAGCTGCAGAATTGAGTGGTGGCTTTCATATGTGAATGAACCACTACAAAGACTCCCATCCAAGCAACCCAAAGACAAGGCTTTTCAATGGAGTTAGTTCACATCAAGGCTCAGTTTGGTAGCTCTGCCTGGAAGGTATGTGAACACACAGCAGGGGAGCAAATAGGAACACACACCAGTCAACCAGAGGGGGAGTTTTGATGTGCATGGACTCCAATTCATTTAAGAAACAGGCCATAAAATCAGACCCACAAGTCTGTACTTAGGAGATCCACCAACTTTAGCTGGGCCAGTTGTCAAATTGTTGGAGTACAGAGCTAAAGGCACCTTTGCTTTGTTTTCTGAAGCCACACTTTTCTTCTGACAACGAGAGCAGTCAATTTGGTTGATAAACATTCTCACAAGCTTTCTTCAATATCCACAAAAGGTGCCCAGAATGATATAAAGGCTATGTTCACACAGTACGTTTAAAGCGCTATGACACCACTTTAAACAGTTGCGGCTTATGGGAACTGTTAATTTGTTAAGGGTGGTGAAGGTCGTTAGGAGATTCCCTGTTTTCCTCACAGAAACACTACTATTCTCAGGACTCTCAATGAGGAGGGATTGATTATTAAGCCACTCTAGGAGTTGTAGCTCTGCAAGAGAGATAACAACTTTTCTCAATCCATTTTCTTGCATAATTTTGTGAGAGCCAGGATGGTATTGGGGTTAGTGTACTGGACTACAAACTAGGAGACCAGGATTCATATCCCCACTCAGCTATGAAGTTCACTGGGTGTGACCTTGCACTAGTCACAGTCTCTCAGCCTGACCTGCCTCACAGGAGATTAAATTAGGAGAGGGAGACCCATGTAAGCCAGCTTGAGTGCCTTGGAAAAAAAGCTGGGACACAAATGCAAGAAATACATTTTCTATTCTATCATGTCACCTTTTGTCTAAACCAGGGGTCAGCAAACTTTTTCAGCAGGGGGCCAGCCCACTGTCCCTCAGACCTTCTGGGGGGCCGGACTATATTTTGAAAAAATAAATAATGAACGAATTCCTATGCCTCACAAATAACCCAGAGATGCATTTTAAATAAAAGCACACATTCTACTCATGTAAAAACATGCTGATCCCCGGACGGTCCACAGGCTGGATTTAGGAGGCGATTGGGCAGGATCCAGCCCCCAGGCCTTAGTTTGCCTACTCGTGGTCTAAACTAAAAAGTCCCAAACACTGCAACTTTTCCTTGCAGGAGAGTCATAGTGTCCCCTTGATCATCTGGGCTGCCCTTTTCTGAATCTTGCCCAACCCTGAAACATCCTTTTCTGAGGTGAGGCGACTGAGTCTGATAGTAGAACAGACACTCTCAGAACTTTCGAGTGAGGAAACCTCCTCCACAGCAGGCAGTGGCCTCTCCTGCGACGAAAATATTCAGGCAGCAAGGATGCTGCAGTTGTAATATCCTGAGTTGCAGACGGAAGCACAGAATTGTAGAGTTGGAAGGGTCCCAAAGGGTCATCTAGTCCAACCCCCTGCAATGCGGGAATCACAATTAATGTGCCCCTGACAGATGACCAGCCAAGCTCTGTTCAAAAACCAAAGAGAGTCCACAACCTCCCGAGAGAGTCTGTTCCACTGCTGAACAGATCTTACTGTGAGAAAGTCCTTTCCGATGTTGAGTCGGAATATCCTTTCTTGTAACCTGAAGCCGTTGGTTCCAGAGAGGCAGAAAACAAGCTTGCTCCCTCTTCCATGTGACAGCCCTTCAGGTATTTGAAGATGGCTATCATATTTCCTTTCAGTCTCCTCTTCTCCAAGCTAAACATATCCAATTCCTTCAACCATTCCTCATAAGGCTTGGTTTGTAGGTCTTGCTCACACTGTGCATTGGGTCAGACTAGACAATTTGAAAGAGCTCTTCAGTTCTGTGCCTGTTATTGAACCTATCACTGACGAGGCGAATAAATAAACAAACCCTCGCCCTCGTCCCCTCCCTAATAACACAGCCCTCCTTGCCAGCCCACACCTAGATGCTATCAACAGAAACTCCCACATTACACCACTTTCATCTCTCAGAAAAGTTAAGCCATGTGACACAGCTGTGAAGGCAGGAATGGACTTGATACGGAGCAGATTTCGCTGCTGCTTTCTTAAGAGAAAAGTTAAGCTGGGGTGCGGTGGAGGCCCTGCTGTGCTGCACCCACCTTTGGTTCCCATTGGCGTGGGGCAGTCGGTGGGCACCGGTGGGAGCACCCTAGTGAAATAGCTGACATTGGCGTAGGACTCCCAGCTGATGTAGCCGTGGGCGGAATTGTACGTGGGTGGACTGGGGATGAGATTGGCTCGGACTGCAGAGAAAGAGAGAGAGGGAGGGAGGGAGGGAGAGAGAGAAGAGTGCAAAATAAACCTCCATGGAACACTGGCCAACTGACACCTTCCTCCACAGTGATGCTCTTGGGCAGGGGTCCGAAAGGTTTACCTTGCCTGCGCCGGTTCACTCCAGAGGAGATCCCTCCATGGCCCACGATTTCCAGCACCTGTGTCTGCGCAGACGTGATTTTCAGCGCCGCGGAAACAAGTCCCCGTGCTGTGCTGGTTTAGTGCACTGCGTGGGGACTCGCCGAGCGGGCAGCTCAGTTCGGGGGTGGCTCGTGAGCCGGTTAAATGACCCCCATGGGCCGCTTGTGGCCAATGGGCCTTAGGTTGCTGACCCCTGCTTTTAGGGATCTCCCATTTGTTGCCAGTGTGGCTTGTTCTGTAGAGCATGAAATCTCCAGATCCCCACGGTAAACTGGCATGTTGGATCCATTCACAATAGTCCTCTCCCCTCCAGCGGTTTCTGGCAAATGATATTTGGAATGATTGCTGCCTCCAAATGTGCAGAGCAAAGCTATTGTGGCTAGGAGCCATCACTGCCTCCTGTAGGAGCCAATCGGCCCAATGGATTGTGCCCTCCGTGCTAATTAGTGGGAAACCTGGGTGAACTGCTGGAAGCATCAATAGGATATGGATCCTTCTTGCCAAGATCTCAGGATTCCTGGGATAATTCCCTGGCCCCCTTGTGCAATCATGCTCAAAAGCTCACTTTTGGGGGGTAAGAGTTGTTTGTTTGTTTGTTTGGTGGTCATAGAGTCTGCTCCCCAATCACCCTAAGTCCCGCTCTCAATCTACTGCTCTTCACTTACTCGTCAGCACCAAACGCATCAAAGTGTCCCGGATGAAGGTGTTGTTGACAATGGTCCAGAACCACTGGAAGTGGGTCAGGATGAAATGATAGAAGGCTGGGCTCGGCTTCAGGGCATCGCGCAACCGCGTCCAGAACTCCGCTGGGAAAGAAAACACAAATATTGTATAATCATAGAGTTAAAAGATGATGATGAAGAAGAAGAAGAAGAAGAAGAAGAAGAAGAAGAAGAAGAAGAAGAGGAGGAGGAGTTTGGATTTGAAATCCCACTTTATCACTACCCTAAGGAGTCTCAAAGTGGCTAACATTCTCCTCCCCCCCCCCCCAACAAACACTCTGTGAGGTGAGTGGGGCTGAGAGACTTCAGAGAAGTGTGACTAGCCCAAGGTCACCCAGCAGCTGCATGTGGAGGAGCGGGGAAGCGAACCCGGTTCACCAGATTACGAGTCCACCGCTCTTAACCACTACACCACACTGACTCTCTGCTACACCACACTGGAAGGGACCTAAAGAGTCATCCACTCCAATCCTCTGCAATTCAGGAATTACAGCTAAAAAATCCCTGCTCATCCAGAATCCTGTTGTTCCCACAGACTCCATCCAGATGTGCCCAGAAAGCAGGCAGGCACAGCAGCAGGCAGGCAAACCCCCCCCCCCTGTTGCTTGGCCCCAGCACCTGGTATTTGGAGGTAGACTGCCACTAGACTTGGAGGCTTCCTTCTTAGCTATCAGGGGCAAAGTATCTGCTTTTCATGCATGGTTCAGTCCCCAGTGACTTCTCCAGGCAGGGCAGGGAATTTCCTCCTATGAAAGCCTGGACAGCCTGTCAGCGTCAACAATGCTAAGCTGGATGGACCGGAGGTCTGACTCAGTATAATGCTGCTCCCTTTGTTCCTATCAGAATGTTGCCAGAGGAGCCCGGCTGGATAATGCCAAAGCTCAGCCCACCCTGTGCAGCATCTAGTTTTCTATGACAGCCAAACAGATTATCTCTGGGGAGCCCAACAAATGGAGGCACTGAAGCAACGTGCCTCACTGATAACTGGTATTCGCAGGTAGATGCCTCTGAACATGGAGGTTCCCCCCCTTTCTATCCATAATCCCTGGCTTTCTTCTGACCCACGTAGGACCAGTCTGGATAGCTGGCCTTGGTGAAGATTTGATGTTTTCATCCCCAAAAAGTTGTTGATTTGAGTTTCTACTGAAATGAGGCTGTATTTTAATGTTGTACTTAATCTTGTTTTTAAGTTGTATTTTAATCAGTTGTTTTTATACCTGGTGTTAGCTGCCCTGAGCCCGGTCTTGGCTGGGGAGGGTGGGGTGTAAATAAAATTTATTATGATTATGATTAATGACTAATAGATAACCATAGCTGTCAAGTGTCCCTTATTTGAAGGGACAGTCCCTTATTCCAGCGCCATGTCCCGCTGCTGTCCCTTATTGATGGATGTCCCTTAAATGTCCCTTAGATGATGTCCCTTAAATTTCAAAGGAAGCAGCTCCTCTCCCTTCCTCCCTGCCGGCCAGGGAGGAGGGAGGCTCCAACTGTGTTGCTTGGCTGTGTTGCTCACCCAATAAGAAGTCTAAGAATGACTGGGGGGTGGAGCTTGCATGCCTTGTGTGTGGCTAGTTAATGCAAGCTGAGGGGTTTTTTAAATGCTGGACGCCATTTTGTTGCACGTGCTGCTGCAAACTTTGCAGTGCAAAGCCAGGCCCGGGAGCCATCTTAAGTTGAGGCTGCATAGGCCTTGTGGTGCATGTGATTCAGATTCTATTCAGTTGAACCTCTGGTTACAAAGTTGGTTGGACAGTGTTCTCGAAGCTACCAGCATGAGTTTGACCAGACAGCAGGAGGACAAGAAGACTGGAGTGCCTGGAACAGGTGAGGCTGCAGGTCCCTTATTTTGGCTGCTGGTCCCTTATTTTCAAGGCTGCTGGTCCCTTATTTTCAAATCTGTAAGTTGACAGCTATGCAGATAACCACAAAATGGCCTTACTCTACATGTGCCCACTCAACTGCTTCGATCAACATAAGTGGCACTGGCTACAGATAATAGCCAGTGTGTGTGTGTGTGTGTGTGAGAGAGAGAGAGAGAGAGAGAGAGAGAGAGAGAAAGAAAGAAAGAGAGGAAGAGAGAGCGCTGAACTAAAAAAGAAGACTAGGAGTTGGAGACACAGAGACCTGCTTGCTTTGTGCTGGATCTAAGCAAGATATGCTGGGCTAATGATGCTGTAAGCCCCTCCTTCCTATGCTCAGGCTGTCTATGGGTGTGAATAAATCACAGACCCTGAAGACACCCCAGTCTCCAGTGACCTTAGTTCCAAGGAAACCAAAGCCTGGGTGATCACCTGGAACCCCTGGAGACTCTCACCACTCAGAGACTGAGGTGGCGTGTGATGGTAGAACAGCGGCAACAAGAAGGTTCTCCATGATAAGCGGCTTTCCCCACCGTTTCTGGACCCTTCAGCATCTGGAATCTGCTTATTTATCCACCCTTACACCATTGCCCATGTTGCAGAAAGGCCACGGGGATACTCACGCAGAGAGCAGTTTGCGCCAAAGTAGCCGGTCCGGGTGCAATCGCATTCGTAGCCCTCTGTGCCAACCCGGACACACACGCCCTTGTGTTGGCATGGGAAATAGCAGCATGGATTCACTGTGTGGGGCAGGAGGGGCAGGGAGAGAAAACAAATTAATGTCACTTTTTATTTATTAAAAATGCTCTTCATAAAAAGATCATAACAGCTTGCAAACAACTGCACCCAAAAATCATACAGCAAAAACTGCATAAAACAATCAAAATCAGGAATCAAGGAATCAACTACTGTGGAAAGATATGTTCTTTGCCAAGCATAGGCTTGGCAAAATTGAAGAGTTTTCAGCAGGCGTTTAAATGTTGAAACGAAAGGTGCCTGCCGACTCTCTAGTGGTAGAGCGTTCCATAAGACTGGGCTGGTAAGACTATAGGCCCAGTTGCTTGTTGCTGTCAAATGAGTCTTGTCATCTTTTCCCTGCAGATGATCTGAGTGATCAAGGTGAGATATAAGCAGGACGTGTACACTCTGAAAACTTGTACAGTGGTACTTCAGGTTACATATGCTTCAGGTTACGGACTCCGTTAACCCAGAAATATTACCTCGGGTTAAGAACTTTGCTTCAGGATGAGAACAGAAATCGCGTGGCAGCAGCAGGAGGCCCCATTAGCTAAAGTGGTGCTTCAGGTTAAGAAAAGTTTCAGGTTAAGAATGGACCTCCGGAACGAATTAAGTACTTAACCTGAGTGTACCACTGTACACCCTTGTACTATCTGAAGAAGTGTGCATGCACATGAAAGCTCATACAAATAACAAACTTAGTTGGTCTCTAAGGTGCTACGGGAAGGAATTTTTAAATTTTGTTTTGACTCCAAAAACAGTGAATCTAGATGATGCAGCCCTAAAAGGTGTAGCGCTGCACTTAACAGAAAATGTTCTGTGTCAGTATAAGTACCGCTCTAAGGGCACTTTTTTCCAGTTGGAACTCCCCAGAACTCAGTTCTGGCACCTCTCAGGTGGGCGGCATTGCCATTAAAAGAGAACAAGGGAAGTGTTCATGGTGAGTTCCGGCACCTCTTTTTCTAGAAAAATAGAAGTGGCTGTAATGATAAGTATGGCAGACACATTCTTCTCTCTTCTCACAGTGACAGGTCCAATGTTTGATGTATTAGAGGATTTTAATAATTTTTTTGGGAAGCCGCCAAGAGTGGCTGGGGAAGCCCAGCCAGATAGGCGGGATACAAATAATAAATTATTATTGTTGTTGTTGATTTGATACTCTGCAGTATACAAGCATCTAGCATCCAATATGAAACCTCTGGCATGTAAAATTAGATGGTCAACGGTTTATCACTCCATCTGCTCTGCAGTGACAGGCCAGCCCCACCATGCCAATGCTCCCTCAGTTGCTATCTGGGGGCAGCTATTCCATCAGACTGCCTGAGTGGGGTGGTGGTGGGGTGGGGAGATTTGAAGCAGGGCAAACACCTCCTGCCCCTGAATTGTTTCTGCTGGCTATTACAGAAAACTGTTATACTCAGAAGTAAATTTCAATGGGTTCAATAGGCTAACTCCCAATTAAGTGTGTATAGGGATTGTATTCTAAGGCAAGTGATTCCATTCGCAGATGAAAAGAACAGCAAAGGGGAAATACGATTTATGAACAGAGATCTACATATAACTGTCCAAAACACCACAATTACTCTACATTAGACCTGGCTCTCTATTACTTTAAGTTGCGCCTACCGATCAAGACACTATGAAGAGGCATCAAGCTTCATAAAAAGGGACCAGTGTTTTCAAATGAACTGACCTCTTCTTTAAGCCAGATGTCAATTTACAAAGAAATTCAGGATTCCTTGAGACCACTGGCTTTTTTAGGGATCTCCTGCAATATGTCATTGAAACAATAACCATGGGCTGTCCACCCAACGTTCTACTTTCTGTGATGATTCCCCAATGCTAAGAACATAAGAAGAGACTCGAGGCTGGATCAGGCCAGTGGCTCATCTAGTCCAGCATCCTGCTCTCACAGTGGTCAACCAGATTCCCCAATGGGGATCTCAGCCCAAGGGCCCTCTCTCCTCCTCCTGTGGCTTCCAGCAATCATTCAAAAGCTTTATTGCCTCTGACCATAGAGGCAAAGCCCAGCCACCAGGGCTAGTAGTGTTACCAGAAAATAGGGGTGGAGTGCCTTTTGATGGCCTAACTCCCCAAGTTCGTTACTGGTCAGAGATTAATGAGCTGAAGCAGAAATCCAGTGAATGCAAAGCTGATCTTTTATGATCTGTTGCAATAGAGCCCCCCCCCTCGCTTTTTTGTCAGGAGGTGAAGGACCCAGAAACAAGAAAAACCACTCTTTTTAAAGGTTTGCCTTTCAGCGTGGAAAAGAACATCCCCTTTTGCAAACAAAATCAGAAATACATCACACCTAATATGGGGTTACAATGGCTCAGGTAGGTCAAGGAGTGGTATTCCTAAAGATTTAGCAAGTTTCATGTGGTTCCAGACACAGTTTTACACAAAGCATTTGCATTTGATGAAGACAATCAGGATGCTCAGCAGACATTCTCTGTGCAGAACATCTGAGCAAACAATGGCAGATTCAGGAACTTCCCCTGATGGTTATCTGCCTACCTTATCTCTGGCTAGGGGAATCATGAGGGATTTTCCACAATGCAAAGAGGCAGGAATACACTGTTCCATGGGGAAACTCAGGTGAAAGTATATGGCATAAATATACACTTATTTTCATGTATATCCTGGGACATTCAGTTTGGGGATCAAAAATGGTTTCAGGTCAGTCTTCCTGTGCTGATCTATGTACGTTCTTGGTTGGTACATTTATGAACATTTAATACATACCTAAGACCTTAAAGAGTTAGGGACGTGGGTGGTGCTATGGGTTAAACCACAGAGGCTAGGACTTGCCGATTAGAAGGCTGGCGGTTCAAATCCCTGTGGGAGGGTGAGCTCCCATTGCTCGGTTCCTGCTCCTGCCAACCTAGCGGCTTAGTCATGCTGGCCACATGACCCGGAAGCTGTACGCAGGCTCCCTTGGCCAATAAAGCGAGATGAGCACCGCAACCCCAGAGTCGGTCACGACTGGACCTAATGGTCAGGGGTCCCTTTACCTTTACCTTTAAGACCTTAAAATTCTTATCACAGTGGCACACAACAGATATATTGTATAGAGAAAGGAGAATGGGGTGGGATATGCAATGGGCATTTTTCTGGTAACAGAAGCCATTGTTAACCTTCTCCTTCTCTATGAATTTGTTCAATCCTCTTTTAAGGTATGGGGCCATCACTGTCCCCTGTGGAAGCAAGTGCCATAGTTTTAACTTCCTTTTATTTAACAGGACTTCCTTTTATTCCTCCTGAATCTTCCTGGTATTTGTCTACAACTGTGAAGCTCAGAGGGTGTGGAGGTTTGTCCAGAGTTCTCTGGCCAGCTTGGGAAAAGATATGTGCTGGATTTTAGTTGAGCTCAGGGTCATATCTGATGTCACCCAGCTTCCGCTGTTTGGCCAAGTGAGACATGGTTGTCCTTGGCTGGACTGGGCTTGAAGATGGTTGCCTTGCCTTGTAGCAAAGTTAGGCAACTGAAGAAGCAAGGGGCTTCCCATCACAAATCAACCCTGCTGGCAAGGGATCCAGGCCCCATGCTTTTTTTATAGCCCCATTAAACAGAGTGCTGAGATAAGGAAGCAATCTGAGCTAAACAAACAAAGGGGTAGACGTGGCCCAGAGCACAGGAGCAGAAAGCGTGGATGATGAAACAGTACCTTCCAGGCAGACTCCACCCCACCGCTGGAGCCAAACTCCTGCTCCACATCCTCTGGAAATGGATCAGAGGCTAACAGCATACACTGGGAGGAACCAGCAGCTCCCCCAAGCCTCTGGGTTATCCCAGAACCTATGCATCTAGAAGTTTGAAGGGGAGCAGCTTTCAGTGTGGCCAGGCTCCTTGCTCTTCTTGCCTCCGTTACTGCGTCCACTGCCAGACATTAAGATGGTAATCTCCTTAGGGCAAGAACCTGTCTTTTCCACTGACCTTGCTGCTAACATAAGAACATTAAAAGGGCCTGCTGGATCAGGCTTGTCTAGTCCAGCATCCTGGTATCGCGCTGGCTAAGCAGGTGCCCCAGTGGAAGACGAGCAAGCAGGAGTCAAGCACAGGAGCGCTCTCCTGCCCACGATTTCCAGCAACTGGGATTCAGGAGCATTGCTGTCTCAAACTGTGGAGGCAGAGCGTAGCCCTTGTGGCTAGGAGCCATTGATAGCTCTCTCCTCCTCCATGGATTTGTCCAATCCTCTCTTAGAACCATCCAAGATGGTGGCCATCGCTGCCTCCTGGGGGAAGGAAGGAGTTCCCTAGTTTTTAACTCTGTGCTGCGTGAGGAAGGACTTTTAAAAACCCGTCCTGAATCTTCCTACAGTAAGCTTCATTTGATGCCCGTGAGTTCCAAGTATTATGCGAGAGGGAGAAAAAGGTTTCTCTATCCACTCTCCATGCCATGCATAATTTTATGAACTATCATGCCACCTCTTACAACTACAGTGGCACCTTGGGTAAAGAACTTAATTCGTTCTGGAGGTCTGTTCTTAATCTGAAACTGTTCTTAACCTGAAGCACCACTTTAGCTAATGGGGCCTCCCGCTGCTGCTGCTGCTGCATGATTTCTATTCTCATCCTGAAGCAAAGTTCTTAACCTGATGTACTATTTCTGGGTTAGCAGAGTCTGTAACCTGAAGCGTATGTAACCCGAGGTACCACTGTAATCCAGAATGCGGCAGCTAAACTGGTGACTGGGAGCGGCCGCTGAGACCACAAAACACCAGTCTTGAAAGACCTACATTGGCTCCCAGTACGTTTCCAAGCACAATTCAAAGTGTTGGTGCTGACCTTTAAAGCCCTAAATCGCCTTGGTCCAGTATACCTGAAGGAGCGTCTCCACCCCCATCGTTCAGCCAGTATGCTGAGGTCCAGCGCCGAGGACCTTCTGGCAGTTCCCTCATTGCGAGAAGCCAAGTTACATGGAACCAGGCAGAGAGCCTTCTTGGTAGTGGCACCCGCGCTGTGGAACTGCCTCCCACCAGATGTCAAAGAGAAAAACAATTACCTGACATTTAGAAGACATCTTAAGGCAGCCTTGTTCAGGGAAGTTTGTAATGTGTGACATTTCAATGCATTTTTAATCTTTGTTGGAAGCCGCCCCGAGTGGCTGGGGAAACTCAGCTAGATGGGCGGGGTACAAATAATTTATTATTATTATTATTATTATTATTATTATTATTATTATTATTACTACACGCCTTTTCTCTAAACCCAAATGTCCCAAACTCTGCAACCTTTCTTCATAGGGAAATTGCTGCCCATGGAAGTGTGGGTTGGGAAAGCTGAGGCTAATGGGAATTGCAGCTGCAAGGCACCAGGTTTGGCATGGGGTAAAGGTAAAGGACCCCTGACCATTAGGTCCAGTCGTGGATGACTCTGGGGTTGAGGCGCTCATCTCGCTCTATAGGCCAAGGGAGCCGGCGTACAGCTTCCGGGTCATGTGGCCAGCATGACTAAGCTGCTTCTGGTGAACCAGAGAAGCACACAGAAACACTGTTTACCTTCCCGCCAGAGCGCTACCTATTTATCTATTTGCACTTTGACGTGCTTTTGAACTGCTAGGTTGGCAGGAGCAGGGACCGAGCAACGGGAGCTCACCCCGTCGCGGGGATTCGAACCGCCGACCTTCTGATTGGCAAGTCCTAGACTCTGTGGTTTAACCCACAGCACCACCTGCGTTCTTTGGCATGGGGTAAGATGAATCAAATAATTAACCCCCCCCCACACACACACCACAACATAATATAAAACTCTCCCTGCTGCTTCTCTGCCTCAGCAGCTGCTCCAAGCTCACTTCCCTAACTCTGCCAGTAGACCTCTCCAATGTGTGACAGAACAATTGAATAATTCCCCTTGGAGGGACGCTGGAAAACTATCTGCTCCTGGGAAGAGGGTGCTTACTGTGTCTCTGAACAAGTTGCTGCGTTGGGCTGGTGCCAGCCCCCTATCTGCAACTCATGCATAGGCACAGATGAGTAAAGCTATTGCAGTCATCAGAGATTAGGGGAATTTTGGGACCCGATGATAGCAGATTTCCACACCTTTGGAGGCTTTAAGCAAATGAGGCCGCCACAAGTACACTAGCACAATGTAGGGCTTGTCCTTCTCTGGGCCACCTAACCACGCAAAAGAAATTTAGAAGCACACGGGATCTCTTTACAAAAGAAAGGGGCCTGGTGTTGGATTTTCATTGCAAATTGGCCATTGCAAGAGGGTGTGGCAGGAGGGGGAAGAGAAAACGAGGCAATTGATGAAGGAACCATTTCTACACAGACCCTTTGCCTTTTTTCCCCAAGTGCTCAGGATAATTTTACAAGCATGCAGCCAAGTTGAGCCAAGAAGCCCAAATTATCTGCATTAGAAGATTAGGACAGATGACCCTGACAGCTAGCTGATAACCTCTCAGTTACAGCCAAGAATCTCTGACTGTTTTCAATCTGGTCAGAGAACTAGATACAAACTACGGCAGGTATCTTCAGTCACTTCAGACCCAGGACCCAAACATGCAGAAGTCCTGGGTCCAATTCCTGGCATCTCCAGGTAGGGTTGAGAGAGACTTCCTGCCTAAAATCCTTGAGAGTGTAGTCAATATTGAGCTAGACCTTTAAAGCCCTTTGTGGCTTAGGGACCTCATACTTGCGGGACCGCCTCTCCTGGTCTGCCCCGCAGAGGACCTTAAGGTCCATGAATAACCATAGTTTAGAGGTCCCGGGCCCTAAGGAAGTCAGACTATCCTCCACCAGGGCCAGGGCCTTCTCAGTGATGGCTCCAACCTGGAGGAATGCTCTGTCCCAGGAGACCAGAGCCCTGCAGGATTTAACCTCCTTCCGCAGGGCCTGTAAGACAGAGCTATTCCGTTCAATTTGAACCTGGCCTGATCTTTTATTCTCCTTCCTTCCCTCCCCTTTTTGTGAAGATTGCCCGCTCTGGGATCCCACAGCTAATTCTCCCCTGATCTCCTTGCTGGCCCAAGTGGGACTAATTTAGTCAGCTAGCCCTGGTGATCATCTAATGTTTATTGGATGGATTCCCCCCCCCCCTGAACTGACTTTTGATTTTATTGTTATTTACGCTTTATACCGTATTTTATGCTCTTTTTTTGTATCATCAATTAAGTATTTTAAATTTGTTGTTAGCTGCCCTGAGCCCGGTTTCCTGAACTGGGAAGGGCGTGGTATAAATAAAAATTTATTTGTTTGTTTATTTATTTATTTAGATGGCCAATGGCCTGACTTCCTACATTTGGGGACCCATTTCTTAATCTTTTACCACATATTTGCATGGTGGTAGCGCTCCCATCATGACTCGCCTTGGGTCATCAGACTGCGACCCACTACTGAGTCCTGACCGAACGGTTGAAGACCACTTGTCCCAGAGGGTGCCAGTCAGCAATCACTGTCCGAAGTTGGAGTTAGCTCTTTATTAGCAAAGCATGATCTTCACAGACTTGGCTGAGTGTCAGGCCTAATGAGCACACCAGCTCATTCCTGGTGGGTCTTCCTCCATGAAATCACGGAGGCTGAAAGTCACCAGCTCTCCACAGCTGCCCACGTCTCCTCCTCTCCAGGGCTTTCCCCCAAGTTGTGTGCAGCCAACCTCTCCTCTGTCCTTTTAACGCATCCTCAGGTTCTGGGAGACAAGGGTGCTTTATCTCACCAGCCTCTGATTCTAGACTTCCCTCGGCCACAAATTGTTCCTGCTCACTAAGCCCTGTTACCTCTTCAGCTTCTGACACCTCCTCCTCCCAGGCTTCTCCCTGTGACCACTCATCACCACCCCACCACCAATCCCCAGGCTCTGAACTTTATTTACTTGGTTCCTCCCACCACTCCTCTGTGTTGAACCAAACCAGTGAACTAGAAGTAGTCGTCTACTCAAGTTGTAGCCTGCTCAGAACAGACCCTCAATTTCAGTGGGTCTACTTGGAGCAGGACTAACATTAACTACTGCCCTAGATACTTGATACAAAAAGGGGCTTCAGGAAGAGTTTTGTGTCATTAAGAAGTGGGCTTCCAGCAATCTGAATTCACCAGCATGAATCCCATGGGGAGTCTCTGGTAAAAAAAAACCACCTGCTCCTGGAAGAGCCTGCCTGTTGCATCTCTGAACAAGTTTATGCTCTGAGGCTGAGCCAATGCAGAAGCACATCGCAAGACCTCACTGGCATAGTTGACCAAAAAATGCAAATCAACCCACAAGATCAAATGATATAGTCCAGCACCCAGATCCTAAGAGTGGCCAACTGTTATTGTTGTTGTTTAGTCGTGTCAGACTCTTCGTGACCCCATAGACCAGAGCACACCAGGCACTCCTGTCTTCTACTGCCTCCCACAGTTTGGTCAAACTCATGTTCATAGCTTCGAGAACACTGTCCAACCATCCCGTCCTCTGTCGTCCCCTTCTCCTTGTGCCGTCCATCTTTCCCAACATCAGGGTCTTTTCCAGGGAGTCTTCTCTTCTCATGAGCCAGCCAAAGCATTGGAGCCTCAGCTTCAGGATCTGTCCTTCCAGTGAGCACTCAGGGCTGATTTCCTTCAGAATGGAGAGGTTTGATCTTCTTGTAGGCTATGAGACTCTCAAGAGTCTCCTCCAGCACCACAATTGAAAAGCATCAATTCTTCAGCGATCAGCCTTCTTTATGCTCCAGCTCTCACTTCCATACATCACTACTGGGAAAACCATAGCTTTTACTATACGGACCTTTGTTGACAAGGCGATGTCTCTACTTTTTAAGATGCTGTCTAGGCTTGTCATTGCTTTTCTCCCAAGAAGCAGGCGCCTTTTAATTTCGTGAATGCTGTCACCATCTGCAGTGATCATGGAGCCCAAGAAAGTAAAATCTCTCACTGCCTCCATTTCTTCCCCTTCTATTTGCCAGGAGGTGATGGGACCAGTGGCCATGATCTTCGTGGTTTTTTTATGTTGAGCTTCAGACCATATTTTGCGCTCTTCTCTTTCACCCTCATTAAAAGGTTCTTTAATTCCTCCTTGCTTTCTGCATAAAGCCCCCAGGCAGGCCACAAAGGCAACAGCCCCTCTACTACTGTTTGGTATCCCCACTTATACATCCCCTAAACATGGGGTGTTTGGGTTTTTTTAATTACCATGTCCTCGTAACCATAAACTTTGTCTGTCCCTAGTCCTTCTTGGTGTCTCGTCACGGCCCCACCCTGGCCAATCCACAGCAAGAGCCAGGACCTCTGAGCCAACGGAATGACATTAGCACCCACAGCTGCACAACAGCTGTTGTGGCTTGTCTTTTTCTTGACATGCCAAACAGGGATGCAGCTGTAGTTTGTAAGCTTAAATTAATAGGACGCTGGAGAATGCTGTGTTTATACGAGATGGGGAAGAACTAAACAAACGCAGTAAACGGAGCTGGAGAAGATCCTTGAATCTTCAGAGATAATGAGTGGCTAATGTAATAAAACAACAGCTGATACCCTTGAGCTCTTGCTAAGCGCTGAAGTAACCCCCCCGGGGCACAGGCCTGGGCCGTGCGTATGGAGGTCCTGGGCTGACCAGACATCTACAAGACCCCCCTCTGGGCCGTGCTGATGTGGTCCAAAGGAAAGCAGAGCAATAGGTTTGGCACCAGATTGGCTGCAAGAGCTGAAGGACCCCCTCTGGATTTGTCTCGGGTTTCCTTTTCCTATGAGAGACGTACTCGATCTATAATTGAATCATTGAATTGTAGAGTTTGAAGGGGCTTGAGGGGCCATCTAGTCCTAACCCCCTCCTCTCTTTGGTCTGTGAGTCCCTCCATCGTGGGAGATAGTTGGAGCCTCAGCCTTGCCTAAGGCAAGAAGATCCAGCTGCTGTGCTGAGCTGCTGAGCTGTTGCTCACAAATGAAGTTATCAAGGCTCCTGCTGCTTCCTGGACCCAAGGCAAGGTTTCCTCATGCAGTGAGCATTTCCTCTTGGGACTGATTACGCAGAGGAAAGGGAAAGCTGAGGGTAGTCAAACACACACTCTGGACTTTAAGAAAGCTGGTTTCAAAAACCTCTGGGCAAGATCCCATTATTAGAAATGGGAGTCCATGATGGACGGGAGTTTCTTAAAGGTGAGGTGGTTAAGGCACAATCACAAACAGTTCCAACAAGAAAGAAAAGTGGGAGGTACCTAAAGAAACTAGTGTGGCTGCGTAAGGATCTTACAGATGAGATCTTTAAAAGCGACATTTATAAAGAGTGGTCCCCCACCCTGAGAAAGCAGAAGGGCAAGAGAAAGTGGGGATAAGATCTTAGGTAAGAATAAGCATCTAGGGTGTGAGTCCTGGAAGATCTGTTGCCTGTTTGGGAAGGCTGGTGGACTCCCTGACTGACTCCAGCTGCAAAAGCTGAGGCTGCTGAACAGACTCTTGGGCTGCAGTATTGTTTAGGGGGTTTTGTTGGGGGGGGGTATTGATATTTATATTACTTTTATGTATCTTTCTTTTACATCTTGTGATTTACCGTATGTGGAAATTGTTCTATTTGGTTGTGTACTTTTTGATGTTTTATTTATTGTTTGACTACTTTTCCTATGTTTGTAATTACATTTTTCCCCATGTCGTGAGCAGCCTGGAGCATGGTTTGGAGTAGGAGTCAGCAACCTTTTTCAGCCGTGGGCCAGTCCACTATCGCTCAGACCATGTGTTGGGCTGGACTATATTGGGCGGGGGCGGGGAATGAACGAATTCTTATGCCCCACAAATAACCCAGACATGCATTTTAAATAAAAGGACACATTCTACTCATGTAAAAACATGCTGATTCCCAGACCTTCCGCAGGCCGGATTGAGAAGGCGATTGGGCCCCCGGAACTTAGGTTGCCTACCCCTGGTTTGGACTATGGAAAGGAGACAAGAAAAAAAATGATGTATCTATGTATGTATTTATGGTGCTGGAGGAGACTCTTGAGAGTCCCATGGACTGCAAGAAGATCAACCCTCTCCATTCTGAAGGAAATCAGCCCTGAGTGCTCACTGGAAGGACAAATCCTGAAGCTGAGGCTCCAATACTTTGGCCACCTCATGAGAAGAGAAGACTCCCTGGAAAAGACCCTGATGTTGGGAAAGATGGAGGGCACAAGGAGAAGGGGACAACAGAGGACGAGATGGTGGGACAGTGTTCTCAAAGCTACCAGCATGAGTTTGACCAAACTGCGGGAGGCAGTGGAAGACAGGAGTGCCTGGCATGCTCTGGTCCAGGGGGTCACAAAGAGTTGGACATGACTAAACGACTAAACAACAATGTATGTATTTGGGTTGCCATATTTCAAAAAGTGAAAATCTGGACACAAATGTTGAGGTTTTTTTGGGGGGGGGGCAAAGTTGTTGAGCTTTATTATTTTGTTGTTGTTGACTGCATCAACAGAAATAGTGTCCAGTTCTGCAGGATATTGACAAACTGCAAGGTGTGTAGAGGAGGACAACCAAGACGGTCAAGGGTCTGGAAACTAAGCTTATGAGGACCAGTTGAAGGAGCAAGGTATGTTTAGCCTTGAAAAGAGGAGACTGAGAAGAGATATGACAGCCATCTTCACATATCTTAAGGGCTGTCCCATGGAAGAGGGAGCAAACTTGTTTTCTTCTGCTCTGGAGGGTAGGACTCAATGGATTCAAGTTATAAGAAAGGAGATTCTGACTAAACATTCAGAATAATTTTCTGATGCTAAGAGCTGTTTGACATCAGACCAGCTTAAAAGGTGCTGGACTCTCCTTCCCTGGAAGTTATGAATCAAAGGCCAGATGGCCACCTGTCAGAGATTATTTAGCTGTGATTCCAGAATTGCAGGGGTTGAGCTAGATGGCCCTCAAGGGCCCTTCCAACTCTACAATTCCATGGGTCTTTGAGCACCCACTCCAAATGCATGGGCTACTAAGGGTTGCCAGAAGTGGGCCTGAACCTTCCATAAGCAGACTAAAAACTTGGTAGAAACCTTAAAACCTTTTAAACAATATGGTGAGCTTAGGAAAAAACCCCAGTATTTCAGTGCCATGAGTTTTGGCATCTCAGATTTAATAAAACAGAAGGAATAATTATGTTATACATTATTAAAAGTACAAAGTTCAGAACTGTGAGTTTGGTGCTTCACAGGATACAGTGCCTTAGCTACATCCCAGTTGGACTACTGTAGCACACTCTATGTGGAGCTGCCTTTGCAAAGTGTTTGGAAGTTTCAGCTGGTCCAGTGTGCTGCTACCAGACTGCTGACAGAGGCCTGGTTACAGAGAGAATGTTATTCCCCTGTTACAACAACATCACTGATGACCAATCCATTTCCGGGCATCCGAGTGCTGGTTATGACCTATAAGGCCCTACTTGGCTTGGTCCCAGGCTACCTGGTTAATTGTATCTCTCTGTCTGAACCTGCCCAGGTGCTAAGATCCTCTTGTGAACACCTCTCCACAGCTGGTGGTGACATGAGAGAGGGCCTTTTTTGTGGCTGCTCCCAGATTGTGAGACCCCTCCCAAGAGAGATTAGGATGACTCCCTTCTTCTTATTAACCTTTTGTTGGGTAGGCTAAGACTTTCCTATTCAGGACAGGGCTTTGGAAATGAAGGTGATGGCGGCCATTGGGCTGCTGTCAGGGCAAACTGTACTTTAATGCCGGTTTTAACTGTTGTGCAGAAGAGAGTGTCTTCACCTGCTGAAACCTGCAGTTCTTCTCCACAGCTATTAAACATACAGGAACCCTGGCTCCATCACTGCTGACTGGCCACCCTCAGGACAGATAGGGAGGAATGAGTTTCACATGGTGCTTAACAGTTGTTAGTAACAGTCTCAAAAATGCTGCTCTAGACCAACTGGCGGCCAAGGACTCTTCCCGAACATGCACTCCTTGCTCTGTTTGATCCCAAGTCCTTACTGGCTCCTGTCCCAGTTTCCTGACTGGGTGGAGAACAGCCTCTCCTGGAGAGGTCAAGCAGAGAGCATTGCAAAGAAAGGGAGAAAGTATGTACTGTAATTCCGAGGGGTTTTGTATTTTATTTTTTTTGGAAGCACACAAATACTTCTTCCTTTTTACAAGCAAATATCTCTTTTCTCAGGGACGCGGGTGGTGCTGTGGGTTAAACCACAGAGCCTAGGACTTGCCGATCAGAAGGTCGGTGGTACAAATCCCCGCAACAGGGTGAGCTCCCATTGCTCGGTCCCAGCTCCTGCCAACCTAGCAGTTCAAAAGCACGTCAAAGTGCAAGTAGATAAATAGGTACCGCTCTGGCGGGAAGGTAAACGGCATTTCCGTGTGTTGCTCTGGTTTGCCAGAAGCGGCTTAGTCCTGCTGGCCACATGACCAGGAAGCTGTACGCCGGCTCCCTCAGCCAATAAAGCGAGATGAGCACCACAACCCCAGAGTCAGCCACAACTGGACCTAATGGTCAGGGGTCCCTTTACCTATCTCTTTTCTCAGTGAGAAACGTGGGTGTTCTTTTATGGTTTGCATGTCTTCATGGGTATTTGCTGAAAAGCAACTTACATATGTGAAATATAGAAAGATAAAGATGATCATAATTAATAAATGTTCATAATTCTGTTCATAATTCTCCTGAACTGGAACGGTCCTTCCTACATTCCTCTAACAATCAAGTCTGTTGAGCAATACATAGAATCACAGAATTGCAGAGATGGAAGAAATCTCAAGGGTCATCTAGTCCAACCCCCTGCAATGCAGAAGTCACAGCTAAGGAGTCTGTGACTGGCGGCCAATCCAACCTCTGCTTTGAAACCTTCAATGAAAAGGGGTCCATCGGCTTACGAGGGAGTCCATTCCCCTGCAGACAACTCTTACCATTGGAAAATGCTTCTGAATCTACTACGGTCCGAATCTCCTTTGAATCCATTGGTTTGGATCCTACCCTCTGGAGCAGCAGAAAACAAGCTAGTTCCATCTTCCATGTGGCAGCCCTTCAGATATATATGAAGATGGCTGTCCTGTCACCTCTCAGTCTCCTCTTCTCCGGGCTAAACATCCCCAACTCCCTTCACTGTTCCTCATAAGGCTTGCTTTCCAGATCCACTATCATATTGGTTGCCCTCCAGAAGAACTTTTTCTGGGATCCTTCCCGGAAAGCTTTGTGAATGCACACACACCCTCCTGGCATCAGTCTCTAAAGGGAATGTCCTCTGGAAGTCCTGGCTTCGTTCAGCTGTGGTGATGAATTACACTTGGCAACCCCAGGGAATGTGAGGTGGGGATGGAGGGGCATGAGCATACATGCCCTTCCCACCTGAGGCTGCGCATGGACAAGCGTAATGGGAAAAAGTCACTCCCCTGGCAAGTGCAGACCTGGTGGCGCCCATCCTCTTCCCACAATGCTGCCTCCTGCTTTTGGAACAGGAATGCCAGAAGTTACCTCCAGAACAGCTCAGCTGCAGGATCAGACCAGAGATCCATGCGGCCTAGAGTAGCCAGCTGGTCGTATCCAGGAAGCACAGTCCTTTCCTTCTGCTGTTCCCTAGCAGATGAGGCAGACTCTGAAGGCCATGCAGCCACCATGACTGGTAGACATAAACAGACCCCTCCTCCTCCTCTGATCATAGAATTGTAGAGTTGGGAGGGACCCTAGGGGTCATCTAGTCCAACCCTCTGCAATGCAGGGATCACAGCTTAAGGACCCTGGATAGGCGGCCATCAAACCTCTGCTTGAAAACCTCCAGTGAAGGAGAGGTTGATGGCAGTGGATTCCATCAATCAAGCTGGGGCAAGATGAACATGTTTATTGGACTATGCAGAATTAGATAAATTAACAGGAAGGTTTTGAAACCTGCGGGACCAGAGATTCTTAGAAGACTGGAGTAAATATATAAACTATTTGAAAAGCAATTGTAATGAACAGATTACGCTGGTAGGACTGCAAGAAGTCCTGTAAGGAGGACTATTTGACATATTGCAAGGACAATGAAGAGAATTATTAGTTAATGGCAATAAGGAGTAATAGAGAAATTAAGAAATGCAGAATAAGTGATAAAGAATGGAAAATCATCAGAGGTTGTTGATGGAAGTCTAAATATTGTATAAGATAAGAAGTTATGTTAAATGATTGTTAAAAAAAATGTAAAAAACGATATGTGTGTGTGTGTGTGTGTGTGTGTGTGTGTGTGTGTGTGTGTATGTATATATATATATATATATATATATATATATATATATATATATATGAATGAATATGTTTATTATTATTACATTTATATCCTGCCTGTATGGTAGGTCCCCCAGCGAGTTTCATGACTTGAGTAGGAATTTGCACCCTGGTCTCACACTCTCTTATCACACCGCAATGGCACAATGCTTGTAGCAGTCCTGTCACACACACACACCAACCCCCCACATAAAAATTAAAAGCACTGCAGCTACTGCAGAGGTTGCCACACCCTCATGCAGACCCCCGGAGGCTGATGACTTTAAAAATACAAGAGACGGGGCTCAACCCTTTCCGATCAATGATGCAATACTAGCTGGAACTTGTACTGACACTACTCCCTTGGGGTTCTTCAAGCAGTTGTCTAATGCATATTACACCCTTTTGACAATATGAAGGACACATATTGAGTCTTCCCTGTGTCACTCACCTCTAAACAGGAAAACACTTATCTGTCCCCCCCCCTCAAATAATAAAAAGACCCCAAAATAATGCCCCCTAAAAACAGGCCTCCTGGCAAATAGAAGGGGAAGAAATGGAGGCAGTGAGAGATTTTAGTTTCTGGGGCTCCATGATCACGGCAGATGGTGACAGCAGTCACAAAATTAAAAGACGCCTGCTTCTTGAGAGAAAAGCAATGACAAACCTAGACAGCATCTTAAAAAGCAGAGACATCACCTTGCCAACAAAGGTCCGTATAGTTAAAGCTATGGTTTTTCCAGTAGCGATGCATGGAAGTGAGAGCTGGACCATAAAGAAGGCTGATCGCCGAAGAATTGATGTTTTTGAATTCTGGTGCTGGAGGAGACTCTTGAGAGTCCCATGGACTGCAAGAAGATCAAACGTATCCATTTTGAAGGAAATCAGCCCTGAGTGCTCGCTGGAAGGACAGATCCTGAAGCTGAGGCTCCAAGACTTTGGCCACCTCAGGAGAAGAGAAGACTCCCTTGAAAAGACCCTGATGTTGGGAAAGATGGAGGGTGCAAGGAGAAGGGGACGACAGAGGACGAGGTGGTGGGACAGTGTTCTCGAAGCTAACAGCATGAGTTTGACCAAACTGCGGGAGGCAGTGGGAGACAGGAGTGCCTGGCGTGCTCTGGTCCATGGGGTCACGAAGAGTCAGACACAACTAAACAACTAAACAACAACAACAAAAACAGACCATCGCAACCAAAGCACCAAATTGTAGAGTTGGAAGAGGTCCAAGGCATCATCTAGTCCAACTCCTTTCATTTTTTTAAAAAATGGAAAATTGGGAGGGTGAAGGGAAACTGGCAGTCACTAAGGGAATATCTGAAGGTTACAGACTAGAGTTCTAAGTTATAACGCTTATTGTGTAATATATTTGCTAGTCTTCAGGGGTGACACAAAACTCTCTTGATCTCTTTTAAAATGTTGCCGTGACAATCCGTGCAGCATCTCAAAACCAAAGGAAGTGACTATCTCATTTCAGAATGATTGCTTTGAACCCAAGTGCTGATGTATGCAGCTTTAAGACAACCAAAACGGACAGCAAACTTTGATTGATGTTTTTTCAGTTGTGTGCAAGTCCTGCTTCTGGTGAAGCTCAAGATAACCTGGGCTCTCAAATAGCAGCAAGACACCCTCTCCAGAGTGCAGTACTGTGGCCACAATGGAGTCAGAAAAGAGCTTCCAAGGTCACCACTAGAGTAAGAGGCTGCTGGTAAATTTGCAAGTGCTTGTCTGCTCTTATCCTCTCCAGGTCCTCCACATTCCTCCTCAGTGTCCTTCCCACACCTCTCCCACAAAGTTACTCTGGAAGCCCATCCTCATGGGTAATACTCCTTTCATTCTGGTGGGCTCCAATCAGCACAAAAGGTTAGGAGACATCTCTTCAATGACTAAAGGCTCTGTTCCCATGCTGGTTGGGTGGGTCTGGGATGCTGGAGGTGGAGACCAGGTTGGAATCTGGCTGCTCAATGCTGTAAGTTAGATGCCTCCCCATTTCTGGGTTCTCAATGATCTGTTGTCAGCAGCTGCAAAAGACACAGACATTTCTGCCTCAAGAGCTGCAGCTGCACTGTTGGAAAGCTACAGAAATAATATATGACTACACTTGAATGAGGGACGCGGGTGGCGCTGTGGGTTAAACCACAGAGCCTAGGACTTGCCGATCAGAAGGTCGGCGGTTTGAATCCCCATGACGGGGTGAGCTCCTGTTGCTCGGTCCCTGCTCCTGCCAACCTAGCAGTTTGAAAGCACGTCAAAGTGCAAGTAGATAAATAGGTAGCGCTCTGGCGGGAAGGTAAACGGTGTTTCCGTGCACTGCTCTGGTTTGCCACATGCTGGGCACATGACCCAGAAGCTGTACACCGGCTCCCTTGGCCAATAAAGCGAGATGAGAACCGCAACCCCAGAGTCGGTCACGACTGGACCTAATGGTCAGGGGTCCCTTTACCTTTACCTTACACTTGAATGATGTTTTGCTTTGTGGGGGTCAGTCTAGATGATGCCACAAGTCCCTTCCAGTTCTTGGGGTCCCATACCCAGGGAGGGCTAGAATCAAAGAGAGGGTCCTACTGCTGAACTAGCCAGGCAAGTTTCTTTGTAAGATGATGGCCTTGGCTGGCCACTGCAGTGTTCGCATCCACATCCCAAAAGGATGGGGTCCATTGCAAGAGCTACAATGAAGGGATGAGGCCCTTCAGGCTGATGGGCGGGTCTTTCCTCTCCATCCTCACCTGGCTGCTAGGTAGGAGAACAAGAGCCAGGGTGGTGTGTGTGAGCTGAGCTGAAAAAAGCAGACTGGAAACTGGAGACCCAGAGAAACACTTGCTCTGTGCTGGATCCAAAACCCATTGGAATGTTAATGCTGCGAAGAATTGGACAAATTAACAGGGAAGATTAGATATACAAAAGACCAAAAATTTATAAAAGACTGGGAGAAATTTGTGTGTTATCTGGAAAATAACTATGGTGTAAATACAACGCTGGTGGGGTTTAAAGAGGCTTTGTAAAGAACTAATGAATATTGTTTAATAGAAATATAGGAGGAAAGGAGGTGTAAATGGCAATATGGAAGAATGGAATGTGTACTAAAAGAATAACTATGAAAGAATGTCAGCGACGTTGAAGGAAGTCGAAAATGCATATGATTTGTTGTAAAATGGATAATGTATAATGAGTTGGATTTAATAAAAGCATTAAAAAAAAAAAGGAATGTTAATGCTGCGAGTCTCTCCATCTTACGCTCAGGTTGTATAGATGTGTAAATTAAACTACATATCCTAAAGACACCGCAATCTCCGATGACTTTCACTCCAAGGAAACCGAACCTGGGTAAGCACCTGGAACCACAGGAATTTCTCACCACTTGGAGACTGGGGTGCCACATAGCAATATGTTAATGAGTCCAGAAATTGGGGGGGGGGAATGAGGGGGTGAGCTCTTTTGGGGGGTACTTGCCCCCCTGCCCCCTCCAGCACCTCCCTTGGTTGAGAGTGTCATTGTGGACACAGCCCTGGGTTGCAAGAGAAACTTTCAGAGGTAGGAGACCCATAGTTTTAAAAGGGGATCCAATTATTACATTTGATGCATAAATTCAAACTGTGCTCTTACAAATGTTTGAGGAACTCTGAAGCAAATCCTACCCAACCCCATCCCTCGTGTCCGCTATCCTGGGCTGGAGCCTCTGAGCTAGAATTCCTGGTTCTTGTCCAGAGGATAAAATGTTTCACTTGCACATATAAAAAAACCATCTGGGCCTAGGAAGGCTTAAATCAAGCTCTCTGGAGAAGGGAGAATGTCAAAGCCTCTCTCCCCCAAGCCTTACTTGCAAATTAAGTTAAAGCAAACATCTCAAGCCCTTTTAAAAGGCCTATCTATTTCCTCACATATTTACAGAATGTTTTACTTTCTGGAATGCCCAGCTATTTGAATCTGCTGGAAGGAAAGGACGCAACTCGCTTGTTCCTTTGAAAAACAGTGTGGAGGTGGCTCTTCCTGGTAACTCCCTAAAGATTGTTCATTTGTGGGAGTTCATTTGTGGTTAACCTCCGGGAAGTGTAAGAGGGATGCATGAGGCCAAGGGGCTGACATATTAATACAACAGTCAGTTCGGAAGAAGTGGGAGCAACTCTTCATCTCGGGCCAGTAAAGGCAGGGCTGAGCTGTGCCTGTTTCCCGCTTCGGAAGCTACCTGCTATTTTTCTTTCTGGGAATGAGACAGAAAAACCCCCAGAGAGGGCTGTTTGCAAGCTTCTCTGCGGCTCCGCAATGAGAAGTTTCATCACAAGGGACCAGCTTGCCTAGAAGACTAGGAACAAAGGAGGCAAGGACTCTTGCACCTTTAAAAGAAGTGCAGAAGAGGGAATTTCAGCCGCCACGCAACTATTAAAGGTGCAGGAGCAACGCAGGTCCTCTTTTGAATTGGGCCACCTGAACACTGTCCTGCCCTCCCTCACACTTGTACCTTTGCCATGGAGAGGTACCTGCAGGAGAATGTTGGATGTATTCTCAGTGTATTCTCGGAGTCGAGAGTGGATTTCATGCTCTTTATTCAGCTCATAGTGGTGAGGAGGAATGGAAGTTCCCCCAGAATGTCTGCTTTATATACATTATTTACACAGTGGGAACCATGTGATTGGCTAATTCCGGGATTCTCCTGTAGGCCAATCAGGTTGCGGATTCACTTCCACCTGGAGCTGGATTGGGTGGCTACTGTGGACCAATCAGACTGCTGCATTCTGGATCCTTTTGTTCTAGGACCAATCAGACTGCTGCATTCTGGATCCTTTTGTTCTAGGACCAATCAGACTGCTGCATTCTGGATCCTTTTGTTCTAGGTCCAATCAGACTGCTGCCTTTTGGATCCTATTCAACTCAGTACATAACACCCAGGTTCCTGCCTCTGTTCATAATGCAGTCTGGTGCTGAGTGCCCAGGCTGAGCTGAGTCTGCACCATACTAGCACATTCCATCCAACAATCATACCATCTGCATAGGCAGACTGTGTGTTGAACAGTACACCTGTAGTTATTCACAAGTAAATGTACCTGAGCTGACCTGTACAAATCAATAAGTGTACCCTCTTTCATGCAAACACTTGTACATGTGCAGAGACCTTGTGTTCAATGTAATGTGTGAACAAGGCTTTCTGATGTGGCTGAGGGTCATGTCAACCCCATTTCCTTCTTTCAAAAATAAAGCCTTGTGGATGCTGGTGGTGTTGTGAAGCCTGGAGCAGCATGGGAACGATGCCACAACTGGCTTCACATATTCTCTGTCCTTGGGTGGGGTAGCGGATCCCCTTCCCCACCTGAGCAGGGAGGACAGAAGAGCTCTTTGAACTCAATGTATCAAGGGGGCTAGATGGCCAGGTGCAAAAAGGTTCAAGAAAGGGCAACCAAAACGATTAAGGATATGGAAGGACTCGCCTGTGAGGAAAGGGTGCAACATTTGGGACTTCTTAAAGCTCTGGTTTCCCCAGTAGTGATGTATGGAAGTGAGAGCTGGACCATAAAGAAGGCTGATCGCTGAAGAATTTATGCTTTTCAATTGTGGTGCTGGAGGAGACTCTTGAGAGTCCCATGGACTGCAAGAAGATCAAACCTATCCATTCTGAAGGAAATCAGCCCTGAGTGCTCACTGGAAGGCCAGATCCTGAAGCTGAGGCTGGAATACTTTGGCCACCTCATCAGAAGAGAAGACTCCCTGGAAAAGACCCTGATGTTGGGAGAGATGGACGGCACAAGAAGAAGGGGACGACAGAGGACGGGATGGTTGGACAGTGTTCTCGAAGCTATGAACATGAGTTTGACCAAACTGTGGGAGGCAGTGGAAGACAGGAGTGCCTGGTGTGCTCTGGTCTATGGGGTCACGAAGAGTCTGACACGACTAAACAACAACAATAACAGTTGGCCACTCTTAGGATCTGGGTGCTGGACTATATCTGGGTCCTGGACTATAAGGAAATCAGCCCTGAGTGCTCACTGGAAGGACAGATCCTGAAGCTGAGGCTCCAATACTTTGGCCACCTCATGAGAAGAGAAGACTCCCTGGAAAAGACCCTGATGTTGGGAAAGATGGAGGGCACAAGGAGAAGGGGACGACAGAGGACGAGATGGTTGGATAGTGTTCTCGAAGCTACCAGCATGAGTTTGACCAAACTGCGGGAGGCAGTGGAAAACAGGAGGGCCTGGTGTGCTCTGGTCCATGGGGTCACGAAGAGGTGGACACGACTCAACGACTACACAACAACAACAAGCTTAGAGAAAAGGCAAGAAAGAAGCAACCTGAGAGAAGGTTATAAAATTATGCTTGGAATCTGTGGGCAGAAAAAAGCTTTCCTCCCTCTGTCACAACACCAGCAAAGCTAAATGTTGAAAGATTCAGGGCAATGGCAAAGAAAGTACTTCTTCATGCAGCACGGAGGTAACTATGGAACTTGCAATGATGGCCACCCATTTAAAGGTAAAGGGACCCCTGACCGTTAGGTCCAGTCGTGACCAACTCTGGGGTTGCGCGCTCATCTCGCTTTATAGGCCGAGGGAGCTGGCGTTTGTCCGCAGACAGCTTCCAGGTCATGTGGCCAGAATGACTAAGCGGCTTCTGGCGAACCAGAGCAGCGCACGGAAACGCTGTTTACCTTCCCGCCGGAGTGGTACCTATTGATCTACTTGCACTTTGAGATTCTTTCGAACTGCTAGATTGGCAGGAGCAGGGACCGAGCAACGGGAGCTCACCCCGTTGTGGGGATTCGAACCACCAACCTTCTGATCGGCACATCCGAGGCTCTGTGGTTTAACCCACAGCACCACCCGCGTCCCATTTGGAGGACTCTAAAAGAGGACTGATTCATGGAGGACAAAGCATTCAGCATCTGCTTGGCATGATGGCTCTCTTCTGCTTCCACAACTGGAGGCAGTAATTCTGGGAGCTGCAGGAGGGGAGACTTGTGGTCAAGTCCTGCTTGCTGGCTTCCCACGGGCATCTGGTCGGCCACAGCAGGAACAGGATGCTGGGCTACATGGTCTATGGGCCTGATCCAGCAGGGCTGTTCTGGTGGTCTTGTGTTTTTAAAATCAGCCACGGATCTTGCACCTTTCAATAGGTATCGCTTGCATGGCAACGTGCAGCTACTGAAATTCCCTTGCCTGCACAACTATGAAAGGCACAGACGCCCTGTGTGGGTTGGCCTCTGGCCACAAGGGTGGCGTGCGATTTCAAATCACACCCCACCACACACATTACTTTACACAAACCCCAGGGAACAATGCTGTGTTATGACCCAGGAAACGCAGCTTCACTTTGGCTCATGAGGCTTCCATTTAAGTTTATATTATGTTTACTAAAGACGTTGGTAGCCTAGCTTTTATCATGAAATCTCAGGGTGGGGAACAATAAAACTTACTTTTTATTGTAAATCAAGTAAATCAATAAAAATACTTAACTGAGGTTCTGCCTGCCTTAACATAAATCTTGGCTACGGCCATGGTGCAATCAGTTAATAACTGAGCTAATACTCCAGTTTCAATCCTTCAAAGCCAGTGGAACACCTCCCCCCCAAAAGACATACACACACAAACAAAAGCAGATATTTTAATAATAATAATAATAATAATAATAATAATAATAATAATAATAATAATAAAATTTATTTATACCCCGCCCTCCCCAGCCAAGACCGGGCTCAGGGCAGCTGACACTGAAATATAAATACAGTAAAAACATGAAAACAAAAAACCAGTTGATTAAAATATAAAATGCAGTTTAAAATGCAGCCTCGTTTTAGTGGTAGCCTATACATCAAAGCCATAAGGGGAGAAAACGTCAAATATTCACCGGGGCCAACTATCCATGCTGGTCCTACCTGGGCCAGCAAAAAAGCTGAGGGAAAATTTATATACAAAATCCCATATGAGGGGTTCCATCAAAGTAAATAAATGGGGGAGGGGGTTAGACTGAGTCCAGCCCAAAGGCCAGGCGAAACAGCTCCGTCTTGCAGGCCCTGTGGAAAGAGGTCAAATCCTGCCGGGCCCTGGTCTCCTGCAGTAGGGTGTTCCACCAGGCCGGGGCCAGAGCTGAAAAGGCCCTGGCTCTGGTTGAGGCCAATCTGACCTCCTTGGGGCTTGGGACTTCCAAAGTGTTGTTATTTGCAGACCATAAGGTCCTCCGTGGGACATACCAGGAGAGGCGTAGGTACAAGCGTCCTAGGCCATGAGGGGCTTTAAAGGTCAAAACCAGCACCTTAAACCTAACCCTGTACTCCACCGGGAGCCAGTGCAGCTGGTAAAGCACTGGATGAATGTGATCTCGCAGCGAGGACCCCGTAAGGAGTCTTGCTGCGGCATTCTGCACCCACTGGAGTTTCTGAGTCAGTCTCAAGGGCAGCCCCGCGTAGAGCGAATTACAGGAATCAAGCCTGGAGGTGACCATTGCGTGGACCATCACTGTGGCCAGATAGGGGTGGGAAAGGTAAGGGACCAACTGCTTAATACGTCGGAGATGGAAAAGGGACGCCTTTGCTGTGGCTGCAACCTGCGCCTCCATGGAGAGGGAGGCGTCAAAGGTTACAGTGGTGCCTCGCAAGACGAAATTAATTCGTTCCGCGAGTTTTTTCATCTAGCGAATTTTTCGTCTTGCGAAGCACGGTGTCGGAAAAGTTTTGGAAAAGCTTCAAAAATCGTCAAAAAAGGCTACCACACTGCGTTCTATGAGTTGCTCCTCGAAGTCAAGTCACAACTGTATTAACGGTGTTAAGAAAAAGGAAACAAACTTGCAAAAAACGCAAGATGTTTTTGTCTTGCAAAGCAAGCCCATAGGGAAATTCGTCTTGCGAAGCAGCTCAAAAACCGCAAAACCCTTTCGTCTAGCGAGTTTTTCGTCTTGCGAGGCATTCGTCTTGCGGGGCACCACTGTACATTAAAGTTAATGAAACACCAAGGCTAGGATGGGGAGGTGCAATTATTAGCCAACACATTGTCTACTCATGATCCCAATTTCTATGACTCCTTTTGGGTCCCTCCAGGCATCCTTTTGCCTGTGTATTCGTGACAATTCATGAGCAGTGACAGATTTACATATAGGCTAAACAAATTCAAGCTTAGGACCCCACTCTCTTGGGGCCCCCCAAAAAAATTAAAGGAAAAAAACTAGATGTACATTTCCAAAATATAAGATAAAAAACAAATAAAATAAAACCTACATACAGCAACAGTGTTGTGTAGGCCCCTATTTGTTATGTGCAAATGGCTTGAGATACCTATTAGGTCCATAAATTACCATATAGCATATATTCAACACAAAAACAGCGACAATTTGTTGTTGACAAAGGACAGCTGGACATATAAAGGGCCCCATTACCTTCAGGAGCTGAGGGCCTCATCAAACCTAAAAACGGCCCTGTTCATGAGGCTATCAAGACTTTAGTATGAGATCCTGCTTTCAATACGTTTCATGCCAGCAAAAGTTTTGGGGAGGACACATTTCTTTGTTTCTAGTCAGTACATATCCTGTAATTTCCTGCTGCAATCTCACGATGTTTCGTTCTGCAAATGTTTGAGGTACCACTTTTGTTGCGCTACAGCCTTTTCCAAACAGCAATAAGTGGCAGCACTGAGGAAGTACAGTGGACGCTTGGGTTGCGAACGTGATCCGTGCGGGAAGCACACCCGCAACCCGCAGCATCCGCAACCCGCAGCGCCGCATCTGCGCACATGTGGGTTGCGATTTGGCACTTCTGCGCATGCACAAGCGCCAAAACATGGAAGTAACCCATTCCGGTACTTCCGGGTTCGGCGTGGTGCGCAACCCGAAATTGCGCATCCCGAAGCGTCTGTAACCCGAGGTATGACTGTATCACGGAACAACTAATTAAGCAGAATCAATCCACCACTAATTCTACTGCTTCCAGAACATGGCCTCATCCACGCTGTAAATGTAAATCAGTATCATACCCCTTTAAACAGCCGTGGCTCACCTCTAAGTATCCTGGGAAGTGTAGTTTGCTTAGCTTGTTAGGAGACACACACCCCCCTCATTCCCTCTAAGGGCTACAATTTCCCAGCCTTGGACAACCCCTCTAGAAGGATACCATCAGTGGCATAGCGTGGGTTGCCAGCACCTGGGGCCATGCTGAGGGGCCGGACCTTTCTGTCCAGATTTTCACTTTCTGAAATATGGCAACCCTATCGTGGGAGGGAGGGAAAGAGAGTACACATGCCTTTTTCTTTTAAAAAACCCCAAAACTCTGGGAAGTATTCATCCAGCCATCTGCCTTCCTAGCTGCAGCACCTATATAGTTTGCATTTTTAACATTGTTGTTGTTGTTTAGTTGTTTAGTCGTGTCCGCCTCTTCGTGACCCCATGGACCAGAGCGCGCCAGGCACTCCTTGTCTTCCACTGCCTCCCGCAGTTTGGTCAAACTCATGCTGGTAGCTTCGAGAACACTGTCCCACCATCTCGTCCTCCGTCGTCCCCTTCTCCTTGTGCCCTCCATCTTTCCCAACATCAGGGTCTTTTCCAGGGAGTCTTCTCTTCTGATGAGGTGGCCAAAGTCTTGGAGTCTCAGCTTCAGGATCTGTCCTTACAGTGAGCATTCAGGGCTGACTTCCTTAAGAATGGATCAGTTTGATCTTCTTGCAGTCCATGGGACTCTCCAGAGTCTCCTCCAGCACCATCATTCAAAAGCATCAATTCTTCAGCGATCAGCCTTCTTTGTGGTCCAGCTCTCACTTCCAGCATGAGTTTGTCCAAACTGCAGGAGGCAGTGGAAGACAGGAGGGCCTGGCGTGCTCTGGACCAGGGGGTCACGAAGAGTGGGGCACGACTAAACGACTAAACAACAACAATCACGTTTTCTGCAGATTGGCATTTGTCCCGATTCAGCAATAAGCAGTGAGTTTGGGAAAGTGGTGAGGGAAAGCAAAAACCTCCAGGATGACGTCTTGAAATCACAGAACAAATGAAGAAACCACAAGACAACGGGAAGTATGGATGGGTTCTCCATTTCATTCTGCACATTCTGTAAGGCCTTGCAGGAATTTATAGTGTGGGGTTATCATGATGCAGATGCCATGAAGTCCCATTTCCCCTTTTCTACTGACCCAGATTGAAAAACTAGAATACAAGGATACATGAACTCTGAAGTTCTGGGGAACTTTTTTTTAAAAAAGAAAGAAAGTCGCTAGGTTTGCAGTTTCCCCTTTTTGCAACATGCCAGCTGCTCAGTTTCTATATCACTGATAAGGTTCCTAGATGCCTAAGTTGGACAGTCAAGAAACTGATTACAGCAAAGGGGGGAATGGGGGTACAGTGTCTCTCCATTGGCCAATGCTCAGTGATCAGTTTTGCTTGGATCTGCCTCTGCTCTATTTCGACCCCATCCAGAAATTGCAAGAACTTAGAATAGAATAGAATAGAATCATAGAGTTGGAAGAGACCACAAGGGCCATCGAGTCCAACCCCTGCCAAGAAGGAAACACCATCAGAGCACTCCTGACATATGGTGGTCAAGCCTCTGCTTAAAGACCTCCAAAGAAGGAGACTCCACCACACTCCTTGGCAGCAAATTCCACTGTCGAGTTGGCAAAGTTGGCAAATTCCAACTTGATGAGTTAAGAACCAATGGGTGCCTGAGCAGGCTTGTTTTCCTCTACCCTGCCCATCGCTTTGTCCTTTTATGTTATGTGTTTTAGATTTCAAAGTCCGAAGGCAGTCGTTAGGCAGTCTAACACAGTGGTTCTCAACTCATGTGCTGCACCAGTGTCATGTGGCAGGAGTGGACAGCAATTGTGGCAGGAACATTCGAGAACAATCAAAGAAACATTTAAACATTTCAGTGCAATATAGTATACTATCAAAATATTATTTTAATTAGCAGAATGTTGAGAGATGTCTTCTCAAAATGAGAGCAAAAGCATCAAGAGATACAGATGCAAACACATCTCTCATTGAGCATGTATGCATTCCTGAGGTACACGTTTTTTCAACTGACTTGACTAAGATCCAGGACAAAGTGCCGCCTTTCAGAAATTCTCCCCAGTCTACCTTTGAAATCCTGGTAATGTCCAAGAAAACCCGGCCGTATGACAGCCCTAACATATGTAGGAGACTCGTTTATTAATAATAATAATAATAATAATAATAATAATAATAATAATAATTTATTATTTCTACTCCACCCATCTGGCTGGGTCTCCCCAGCCACTCTGGGCAGCTTCCAACAGAAGGTTAAAAATACATTAAAACACCAGTTATTAAAAACTACCCAAAACAGGGCTGCCTTCAGATGTCTTCTAAATGTCAGATAGTTGCTTATTTCCCTGACATCTGATGGGAGGGTGTTTCACAGGGCAGGTGCCACCACCGAGAAGGCCCTCTGCCTGGTTCCCTTTAACCTCACTTCTCGCAGTGAGGGAACCACCAGAAGGCCCTAGGAGCTAGACCTCAATGTCCAGGCTGAACAATGGGGGTGGAGACGCTCCTTCAGGTGTACTAGGCCAAGGCTGTTTATATTATAAACTTTATTCTATTATATTACAAACATATTATATTGTATTATATTATATTATATTATATTATATTATATTATATTATATTATATTATATTATATTATATTATATACATATGATAATATTATATTATACATAATATTATATATTATGCAGCTGCCTTGTTTTATACTTCCTGGATGTCCTATGATCGTATTATAAAGTAGCTGTGTTCAGTGTTAGAAATCAAACACTACTAGTTGTTTCTTATTGTTTTCCAATGTATTACTTATCAATAAAAAGTTTAGTGTGGCACAAGCAAATTTTTATTCTGAGTGTGGCCCAGAGAAAAAAAATGAGAACCACTGGTCTAACATAAGCCAGGACAGATTGTAATAAATGCTTAAAATAAAATATTCATTGTGAGAGCTGTTTAGTTAGCTTTGACCCCCCCCTCCCCTCTTCTTCCCACCTCTATAACTCTCCTTTGTCTGCATTCTGTAGGTTTAAGAATTTAGCAACAGGAAAACAACTTGAAAGTACGAGAAAGGAAGGTGTTTGGTATGCAGAATGAGAAGGGGAAAGCAACGAAACTCTTTGTCTGCCCCTATCACCCACTAAGCCTTGGGTACTTGGGGGTTGGCTGGCAATCAGGGGTTAGGGGAAAGAATTCTTCACATGCTCAGAGGCAGATTCCTCTCAAGCAACTGAAGCTGTGGGAGCTCAATGGGTGCCAATGGTGATGGAACAGAGGTGATCACTGGTGCCAAAAAGAGGTTCGGAGGATCAGCACTGACCTAAATTCAGCTCCAGTAGGGAGAGGTTTGCAGCAGGAGGGACCTGGATTGGAAGAGCTGGAAGGCCAGTTTGGTAGGACTCCTCCAGGCAATGTTGTCTAGTGGTTAGAGTGTTGGACTAGGACCTGGCTGAGACCAGGGTTCGAATTCCCACTCAGCCATGAAACTCACTGGATGACCTTGGGGTCCAGTCACTGCCTCTCAGCCTAACCTGCCTCCCAGAATAGTAATGGGGAGGGGGATGAACTATGTACCCCACCTTGAGCTCCTTGGAAAAAGGTGGGATATAAATGCAATAAACAGATAAATATTTGCTTTTATATTACTCGCTCTCTTACCAGAGTGACCCAAAGTGATGTAACAAACACCATGTGAACAGATAAAAACCAGCGTCAATGAACGCAGCCAAGAACAAACCTAGAAACCACACCTGTACAGATAACAGCCAGGCCTTGCAGATCCTTCCTCACTAAAAGATGCCACAAGTACTAGAAAAGATTCTAATGGAGGTCCAAAAGCCAGAGTTAAAAATGCAAGTTTTGGCCTGGCGCCTAAAAGTAGATAAAGGTAGTGCCATGGGATCCACCCTGGCAAGACTTTTCCACAAACAGGGAGCCAACACTGAAAAGGTCCATAATTACTGAGCAAACATAATTACTGGGCTCTGTTGTGAGAGACCAGCTCCATCAGGCACGTCTTGTGTCAGTATTGGGTCAATACAGGGGAAAGTGTTTAGAAATCTGGCCTTTGACAATGTTTCTTGGAGTTTTATGAAGAAGAATCTACAAGGGATGGGGGTAGGCCAAGGTTTTGAAAATGGTATAGGTGCAATTTATTCTGAGCAAAAAGCAAAGTTAATTGTAAATAATGTGGTAACTGAAGAATTTAATATTGAAAAAGGGACACGACAGGGGTGCCCAATATCCCCATTACTTTTCATATCTGTCTTGGAGGTTTTGTTGAACATGATTAGAGGGGACCAGCTGGTTAAAGGGATCCAGGTCGGAGCCAAACAGTACAAACTGAGAGCGTTTGCAGATGACCTGGTTTTGACTTTACAGGAGCCAGACACTAGCACGAAAAGGGTTTTAGAATTAATTCAAATATTTGGTCAAGTAGCAGGCTTTAGGCTGAACAAGCAGAAAATGAAAGTATTGGAGAAAAACTTAACAGTTCCTGAAAGAGAGAGGTTTCATAGTGAAACTGGTTTAATGGTAGCAAAGAAAGTGAAATACCTGGGGGTTAACTTGACGTCTAAGAACGTGAACTTATTTAAAGACAATTATGAGAAATGTTGGACAGAAATTAAGAAAGATCTAGAAACATGGTCAAATCTAAGACTTTCCTTGTTAGGCTGAATTGCTGTTATCAAGATGAATGTTCTGCCAAGAATGTTGTTTCTATTTCAAACATTGCAGATTTTGGATAAAATGGACTGTTTCAAGAGGTGGCAGAAAGATATATCTAAATTTGTCTGGCAGGGCAAAAAGCCCAGAATAAAATTTAAGATATTAACTGATGTAAAAGAAAGAGGGGGGTTTGCCCTGCCGGACTTAAAACTATATTATGAATCAGCGGCTTTCTGCTGGTTGAAAGATTGGCTACTTCTTGAGAACACGGACATTTTAGACTTGGAAGGTTTCAATAACAGGTTTGGTTGGCATGCATATATATGGTATGACAAGGTAAAATCTCATAAAGGTTTTAAAAACCATATTGTCAGGAAAGCACTATACAATGTTTGGACTCGATATAAAGATTTGTTGGAAAATAAAACCCCTAGGTGGTTGTCACCAATGGAGGCTAAGGAAGTAAAAAAACTTAATATGGAATCCAAATGGCCAAAATACTCTGAAATTTTAGAACAAGAAGGAGGAAAAGTGAAATTACAGAGTTATGAGAATTTGAAGTTTAAAGTAAGAGATTGGCTTCATTATCTTCAGATAAATGAGGTATTCAAACAGGACAGGAAAATTGGATTCCAGGTGGAGAAATCAAAACTAGAAACGGAATTGTTAGAACCCAATACCAAGATTATGTCAAGAATGTATAACTTGCTGTTGAAGTGGAATACACAGGATGAAATAGTTAAATCAGCCATGATTGTGGGCACAAGATATTGGTCATGACATTATGTTTGCTGACTGGGAACAGTTATGGACCACCGGTATAAAGTTTACGGCAAGTAATGCCTTAAGAGAGAATATTATGAAAATGATTTATAGGTGGTACATGACCCCAGTCAAGCTTGCAAAAATCTATCATTTGCCCAATAACAAATGTTGGAAATGCAATGAGACTGAAGGTACTTTTTATCACCTTTGGTGGACGTGCCCGAGGATTAAGGCTTTCTGGGAAATGATTTACAATGAAATTAAGAAGGTCCTTAAATGTACCTTTCACAAGAAACCAGAGGCCTTTCTCCTGGGCATGGTTGGCCAATTGGTGTCAAGGAAGGATAGGATGTTTTTCATGTACGCCACCACAGCAGCAAGGATTCTTTTAGCAAAGTATTGGAAGACACAAGAATTACCCACGCTGGAAGAATGGCAGATGAAGGTGATCGACTACATGGGACTGGCCGAGATGACAGGCAGAATCCGCGACCAGGGAAAAGAGACAGTGGAAGAAGATTGGAAGAAATTTAAAGTTTATCTTAAGAACTGTTGTAAAATTAATGAATGCTAAAATGTCAAGGGTACAGGAAAAAGTGGATAACAGCTGTAAACGATTATGTAAAAGAGAAGGAGGGAAAAATGAGCAATTTGATAAATTAAGTGAGGACTTGCTGAAGAAATTTTGAAACAGGGATGCAGAAGGGGGAGGTATGGGGAAGTCGGAGAAATAAGATTTGAGAAAAGAAGGTTTTGAAATTATACGTGTTTATGTGTTTGTTTGTTTATGTATTATGTATTGTATTGTCTTTATTATGTGTTGGAAAATTAATAAAAATATTATTTTTTATAAAAAAAAAGTGTTTAGAAATCTGTGTACAGGTAGGTAGCCGTGTTGGTCTGCCGTAGTCAAAACAAAACAAAACAAAATAAATAATTCCTTCCAGTAGCACCTTAGAGACCAACTAAGTTTGTTATTGGTATGCGCTTCCATGTGCATGCACACTTCTTCCCACTATATGTAAGGGTCTGGTGACTTCTGTTTCTGTGTATCTGAAGAAGTGCACACGAAAGCTCATACCAAAAACAAACTTAGTTGGTCTCTAAGGTGCTACTGGAAGGAATTTTTTAATTATTTTATTTTATTTTATTTTATTTAGAAATCTGTGTTTTGATTTTTCCTCTTCCCTCCAAGTCCCTTTTCCCCTTGTGTCATGTTATTCCAGGTGAAGGCAGGGACTGTCCTGTTTTAACCAGTTGTTACCAAATGTCGCTCTGGAAGCCCCTCTTAGCTGAAGAGCCCAGTGCAAATGCAATCCATCCATCCATCAACAATAGCTTGTGTCTAGCATATGCAGAGTTAGCTCATATCCAGTCTTTTCTGAGCATTGATCCCACACTCATCACATATATTGGGAAGAGCTTTCTGACGGTAAGAGCTGCATGACAGTGCAGTGGACTCCCTTGGAAAGTGGAGGATTCCCCTTCACTGGAGGTTTATTAAGCAGAATTCTGTAGCTGTGGTTCCTGCATTGCCAGGGGGTTGGACTAGATGACCCTTGGGGTCCCTTCCAACTCTACCATTCTATTATACATCTTGATTTGCTCAAGTGGTCCTTACACATATTCCTGCTCATCTTTTGCTCACCCTACACTTTCCAGTGCCTCTCTCCATCGCTTCCCAAACTGCAAAAAGCCTGTTCCTTTTTTAAAAAAGGTTGCAGCGGGGTTGCAGAGCACTTTTGCCACACTTAGCAAACTGAAAGCACAGACTTGAATCCCTCCTTTAAAGCAGTAGCAGCCTGGAGAACACCCTGAGACTGAACAAGATGGGGGTTTTGAGCTCTACCTCTGGCTGTTTTCATTTCCCACTGAGGTTACCCAGGGGTCAGTTTCTCAACCCACCAGGGGTTGCAAAGAAAGGAGGTATTTGAGGGGTGGGGGGTGAGGAGTGAAAGTCAGAGGACCTTAGATATTCAGGCCAAGCCCACCCACGTGCCCCGTGTGGCCGAAGGGCCTGGAGGCCTCACACCAGCCTCAGCCAGAGCCCTTAAAATATTTCCAATTGCAGGATATAATTCCACAGCTGGAAGCCTCAAGTCACTCACCTCAGGCGCATGCTGGGAACTCAAGCTCAGACCTTTTAATTACCGACGGGGGGGGGGGGGGACGGGGACGACACACACCCAGTACAGATGCTTCCACCACCAGCGGAAGAGCCTGCTTTGGGGCGCTTTGCCTGGCCCTGAGCACCCAAAGAAACAAGCACAGTCCTCCGCTCCCTAAGGGTTTCACGTACAGTTTCCCAAAAGAAGTTCACTGCAGCACATTCATCTGACATCTTAAAAGTATTTCGCTCTCAGAAATAGCTCAGAAACATCATAGCCATCTGTAACGAGCTGCCAGAATTATAATTTGTCTGAACTGGAAAAACCATACGGCACCCTCAACTGATTTGCAGTTATCTGAAGTTCAGGTGATGATCGATAGCATTAATTTAACAAGTCTTATGAGAGAGAGGGAAGGCAGGTAGACAGATGGTAAGGCTGTAGAAAAATGGGGTTTGTTTCTCCTCCGTTAGGAATGCAAGGCTTCGGGTTTCAATCTATGGATTGCTTGTAAATGCCATACAGTTATTTGTAAATTATTATAACTTTTTTTTTTAATTAGAAAGGCTTAGTATCTTACAGAAGGAAATAACAGAAAGAAATAGGAGCAATATTTAAGGGCAGAAAATAATTATATATAAATTATATACCCTGTACTATATACTGAGTTGCAAATTTAAAAAATCCTTAATATATCAATGTCAAATCCGATTTAATCTTTTTAATGTTTCTATCTTTTCTTTTCTTTTCTTTTCTTTTCTTTTCTTTTCTTTTCTTTTCCTTTGTGGGTAAAGCTTTAATACACACACACACACACACATGCCCACTGGTTTTGATTATCATATGAAAGAGCAACAATGGAAAATGTGAATTATAAAAGCTTTGTAAGTTACTTAAGCACATGCCGGAACTTCCACAACACGCCCACATGTCTGTGCCCTGGAACCTGGTGCCTTCCAGATGTTTTGGACTACAACTCCCAGTTGTCTCAGCCAGCAGTCTGGATCTGATGGGAATTGTAGTCCCAGGGCACCAGGTGAAGGAGGGTTCGCCTAAATGGATGCGCTACCTCCTCTGAGCCCGGCCTCGAGTCCACACAACTAAGCCAGGCACCTCTCACAAGCAACCCCAGCTTCTGGCTGTGTCTTTGCCAGATATTCATGCTACAAGATGCCCTGGAGACTATTGTTTCCTAATTCAGGATGTGTTCCGCAGCGGAACTCTTCTGTAGCAAAGACCTGGTTCCAATCAAATTCCCATCCCGAAAAACGCAAGGGGGAAGAAATGCTGGATCAGACCAACCCTTCCCCCACCCGCAGCCCGGTATCCTGTTTCTGGCAATGGTCAGCCAGACACCTCTGAGAAGCCTATGGAAACAAAGTCCATTCCCTCCTGCTCACCCTAGGAATCTGGCTAGCAGAGGGAGGGAGGGTGTTCATCCTGGCCTTTTGCAGACCAACAACTGCAGCTCTCTCACAGCCACCCAGGAATGACCAGTACCACTGACCTCAGAGACCTCAGGGCGCACATTTGTGCCTAGTCTCTCTCTCTCTCTGTCTCTCACCCACACTGCCCAGGTCTCACTGGCACAAGCTGCTTGCTGCAAAAGCTTGCAGGTGTTCTTGGTGGTGGTGGTGATGGTGGAAGAGTTTCCCTACCTGTGCTGAGGCTTCCAGGGCTGGCACCAAGGAGCATCACCAAGGGAAGGGCGCAGCACAGCCCTGCAAAGTCAGAAAAAGAAGGAAGCTGGTTAGTGGTGGGAGTGAGGATGAAGACTCCTTGGGCGGTTGGAGGGGGAAAGAGGGGGTAGCAGCAGCAGCAGCAGGGAGCGGCCAGGCGCTTGGCCAGGACTTACAGTACATTGCAAGAGGAGAGAGCCTCCAGGCACGCTAAATCCAGCAGGCAGATAGCTGTGCCTTTTCCTGCCTGCCGTGGGCTCCAAAGGCAGCCCGGCAAAGTCCCCGCCCCGTGGGACGCTCCTCCTCCTGATTCTTGCCTCTGCCTGCATTTGCGCAGGCTGTGCCGGTGGGCTCCTGAGTTCTTCTTTGGAGAAGGAAAGAATTCCTGACGTAGCACGTAGTTAAACTGTGGAACTCCCTCGCAAAGGAGACAGTGATGGCCACCACCTTTAAAAGAGGACTGGACAAATTCATGGATGATGAAGGCAATCAATGGCCTCTGCTTCCACGCTCAGAGGCAGAATGCTTCTGAACACCAGTTCCTGAGAGCTCTTGTGCCTGGATCCTACCTACAGGTCCCCCACAGGCATCTTTCTTAATTGGATGCTGGACTACAGGGGTCACTGGCCTCATCCTGCAGGCTCTTCTGGTGTTTCTAGGATGGGGGTCTTTTTGCAAGTCTTTGAGTGTGACACATGAGCTGCCCAGAAGCTGGAAGGGGGAAACTGATGAGTTTTCTTGTATTCTGCGGTGGCATAGGTGACAACTCCCGAGCACCCAAAAAATTCCCCAAGTGGCCAGGCATCCACAAATTTCGGTGTCAGGGCCATGCACGCTGCATGTCACCCACAGCCCTGAGCCCCCACGGCCGCGGAGCCAAGCTGACACTCCTGGTGGTGACCTAGTGTTTTCACACACACACACACACCCAAGCAAGCCAACTTTCACAACTTTGCTGTCACCTCTACGAAAGTGAGTAGCGGGTGAGCAGTTGCTTCTGTGCCCTTCCCTTGCATCTGCTTAGGATTATATAAACTGTCTCATTTCAAAGCAGTTACAGCGGTGCAACAGTTAGACCAGTGGTTCTCAAACTTTTTTCTCTGGGCCACACTTTCAGAATAAAAACTTACATATGCCACACCATTTATTTATTATTATTGATAAGAAATACAATGGAAAACAAAAAGAAACTACTCCCAGCCATGATTGATTTATAACACAGAAAACGACCACTTTATAACACGATTATGGGACATCCAGAAAGTATAAAACAAGGCAGCTGCATAAAGACACAAATCACTCCCAAAATATAATATTGATTGTCCTTTATTGGGAAGGCCTGACCCTCAGACACCAGGATGTAAAAGGCGAACAAGGGCTCTCCACACTTCCCCTAAAAACCATGAGTCTGAGTCGTGTTTCCCTTGCCCCACTCCTTTCTCATGGAACACCTGCTCTTTAGCGTCAAATTGGAACAAATGAGAATCTGTGGAATATCCAATTGCCATTTGCTCCAATGGAGCCCTAAAGAGTGGTCCCCTCCCCCGAAGGGAAAGCAGTGGGACAAAAGCGTACATAGCCCTAAGAAGAAAGTGGGTAGTGAAAAGTTTTCCTCCCTCTCCCGAAACACTATACGGTGATTCATGGGCATCCACGGAAGCAGAATGTCAGCGATCTTCTTATATCCTTAGGCATATGCACCTGAACACCGGCACCTTGGCCACGGAGGCCACAGTCTTAGGGTAGGGTGGGTAACCTTTTTAGACACCCACAGGGCTCCTTCCTGCATGCCAGAGCACCAGCGCCACACAGGCCAGGGACACAGAGGAAACTGAAAGTTTCCGCAGCACAGCCAGTGCTATTTTTTGAAAGAGGTTCTAAATTAAGCCTGGGTGTGTGTGTTTGTGTGTTTGTGTGTGTGTGTGTGTGTGTGTGCGTGGGCAGCTGCTGTGCAGGGATACAAATGCAACTCTTAAAAGAGTTTCAGGCAGGGACCTTTCCCAGTCCTACCTAGAGATGCAGAGGACTGAGCCCAGGGGTTCTGAGGTGTGTTATCTAGGAGAATCGCACGCAGCTTCCTGGGCCCCACAGACAGCTTGGGGCAAAAGCAGGCGGCACTCACCCTCCCCCACCTGTCATCAAATCAGCAGCTGTATTGCAACAGGTCTTCACAAGGCCTCCCTTGACTGACTCAGTCTTGCGACTCGCCTGGGCAAGGTCCAAAAGTTTCCAAGCCCCCTCCTGTTTTCGCTTACGGTGAGGCTTATTCCAGGGGTGGGAGCCCCATGGGGGCCTTGAAGATACTACTGGTCTCCCACCAGCCTGGAGCCACTGCCTGAATCTGATGGGAATTAGGAGTCCAACATATGTTGGTCATCCCCCAAGAGAGAACATAGGAAGATCCCTGCGCACATTATCTGCACAACAACCCTGTGAGGCAGGTTAGTCTGAGAGTGAGTCTTGAACACTGGTCTTGAAAGACCTACACTGGCTCCCAGTACTTTTCCGAGTACAATTCAAAGTGTTGGTGCTGACCTTTAAAGCCCTAAATGGCCTCGGCCCAGTATACATGAAGGAGCATCTCCACCTCCATCGTTCTGCCCGGACACCTGGGTCCACCTCCAAGGGCCTTCCGGCGGTTCCCTCACTGCAAGAAGCCAAGTTACAGGGAACCAGGCAGAGGGCCTTCTTGGTAGTGGCACCTGCCCTGTGGAACGCCCTCCCATGAGACGTCAAAGAGATAAACAACTACCTGACATTTAGAAGACATCTGAAGGCAGCCCTGTTTAGGGAAGCTTTTAATGTTTAATAGGTTATTGTATTTTAGTGTTTTGTTGGAAGCCACCCAGAGTGGCTGGGGGGACCGAGCCAGCTGGGCTGGTATAAATAATAAATTATTATTATATTATATTATATTATATTATATTATATTATATTATATTATATTATATTATATTATATTATATTATATTATATTATATTGTGAGGGGCCAGTGAGCCTAATGGCTGAATAGGGATTCGAACCCTAGTCTCCTAGATCCGCATCCTGTACTCTAACCGCTACACCACACTGCCTAGTAGCCATTGATAGCCTTCTCCTTCTCCATGAATTAGTCCAGTCTTCTTGTGAAGCCACCTGTCTCTGTTGACATCACTGCCTCATGTGAGAGGGGGTTCCATACTCTGTCTACGGCTGCATGAGAAGGGTTTCTTTTTATCTTCCAACCATCAGCTTCATTAGATGTCCCCTAGTGTTTTGAAAAACCTTTCTGTTTCTGCTAACCTGGTAGCTACTCAGCTGCAGATCTCCTTTGCCAAAGGCTGGTCCCCTCTCTCATCCAACCCTAACAAACACAAAGCCTCCTGCCATTCCACTTCCTTCCTCCTCCACATTTACCCAGAGGAGAACAATGGAACAATGGAACCATTTTTTAAAACCCTTCAAAGTCACTTCTAAGGTTAGGCAAAATACTTCAAATTCCTGGGAGCCACCATCAAGTTTTAGGAGCCAGGCATAATATGTGCACAGAATGGAATGTTTTCAGTTCTTCAACGGTCCCACCATAAATTTACTCCTTCCCACTATTTGTTCTGCCGTGAAGTTTTTCAAAATTGCATGCCAAAACAACTGAATCCAGTGGCTGGCATGCAATGACAACAGGCCCCTTTTCTTCTTATTTTACCTAATCTTGTCTTGCTTTTGCTAATTACTGGGATTATCAACAAGGTTCTGCTCCCACCCCTGACCTGTAGATTCCACCTCTGCGCCCTGCCCTAGCCAAGCTGCTTTATGAAAGGTTGCTTTGCTGCACCAAAATGAGAGTCCCCTGAAAGAAAAAGCAGGATAACATGCCAGGACTGGGCAGAGCTTAAACTAGAAGGACCTGGGGCAGCTGCCCAAAGGAAGTATTCCCCTCCCCTTGATTTCTGTGACTCTTTCCCAGCATCCTTTTGCAAGAGATTAGCAGCCCAACCTAACAAATGTGTGTTCTTGCTAGTTAGCATGAGGGGGCTAATACCAAAGAGCTGTATTTCTGATAAAGGTAAAGGTAAAGGGACCCCTGACCATTAGGTCCAGTCGTGGCTAACTGGGCTTGCGGCGCTCATCTCGCATTATTGGCCGAGGGAGCCAGTGTACAGCTTCCAGGTCATGTGGCCAGCATGACTAAGCCGCTTCTGGCGAACCAGAGCAGTGCACGGAAATACCATTTACCTTCCCGCTGGAATGGTACCTATTTATCTACTTGCACTTTGACGTGCTTTTGAACTGCTAGGTTGACAGGAGCAGGGACTGAGCAACCGGAGCTCACCCCGTTGCGGGGATTCGAACTGCCAACCTTCTGATTGGCAAGTCCTAGGCTCTGTGGTTTAACCCACAGCGCCACCTGCGTCCGTATTGCTGATAGGCAGATATAATTAGCAGAGAGGGCTCTGTGTGATGTCATTTCCCCTCCTCTCCTGGAGAGGAAGATGCACCAAGTACTTCCTGTTCTTCTCTCTTCCTCTGACCAGTGTTATAGGCAGACGTACCCCCACTCACTCCAATTTTAGGCACATGCTTGAAGCAGGTTACATTGTAAATTTAAGTATTTTGCCTGCCGGGTTTTTATTGCCAATGTTGCTGTGAACCAATGCATGATTATAAACTCTGTAAATCTTACTTTTAAACTTGCTTGCATGATTCATCTTTCTTAAGTGGGCTAGGAAGAGTGAAGCCAGCTTGCTTTGTAGCTTGACTTGCTTTGCAGCCTAATTCCTATGCTTTTCATTTTTGCTGTCAAGGGTTCAGCCCACATACCTGGCACCTGAAGGGCTAAATACAATGGGCACTCGGGTTGCAAACGTGATCTGTGTGGGAGGCATGTTCGCAACCTGCAGCTTTCGCAACCCGCAGCCCCGTGTCTGCACACACACAGGTCGCGATTTGGCGCTTCTGTGCATGCGCAAAGCGCGATTTAGTGTTTCTGCGCGTGCACGAGTGCCGAAACCTGGAAGTAACCTGTTCCGGTACTTCTGGGTTTGGCGCGGTGCGCAACCCAAAAACGTGCAACCTGAAGCATCTGTAACCCGAGATGACTGTACAGTCATACCTCGGGATGAATGTGCTTCAGGTTGAGCGCTTTTGGGTTGCACTCCGCGGCAACCAGGAAGTAATGGAGCATGTTACTTCCAGGTTTCACCGCTTGTACATGCGCAGATGCTCAAGATGACATCGCGTGCATGCGCGGGAGCAGCAAAACGCGACCCGCGCACATGCAGATGCATCTTACATTCTATTCAGAATGCAAACGGGGCTCCAGAACAGATCCCGTTCACATCCCAAGGTACCACTGTATTCTCTTTCTACCACCACTTTCCCGGCTGTCTACGCCACCCTCGTTCTCTTTTTCTGCAAGCCCTTGGTCTCTCTCTTTTGCCATCCCTTTCTGCCACCTTTTTCTCTCTATCACCTTCCCCTCCCTCCCCCCTCTCTCTGTGCCGCCCTTCCTCCATCTTTCCTTCTGCCACCCCCTTCTCTCTCTGCCGCCTCTTTCATTTCTCTCTCTCTGTTTTGGTCACCCCTCCCTCTCTTTCTGCCCACACCCCGGGGGCAAAGCATCTGCTCTGTATGCAGAAAGTTTTAGGTTCAATCCCAAACATCTCCTGTGAGAAGGCATCAGGTAACCCACAACCTTCTCTGCTAGATACGCTGGTGAGTAGAGCTGTCATTCCCAATCTAGTGCCCTCCAGCTGTTTTTAGACGGCAAGCCCCATTACTCCTAGGGCGCAGAAGAATATAAGGAGCTTGATGGATCCAACCAGTGGCCCACTGTGGGAAATCTGCAAGCTGGACACAAACACAAGAGCCCTCTCTCCTCCTGTGGTTTCTGGTGAAATAAAAAATTCAGGTCTCATATATATATAATAAATGTTCATAAATGTACCAAGCAAACACATACATAAATATATAAACCACATGTCTGAAGCAGCACAGGAAAACAGCCTGGAAACCATTTTGACTCCCAAACTGACCAGATGTTTTCTCTGCAAGGTCAAGGAAAATGGAAAAGCTTCCCGTTGTCTTTTCATTCACAAATCCTGTCTTAAGGGTATGTCTGTGAATGAATAGGGTGAGCCTGTGACCTGGCTCAGGAACTAAGTATTTATCATTACAAAAGACTGGCCAGGCTTCCCAGGGTATCCAGTCAAGTAAGCATTAACAGGTAACCTGCCAGACAGGAGGTAAACAACAGATTTCTGGTAAACAATGCACTCAGATTTCTGTTGTAGACCACCCCTTTCTGTGATGTAGGTATGATGTATCTGGGGGGTGGTCTTGAGCTACACCCCTTCTGTGATGTATGTATGATGTTTCTGGGGGTGGTCTTGGACTCCAGGGCAGGCAATTTAAAATGTCTATATAAGGGCGGGCACACCTGGGTTCTGGGTCCTCCTCCTTTCCTGCGTGTGGGGGAAACACCCTGCTGCAACAGTTCAATAAAGATCAGGCTTACTAGCTGCTCTGCTTCTCAATATTCTATGGTTGGCCTCTGTTATTTTCTCCGACCGATGGAGAACCTGCAAAGGACTCTATAAGGGCTCTTGTAAGAGAATAAGGGAAGATTTTCGTTTATTACACTGGTATTCCAAAGCATACAGCCTCCAGCCAAGGAGGTGAAGCATAGCTATTGTGGCTAGGAGCCACTGAGAAGCCTCTCTTACACTAGTTGGACAAATAGTCCGAAGCATATGGCTTCCTCTTAAGCTTCTGCTCACTCAGAAATGAGACAACGTTGTTTGGTGAACTGAACTGTTTATTCATTCCTGCTTCTTGCGTCTTAGGAATCCAAGCTATTTTGCCCCCTGACTTCTTACATATCAGGCCAGCAAAGCAAATACAGTTGTTTTGGCAGGAACTTGTGTCTCAGATGTGCACATCTGCATTTGCTATTATTTGCTGCTGAATTTGAACAACACTGCTTTTCAAATCACATAATGCTGTGCGTTCCAGAGGGGAGGTGCCTTCTTCACCCAGTGCCCACTGCCCTGTTCATTTCCCCATGCAGAGCTCGAATTCACTGAAGCATTACCAGTGCCTGCAGTCATCTGAACATGCGCAATGGCTGTCTGAAATGGAGGCGCCTGAGCCTGGCTGCAACTTCCCATACCCTCCAACATTTCTCCAATGAAAATAGGGACAGCCTAAGGAAAAGTGGGACATTCCTGGATCAAATCAGAAACCGCGACGGCTTCTCTAAATCAGGGACTTGGAGGGTCTGGCTTCCATTTTCCAAATGGATGGAAACTGGATTGTTGTGGGTTTATCTTTTAAACATGCTCCAGCATTAGGCACAAGCCTGAAGCTGTTTTTACTGTAAACACAAGTATTTTACTGCATTTATTTTAATGCTGTTGCTGCTTGTTAACGGAGAAATCTGAGGGCTCCCTTGGACAAAAAACAAGGACACCAGCCAGGAATACCAGAGCAAAACAGCAGCCAGGAGGCTTGGTCTTGATTGAAGACTGTCGTGACAGGACTCCCACAAGGTGGAACAAGATGGAAGCCCTAAACAAAAGAAGACCCCAACTTTTATTAGCTACTAATCCCCCATGCTACGCCCCCAAGACTACATCATAACTACATCATGATACATCACAAAGAGGAGGGGTTCAGGGAGGAGTTGTGGTGGTAACCTGAGTGTCTTGTCACCTGTCCGGTTCCTCCTTTCCCCCTCTCCATGATTACATTCATGGAGGACTAAGAGAAGTTCACTGTTTCCTGCCCCCAGAGGGAAGGGCTGGTCACTGTCCTTTGTTTCAGTCCCTACGGAATCCACTTCCATATTCAAGTCCTTTGTGAGTGTCATGATCTTCTGTCTAGGACTATCAAGGTTGGCATGCCAACTGGGTAGGGCTCGCTGAGGATGTGGGGGATTATGGCTGCCTTATGTCAAGTCTCCCCCCTTTGATAGTCCTTCCTTCATGGTGTAAAATAAAGTGGAACGGTACAGATCCGATGTATGGCTGATTTTCTATGAATTTATAACAGAAGTGTTGCGTATGTCGTGTGTGAGAGTATGTGTGTCGTGTTTGTACAAACTGAATGATTGGGGGTGTTGTGTTCCTGCAACATGCTAAAGACAAAGGCTTGACTGTGTATAAACTATATGTCTTAAACTTACTTTTCTGTCTGCAGCTTGTTTCTTTGATGAATGGGGTTACAAAGGGGGGGGGGGGGAGATCAGCCTAAGAGCTGAATCCTTTGCTTTCAATTAAACCGCTTAAGATGGGATTTTAAACTTTGCTCAGCCCCACGCTTTTAAAAACAAGCTGAAAAGCTGATCCTTTTGACTGTTGATCCACACATGTAGGTCTGGGGGGCGGGTGGGAATATAGTTAATTATATTCCTTCATCTACCTAATAAAAATCCATCCTTATTGACAGCTTCTTTGCTTTTCGTGATGTGAGGTGTTTTTATTTTTTTTGTTTAAAATGCTGTATATACATTTTCTTTTTTTCCTTTAAAAATTTATCTTACTGTGTTAAAGTGCTCAGGGATTTTGCATATAAAGCAGTATATAAATATTATTAATGATGATTATGAGCTAAGAAGCTACAGGATACTTATGGATTGTGTCCTCAGATTCAAACCCCACCAGAGGTGGAAATGTGCAGCAGTGTGTACACAGCCTGCATCTTTTAGATGTGCAAGCTTTTGAGTTGCACAGACCGCTTCTCCCAACTGTGTGTTTGGGAGTGGGGAAACACGCCCCCCCTGAAATATACTCAGAGTCGCAAAGTGATTTCATGCTCTTTATTCAGCTCATAGTGGTGAGGAGGAATGAATGAATGTCCCCTCAAAGTATATGCCTTATATACATTATTTACACAATGGGCTGCACATGATTGGCTAATTCCGGAATTCTACTGTAAGCCAATCAGGTTGTGGATTCACTTCTATCTGGAGCATGATTGGGTGGTTCCTGCCGACCAATCATACTGCTGCATTGTTCTAGGACCAATCAGACTGCTGCATTCTGAATCCTATTGTTCTAGGACCAATCAGACTGCTGCATTTGGATCCTGTTGTTCTAGGACCAATCAGACTGCTGCAGTTTGGATCCTATTCAACTCAGTACATAACACCCCCCATTAAAAGCAAAGGAGGGGAGTTGGTTTGCCAGACTTTAATGGCCATATTTTAGGGTCTGCATTTTTTTCAGTTCATGGAGCAACTCGCCTGAGGAAGAGATCAGCATAACTCCAAAGCTTTTAATCATTTAGGAACCCCTGTGAATTCGCAGGTCTCCTAGTGGGGACTTGTAAGATCAGACCAAGGGTCTGCCTCTAATCCAGCATTCACATTGTAAAAAATAAACCAGCTGGGTGACCCAGGAGATCCTAAAAGCAGGGGAATGGAAGTGATGGCCTTACCTTGTTTGTTCCTAGGACCCATCAGCTTTCTATACAATCATAACTGCCTCCGTACATGGAAATTCAGTCTACAAAACCATTAATCATTCTTTCTTCTCTTTTATAAATAAAGCCATCTTTTGGAAGGACTGCCCTTTTTCCATAGGAAGATGCTAGATCATGGGTAGGCAAACTAAGGCCCAGGGGCCGGATCTGGCCCAATCGCCTTCTAAATCCGGCCTGCGGACAGTCCGGGAATCAGCGTGTTTTTACATGAGTAGAATGTGTCCTTTTATTTAAAATGCATCTCTGGGTTATTTGTGGGGCATAGGAATTCGTTCATATTCCTCCCCCCCCCAAGTATAGTCTGGCCCCCCACAAGGTCTGAGGGACAGTGGATCGGCCCACCGGTGAAAATGTTTGCTGACCCCTGTGCTAGATCCTTGAGATCTGCAACAGAGGTGCTTCTGGGGCTAACCACATCTTTAGAAGACATCTGGTAGAGAGAGAGAGAGAGAGAGAGAGAGAGAGAGAGAGAGAGAGAGGAGGCCTTTTCAGGTGAAGAGTGGTGACATAATCGCTTGCCCTCCAAGTGAGGCTTTTAAGTTGGATTGTGACTGATTAGCACAGAAGAATTAGAAAAACAATATTTTTATTTTATTTATTAATTAATATTATTCACAGCAACCGTTATTAAAAACAACAACAACAACACTTCTTTGCAAGATTGCTTGCCTTTCTTATTAAAGGTAAAGGGACCCCTGACCATTAGGTCCAGTCGTTGCTGACTCTGGGGTTGCGGCGCTCATCTCGCTTTATTGGCCGAGGGAGCCGGCGTACAGCTTCCGGGTCATGTGGCCAGCATGACTAAGCCGCTTCTGGCGAAGCAGAGCAGCGCACGGAAACGCCGTTTACCTTCCAGCCAGAGCGGTACCTATTTATCTACTTGCACTTTGACGTGCTTTCAAACTGCTAGGTTGGCAGGAGCAGGGACCAAGCAATGGGAGCTCACCCTGTTGCGGGGATTCGAACCACCAACCTTCTGATCGGCAAGTCCTAGGCTCTGTGGTTTAGACCACAGCGCCACCCACGTCCCTTGCCTTTCTTCCTAAAAGCATTCTAATTTGCATTTCAACTGACAGAATATATATTTTTTGTTAAATGCTCTGTGTGTTTTACAAGTTGAACCTATGTAGTCAGAAATAATATTTATTTATCTAATATTTGGGAATAACTCTCCCTTTCCTCCAATATGGACCCAAGGTGTCAAGACTGAGACTACAGCTTCCATCATCAGCCAAAACTCTCTCACACGCAGCCCTGGCCCTCCTGGGTGAGGAGACAGCTGGCTGGTTGTAGTGGGGAAAGCCCCACCTTTTGTCTCTATGGCAACAGAGCTCACCCTTTTAAGATGCTGATTCTCCTTGACTGATAAACTGGCCTGATTGCTCCAACAAGCTTCTTTCTTTGGTCCTAACCTCCACAAATGTCACCCAGACTGACCCCTCAAACCTAAAACTGTCTTGCAGGAGGGCAAACACTTTTTGAGTTTTAGATGACATTAGGCAGTCGACATCATATTTGGAAGAGGTGTTCCTTCCTTGATTCTGTCTCACAGATAGGAGAGAAAGAGACTTCAAAGACGCCCCTTGGCCACCTGCAGTTGTTGTTGTTTTTAAATAAAAATATAAACACCTATATTAAAAAAGAAAAAATTCGTTCGCAGCATCGTTAACTTTGGACACCTTTTTTAGGCATACACAAATGTTTTCAATTAATTAATCAAACCTATTGATGTAGCTACACATGGCAAGTCTTAAAAAGCAAGCCTCTTCTGGTGGTGCACATTTTTGTCTGGTGTTTTGCACCACATTTTGCCAGTCTCAGCCCACATTACTCATGATGGCTGCTATGCCCCAGGCGAGGAAGTGAGTGATACCATCAGCGCAAGGCAGGCATGTAGCTCTAGGGGTGGGTGAAACTGGCAGGCTCCTTGCACTTCCACACCCATTTTTCTCCAAGCAAGCTCCCGTATACAAAAAGTCCCAACATTTTCTGGCCTTATACCCAGTTGCAAGGAGTTCCACAGCTTACCAAACTGAAAATGAGCTGGAAGGATTTTCTCTCCTTCCCCCCACTCTCAAGAAGCCAAGACTGTGGCTGAATATATTTCAGTTTCTGAGGTGGAGAAATCCCAATGACAATTGCCGCATCTCACTGATTAATATGGGGGCCCAATCCACCAATAACTTATTCTGTGGAAGGTTCACTGTTGTTGTTGTTGTTTAGTCGTTTAGTCGTGTCCGACTCTTTGTGACCCCATGGACCAGAGCATGCCAGGCACTCCTGTCTTCCACTGCCTTCCGCAGTTTGGTCAAACTCATGCTGGTAACTTCAAGAACACTGTCCAACCATCTCATCCTCTGTCGTCCCCTTCTCCTTGTGCCCTCCATCTTTCCCAACATCAGGGTCTTTTCCAGGGAGTCTTCTCTTCTCATGAGGTGGCCAAAGTATTGGAGCCTCAGCTTCAGGATCTGTCCTTCCAGTGAGCACTCAGGGCTGATCTCCTTCAGAATGGAGAGGTTCTAGGCTCTGTGGTTTAACCCACAGCGCCACCCGCATCCCTTTAAGTAGCTCCATAGCCACCTGCAAACTTCTGCTTCTACCTAATCTAGAAGGACCCTCCCTGGGCCCAGCCTTGGTTCTCACTTCCACAGCCCTCTTTTATGAGCTTTACATTCTTTGATTCATTAAGCTGTGTAGAGGAAGAAGAGCAGCTTATCTCCTTTGCTACTCCCTCGAAATGCCAGCTTGCAACAGGAAAACCAAACCCCTGGGGTGACCAATGATGAGAGCTTTCTGATAGGATAGGCGAGTCTCAAGGAGGATGCCAGCTTGGTCTTCTAACTCTTTGCAAACAAAGTAAACTGTGTTGCCTTCCTAGCAGATAACATTTCATCCTCTGCCTCTTAAAGAGAAGTTCCTTTCCTTTCCTTTCCTTTCCTTTCCTTTCCTTTCCTTTCCTTTCCTTTCCTTTCCTCTCCTCTCCTCTCCTCTCCTCTCCTCTCCTCTCCTCTCCTCTCCTCTCCTCTCCTCTCCTTTCCTTTCCTTTCCTTTCCTTTCCTTTCCTTTTGAAATGAATACCAGCGTTAGCTGAGCATGTGCAAAGTTTGGTCTCCCTCTGCAGTCTATTTCCAAATTTGCCAGGCTTGTGGTATGTTGCTCCCCCTCAGTTCCTTGAGAAGAAGGTGGCAGAAGGAAGGGGGGGGGGGAGAGAGAACAAACCCTGAAATGCATTTCTTGCAAACTTTCCCCTGGAATTCATGCTGCTTATCCAACTGGGACAAGGTGAGGCTGCCCTCAGCCCCAGAACCTGCCTTCAGTAAGTGAAGGTGACTACTCTGAGCATGTTATGTACTGAAGTTCTCACCCTGGGCCAGCAGGGGGATACTGTAGATAGTTTTCACTCAGGTCCACATATGCAAATAAGGGATCGAAAGTGACATTCAGTGATTGGATAGCTACAGAAAGTTGTTACAGTTACGTTGTACTGGAGCTCTACATAAGCAGGCTGGCTGAACCCTTCAGTTCAGTTCTGTTCTGGCCTCTGAATAAACAAGAGAATCGCTGTGTTTGAAGAATCGCTGTGTCGTCTGATATGTTCACCCACAACTTAACAGAGCGTGTGCAAAGTTAGGTCTCCCTCTGCATTCCAGGTGGCTATGGTACTGATTCCTCCCTTTTTAGGCCCCAGACTCACAAAATTCTAAAGATACCCCCCTGGGCTTTACAAAGAAAGAACAAAAAAACCCTACCAGTTCTGCCCTTGATCTCATAGAATTGTAGAGTTGGAAGAAAGTGACCCAAAGAGTAATCTAGCCCCCTCCAGCGCAGGAATCATGAGAATCTCTGACAGAGGGCTGTCCAACCTCTCTTTAAAAACCACCTGGTAAGGAGAGTCCCCCAGCTTCCAAAGGAGTCCATTCCACTGTCAAGTGACTCCCACTGTTCTTCTGAATACAGTCATACCTCAGGTTACAGATGCTTCAGGTTGAGTTTCTTCAGGTTAAAGGTAAATGGACCCCTGACCATTAGGTCCAGTCGTGGCCGTCTCTGGGGTTGCGGCACTCATCTCGCTTATTGGCCGAGGGAGCCGGCGTACAGCTTCCAGGTCATGTGGCCAGCATGACTAAGCCGCTTCTGGCGAACCAGAGCAGCGCACGGAAACGCCGTTTACCTTCCCACTGGAGTGGTACCTATTGATCTACTTGCACTTGGATGTGCTTTTGAACTGCTAGATTGGCAGGAGCAGGGACCGAGCAATGGGAGCTCACCCTGTCGGGGGGATTTGAACCGCCGACCTTCTGATCGGCAAGTCCTAGGCTCTGTGGTTTAACCCACAGTGCCACCCGTGTCTCCTTTTTCGGGTTACAGACCACCAAAAACCAAAAGTACTGAAACTGGTTACTTATTGGTTTTGGCGGCTGCGCATGTGCAGAAGCGCTAAATTGAGCTTTGCGCATGCACAGAAGCGTCGAATCACAACCTGCGCGTGCTCAGACATGCCGCTGCGGGTTGTGAACGTACATCCCACAGGGATCATGTTCGCAACCCGAGTGTCTACTGTAGTGCACTTAGTTGGAATCTCCTTTCTTGCAATTTGAATCCCTTGGTCCAGGTCCTACCCTCTGGAGCAAAAGAAAACCAGCTCTGGCTGGCAGTCTAAGCCTCCTTCTGGCTATTTATGTATTTATTTGTTTCATAAAATTGATATACCATTGATTGTGTTAAAAAAATAATAATTCTCAAAGGGGTTTATATAAAGAGGAAAACAATAAAGTTATCAGGAAAAAGTTAAAAAGAGCTATTGAAAACATTCAAAAAATAATTAAAATCAACAATAAGCTAAAAACCAGATTAAGACACATGTAAACATTCCGCATACAGTGGTACCTCGGATTAAGAACTTAACTTGTTCTGGAGGTCCGTTATTAACCTGAAACTATTCTTAACCTGAGGTAGCATTTTATCAAATGGGGCCTGTCGCTGCTGCTGTGCCACCACCATGCATTTTTTATTCTCACCCTGAAGCAAAGTTCTTAACCCTCTTAAGCGGAGTCTGTAACCTGAAACATCTGTAATCCGAGGTACCATTGTATCTAGATAGTCTTGTTTAAACAAAAATGTTTTTAGCAGGCTCTGCAAAGAGTACAGTGATGGCACCTGCCTCATGTCAATAGGCAGAGAGTTCCAAAGGGTGGCTGCCATCACACTAAGATGCTGATTTCTTACGGATGCAGAATGGGTGCCATACGGCACCTGTAACAGTGCCAGCTCTGCAGATTGTGTTGATTTAGTAGTGTGGGCGTATATGGAGTAAGAGGATCTCTGGTCCCAAGCTGTTAAGGGCTTATATTGTAATATCCCGAACTTGTCATGCTAGCAAATGGGCAGCCAGTGCAGGTCTCTGAGCAGAGGGCTTACATGTTGACAAGGGGCCCCTCTTGTCAGCCGCAGCTTCTGAATCGAGTGCAAGGGAAGCCCCCCATAGCCTGGCTTTCTGCAGATCCTGACTCATCTGCAATTGCTTTCCCTGCCATTCCAGGCCCCTTGCATGCTCTCGGTGGCCTTGTCTCACCCCAGATGTTTCCGATCTTGGTGTTAGTCTTGCTGGGCGGCTGTCCCTTGGCTCTGGGTACTTCTGCCTTCCTGGCTTGATTTCAGGCGTAGATTAAAAAGCCATGGCTGGGCGCCCAAACTAGAATGTTGTGGCTGGCTGCATCTGGAGCAGAATGAAAACGGTGGTGACAAAACGCTTGCATGTTACTAGCTGCCTTCCATCACAGCTGGACGCTGTGGGGCTCCAGCCCCTGTCACCTCCGACCAAGCTGACGGGAATTGAGGGTCAAAGAATATCTACAGGGCCACAGATTCCCTTCCCCCTGCCCTAGGCTTTCTAGGCAAAGGTCTGATAAGTTTTGTTGTGTGACCTCACTTCTTTCTCCACTGTTTGCCATGGAACAATAACAAACATAAATCAGGTTTTCCACAGATGGACATTTGTTCTGATTCAGTGGTAAACAGTAGGTAAGCAGTGGCGGGGGAAACGAAAAACCCCTCAGACCCGTGCCTTGAAAGCACAGAATAAAATGTGGACACAACAGAAGTGTGGTTGAGCCCATAGTCCTGGGTATGCCCTTAGGGGCTCCTCTGAAACTGCGAACCTTCCCCTGCCCTCAACCATGCTGTGCCCACAGAATGCCCACTAACATTCACTAACACTGGGAGCCACTCGTGGTGCAGTAGGTACAGGGCTGGGCAAGTACCTGGGCAAGACCAGGGTTCAAATCCCCACGATGCCACTCACTGGGTGTGGCCTTGGGGGCCAGTCACTGCCTTCCCTCAGCCTAGGCTACCTCACAGGGTTAGTTGTATGAAAACGAAGGTGGAGTTGAAGAACAATGTTCGCCACCTTGAGCTCCTTGGAGAAAAAGGTGGCATGTGCATGCATGCAATCAATCAATCAATCAATCAATCAATCAATAGTATGAGGTAAACCAATCAAACCAGATCTTTGCCAAGGTACAGTGGTGTCCCGCAAGACGAATGCCTCGCAAGACGAAAATCTCGCTAGACGAAAGGGTTTTTCGGTTTTGCGTTGCTTCACTAGACGAATTTCCCTATGGGCTTGCTTCGCAAGACGAAAACGTCTTGCGCTTTTTTTTTAAAGCCGCTTGAAGAGGCGCAGTTGCGACGGACAGTGCTTTGCAAGATGAAAAACATCGCAAGATGAAAAGACTCGCAGAACGAATTTTTTTCGTCTTGCGAGGCACCACTGTAATAACCAGTTAAGCACTTCCTTTTACTAGTCCAAAGAGGTTGCTATGGAAACAAAGGGCAGATTCCATGTCATCCTAGGATGCAGTACAATAGGCCAAGTTGGCAGTGTATGTACATGTGTGTGGTTTTGGCTGGTGTAAACAAAATCAATCAGCCCTTTTTCCCTTATGGGGTATAAGGGAAAAGAGCCCGTATAGAGTCCTTATGTGGGTTCTTTATTGGTAGGAGAAAATAACAGAGGCCAACCAGAGAGTATTGAGAAGCAAAGCAGCTAGTAAGCCTGAAATTTATTGATCTGTTGCAACAGGGTTCTCCCCTCACACGCAGGGAAGGTGGAGGAACCTAGAACCAAGGTGTGCCTGCCCTTATATTTTAAATTCCCTCCCTGGAGTCCAAGACCACCTCCAGAAACATCATACATACATCACGGAAGGGGTGGAGCTCAAGACACACACACCCGACACATCATACCTACATCACAGAAAGGGCTGTCTACAGCAGAAATCTGAGTGTTTCGTTTACCTCCTGTCTGCCAGGTTACCTGTTTAATGGTCACTTGACTGGATTGCCTGGGGAGCCTGGCCAGTCTTTTGTAATGATAAATACTTAGTTCCTAAGCCAGGTCATAGGCTCACACCCTATTCATATCTTAAATGTGCCCTTAAGACAGGATTTGTGAGGAAAGAGAAAATGGGGAGGCTTTTCCATTTTCCTTTGACCTTGCAGAGAAAACATTTGGTCAGTTTGGGAATTAAAAATGGTTTCAGGTCGGCCTTCCTGTGCTGATCTATGTATCTGCTTGGTTGGTACATTTATGAACATTTATTATATATCTTAGACTTTAAAATTCTTATCACACTGGCCCTGGAAGCTTTGTGTTGGATCCAAAGCTGAGTTTGGAGCTTCCCTGGAAACCTAATGAGGAAACAAGAACTACGGGAGTGTCAGTGCTGTGAGCCCCTCCACCCTATGCTCAGGTTGTATGTAAATAAAACCATATACCCTGAAGACACCACAGTTTCCGCTGACCTTCAGTCCAAGGATTCGGTGCACACAACAGTATTTTACCCTGTTTTGCAAAGAGAGCTATGCAGGCCTCGCCTCTGGAAACCTTTTGCTGCTGTTGCTCTTAAGAACTGCTCTGTGTCCTCCATCTTCCTGCCATATACAGAATAGTGCAACAAGAAATAACCCACCCAACCGTTGTCAAATCAAAATACACATTTCACGTCTTGTGCTGTCTGACAAGACTGCTCTGCCATCTGACTTGCTGCCTGCAATGTTTACAGATGTGTAAAGGAGTCTGGCCTGTTTAGCGTCAAAGCCCCGTCAGGCTCAGGAGAGCCCCTGCACTTGCAACCTTGTCTGTGCCTTCCATCCAAAATGTTATTTAGCTCTGGTGCTTCTTATTTATCCTTTGAAAACAACATTCCTAGGTTGAAACATTTCTCACCTTAAAAACCCCACACACAACCAAAAATCCCCACCAGCTTCAGTTTTCTCTTCTGTTCCCGTTTTTTACTTTGTTAGTGTTTTCTCTTCAGGTTGTCTGTCACCTTTGATCCCTCTCCAGGGCTGCTCTGCTTTTCAGTTTGCCTGGTGTAGCTTTCTCCAGAAGCCACAGAAGCAAGAGGAGAGAGCAAAGCTAAGTACCCTTTGGAGGGTCGTGCAACGGTAAATTAACCACACAGAGTCTTCTTCATAAACAGAATAAAACTTTATGGAAGAAAATAGACTTGTTCAGAAACAGCATAGTCAAAGAGCATACACAGAGTGCTCATAGCAGCTAGCTGACTCTTCACAGAGGCACAGTCTTAGCTAGTGATTTACTAGAGTCCTGGAGCCACTCTGTCTGCCTTAGCTTTACATAGCAGCAGCAACAACAGCACTACAGTGGTACCTCGTTTTGAGCGCACCTTGTTTAGGGTCCATTTCGTAGAACGTCTGCGGCAAACCCAGAATACCGGAACGGGTTTGCTGCTTGCACACGCACAGAAGCAAGAAATCATGCTTCAGACATAAGCACTACATCACGCTTTGCGCATGCGCAGTGTGGCGCTTTGTCGAGCGTCCCTTTCGTTGAGCATCCGGGGCTCCAGAACGAATCCCAGACGCAAAAGGAGGTATGGCTATATTCCACAGACTACTCCATACACAATCCATACAGCTCTCTGACTGAGGCCCATAGAGAAACTGGCTACTTTTATAGGGTCATCACCCAAGATGAGTCACGGGTCACAGTGACTTAGCAGTTTGCTGTTGACAGTTAGCAGTTAGCAGGCTTGAATGATTGTGTAGGCTTCCTCCACCAGGGCCAGGGCCTTCTCAGTGATGGCTCCAACCTGGAGGAATGCTCTGTCCCATGAGACCAGGGCCCTGCAGGATTTAACTTCCTTCCGCAGGGCCTGTAAGACAGAGCTATTCCGCCTGGCTTTCAATTTGAATTTAGCCTGATCTTTTATTCCCCTTCCTTCCCTCCCCTTTTTATGAAGATTACCGACTCTGGGATCCCACAGCTAATTCTCCCTTGGTCTCCTCGCTGGCCCAAGTAGGACTAATTTAGCCAGCTAGCCCTGGTGATCATCTAATGTTTACTGGATGGATTCCCCCCCAAATTGATTTTTGAATTTAGAATTTATTGTGTTAAATAGTGGGTAGACATGGCAGACGACACAGTGATTTCTCCAAAGCAGCTCTTTATTTTGTAAGCTGGAACGGAACTGAACAGCAAACAGCTCAGCCGGCCTGCTTTTATAGGCAGCTGGGGCCAACCCCAACCTCTCTCACCACCAAAGGAACACAAGTGAACAACACAAGCAACGCTGACACCAAACTCTACATACATTAAACATAATAGAAACACCGCCACCCGACCCCACCCCCATCCATCTTCCCTCTCTCCACCCCCCCTCTTTTTTCTTTTTTCTTTTCTTCTCCCCCTAATGCCTCAACAAATGAAACGGATTTGTAAAAATGTTACATGAAAAAAAAAAAAAATACGAGGCACTACACTTCTGTAAAACAAGAAAATCCTGAATAAAATATATATTAAAAAACAACAACAACAAAAACATTGTAGCAACAACAACCCAGGGTTTCCCGCCTAAAATAACTGACGTGGACCTGAGTGAAAACTATCTACAGTTATCCCCCTGCTGCCGCAGGGTGAGAACTTCAGTACATAACATATTGTTATTCACATTTTATATTGTATTTTATGTTGTTTTTTGTTGCATCAATTAAGTGTTTTAAATTTGTTGTTAGCTGCCCTGAGCCCAGTTTTCTGAACCTGGAAGGGTGGGGTATAAATAAAAAATTATTATTATTTTTTATTATTTTACTGCTTCTGCTGTCAAGAACCTTTCCTCCCATCTAAAATCTGACTGTGGCTGCAGACATCAGCACAGTTTCTTAGGAACCAGCCCAAATAAAACTCAATGGGGTTTACTTCAGAGTAAATAAAATAAAATGCATAGGATCCAATGTCGAGGGCTGATGTAGCTGAGTGACTTACCTGTGACCTCATAAACTGGGCTGCCTCAAACCTCACTTTCCCAGCACTCCATTGCTGGTCTGCAATGTTGAGATATGATCCCTACCCTCACGTACCTAACAGAGTTGCTGTCGTGGTTACAGAAATAAATATAGCTGAAGTGGACAGGATCCTCTAAAAGGCTTTTTAGAAATTCCTTTACTTGTGGTTGTGATGGATGCTGTTTGCAAAATGTGCCAGATGGTTTATACCCCAAGGCCTTTGGTATATAAACTATTTGATGTTTCTTCCACGTTTATACAAATGAGGTTGGGAAAGCTATTTTGAATATTTGCCAAGAATTTGCAAGGAACCCTCTCTAATATTCTACGGCAGGTGGTCAACATTTTCTGTCTACATGTGAAAGATGGGGAGAATGGGGTGAGATACTCTGAGCAAGACTCGGGGGGGGGGGAGAGGTCTAATGGGTTAGGGGACTAGTGGGTGTGGAAGCTCCAAGCCACGATTTAAAAATTATTTTAAGGGCACCAGGCGAGCCCTGCTGGATCAGACTAAAGGCACATTTAGTCCAGCATCCTGGTCTCACAGTTGTTGTTTAGTCGTTTAGGCGTGTCCGACTCTTCGTGACCCCCTGGACCAGAGCACACCAGGCACTCCTGTCTTCCACTGCCTCCCGCAGTTTGGTCAGACTCATGCTGGTAGCTTCAAGAACACTGTCCCACCATCTTGTCCTCTGTCGTCCCCTTCTCCTTGTGCCCTCCATCTTTCCCAACATCAGGGTCTTTTCCAGGGAGTCTTCTCTTCTCATGAGGTGGCCAAAGTATTGGAGCCTCAGCTTCAGGATCTGTCCTTCCAGTGAGCACTCAGGGCTGATTTCCTTAAGAATGGAGAGATCTAATCTTCTTGCAGTCCATGGGACTCTCCAGAGTCTCCTCCAGGACCAGAATTCCAAAGCATCAATTCTTTGGTGATCAGCCTTCTTTATGGTCCAGCTCTCACTTCCATACATCACTACTGGGAACGGTCTCACAGTAATATAGTGATTAGAGTGCCAGGTGGGGGACCAGGGTTCAAATCCCCCACTCGGCCATGGAGCTCCCTGGGTGACCTGGGGCCAGTCACTGCCTCTCAGCATAGTCTACCTCACAAGGTTTTTGTGGGGATTAAATGAGGAGGAGAATTAACGCATGCCACATTGAGCTCCTTGGAGAAAAAGGTGGATCATAAATACAGTAAGCAAGCAAGCAAGCAAGCAAGCAAGCAAGCAAACAAACAAACAAACAAACAAACAAACAAACAAACAAACAAGATGCCTCTGGAAGATGCCAGGCAGCAGAAGTGGACTTTGGTCTTTCAAATTTCAGCAGCACCCTGTGCGATGCCAAAACTTTACACACACAGCCATCCTGCCCCCTGTGTCTAATCCCCTTTTAAAGCAGCCAAAAAGTACTGCATAAAAACAAAATCATTCCAGCTGCCCACAAACAGGCACAGCGAGATAGCAAAACTTCAGCAGCAAAAAGACTATGTATTGTGGCAGTGAGTTCCATTGTAGGTCATGCTGGTGACGTAAAAATTGGGCTTTTGCTTTTGCTGCCCAACTCCCCGTGGGACTTTGAGTCCCCTAAGTCCATGATCAGCCAGAGAACAATGGATGGAGGCAGGATGCGGTGAAATCAAGGCAAATCTTCATTTTTCTGTTGCAACAGAGTTCTCTCCACTCTTTCCAAGGAGGGAGAGACCCTGAACAAAAGTGTCCAGGAACTTTTAAAGACTTTTGACATTGCCTAACCCCCTTAGCCAAAGACCCCTTAGCCACCCCAAAATCATCATACATACATCATAGGAGGCTGTCTACAGCAGAAATCTTGTCTGCCAGGATACCTGATAATGGTTGTTGATTGCATTACCTGGGCAGCCTGGCCATTCTTTTGTGATGGTTAATACTTCGGTTCCTGAATCCTTCACAGGCTCACACTATTCATACACAAATGCAGTACACCCTTAAGACAGGATTTGTAAGCGAAAAGACAATGGGAAGGCTTTCGCCATTTGCATCCTTTACTGCAGAGGAATATTTGAGGTCACTGGGAGAGTCAAAATGGCTTCAGGATTGCTCTCCTGTACTATTTCAGACACATGTTTTATATATTTAGATATGCACACATTTATGAATATTTATTCTATATTTGAGAGATAATAATAATAGTAATAATAATTTTTATTTATACCCCACCCTCCCTGGCCAAGACCGGGCTCAGGGCGGCTAACAGGTATAAAAACAATTTATTAAAATACAACTTAAAAACAGGATTAAAATACAACTTAAAATGCAGCCTCATTTCAGTGGAAGCCCAGATCAAAAACTGTTTTGGGGGGAGAAAACGTCAAATCTTCACCAAGGCCAACTATCCAGACTAGTCCTACATGGGCCAGAAAAAAGCCAGGGAAGTCCCCAGATAGAAGTTCCATCACAGAAGGAGAAAGAAAAAAGGAAAGAGGGGGAGGGGATCAAGTTGATCCCAAGCCAAAGGCCAGGTGGAACAACTCTGTCTTACAGGCTCTGTGGAAAGAAATCAGATCCCGCAGGGCCCTGGTCTCATGAGACAAACCGTTCCACCAGGCCGGGGCCAGTGTTGAAAAGGCCCTGGCTCTGGTTGAAGCCAATCTAACTTCCTTAGGGCCCAGGACCACTAGGGTGTTGCTGTTTATGGACCTTAAGGTCCTCCACGGGGCAGACCGGGAGAGGTGGTCCCGTAGGTATGAGGGTCCTAGGCCGTATCCTTATAACACTGGCTTGGGGTGTGTGTGCGGGGGGGGGGGGAATGCACAAATACGAGCACGGAAAGCAGAAAATAAAGTGGGCCCATTATGTATGACAACAGCACAGTGTGAACAGCTCAGGGAGACAGAGCAGGATTAGGACATGCTGCAAATCCACATTTGGCCACTGAAGGGCAGTAGAGCATCATATTTGAGGACAAATTGCTTGTAAGAACCTTGCAGCAATAGAGTCTTTGAGCATCTCTATGGGAAAGACCAGCTGTAGCTCCAGTCTGCAAAACGGAACATTTAAATGAAGGCTGTATGTCTCCCTCACCCCTTCTTTAGCCTGTTATCTTTTTTCCCCTTAAGCCTTAAGCTCTGGCAAGCAGGTTGACAGCAGGTTTCAGCTGGGGGCCATTCCCTACCTGGGGAGGCCAAGGGACCTTCTGCATTCAGTGGAGGTGCTTGACCACTGAGCCGCAGCCCCTCCTCCTGATGAACCGTTCTGTTGACCAGGAGTCTAAGGGACACTGGGAGGCTGTTCCCTTTGCCTCCTGGAAATAGCACCATGGCATGGGGGAGACCCACCTGCCCCCCTGCTGGCCAGAGAAGCAGCAGCTGCTGCAGCCAGCTTGCTTTCTCCCTGACGCAAGAACTTTGCAACTCAGAACCAGTGACTGGGTTTGCTTTCCCCCTCTTTCTCCCCAGTCTCTTTTCCTTTCGTGTCGTGTCATTTAGATTAAGAGTCTGGTGGCAGGGACTGTCTTCTTACTGATCATGCATTTTCCTGGTTGAAGGGAAGAGTAAAATCACATTGCTAATATATTGGTTCACAACTTAACAGGGGAGCCAACTCACCCTCAGGATTGTGGGTGCACGCAGGCAGGTGTGTGTGATGTCACATGTCTTTGTTGCCTATCTCGGTGGCTGTGGAGTGGAACTGCTTGTCTGCCTGCCAGCTTTTCTCATTGACTTTGTGGGTGCCCAGCCCCCACAATTATATTATTGTGGGTGCCCACATATATTGGGACGCAGGTGGCACTGTGGTCTAAACCACAGAGCCTAGGACTTGCCGATCAGAAGGTCGGTGGTTTGAATCCCTGCGACGGGGTGAGCTCCCGTTGCTCAGTCCCTGCTCCTGCCAACCTAGCAGTCTGAAAGCACATAAAAGTGCAAATAGATAAATAGGTACTGCTCCGGCAGGAAGGTAAACGGTGTTTCCGTGTGCTGCTCTGGTTCGCCAGAAGCGGCTTAGTCCTGCTGGCCACATGGCCCGGAAGCTGCACGCCGGCTCCCTTGGCCAATAAAGCGAGATGAGTGCCGCAACCCCAGAGTCGGCCACAACTGGACCTAATGATCAGGGGTCCCTTTACCTTTACCTTGTCTAATCCTCTTTTAAAGCATCTGAAAGCCAAGGGGAGAGAGCAGCTGCCATGTTAGGATACGACATACTCTGGGAACCTAGAACGTTTATGCTTGGTTATCCAAAATACAGTGGTACCTCGGGTTACATACGCTTCAGGTTACATCCGCTTCAGGTTATAGACTCCGCTAACCAGGAATTGTACCTCGGGTTAAGAACTTTGCTTCAGGATAAGAACAGAAATTGTGCGGCGGCAGCAGGAGGCACCATTAGCTAAAGTGGTGCTTCAGGTTAAGAACAGTTTCAAGTTAAGAGCGGACCTCCAGAACGAATTAAGTTCTTAACCTGAGGTACCACTGTATGTTATTTTAGAAAATGATCAAGAAATAGTTTTCAACCTTATAACTGCTTCTGAGATAATAATAGGAAATAATGGAGGGCTGGAGACATACGTCCTAATATACTCAGTCCTTTCCCTCCCCTCCAAAAAAATGTTTAGGACTACTCTCATTTTAACTCAAGAAAACCACCATTTTATAGTTCGAATCGGGAAAAATAAATACAGTACAAAAGTACGAAGATTCACAAAATGTTTATGGGTATGCGTACCCCTGCGTCCCCCCAGAAAAAAAGCACTGCTCCCGCTACATCTGAGTGCATTGAGAAAAATTGGTACAATTATTACCAAATAATACATATAAACCAGCCCAGTGAATTTATGGAGAAATTGGTATTTTTTTGGTGTGAGGGGTAAAGTTTTGCAACAAGTTCAACTATTGTCACAAGCCCAGAGATCTGGAACTATAAACCTGAACGCTTTGTAGCACTCACTCCGGAATATAGTTATAATGGAGAAAAGTACGTATAACTTCAGATTTCAACAAGGACTTAATCTCACTGTTTGCATGATTTGGCATTTCTTTATTACATGTACAGCGGAACCATTGTTTTAAACACTGTCCCCATCCCAGTCCTGGAGAATCTGGAACTAGACTGACAATCAGATCCTGCTGATATCTGTTACTTGGAGTTCGTTATTTTAACTCATGTGCATCAGTACCCATTCTATGTGCCTATTTTGTAGTTTGGTTCTTCCGCCTTTACTTTTCTTCTGGTGTTATAATCGTTCTCTCTGTTTTATATGCACTATAAAGGTAAAGGTAAAGGACCCCTGACAGTTAAGTCCCGTCGCGAACAACTCTGGGGTTGCGGCACTCATCTCGCTTTACTGGCCTGGGAGCCGGCATTTGTCTGCAGACCGTTTTTCCAGGTCATGTGGCCAGCATGACTAAGCCGCTTCTGGCGAACCAGAGCAGTGCACGGAAACGCTGTTTACCTTCCTGCCAGAGCGGTACCTATTTATCTACTTGCACTTTGACGTGCTTTTGAATTGCTAGGTGGGCAGGAACAGGGACTGAGCAATGGGAGCTCATCCCGTTGCAGGGATTCAAACCATCAACCTTCTGATCGGCAAGCCCAATGCTCAGTGGTTTACACCACAGCACCACCCGCGTCCCATATGCACTATAAAGTGAAGTAAATAAATAACGCTGACCCCGAAAAAACTGACGTTCAACAATAATGCCCAGCTTTATTATGCTGTTTACAACCTTCCTGTAACAGCATTTCTTATGTTCTTTATCTTTGGTGAATTTTGTTTATTAATTAAAAATAGTAACAATGTGTTGTTTTGTAAGGGGAGGGGCACTGAAAACTTCTAGGTGACCACTATTGATGGCCATCAGGTCTGGGGGCTCTCCCCTTCCTCCCTCTTTCCCCCATGATGCTGCTTTTTGCTCCACAGCAGAAACCCTGGTAGTAATAGTAATAGCAATAGTAGTAGTAGTAGTAGTAGTAGTAGTAGTAGTAGTAATTTATTTATACCCTGCCCATCTGGCTAGGTTTCCCCAGCTACTCTGAGCAGCTTCCAACAAAATATTAAAAATACAATAAACCCTCTCTCTTTCTGCCGGCTCCTGCCAGCCTTGCTGGCCTGTGGCCTCTTGCGCCTGCTGCCGTCCTCTGGAGAAGGGCAGTTGTTTCCTGAGCCACTGACAGACCACTTGGAAGGAGAGATGAAAAGCCAAGTCTGGTGCTGGACAGGAAGTCTGGGACAGCGAAACCCAAGACGTCCTCCCGGAAAAAGCAGCTGCTCAGCAATCAAATCCATCATCTGCTCTCGGGGTAGCTGGCCACAGCAGATCCCCAGCAAGGCATGGAGAAAAGGGATCCGTTTCACAGGCATAAATGCTTCCAGGTTGCTAGGAAGATGTTGCTTGAGCTGTGGTCCTGCTATTGTTGTTGTTATTATTATTGCTGCTGCTGCTGCTAGGAAAATGCTGCCTGAGCTGTGGTCCTGCTATTATTATTATTATTATTATTATTATTATTATTATTATTGCTGCTGCTGCTGCTAGGAAGATGTTGCCTGAGCTGTGGTCCGGCTATTACTACTACTACTACTACTACTACTACTACTACTACTACTACTAATACTACTGCAGCAGCAGCAGAAGAAGAAGAAGAAAGGTTCAGAAAAGGTTCAGAAAAGAGCAACAGAGATGAGGTCGGAGTGGTTCCCCAGTCACCCCATTCAGGACTTTTCAGTTAAGAGAAAAGGCAAGTGAGAAGTGACATGCTGGGGGTTTAGTTAATCTGTGGAACTCCCTCCCACTGGAGAAGGCAGTGACGGCTGCCAACGTAGGTGGCTTTGAAAGAGGACTGGACAGATTCATGGAGCAGGAGGCTCCTGTGCTGGATCCTGCTTGCTGGTCTCCAGCAGTGAGAACTGGACGCTGCACTAAATGGGCCATTGGCATGATCCTGCACCTTGCTGCTTCCAAAAATGATTCCCATAGAGCTGCATGAAGTTTCCTGTGTCAGGCCTGAGTTGCAGTGATGATCCCTTGCACCTGCAGGGCTGGCCCTCTCCTCCCTTCCTAGGCTTAGCGGATCTCACCTGAAAGGTAAGAAAGGTACAACAAAACTGGCAGATAGGGCAGAAAGTTCCTCCACATGGCCTGGAACTGGTTTTGAACTCATTCTGTTCACACCCTCACCAGAGGCAGTGTGGGTGCAATCTTTAGCACGTAGGAGTAGGACCTGGGAACTGCAGTTTAGTAAGGGTGCTGGGAATTATTGCTCTGCGAGGGGCCTCTTAATAACTCTCAATGCCTTTAAAAAACAAAACTAAACTGCAGTTCTCAGGATTCTTTGGGGGGGGGAAGAAGTCACCATTAAAAGTGGTATAAGAGTGTTTTAAATGTCTGGTGTGGATGTGACCTCTGTTTATGTAGCTGTTGGTTGTGGCTATTTACTGCTGGGGCAGTGGGGGCAGGCAGCCTTCATATACGTGAGGGAACCCACATCATTTTGTAGGGCAGAGATGGGGAGCCTATGCCTCCCCCCACCCACCTCCATGTTGAGGGACTCCCTGCTCTCAGGGAAAGGGTGATGGTAGAGCAGGAGAACACCTGCTTTGCATGCAGAAGGTTCCAGGTTGAACCCACCCCCCCCCCCGTGGCATCTCCAGGTGGGGCCGGGAATGCCACCTCCCTACGGTTAATGTAAGTTTCAATATTGGGAGTGGTCCCTACTTGCAAATCAAGAGTCAATAGTAACAAAAACTAATCCATTCAAAAGTATGTCTTCTGACAAGGATTACAAATTCAAATAGAGATTACAAACTCTAACAGAGATTGCAAACTCAAACTCATAAAGATATGTATAACACAATAATTCGTTAAAGAATTAGAGATAAGAGTTTATGAGTAGAGATAAGTTTATGTTAGTCCATAGTCAAATTCCTCGTGGAGGTCTCTTAGTTTCAATCACTGAGCAGAACTCAGAAGTCAGTTATGGATCAGAAATAAGGACAGGGCCCTGTTTCAATGTATTCACCTTCATCAGCTGGAAGTATCAAATATTACATGAAAATACATTTAAATTCTAAATTATCATAAATTATAAAACAGTCATAACTTATAAAACAGTATTATATAACATTTTTCTTGGTACATTTAATAACAAGCACTCCAACTTATTTAACCTCTCTACGGTTCCCGTATTTCAAAAAGTAAAAACCAGGACACCCTGGAAGTTGTTGAGCTTAAGATCCAGAACAAAGTGCTGCCTTTTGGACGTAAGGCAGCCCAAACCCTTCTCTGAAACCCTCGAGAGCATCTCACTGTTAGTTTGGAACTCACTGACAGGCCTTTGCCTGCTGTAAAATAGGTCGCAATAGCAGCAGCAAACAGATGGTTAGAAATTTTGAATTTGGCCCCCAAATGCCTGTTTGAATTATACGTGGGTCCCAGTGGAAGATTCTTGGTGTAGACAGTCTTGAGTGGGAAGGACCAGAGGTCTGGATTATGGTGGGTGGTATTAAACTAAATCTTACTCAGTGTAAGGTAAAGGTTAAGGACCCCTGACCATTAGGTCCAGTCATGGATGACTCTGGGGTTGTGGCGCTCATCTCGCTTTATTGGCCGAGGGAGCCGGCGTTCAGCTTCCGGGTCATGTGGCCAGCATGACTAAGCCGCTTCTGGCAAACCAGAGCAGCACACGGAAATGCGGTTTACCTTCCCACCGGAGTGGTACCTATTTAACTACTTGCACTTTGACGTGCTTTTGAACTGCTAGGTTGGCAGGAACAGGGACTGAGTAACGGGAGCTCACCCCATCGTGGCGATTTGAACCGCTGACCTTCTGATCAGCAAGTCCTAGGCTCTGTGGTTTAACCCACAGCACCACCCGCGTCCCTTACTCAGAGTAGATCCACTTAACATGACCAAGCTAGGTCCATTAATTTCAAAGGATTTACTCTGAGTAAAACTTACTTGAATAATCACCTTCTGTTCCTAACCCCCACGAGGAGCCCAGTTTGGGCAAAGGTGACTTAGGCTGAAAGTGCGTGGCTGATCCACAGCCCGCCTCCAAGGCTTGTTGGGATATTGATTTAGTCAATTCATAAATTATAAAAACTCAAAGCAGCGAAAGAAAAAGTTTATTGTTAAAAACAGTTATTTAAAAGATTCCAATAAAATATAATCAGAGATAAACTAAAATCAGATAAAAATGCACACCAACATTTTACACATTTGGCTAGGCTTGCCTAGACAAAAATATTTTTAGCAGGTGTAGAAGAGTACAATGAAGGCAGCTGCCTGGCATCAATAGGAAGGGAGTTCCAAAGTTTGAGCGCCGTCACACTAAATATTGATTTCTTACAAATGCAGAAAGGGCATCATGCGGCAGCTGTCAGCTCTGCAGACTGAATTGATCTGGTTGAGCGGGCGCATATGTAGGGTTGCCATACATTCGGAAATCGCAAGCATGTCCAGGAAAATCCGGACGTATGGCAACCCGTGTCAGAAGTGTAGCTTTTGTGTCCAGATTTTCACTTTTTGAAATATGGCAAGCCTAATATGGGGCAAGGGACGCGGGTGGCGCTGTGGGTAAAACCTCAGCGCCTAGGACTTGCCAATCGTATGGTCGGCGGTTCGAATCCCCGCGGCGGGGTGAGCTCCCGTTGTTCGGTCCCAGCTCCTGCCCACCTAGCAGTTTGAAAGCACTCCTACATTTGATCTTAGCCAAAAGGCCGAGAAGCGATGAAAGCACTCCTAAGTGCAAGTAGATAAATAGGTACCGCTTTATAGCGGGAAGGTAAACGGTGTTTCCGTGTGCTGCGCTGGTGCTGGCTCGCCAGAGCAGCTTCGTCACGCTGGCCACGTGACCCGGAAGTGTCTCCAGACAGCGCTGGCCCCCAGCCTCTTAAGCGAGATGGGCGCGCAACCCCACAGTCGGTCACGACTGGCCCGTACGGGCAGGGGTACCTTTACCTTTACCTTAATATGGGGCAAGGAGATCTCACAGGTAAACTGGTCCCAAGTTGCTAAGAGTTTTCTATAGTAACCTTAAGGTGGTGGCCCCTTCCTGCCATCCTGGGTGGTCTCCTTTCAGTAGAAGAGGAAGATGAATTGGGGTGGGGGGAATACCCCTTTGATTCAGAAAACAAATATGTGCTGGGGATGAATGCTAGAAGCATTAACTGGAGACCCAGGCCTTACAAACAGAGCGTCTCTGAGCAGTGCTGTGTGTTGTCTGCAGCTTCCGCAGAACATGGGAGATGCCGTTATATGAATTGCAGCTCATTGACAACGCTTCCGAGATGTGCAGGGAGAGCCTTTGTTTCTGAGCATATCAGGAAAGTGTTTTTCTCTACATGCTCAGAGGCTGGCTGTTTACATAATCTTGCCTTTGTTTTGGAAGGGTGGAGAGGGAAGATTTGCATGGCTGGGTGGCTAGGAAACCCCAGCCTCCGAAATCAGCCCAAATGATCAGCAAAATAAGGCTGGGATGGCTGGTGTTTTCCCTCTCTCTCTCTCTCTCATCAGGACACAGGTCAGCAAGAGGCAGAGGGAGGCCACACGTGGCCCACGGTTTGACTTGCCCAGCAGTCTGTCATGGTCCACGCCAGAGGCCAGGAAATTGCAGCGGATGTGAACCTAAACAGAAGGCAATACTCCCCACCCCCATCACCCCCAGGTTATCAGCTGCCCACCAGAATTGTCCCAAGTGACATCTTTAATACTGGGCAGTGCAGTTTTGCAAAGGATCCTTTCACCTGAACCTATATTTGTCTTTAATTGGGGGGGGGCACAGTTACTCTCTGCCTATCTCCCTGCCCCCCCAGCCCTGTTTTTCCCCCTTTTTGTTGTGTTTTCTTTTTTTTAAGTGAGCGAGTGGGGGAAGAGTGAGCAGGTTTAGGAAAGCAGCTGCAAGGCAGCAATTTAGCGTATGGAATCATTTACCTGATTAGAGAGTTTATTTTATAAAAATTGCTTCAGAATGGACCTACGTCCGGGGGAGGAGGAGAAATGGAGTAAGCAGACCCTGGGCATGGTGGGGGCTTAAGGGTGGGGGAGCAACGGCTTAGCCCTCCAGGAAAACCTTACCTGCTCATTGCCACAGTTGCAGGGTAGGTTGCTCCCGTTAATTAAAAGACGATTAAGACCGGCAAGGGGGAAATATCAAAAGGAACCAGTGGGTTTGTTTTTCCCCTGCCTCCCCTCTGAGGCAACGTAGGCGTGAGGGAGTATGCATGTTTGATTTTTAGAAAATTAAGCGGCTGAAGGTGAGGCTTTCTCACAGCCGAAGTGGCTTAGTCCCTCCATTCCCCACTGATTCCTTTGCTGATAAAGGTTTTAATTTATAATGACAGCTTCTTTAAATTAGCATGGATGATTAGGAGAGAGATGGTTAGGAAAGAGGCAGGGAGGGCAGGGCCTTTCTTGGGTTCCCGTCAGAAGGTATAATCAACATCCTTCTAACACAGGAGGGAAAAAGAGGTTTGCCACCTTTCCCAATCTGCCCCTCTGCATTTGTGGGGCTGCCAGCTTGTCTGGGGCTGGGGCATGACCTGCCCAGGTATTTGAATTTCAGATCAGTTTGTTTTTAAAAGTATTTCTGCCCCAGTTTTCTATTTGTAAGATATACAAGGCAACTGACCAAAAAAAAAAGGGGGGGGGAATCTAAGCAAGGTGACTAACATATCAAACAAAACATAAAACTGGAATTAAAAAGTGAGTGCATGCAGTTAAGAACAACTACCAGGAAAGATAAGCAGCCCCAAATCTCCCCCAACTGTTTTGAATATTGCTATTATTATTTTAAAAAGCTGTACACTTCAGGGGAATAAATAGCCTGGGCACTGTTCTCTGCTCCTGGAATCTCCAAAGAAAAATAGGCTCCTCCCACTAGCCTGCTTTGTCCCGCCCCTTATGCACAAGCCCCACCCCTAAACCATGGAGTTAAGAGCATAACTGTGAGGGTTATTAGAGAGCCACATGCTCTGTGAATTCGTCACAATCTTATTTTACAGCCATTCAAGTTAGTGGCTATAACAGCCTCCGGCAGGAGCGAGTTCCACAGTTTCACTAGGTGCTGTGTGAATAAGCATGCTGGAAACCTCTTCTTCATTTTAATGGAATCTGGGGGTGATGTTTCACAGGTGGGTGTCCCCCCTGCCCATGCTGTGGGCACCCGTGCCGCCTCATGCCCTGCAGGTCCTGCAGTTGGATGCGTTGCAGGGATTTGCTGAGGGAGACCAAGATGGTGACGGAGTCAGGGCTGTCTTACCCATAGGAGCTAGGGGTGCGGGGCACCCGGGTGCCGGGCTCTCTGGGGTGCCAGGCCAAGAGTCCAGGGCCCAAGAGTTGAATCCGGGGATGAGACTGCCCAGTCGGAGCGCCGCAGTGGGCTCTTCTGTTGCGCGCGGCTCTGTGCCACGAGTTTATGGGGCGATCGAGGCAGCCAGCCGGCTCCGTCCTCCTGCGCGCCTGGGACTGGGCAACCTGGGGGGGGGGGGTGGCGCCAGGCAGATCTTTGCACCCTGGGGCCACATATGCTTAAGACAGCCCTGGATGGAGTGATACCCAAACCAGGGGGTTGGGGAAGGGCTCTTTGTAAATTGCAGAGAGATAATTAATAGTTGCAGGCAGTCCACAAATTCAGGTGGGAGTCCCCCATCTCCCCCCTCCTAGGAGGCCTCTGTTCTCAAGCCCTCGTTGGAACTTAGGAAGCTGCCTTCTACCGAATCAGACTACAGGTCCATCTTGATCAGTGCTGTCTACACTGACTGGCAGCAATGGATCTCCAGGGTCTCAGGCAGGAACTTCTCCCAGCCCCACCTGAAGATGCCACTGGAGACTGAACCCGGGACCTTCAGCTTGCAAGGCAGGTCTCTGCTACTGAGATGCTCTACACTGCCCCCCCCCCCCGCCAATCTCCAGCATCATTTTACTGCAAATTTCCCTGCAAAGTTTTTAAAAAACAAAAACTTCATTTTATAATGTATATAAAATAGGGAGATCAGTTATGACAATGGATGAAAATTAAAAGCTGGGGGGGAAACCTATGACAGCCAGTGTGGTGCAGTGCTTAAGAGCGGTAGACAACGCAAACTGGATGGACTGGAGGTCTGACTCAGTATAATGCTGCTCCCTTTGTTCCTATCAGAATGTTGCCAGAGGAGCCCGGCTGGATAATGCCAAAGCTCAGCCCACCCAGTCCAGCATCTAATTTTCCCTGACAGCCAAGCAGATTATCTCTGGGAAGCCTAACAAATGGAGGTGCTGAAGCAACGTGCCTCACTGATAACTGGTATTTGCAGGTAGATTGCCTCTGAACATGGAGGTTCCCCCCTATCCATAATGACTAATAACTATCAACTATTGCCAGTGTGGTGTAGTGGTTAAGAGCGGTGAACTCGTAATCTGGTGAACCAGGTTCGCTTCCCCGCTCCTCCACATGCAGCTGCTGGGTGACCTTGGGCTCATCACACTTCTCTCTGAAGTCTCTCAGCCCCAGTTGCCTCACAGCGTGTTTGTTGTGGGGGAGGAAGGGAAAGGAGAATGTGAGCTGCTTTGAGACTCCCTAGGGTAGTGATAAAGCGGGATATCAAATCCAAACTCCTCCTCCTCCTCCTCCTCCTCTTCTTCTTCTTCTATGAAACAGGCACATAGAATGAGTACAGTCGCACGCAGGTGAAAACATCAAAGTCCAAGAAGACTTATCAGTGGGATCTGATTGCCAAGTCCAATTCCAGATTTGGCAGGATTGTGACGAGGGCTGTCTTGAAAACGATGGTTCCGCTGTGTCTGTGAAAAGCGCCTGGAGGTTCTAGTCCTTGCTGAAATCTCAAATCATTTTCACCTTCATTCTAGAATGAGTGGTACCAAAAGGGGAAAGCAAGGAAGTGCAACTCTGGGACATTCTCTCTCCTTTCCCAGAGTGGAAGTGGTGACGTCATCTGCTGGGGCGCCAGGGTAATGGATGACCCCCTCCTTGCCCTGACAAGCAAATTAGATGAAAACGAGGCTTCCCAGTTTGACTAATGAGACCATAGGATCAAGCAGAGGCTAGGTACTTCTTTCTTTTGATGGGGTTCCAATTTCACGCTAGCAGCTTGACTGGAAACTTTTCTTGGCTGGATGGTCTGTTTGTAGCTAAAAGCTAAAAGTTGGATTTCGGCCAGTTGAAGGTCTGTAGCTCATGGCATTGGGATTACCAGGGTGGGGGCACTAATAGGCAAGGGGGCAGCAGGTGGAAAGAGCTGCCAAACTTTGAAAAGCTGGTGTCCCTGTGTATCAAGTTCATCAGCTTTGTTGAATTAATTGAACTAAATAGTTTGAATAAATGTGGCAATTAATGGTTTGTGTTTTGAATTTTGTTGTGTTATTATCTTCCTTAGTGGCTCCCGCAGAAAGCTACTCTGAATAATGCTTTTAATAGGCTTCTGGGGCACAGGGGATAAGCCTATGGAACAAACAAACAAAAGTTTGGGAACCACTCAATTAGTAGGGGTTTAAAGAAGTCCAGCCTGGAGGTTGACCGTGGACCAGCCACAGCCTCTCAGCCTAACCTACCTCAGAACTGTAATTTTATTTTTGACCTCTGAGGGTCAAGAAGAGGTCAAGCAATTCCACATGTAGGAAATGCTGGTCATTGAAAGAACCATGTACTCCATTTTAGCCTCCTTGGAGGTGGGAGACAAACTGCAATAATATGACAAATAAATAAATAAATAAACACACAATCTCTCTCTCTCTCTCTCTCTCTCTCTCTCTCTCTGCCCTGGCTGGTCTTGCACTAACCACTTATCTCCCATATTCAACAAACAGAAACAAGATGGGGAAGAAAGCAAGCCCCTACTGGGGCCCCAGGACTTCTAGCCTGAGGACTTGGGGCTGCAACTGACAAATTATTAAAATAGCTTTTTTTGCGCCCACTTTGCCCTTTACAAAATGGCCAAGGGGGGAGCCTGAGGCTCGGTGGTAGAGCACCTGCCTTGCATGGAGGCCTCGGAAGGTCCAAACGCACCCCAACTTAGCATCTCCAGGTTGGGAGAACCAGTGCTCCCCACCCCCCGAAAAATAAGTCCTGGTACTTACCATGAAGGCACGCGGGTAGCGCCGTGGGTTAAACCACAGAGCCTAGGACTTGCCAACCAGAAGGTCGGCGGTTCAAATCCCCGTGACGGGGTGAGCTCCCGTTGCTCAGTCCCAGCTCCTGCCAACCTAGCAGTTCGAAAGCACGTCAAAGTGCAAGTAGATAAATAGGTACCACTCCGGCGGGAAGGTAAACGGCGTTTCCGTGCACTGCTCTGGTTCGCCAGAAGCGGCTTAGTCATGCTGGCCACATGACCCGGAAGCTGTACTCCAGCTCCCTTGGCCAATAAAGCGAGATGAGCGCCGCAACCCCAGAGTCGGTTACAACTGGGCCTAATGGTCAGGGGTCCCTTTACATTTACTTACCATGAAGTTGTTACAGTAAGTGTCACACGTTTAAACAACAACAACAACAACAACAACAACAACAACAACAACAAAACAACAACAGGTACTGCTAGTACTGTACAAAACAACAACAGGTACTGCTAGTACTGTATTCCCTTGAGCAGCTACTGAAAAAAAGCCCTAGGGAGAGAACCGTCTGACTTTGTATAAGGCAGCTTCCTGTGTATGAAATTTTATAAATGCATACATGAACAACAGAAATAGCAATAAAGGAAGGAAGGTGGGACGCATTACTATGCAGAATAGGACTGCCCTATGTCCAGATTTCCTCGATGTTACCGGGATTTCAAAGGCAGCACTGAGAACTATTGAGGTCCTTGGAGAAATAAAGGTGAGTTCTAAAGGCCATAAACAAATAAGCAAGAGGTGTGTCAGTGCACAAACAGCCCTAGCTAACTCAGAAGAGCGAGCCAAGCTGTATATTCCCAGGCAAAATGTGTTCTTTTGGAGGGGGAGAAGCTGGAAGCCTTTGGCTCGTCACTCAATGCCCAAAGATTTTCCAGAGGTTTTTATTTTGCTTCTGAGTGTCCCTTTTCCTTACTCCCCGCTCCATATATATATATATATATATATATATATCTCGCACGGCAGCGCAGGCTCATTTGCATGTGTATTGCGCCTACCGCCACGGGTGCCGGGGTCAATTGAAACTCGAGAAAAAGAGGAGAAATTTTATGCAAAACTGTTGATTGCATTTGTATGTAATGAAATCATCCAATATTCATCCGACGATGGGCTCTAATCTGAAAGGAGAACTGGAGGACATAAGAGTCACTGGGAAGCTGTAATGAGCTTCTGTAGTGATTAAAAAAAACCCACTTGAGCCTCCCGACAATCCAGGCCGAAAGCGCGTCTAATCAACACTGAATATAGAAGGCAGGCGATTATGGGGGCGCATCTCCCTCATCTCCCCCCCCCGCCCCCCTGCCCGCACTGCCGGCAGGCAAGGCGCACTGTTGAAAGATGTATGCGCCTCCTAAACTCTGACACACCACCAGCCTTGTTTGACACAAATCCAGAAAGCCTACAATCAGAGAGAGGATTCAGCCCTCCTTTACACAAAAGCAATCGCAATTGCACCGTCTCTCTCTGCCGCCAGTGGCTCACAAGGAGAGCAATCACCTCTCCTTTGAAGTACAGCGTTGGGTTTTGACACTGGAGGGACTCGACTCTGGCTCAGACCCTCGCGCTGCTCCGTTCTCTCCCCGCCACCCCTGCACGACTTCTCTCCTGCTTTCCACAAACATACTCTCTCTCTCTACTGGGACCAGAGGGTGCTTTGCAAAGGCATTACTTGAACCCAAGGCCGGCAGCTGGGCCCAAGCACTCATGGGTACATGTCTTGCATGCAGACATGGAGCAAAGTTCAGTCCCCCAAGGGCAGCAACTGCGGGGAGGGCAGCAAAGACCCCCCCCGCCTAAAAGACTCTCCTACCTTATAAAAAAAGCATCAAACAGCAGTTTGCACAACCCGCCAAGGAAGATAGAGCAATGAAATTCAATACAGTAGCAATTAGACATTCATTCAATATCCAACCAAAATTGGTTCAATCAGTTCAACAAAATGGATGATAGTCTGATGTTCGTTTGCACCTCCAGTGGCCCCAATGTCTGTCGCCCCCTTGCCTCTTAACAGAGGCCCCAGGGGTCTCATTCTGCAGCGTCCTGTGTTCCTAGGGACACCGGTGGGTTTCTCCACACTGATGATCGGCCCGGCTTAGCAGAGGCCACCAGGAAGTGCTGCAGGGAGGCTTGGGGGCCTTGGGTTTGGGGTGCAGGCTCCCTTGCAGGATTAGGATTTTAGCTTCAGGGGGGTGCCTTGATCCTATGGCGCTTTGGGAGGCCCAGGTCAAGGCAGCAACTGTGAGCCTTTTATCAGTTTTGGCTGATGCTCCAGGTGCATCTCCTCCAGACTAAGTGGGACCTCACCTGAGCCCTAGAAACCTCCAGGCAGGACGGCCCCCTCCCCGCTTTATACAAGCCTGCCCTCAAAAAGTGCTTAGAAATATCAGGTAGTAGCTAACTAAGCTCTGCTGTGAGCGCTCCAATTGAAGAACAGCCTTTACCAAAGGTGTCATGGGCTTTGAAGACACTCAAACTCAGGACGCAAGGGAGAAGCGTGCCAAGAGGAAGGCACACAGGGCAAATCCACACCGTGATCAGCTCCTGCCTGGAAACCAGTGTCCCCACTGTGGAAGGACGTGTGGGTCCAGAATTGGCCTCCACAGTCACTTACAGACTCATTGTTAAAACCGTGTTTATGGAAGACAATCTTACTTGGCTACGAGTGATCGCCAAAGAAGAAGGATCCATTAAAATTAATGGGCCTATCCATCCATCATGACTGTCAATTTCAGTGGGTCTACTTTGAGTAGACACATTTGCAATCCGTTCAAATGTCTGCTGCCGCCTGCCGGAAGTGCCTCCTCTTTTGATAAATGGATCAAGGGGGAAATGAATGCCCCACAGTGCTTACTTGGCTCAGCAAATTTCTTTCAGCTCAGGCCTTTTGAGCTAGCCTTACATTTATCAAATGAGCTGATAAATGCTGAAACCCTGAGGAGTGACTGCCAGTCAGTGTAAACAGTACTGAACTAGATGAAGCAGCATTCCAACTCAGGATATAATAGTTTCCTACAACCCTAATGCCCCCTTTGCAACAAAAAGGCACACTCTTTAAAGATCTGTGGTTTGGGGGGCTGGATGTGGCCGTCCTCCTCTCCCCTCCTACCCTACCCCCACACGTTTCCCTACAACCCACATTAAGTATATTCATGGGATTTTAATAATTCTGCGTTTTCATTTCAACGCCGCTGCACTTGGGGAGGCGCCTTGCACCCTGCAATGAGCAATCTCATTCAGCCACCTCAACTTGCCTTCAGAGACACCCACAAGCGTTGCCAACATAGGACTAACTTTGCAGCCATGAGGGCTAGGCGTTCAAGAAACTGAAATTAGCAGCCTGCCCAAGTCAAGTTGCTCACGCAGCCTCGTGCTCTACCATAAGGGTGGGGTGTGGAAACTGCACCAGGTTTCCCATCTAGGAAACTGAGGCAGTATGGGAACTGCCACCAGGAACCACGGGACCCAGCCCAGCAGTTCAGGCTGCCCTGCCCCGAACTGCTATGGAAGTCTGCATGTAACCTTTCCTGCATTCTAACCCCAGCAAGGACAAAGGGCAGGGGAAGAATCATCAGATCACATGGAGATACTTCATACCTCCTGGGGTGCTTTATTTAATGTACAAGATTCCCTGTGAGTTCGTGAAGACGCCTGGCCTCTGCTGCCTCCTCCCACTCTGACAAAGTTTACAAGCAAGTGAAAATGGCCAAGGCGGTCAATGACAATCCAAAATGTGATTGCTCCTAGGGAAAAAAAAATCCTCTTTAATGAAGCACGCTCTCTCTCTTGCCAAGAACCACCACTCTACGTGGTTACGTCAACCAGGTTTTAGTGGGGCTGCAACCTTGTCCGTATTAATTTCATCAGCCCCAGCTGCCCTCAAAGTTGCCAACACAATTTTTCTGGCCGATGCCAAAGTCTTAGGGAGGTAGGCAGGGCTGATCGTATACCCGATCCGAAGAGCCTCGCACGTGATGGGAGCCAAAATGCTGCAGCCACACAGGAGGCCGTGAGAGTCCAGGGATGGGTAGAAAACTCCTCCTGGTGACAGATGGCTTGAAATCTCCCGTAAGCAGGCTAACCAAGCAGCTCTTTTGTCTTTGCTGCCAACAGCTTCTCCATTTCGGCTACTGTGTCCTCTGCCATTTGCTGGATCTGCAGGGGGAGAAAAGGGTGTGAATGCAGGCAAATTTTTTTAAAAATAATAACATTACGGACATCCAAGGAAGCTCAATGTTGGTAAGTTCAGGACAGATGAAAGTAAGGACTCAGCTATACAGCTGCAAATAAAACATTTTGGCTGCGTTGTAAAGTGCAACACACAAATGGGACACTAGATGGCGACAGTGAGCTATGACAAATTCAATATAGTTTTCAAAACTTTTTTTTTTTTAAAAAAACATTTTAGCAGCGTTTTTATATGTGTGTAGATTTCACCTAAGTGGTTTTTTTTAATGCCGCACACAGTTAAAACTATGGAACTCACTCCCACAGGAGCAGTGATGGGCCACCAACTTGGGATGGCTTGAAAGAAGGGCTAGACGAATTCATAGAGGAGAGGTTCTCACAGTGAGGAACAAGCAAGCAGAGTTCAAGTGCAAAAGCAGAACTCTCCCCTCCTGAGTTCTCCCTGACAGGCTGGCTTTTGATGTGGGAGCAGGTCCAGATGCGTTCCAGGGTTAAATATAATAGTAAATAAATAAGTACAGTGGTACCTTGGGATGCGAACTGGATCTGTTCCGGAGCCCCGTTCGCATCCTGATTAGAACGTAAGATGCGACGGCGCATCTGCACATGCGCGGGTCACGTTTTGCTGCTTCCGTGCATGCACATGACATCAATTTGACCGTCTGCGCATGCACGAGCAGAGGAACCCGGAAGTAACGTGCTCCGTTACTTCCAGGTCGCCACGGAGCGCAACCTGAAAATACTTATCCTGAAGCATATTTATCCTGAGGTATGACTGTACAGTGGTAACTTGCGTTAAGAACTTAATTCGTTTTGGAGGTCCGTTCTTAACCTGAAACTGTTCTTAACCTGAAGCACCACTTTAGCTAATGGGGCCTCCCGCTGCCACCGCACGATATCTGTTCTCATCCTGAGGTAAAGTTCTTAACCCGAGGTACTATTTCTGGGTTAGCGGAGTTCGTAACTTGAAGTGTCTGTAACCCGAGGTACCACTGTATTAGAAAATGGCCCATCAACTGACTAGTACCTGTTTCTCTATCAACCGGATGGTATCCTCTGACGTGGAGCTTTTGGCCTTCCTGGTCTGGCTGATGGCCTCGGCACGAACTCTCCGCAGCGACTCCTTCGCTCTGTTTGTCAGCTGCTTTCCCACAGTGACCAGGTTCTCTCTGTGCTCGCGGGTGACCCTAGTCAAACAGCAAGCAAAGGGTGTCTTTGACCTCAGCTGCTCATGCACTCACAACCTCACCACTGGATTTCTGCGATGTATTCCATGTGCAGCTACCCTCGGGGCTTTTCCCACAGACTGCATCTGGTACACAACATGGCGGCTCAGTGGATTGTGGGGGCAAGTCTCATTTCATTTATTTGTTTATTAAATTATCATAGCGCCCTTCATCTTGAGGCTCACAGGGTGGTTTGCAATACAAAAACACATTGGCATGGTAACAAACAAAAACTGTAACCCCCCCCCCCACAGTTTTAAAGGCCATAGATTGCTTAACTAACCAAAAGCCTGGGGGAAGAGGAATGTTTCTGCATGGCCCCAACATATGTAACATGTCACAAGCAGGGAGCCACCACAGGAAAGGCCTGTTCTTGTGTTGCCACCCTCCAGAAATCCTCATGCAGGAGGCACACAAAGGACCTCAGATGATAATCACAGGGTCCAGGTTGGTCCATATGGGGTAAAGCGGTGCTTGAGGCATCACAGTCCTTGCTTGCAGGATTTGCACTGGCTGACAATTTGCTACTAGGCCAAGTTCACAGTGTTGGTACTAAACATATACGTTCCTATACAGCTCAGGACTGCGTTATCTGAGAGACTGCTTACCCCTTATGCACCTAGGACATCACTGCAGTCTCCTTCAAGTTCCAAAGACCTCAGCAGCCAACTCTGCAGTAACTCGGAGCAAGGCTTTTAGTGTGGCTGCCCCTGGCCTATGGAATCACATACCTGTCGCGACACAACAGGCACCTGCTATGCACACTTTCAAATCCTCAGCTGGATCGATGGGTCTTTACCATGAGTGTCCTCTTACATCTAGGGTTTTTGTCTTGTTTTGAATGTATTTGCTGGTTCTGTGTTTTAAATCCTTTCAACTATCTTACATGTAATCTGCTGTGGGATGGTGGTTTAGAAGGCAATTAATAAATTGCAACGATAAGATTAAGTGTGATATAAATAGGAAATGTAGTAGATAGGTAGCCGTGTTGGTCTGCCATAGTCAAAATAAAAAAATTCCTTCCAGTAGCACCTTAAAGACCAACTAAGTTAGTTCTTGGTATGAGCTTTCGTGTGCATGCACACTTCTTCAGATACTGAAGAAGTATCTGAAGAAGTGTGCATGCACACGAAAGCTCATACCAAGAACTAACTTAGTTGGTCTTTAAGGTGCTACTGGAAGGAATTTTTTTATTATAAATAGGAAATGTCAGGAAAACCACTCTCAATAGATGTGTGGGCTAATTGCTACAAGGCTACTGGAGCAGGGGATTAGAATGGTTTCTGAATGTGTATGCAGATGCAAATCTGGTTGGCCCTGAAAACAGGGTGGGGGAGAAAGCCTTGAGTGATAGGGAAAATTGGTGCTTAGGAGATAAAGTTTTATGGGAGAGGTGGAGACAAGAACAGGTGAGGAAGAGCAAGGTATATCACATGGCAGGTTTCGCGAAGCTGAGGCCCTCCAGATGTTCTGGGCAATTTCTATGCTTCCCTGCACTTGCTGGGGCTGATGGAAGCTGTAGCCCCAAACACATGGAGGGCACTGGCTGCCTTATTTTATTCATTTAAAGCATAAAATGTATACACCACAAGTTTGTTTTAACAACAACAAAAAACAAACCCAGAGCAGCTTACAAGGAAAATAAAACAATAAAATTCTCAGTAAAAACTCCTTAAAACTTTCAAAAGGTAAAACCAACAATGAACTAAAAACTTAAAACACATGACAGAATTGTGCATGTCTGGGCAGGCAGGCACTGAAAGGAGCAGAGGCACCTGCCTGTTTTCAATAGGCAGGGAGTTCCACAGTATGTGTGCCACAAGAAAGATATTCAATTTCTTTCAACGACTTTGGGTGGCTGCTCAGCAAGTTCTAGAAAAAAAGCCCAGGTTACACCCTGCAATTGGGGACAGGAAATGGGGCAACAGAGGGAGAAGCGTGGCCTTGCGACAAAGGAGGAGATGTGAGAGTAACATTGGAACCTGCCTTCCTTCCCGCTCCTCCTGGGTCTCTTCCCTCCTCCTGTGTAATTCAAACCAGGGGATGATCTGGGAGTGTGTTAACAATCAGGCTGCTGTGCACCCAGTCGAAATCCTCAGCAATTAGGAGGATAATAGCAGCCTCCTTCAGGATTGCATGGGGGGGGGGAGTTGAGGGGAGGGGAGAACCAGGCAGGGAGAGGAGAAAGGAAGAAGAGAGAGCAGGAGGAGCTGCAGAAACCAGAGCAGGATCTTATCGGCCAAAGCAAAAATGCTGGTGCTCAGCCACACTCTGCCATGAGCGCTTGGCCGCACTAATTTCAGGATGATCTCTCCTGATGCTGCCTGAACCCAGGTGTGGGGAGAGAAGCTGATGGGGGCTCCAGCTGTCCTCACCCCCCAACCTCAGGCCATGCTGGCCGGTGCTGAGAATAGCTGGGAGCTCAGGTCCCTCAGCCCTTGGCTACATGCCTGTGAAACTGCTATGGTGAGCTTTCCTGAAGGCCTTCGCTGCGGAGCCCAAACCCAAAAGCTGGATTTCCTACCACGTGCAGGGAAATGGAAGACCCAAGGCGAGTGGGGAGGTTGCTTTTATTAAGGGTTCTTTGGGGACTTTGGGCTGCATCCCTGCTAAGTTCTACTCAAGAGTTGCCCTTGTAGTGGGAATTATACTATATGCTTTGATAGACAGCCTAAGAGATGTAAAAGAGGGTGTGAAAGGATATTGTTAAGATAGGCGACTCTTCTTACTCAGACCGCATGAAGAATGTGTCAGTTACTCCTGTGCAGGAAAAAACTCAGCCCTGAGCTGACCTGTTCTTCTCACCAAATCCGGCATCCAGCTCTGATGACGCAGGCATGCTTTTGCCCTGAGAAAGGGACATAATTTCTACGCATGTATAAAGCTAAGGCGAGGGGATTCCCCTATGTAAGCCTGTGTAATTTGTAGGGCTGGGGGCTCCACTTTTGTGAGTTCCCCCGGGGCCAAGTAAAGTTGCCTTAAACATCACAATGTAGACCAGTATGAAGTAAGCAGCACATAAGCGGCACACAAAACACTACCAAACCATTCTACGTTCTAAATCTTATATTAATAATCCAAAAATTGAGAGAACAAGGTACAAGATCTACTGTAGAAGCCACAAACAGAAAACTCATTCAAATTGTGTCCAAAAGGAAGATTCAGTCTTTAAAGTTCCTTTAGCCAGGCTCCTGTAGATATCAACAAAGCTAAGTTTGATCAAACGAAGTGTCGGTGATGTTACATCACAATGGCATGGTTATTGAAGAAATTAATAAGATTAATGTACTCAAGTTGGCCAAGGCCATCAAGTACAATGGTTCTACGCAGAGTAGGACTAACACTGTATGATATGCTTAATCTAATACCCAACATTATCCTGTCTGGTCACCTTCTCCAAGGCCATCAAAGACTAGCCTCTTGCTGCTATCCATGGGAAATTTGGAGACTGAAATTTGGACCAGAGCCAAGACCCCTCTTGCCAGGCATTCGTTTTCCAAAGTGGCCAGCTCCAGCATGGCCCTCCTTTGCTATTTGCCCATTGATTCTTATTTCTGAGGTAGACTGTTCTGCAAACATAGGTTCCACTGAGTCACTTCTTCATGCAGCACGTGGTTGAAACTATGAAACTCCCAGGGGAAGGATTTGCTGAACCAACAAACTGAATTGGAATACAAAAAAGGGAGGCGTGAGGAGGTCCGGGAAACAAGCTAATGAAAAATAAGTAATGGAAAGATTGAGTTGTTTTTAATTATTTTTATTTTGTATTTTTCTTTTTTCTATTTTTATTTTGTAATATTTTGAAAATCTTAATAAATATCTTATATATTAAAAAAAGAAACTATGAAACTCCCTCCTATGGCCACCGACCTAGATGACTTTAAATGAGGATTACGCAAATTAATGGAGGATAAGACTTAGATGGCTCTGCCTCCATGGCTGAAGATCTTTGAGAACAGGAGGCTGAGCCAGGTGGGCCTGCTTTGGTCTGATCCAGCAGGGCTATTCTAAGGTCCTTAGTTACTATCACCTACTAATCTATTGCCCATGAATCAAATCTAATCCTTTAAAAGGCGCCCTCGCTGTGGAACGCCTTCCCACCAGATGTCAAAGAGAACAACTACCAGACTTTTAGAAGACATCTGAAGGCAGCCCTGTTTAGGGAAGCTTTTAATGTTTGATGTATCACAATATTTTAATATTCTTTTGGAAGCCGCCCAGAGTGGCTGGGGAAACCCAGCCAGATGGGCGGGGTATAAATAATAAATTATTATTATTATTATTATTATTATTATTATTATTATTATGACTGCTTTTTGGACTCCGTAAGATTTCATCTGTAAATAGCACCCATTGCACTGTTCATTGTGCTATGCTATTGAACAGAACCTAAGTTAAATTACATTGATGATACTGGAATTATTAAGTGTGTTTCAGAGGGCAGTTTTCTTTTCAGTCTGGAAGTTACTGCCAATCGCCATTCTTTGATGCTGTTCTAGTTATGTTGTTTGCAGCCCAGGGCTCCAATGTGGAAGGAGTAGTGATACAGAAACCAAATAAATACATAAACAACCAGCCTTTATGGGCAAGTTTTTGGTGAAACTTATAGGATGCGGGTGGCGCTGTAGGTTAAACCACAGAGCCTTGTGCTTGCCGATCAGAAGGTCGGCGGTTCGAATCCCCACAACGGGGTGAGCTCCCGTTGCTCAGTCCCTGCTCCTGCCCACCTAGCAGTTCAAAAACACGTCAAAGTGCAAGTAGATAAATAGGTACTGCTCAGGCGGGAAGGTAAACGGCGTTTCCGTGCGCTGCTCTGCTTCGCCAGAAGCGGCTTAGTCATGCTGGCCACATGACCCGGAAGCTGTACGCCGGCTCCCTCAGTCAGTAAAGCGATATGAGCGCCGCAACCCCACAGTCGGCCACGACTGGACCTAATGGTCAGGGGTCCCTTTACCTTTACCTTTGGTGAAACAAGGTGATGGAGTGGGTGGGGAGGAAAAGCATCTCTCCATCATACATTTTCAAACCTATTCACTGCCTGCACTGGTCAGTTCAGAAGCGAAGCCAGCTCGGTGGGCGCCAGCTGTACAAAGAGCTGGGAAAGGACCGCACTGTGTCCTGGACAACACAGCAAGAGGCGGACTCCCTTGAGGAAGGGGATTCACAGAGACCACCTTGCCCAAAGGCATGCTGAAATCTGGAGCTGGCACCAACCTCCTTGTCTGGGTGCCGCTGCTGAGAAAGGCCTCTCTCCAATCGCTTGGGCTGCAAGTGGTAGTGTGAGGAACCCAGAGAACCTCAACACAGAGGGAGGTTTACATGATAGAAAACACTCCTTCAGCTAATCCCCTCAACTCCATAAAAGAAATCCAGGGTGCAAAGCTAGGGTTGCCCAGGAAAGCCAGCCAGCGCTATCGCATTCCCCCACTGTGGTCGCCAAATCAAGAGAGACGGCTGTTGTGGTTGCTTACATAGGAACAGGCACGCGAATGATCAGGCCATCTGCTTCCGGGTTCAGGTTCATTCCGCTCTCTCGGATCGCCTTGATAGCTGCAGCTGCGCTCTGCAAAAAACAAAAAATGAAAAAACCACCCTGAGATAAAAAAGGCGGAGGGAATTAGCAAATAATTATTACCAAATGCCGGAGCTCTCCATCAATGGAAGCAATCCATCTTGACAGAACATGGAAACATTTAGTTCGCTTACCAGCAAAACCAGGAAGTTACAACAGCGCAAGCCCCTTTGATCAAAACTGGATTGCAAACTGCAGTCCCTCCCTCATCCCCAGTATTGAGGTATCAGTGAAGTGGCTGTGGGGGGAGGGCAAGGAGGGGGGGGATCAGCAGCTAAGGAAGGGAGGAAGAAAACCAAAAGTGGAAAACTAAAACCATTTTGATGGTTTGAGGCAACACAGATTTTTTTTTTAGGTGAATTCCCAAGGGGATGCTGGTGGAAGGAGACTCTGGACTTTGCAAGACATAGGCCAAAAGCAGATGAAAGATTCCAGGGTCTGACTCTGCATGCCAAAGATCTCATGCAGCAGGAGCTTAGAGGCAAGAGTTAAATCATTTTAACTCGTTCCACATTGCAACCATAGGCAAGTGTGAAAATAACGGGGATTAGCACAAGGCCTGTTTTTCACAGCTGTGGATTTTCAGGCAGGATCTGAAAGCTGCCAGCCCCATCTGTAGCCAGAGCTGGGAGGCAGGCAGGGATGAGACAAGGCACACAGCCCCTTTGACAGGCAATGTGGAGGGGGCGGCTTTGGCGTTTCGGGGGGCTATTTTTAAAATACATGCACACACACTGTGCTGCGCCCAGGCAGTCTACATACTGAACTTCAAAATCTGTATTCTACACCCTGCATAATTTGTGCCAAAGGAAGAAACCTGTCTAAATTATTATCATCCTCCCCCCCACCACAACTTTTATTTGTTTTCATTTATTTTTACAAGCAACAGTCAATATCGAACAGTAATCCACCACCAGGGCTGGGTGATATCTGGTTTTCAACACTGTGATATATCACCAGCTAAACATCATGATATACTGATAGCTCCATTCTTATTTCAGACGTCATGATCTATGTAGAGGCACTGGCTGGCTTCATGGTTTTTCCTGTATGGTGATTTTTGCACAGCAGAAACACACACACACACACACACACACACACACAATTTGCAATATATTGCCAGGTCAAAAATTATGAAACCGATTTAACAATATGGACTTCAAACAGGTTTTGGATGCTATGTTGATATATTGCCCAACCCTACCCACTACCAGAAGCACCAATAGTCTATTTAATTATCTTGAACTTCTGAGCCATTTCAGTTTTTAAACAAAGGTATAATCCCACAAGTTGCCAAAGGCCTGTGACTGTTCTATTGATGTTTCGAATGTAATAAAATGATGCCAGGTTGACTGAAAAGCAGTGGGGGTTTTTGTCTGTTCTACTCTCTCACACACGGGTTGTCAGTTTGTTCATTCTCTTTTAAAAAAGCAACCCGCCTCTTCTGCCTGCATAATTTATTCTGGTTTTGTTAGTCAAGGGAAAAGCAAACATCATGAAGAGCACTGAAGTCAAACCTGGTCACTGGAAATCCTGTTCACCCCATATAGCTCCACAGTTTTTGCAGTAACCACCTAGACATCTGAAGCTGCATTAAGGTAAACTAAAAGGGACCCCTGACCGTTAGGTCCAGTCACAAACGAATCTGGCGTTGCGGCGCTCATCTCGCTTTATTGGCCGAGGGAGCCGGCGTACAGCTTCCGGGTCATGTGGCCAGCAGGACTAAGCCGCTTCTGGCAAACCAGAGCAGCACATGGAAACGCTGTTTACCTTCCCACCGGAGTGGTACCTATTTAACTACTTGCACTTTGACGTGCTTTCGAACTGCTAGGTTGGCAGGAGCAGGGACCGAGCAACGGGAGCTCACCCCGTTGCGGGGATTCAAACTGCTGACCTTCTGATCGGCAAGCCCTAGGCTCTGTGGTTTAACCCACAGCGCTACCCGCATCCCTGAAGCTGCCTTATGCGGGGTCAAATTGTAGCTCCATCTAGCCCTCTCCTCCAGTCTCTTCCAGCGAGTCTTTGGACTACAACTCGCATCAGGGGCCAGCATTACTCACTCTTGGAGGAAAAACAGACAAAAAGACAAAAGAAGGGGTGATGGGAAGAAATAGGGTCACTGCTGAATCCACAGCATGCTTTAGGGTCATGGAGGATGGGGGCCTTGACTCCTGCACTGCAGGGGCTGGACTAAATGAACCTTTGGGTCCCTTCCAACTCTACAAGCCTATGGTTCTCTGACCCTTGGGAACAGGAAAGCTTGCAAAATTACAGAGATGCTCCAATGCTGACAAGGCAGTTCACATGTTTCTCATTGTTGTCAAAGCATGGCACCAAAAGAAGGCTCTGCCCACAAGGAGCTTACAATTCTAAATGTCAACAGTGTGGGAAAGGCAAGATGAATAATATCAGCTGCAATGGCCGTTATACTTAAGCCTTCATTTCAGCTAAGGGTGAGAACATAGGAAGCTGCCTTATGCTGAATCAGGCCATGGGTCCATCTAACTCAGTACTGTCTACACTGGCTGGCAGCAATGGCTCTTCTGGGCTTCAGGCAAGGAACTCTCACAGTCCTACCTGGGTATGCTGGGATTGTTCCTGGCCCCTTCAACTCCTGGGGTCACCTGGTGAATTCACAGCTACCTTAGTTTAGTCTCCTTTCTGGCTCATGCAGTTCTCAATCACTCCAAGAGCCAACCATGCAGAAGGCCATCAAGGGTTGTCCACGTACCTCTGGAAAGCTGCTCATGTTGACAAGGATGAGCTGCGGGGATTTCAGGGAGATCTGCCCAAGCTGGCTTAAGGGAAACTTCCCATCCTTGGTCGCAACAGTGATGTGGTCCAGAGCCCCTGGAACAAGAGGGACATTGACGCCAAAGCCATGTCAGCATCTGGGTGCTGGTGGAAGCAAAGACAGCGTGGAAACAGCCCAAATGTCATGCAGTTCCATGCTTGGGGTGGTCAACCTTTTCCATTGCAAGGGCTATGCGATGTGAATGGGTGGGTGGAGAGACAGGCAAAAGGGAGCAGGGAAATGTGAAAGTCAGGGGGTTTGTACTCTTACACGTACATATACATATACATACAGTGGTGCCTCGCAAGACGAAAAGAATCCATTCTGTGATTCTCTTTGTCTAGTGGTTTTTTTTCGTCTTGCGAAGCAAGCCCATTGAAGGATTAGCGGATTAGCGCTATTAGCAGCTTTTAGAGGCTTTTAGCGGCTTATCTGCTGATCGGATCAGCTGATAAGCGGCTTAGTGGCTTAGAAAAAGGGGGGGGGGAACCAGAAGGAACTCGCAAGACATTGTTGTCTTGCGAAGCAAGCCCATAGGAGATTCGTTTTGCGAAGCACCTCCAAAACAGAAAACTCTTTCGTCTAGCGGGTTTTCCGTCTTGCGAGGAATTCGTCTTGCGGGGCACCACTGTATACACACACGTCCACCCAGGGAAGCAGGAGGCATCATCACAGTTCTGTCTCCAAAGCTGGAGGTCTCCTGGACTAAGCTATCTAAAGGCCAACACACACAATGTTTCTATGGCCTTTTCAGTGTTTTGCTGCATGGCTTTATGCTTTTGTTGCTGTAAATGGCTTTGATGATTTTTAAACGATAGAGCAGTATGCAAATATATTTATAAATAAACCAACAGTAGCAGAACAGCAGAACAGTGTGATGAAGGCAACCAAAGCCCAACACTTGTCCAAAAAAGGTCCCCACCCCTGAACTGAGGAGGGGGTTGTTCCGATGGAGACACGTGTTTTCTGACTAGCTACTTTCTCCACCCCAATGTCCGACTACAAGCTCCTTCTCATCTTATTCCATTTTTATATGTGAGGTAGGCTGCTGTTCTTCCCTACCTTGCTAAAAGAGATCAGCGGCTAAGTAAGTAATTTACACGAATGCCAACGTTTTAACCAATTAACCACTCTAAAATGTTAAGTGGATCTAAGGGATGTGTACAACTAAAGTCTTTTCAGAGCAGCCCCACTGAAACGAATGGACGAAAGTAAAGCCATGCTGCTTGACGTCACTGGATCCACACTGTGTACGACTAATGCTAGACAGAACCCCGCCTGCTGAATGACCGGTTATTCACTTTTTATAAAGACAAATGGTCAGGCAACCAACAGCTCTTTTCACTAGCAACAGCCCAACTTCTTTTTAGGCAGGGCCCCACACAGAATGACAACTCAATATTGCAATTTCAGACACTTCCCTTCTGGCCCTTTGTTAATCTGCTTTTTTGATTCTTGCTCCAGAATGCTTCCAGCCAGACAAACTTAAGTAAGGACGGACGGACAAGGTGTGTATATTTATAAATATGAAGTATATTTATTTACTTCATTTATATACCCCCCTTCCCCCCCCAAAGGACCTCAAAGTGGCTTACATGGTGCTCCCCTCCTCATTTAACCCCCACAACAACACTGTGAGGTAAGCTATGCCAAGAAGCAGTGACTGGCACAAAGTCACTTCACAGCCAAGTGAGAGGATTCGAACCCTTGCCTCTCCCAGGTTCTAGTCTGAAACTCTAACCACTGCACCACCGCTGGTTCTCTGGAAATGTTTAAATGGAAATGCTTGAACAGAAAAACCGAAACGTTAAACTGAGCAGGAAGAGCTACTGTTCAAGAAGATCCACGTTAACACAGCCAAAGCAGGATGTGTGACTGCGCAGGTGTGCCAATTTTTGTGGCAGCTTGTCCAACATTTTACAGTACAATGCTAATGTCTACTCAGAATCAATTCTCCTTGTATTTAGTGCAGGGGTCGGCAACTTAAGGCCCATGGGCCACAAGCGGCCCATGGGGGTCATTTAACCAGCCCATGGACCCCTGCCACCCGCTTGGTCGGCTCCCTTGCGCCGCGCTAAACCGGCGCAGAGCAGAGCAGGGACTGCCTTCCGTGATGCTGGCCAGCTTCCTGCAGCCAATGGGAAGCTGCACACGCCTCTTCCGTGCCAGAAATAGCTTTTGCACGTGTTCATGTGCACACAGCGTCTGCAGGGCAGCCCACTGCAGCGTCTGCAGGACTGTGAACCAGCCCAAGCCACAAAAACTTTGCCAACCCCTGATTTAGTGGGACTTGCACTCATGTGAATGTGCACTGGACTGCACACTTTGCCCAAGTCCTGTGCTTGCACTCAACTGCTGGCACTAATTTTTTTGTGTAATTCAGCCAAGCTCTTCTTATGAAACGGCAACTCCATCAAATCAGTGAGGCGAGGATTGTGCTCGCGGCCTGCACACATTGGTGCTTACCAATATAAGTTCGTAGGAAGGGGATGCCCTTCCTTCACTACAGAAGAACCCCGTTTTAAGCCAAAGGTGCCAGTCTGTCAATATAAGTCTGGTCCTCCCCACATCTTGAGGGCAATTTCCAAGAGGCTAATTTAGTGGCAATTGCCCCTTTCCTGCCACGCTGGTAGCTGACAATTCTCCTCGTCATCACATCTGCAAATGGTTCGCTTAGATGCTTCTGACATCTCCCACTCTGCAATGACTGCCTGCAGGAAGCTATTAGCAGGAAGGGATGCTTCCTGGTCAAGCTCAGGGCAAGCAAAGAACTTTTGTTAAGAATCGCAAGGCAGCCATCAATTATTGTGTCTGGAGAAGAGCTCTGAGATGTAGGGATGGCAATGTGGGGGAGCTGGGGGCTGCTGCTTCAGAGCAGGTGCTGCAAACCTGCTGGAGTGACTTACCTGGCGAGGTGCGGATGCTCAGGTTTTTGTTGAGATCCTCCTGCAGGGTTTTGACCACAGAATGCATTTTCTCATTCACCTCATCCAAGCCAATGATCTCCTCAACAAGAGAGGTGTTGATGTTCACACGTGCCCCGCCTTTCCCTTTAGCTGGAGAAGCACAAGCAATGCTGTTTATTTATTCAGAGAAGTGGTTCTCAAGCTTTTTTCCTCTGGGCCACACTTTCAGAATGAAAGTTTGCTTGCAACACACTGAATTTTATATTGGTAAGAAATGCATTGGAAAACAAGAAGAAACAATTCCTAGCAGTGACCTCCAAGAAGTATAAAATAATGCAGCTACATAAGAACATAAACCATTCCCAAAATATAAATAAGCCTCTTGCATATGTATCTTAAGTGTGTATACAAACTCACAGTGAGGTGTAACTTGGCTTTTGCCGGCTAATCTCATTTATATTAGACAAAGACCAAACAAAATCTTGTCTCCTCATCAATACAAAGAAGCCTTTCTTTTTTCTAACCTTTCATACAATGGTACCTCGGGTTACATACGCTTCAGGTTACATACGCTTCAGGTTACAGACTCCACTAACCCAGAAATAATACCTCGGGTTAAGAACTTTGATTCGCTTCAGGATAGGAACAGAAATCGTGCTCCGGTGGCGCGGCAGCAGCAGGAGGTCCCATTAGCTAAAGTGGTACCTCAGGTTAAGAACAGTTTCAGGTTAAGAATGGACCTCCAGAACTTAACCCGAGGTACCACTTTGTCAGTGTTGAAAATCCCTGTTCACAACAATATGTCGTGGAGATCTGTAGAATAGCCAAGGCTCTTTAAGAGAGGCATGGATACTGTTTTCGGTTGTACCTCCCCCCCTTTTCTGTACTATACTATACAGTGGTACCTCAGGTTAAGTATTTAATTTGTTCTGGAGGTCTGTTCTTAACCTGAAGAACCACTTTAGCTAATGGGGCTTCCTGCTGCCGCCGCACGATTTCTGTTCTTATCCTGAAGCAAAGTTCTTAACCCGAGGTACTATTTCTGGGTTAGCGGAGTCTGTAACCTGAAGCGTATGTAACACGAGGTACCACTATACTATACTATACTATACTATACTATACTATACTATACTATACTATACTATACTATACTATACTGTGGTACCACAGGTTAAGTACTTAATTCGTTCCGGAGGTCTGTACTTAACCTGAAACTGTTCTTAACCTGAAGCACCAATTTAGCTAATGGGGCCTCCCACTGTCATTGCACGATTTCTGTTCTCATCCTAAAGCAAAGTTCTTAACCCAAGGTACTATTTCTGGGTTAGCAGAGTCTGTAACATAAAGTGTATGTAACCTGAGGTACCACTGTACTGTACAGTACTATACTATACTATACTATACTATACTATACTATACTATACTATACTATACTATACTATACCGGAATGTTTGAATGTTTCTTTGATTGTCCTTCAATCTTGCCATCACACTTGCCATCCTCTCCTGCCTTTGAGAACCACTGATTTAGAGTATTTGCAACCAGTTCTTCAGCTAAAAAAGAAGCCCCAAAGTGGCTTAAATACCATCAGTTAAAACAAGGCAGTCCCGGCCCCTGCATTCTTACATTCTAAAAAGGATGAAAGGGGCAGGGAAGTGGGTGGGAGGCAGGAATATCAGGCACCATTTCTTATAAAGAGCAGCTGGCAAGAGTTCAGGGGCAGGTGCCCTGTGGAGCTGGGCCTCCAGCAAAGCTGATGAAACGAACTTTCTGCTTCCCTTCTCTCCCGCTGAGACAGCCTGACAGAACAGCCAGAGGACACTTGAGGCGGAGGAGGCAGCCCTGGTTAGCCCCTACTACTACTACTCGCAAAAACAGTTTCCTAACGGAAGCGCCAGCAGGAGCATAGCTGTGTTTTTATACAGCTCCTGTTCGTTTCATTGGCGCTTGTGCAAGCAAACATTCCTGATGCGTAGCAAACCCTGGGTTGCACAGAATTCTTCAGTCAGCATGAGAAAAGAGTGCACTTAAAGGAAGGGTGGGGATCTGTGTCTCTCTGGGCACTGCTGGAACACCAGTTCCCATCATGTGTGCCCAAGGGCTGTGCTGGCTGTGCTGGCTGGGAGCGGCACCTGGAGAGCCACACAATCTCCACCTCTGGTTCACAGAATACAAGGACTGCCTTGTGAGCTCAGACCAAGGGACCACCTAGCTCAGCTTCCTAACACCAACCAAGCCCTTGCTTGCAAAGTAAGAAAGATGACATACCAAACCTTAAATAGTCATTGTACCATTTTGATCCGCTGTTAAGATTCTTTGTTAACCTCTCTTCATTCTCTAGGGGCATGGCTTCCTCCAATTTATAAAGCTCTAATAACACTAGAATATGGCAATCTATCATACACAAAAATGCCGTGGGAAATGGACCTAGAAGTACAAATTCCAGTGAAAACTGGATGGCTGTTGAAATCAGTTTCTGCAAAAATCAGGAATCCTCATTAAAACTCCTGCATAAGTGACATGACAGTGATGTGGCTATCCTGAATATCTAAGTAAGTCAGTCAAGGATGCGCAGTCAAAGGTACATATTTCCATATGTGGTGGTGTAGTGATATCATCAAACCTTTCTGGAGTGCTAACTTCAAAGAAATAAGCTTGATATATAGCAAAACAGTTGAAATGTCTCCTGCACTAGCACGACTTGGGCTTACAATCCCACCCTAATGATGACCTCTTAGCCTTTCTATTGACAGCTGTCTATATGGAGGTAGTCAGATGTTTGAAAACTGGCACTGGGCTTAACATCGATTCTTGGTATACAAGAGTATGGTCAACAGCACTGGCTGATAAATGACAAAGTCAAGTGGCAAAGGGCAAAAAGAATCCTTATTCCTTTTATAACATATGGAAGATATTTATTGAATACACAAATTGTTCAGACTGTGGCAGGAATCCACCTAACACTCTTGGGAAAATGTGGTGTGATCTCTTGGAGTCATCAAATGAAACTTTATTACACAGAATGACAAAAGTCTGTAACTTTATCAGGATATTATTTGTTGTTTACTGTTGTTTTCTCAAAATGTCTGTTCTTTACCATTAAAGATGAATAAAAACATTATTTACCTGTCTTAGCTATACATTTCTTACAAACTGCACGTGTTTTTCCATGAACATGTCAATATTACAACGTATCTGTTTTTTAATACGTTTTAAGTCCCTTGGAAACTTCTCTGCAAAAAAGCGACAGGCCTAATAAAAAATAACAATAACTGATCAATCGATAATACGACTGCTTCAATCTTGCCACCACTCCCGTTGAGTAGGGAGTAGTGGGACCTCCCACCCACCCTCAAGGCACCAGGATGGGGTGATCAGTAGAAAACGCATAATTGGGGAAAGTTCGGGTCCACAGGCTCCCTTTCTCACCTTTGGCTTTCTTGGTAGCGAGATGCCTGGCCTGCGCCATCTGAGGGGGGGCCCAGTTATCCAGGCAGCCATGCAGCAAAAGGCCCCTCAGAGGGGCCTGCAGGGATGGCTTCGCAGTCCCCAAAGTGGAGTAACGCAGTAGGGGAGGCAACTGCCAGAGGCATCTCAGAGGCCCAGCCATGTCGTCCTCTTGAAAGCTGCCTGGAAAGAACCATTAATTCTTAAAAAGGCAAGTAAATAATAGGTGAGGCAGGCTTTCGTTCAGTTACATTGTTGTTTAATGAGTGTGCTGGGCTGGTAGCTTTTCTGTGCTAGGTATTTCAGAGTCATTTGGTGTTTAAAATTGTGTTTTTTCTGCTGGCATTGTACAGATGCCCCAAGATGAACAACTAGGGACCAATCTGTGGGCGAGGTGGGAGCAAGGAACAAGACATAAATAACCCTAACCCCATCTTCCACTGCAACCTATCACCTTCCTACAGCTATATCTCTCCTTCTACCCTTCCAGTAGCGTACCATGGGGGGCCACAGGGTGGTTGCTCCAGGCACAAAATTGCAAGGAGCAGAAAATTTCAACAACTGGTGCTGCCGCAATACAGCTGCATGCTTCCGTCACTGGGCTCCTTTGAAAATGGCTTCTCCAGTGGAATGCGCATGCGTACTCTGCCTGTTTCTCTTCCACCAACTCCCAACTCTGCATGGCTACAGGCGCTGGCAATCCACGCTACGCCACTGCCTCCTTCCCCAAACTCCTCCCATATTATGCAGACAACACAAGTCCACCAACAAAATCTACCACAACCACTTATCCCAGATGCTATCTGACAGAATTGGGAACAGCATTACTCAAGTCCACAGAAGGCACCTGGCCACTGTCACACTAGAGCACACCTATTCCCTGCCATGTCTCACACCCACCAGGGGCCAGCCTTCTGCCAGTTACAGACTCTCACTCTGAAGGTATCTGAAGACATTTTCATATGAAACAGTTCACACATGCACTTTAGGCACTACACACTATCCTATCTCCTGCAGAATTGGGGCTGAAGTGAATAGAATGGCTCGGCTGTGCCAGGGCTGGACAGGGATAGCCTGCTCATTGGGGCAAGATAGTTTCAGCATAATACACTTGGCCCAACTGCACTGGGTGCCAATTAGTCTCCAGGTCCAATTCAAAGTGCTGGTTTTAGTCTATAAAGCCTTAAATAGCTCAAGACTGCAATACCTCAAGGACCACCTCTCTCTATATGAACCTATCCAGACCCTGCAATCATAACCTGAGGCCCTTCTCAGTGTGCTCCCTCCATGAGAGGTCCAGAGGGTGGAAACACAAGAACAGGCCTTCTCTGCAGTCGCTCCCCATTTGTGTAACGCTCTCCTCAGGGAGACTCGCCTGGCACCTTCATTATACATCTTTAGGCGCCAGGCGAAGGTGTATCTCTGCAACCAGGCCTTGGACTGATTAACATTCCATATCCTTCTAAATGTGTCTGTGCGTGTGAGAGGGGATTACTGGTTTGTTCTTGTACTTCTTTTTATTACGTACTTTCTGGTTTTATTTTGTATTTTAAGGTATCTTTATACTGTGAGATCTGTGAGATATTGTGAGATGGACAGTATGCTAATTTAATAAATAATAACATAAGAAGAAGAAGAAGAAGAAGAAGAAGAAGAAGAAGAAGAAGAAGGAGGAGGAATAGTGCCCTTGCGGCTCCAAAAGGGATGAGGTCCTTTGGAATCACCCCTTCTGAGGTGATCGTGGCAGTAATGGGCTTTTATGACCCTGACATAGCCAGGAGCATAGCTTTCAACCTTCCCCTTTTTTGGCGGGAAATTCCCTTATCCCTTTGCTGCTTCCCACTGCTATCCTGGATTGTTAGCTATCCCGCAGACTGTCCCCGGGGCAGGTGAGGCTTCTGGTCCCTTATTTTCAAATCTGAAAGTTGACAGCTATGGCCAGGAGCTGTAAGTCAGTCAAGGGTCCCAATCCCAAGGTCCCACCTCCATAGGAGAACCCCAACCCCTGCCCTAAGCCCCGCCCCCAAACAAGACCCGCCCACCCGCCCCGCCCCCAGAGCCTACAAGCCCCGCCCCAACACACCGAAAACAGAAGCCCCGCCCCCTTCCTTAGTCAGCATGCGAGGCCAGCCAAGCCCTGCCCCTTCCCGCAGGCCCCGCCCGCCGCCGGAGCCGCCCCCGCTTTCGGCGCATTCCCTTCGGAACGCCGCCCTTCCCCAAGCCTACGCTTCGCTCCTCCGCCGCCGCTCCGCCAACCCGCGAGTCTCCTCGTCGGAGGTGTGGATGGAAGTGAGCGCCAACGCCGGCGCGGGTCGATGACGTCGGGCCCTCCCCCCGCCCACTCTTGCGCGCGCCGATGACGTCGACGGAGCGTCGTGACGTTTCTCGGCGCGGACCGGTGACGCCGCAGCCGGAGCGCGCGGGGAGCGGAGAGGAAGAGAGTCGCGCTGAGGGGATGCCGGTGAGTGTGACGCCGAGGGGCCCGCGCCCGTCGTGCCAGGGCGTGTCAGCACTCTGCACATGCCCAGAGGGTGACCCTGTCGCTTTTTTTAGCCGGCCCTTCCGCCGGAGACCTCAGGCGGCGCGCGGGGCCTCCCTCGTCACCCGCACAACAACCCAGCGAGGTAGGCTAGGCGGACAGCGAGGGAGCTGGGCGGCGGGCGCCTCGCAGAGACAAACAGGCAGAGACAAACAAAGAAGAACCGAAGATAAAGTATATAAAAAAGGAGACACCCCGGAGCGCCCGTGCCCCCCCCGCCCATGCAGCCCCTCTCAGCTGAAAGACAAGGCTGGGAAGCGGCCTTCTGTTCGCCTGGCCAGGCCGCTTCCCAACGTTGCTGGCACTGACTGGCAGCAGCCCTTCGAGTGAGGGAGAGAATGCTTGACTCTTCGCTTTGAGACCAGCCTCCCCGTTTAAAGAGCTCGGCCTATATCTCCCTCTCTTGCTTTTCATTTCCTCAGATGGTCAAAATCCAGCTGTAATCAAGATTAAAAACTTCCTTGGAGGATTTTAAGCAGAAGTTGGATGGCCATCAGTCACATATGATCTAGTTGAGATTCCTGCACTGCAGGAGGTTGGACTAGATGACCCTTAGGGGTCCCTTCCAACTCTACAGGCTATGCAACCGCTGTGATCCATAGTAATCACCTTTGCCCTCCCCAAGTTAGGGCCAGCTCTCCCGTGAGGAAGGGTGAGGTGACTGCCTTGGGTGGCAGGATCCACAGGAGCAGCAGATCTGACCTCCAGGACACACATCACATGTAGATCTTCATTCCCAATGATGATCTTCACTCCCTACCCCCTGTTCCTGATGTAGAGTTCCAATCCCTCTGACAAGGAGACTGCGGGTGCCAAAATGGCTTGGACCAGCCCTGCCGCTTTTCACATTTCTTTACCCTGGTGTTTCCTGAGGTTGTCTGTTTTTAAATGTAAGCTCCCTTGAAGCTTTTCCTGGGGCTGGCTCCATGTCTGAGGGGGCCTTAGGTGCAAGTGTCCTTTGGCATAATAATAATAATAATAATAATAATAATAATAATAATAATTTCTTATTTATGCTCCACCAATCTGGCTTCCCAGCCACCCTGGGCGGCTTCCAACAAAGTATTAAAATACAGTGGTCTGTTAAACATTAAAAGCTTCCCTGAACAGGGCTGTCTTCAGATGCCTTCTAAAAGTCTGGTAGTTGTTGTTCTCTTTGACATCTGATGGGAGGGCCTTCTACAGGGTGGGTGCCACTACTGAGAAGGCCCTCTGCCTGGTTCCCTGTAACTTCTCGCAATGAGGGAACCGCCAGAAGGCTCTCGGTGCTGGACCTCAGTGTCTGGGCAGAACGATGGGAGTGGAGACGCTCCTTCATATATACTGGACCGAGGCCATTTATTCCTTGGTTGCCACAGTGCTTCAGAGTGACAGCAGGCTACTTGCATTGTGGAAATTTAAAAATGTCACTACATCTAGCTACCTGGTGCTGCTAAGACTGCTTTGTGAAGTGAGTAGGGCAGGAATATGAGGCCCAAGGCTGGCATCCATGTTGGGTCTTGCTAGATCCTGGCAAGCTATGTATGTATGTATTTATTTCATGAAATTTGCATACTACTTGATTGTTTAAAAAACCATCAAAGCGGTTTACAAAAAGAGAAAACAAGAAAATCATGAAAAATTTACAACCACAATTCAAAACATACCAAAGTTAAAATAGATTAAATAGATTAAAATTACCTAGAGCTAGAGGCCCTGACAACAAGGATGGCAGGTGCTGTTGCCAGCTCTGGTTTTGCCTGCTGCTATCTAAATTTAAGGCCTTTCATTCTCCACCTTTTCAGTCTCTGACAATTTCCAGGGTGGCTTACAAAACAATTCTTAAAGGAGAACTGTGCATAGTTAACAAATACAGTGGTACCTTGGGTTACATACGCTTCAGGTTACAGACTCCACTAACCCAGAAATAGTACCTCGGGTTAAGAACTTTGCTTCAGGATGAGAACAGAAATCGTGCTCTGGCAGCGCGGTGGCAGTAGGAGGCCCCATTAGCTAAAGTGGTGCTTCAGGTTAAGAACAGTTTCAGGTTAAGAATGGACCTCCAGAACGAATTAAGTACTTAACCCGAGGTACCACTGTAATAATAATGAATAACAGAAGAGCACAGATAAAATCAATGTGGTCTCCCCAATCTAACAATGCAAGTAACAGATATACTTAAGTAAAGGATTCATCTGATGCTAAACAGACATTTCTTTCTTTATTTGAGTTTTTGATTATTTAAAAAATATTATGTTATGGAGCATTAGGCCGCAGCAGCAGGCAAGCTGCTCCAGGGGGGGCGTTTCACAGATGGCTCCTCACAACTAAGAAGACCCTTCTCTGGTTGATTGGTTGGTGCCTGTTGCACCTCTATAGGGAGAGGCACCCACTGATGGGACTCAAGGACAACCTGGGCGTTTGGGTAGATTTGTGGGCATAGGCAATAATTTTTTTTTTATTTTAAATAAATTTTATTACTGAAACCTAAGAAAGAAAACAACACTAGCAAGTCATAACACAAAGGAAAGGAAAACAAATAGATAATCCTTTTCAGTGAAATCTTCTACGTGTCTACTTAGAAAAATGTCCTGGTAAACTGAATGGCTCTTACTCCCAGGTTAAGTGTGGATAGGAGTGTTTAGCCTTTGTTACCTGGATGTAAACTACAGGTGCCTTTAAAGTAGGAATGAGCAACCTGTGGCTCTCCAGATGTTTTTTTTGACTGCTGATCCCGTCAGCTCTGGTAGCAATGATGGCAATTGCAGTTCAATGACATCAGGAGGGCTTTACGCAGGCTTTAAAGATCAGCATACCAGCACTGTGTACAATAACAGTGTGCTGTATCATCATAACTGTCATCAACATCATTATCCCTAAATTGCTGGTACTAGGAAGTGGTGGTGCTATGGTTTAGAGCAGGGTTTCCCAAACTTGGGTCCAGCTGTTTTTGGGCTACAACCCCATCACCCCTAGCTAGCAGTACAAGTGGTCAGGGATGATGAGAATTGTAGTTCAAAAACATATGGAGACCCAAGTTTGCAGTGATGTTTCCTGGGGCTAGACCTTGGCATAGGGAGCAGATTCAGAAGTGAAACTCCAAATATCAGCAAGAGATCATAATTGAGAAGGTTTTTCTCATAATTCTGATAATCTTGCTGGGCGTACAACCTCTTCCTTTTTCAATTTCACCCCACCAAACGCACTCTCCTCGTTGTCTCTCCACCTCCCCAGGTGCGGATGGCGACCGCAGTGCCTCCCACGCAGAGCCTGCGCTTGGAAAATGCATCTATCCTGTCCGAAGGGGCCCTGCAGGATGGACATCGCTTGTGGATTGGAAACCTCGACCCCAAAATTACAGAGTGAGTGAGGGGCAAGGAAGGGAGGGGCTTGGGATTTAGCTTTTGAGTGGCAGGAAAGGAAGGGGGTTCTCCAAAAAAAAAGAAAAGAAAAAGAAAACACACCATCGTTTCTGTTTTGCTGCTATTTGAACTCGGCTTCTGCTAGCATTTAATTTTCTGTTTAATTCCTGTCCACTGTGCCAATTTTACCTACATATTTGTTATCCCAATGGCTGTCTAGGGGATTATCATCCTCATCATTACAGTTAGTTTATTTGTTGTTTAGTTGTTTAGTCGTGTCTGACTCTTTGTGAACCCACGGATGCCACGCCAGGCACTCCTTGTCTTCCACTGCCTCCCGCAGTTTGGTCAAACTCAAGCTGGTAGCTTCGAGAACACTGTCCCACCATCTCGTCCTCTGTTGCCCCTTGTCCTTGTGCCCTCCATCTTTCCCAACATCAGGGTCTTTTCCAGGGAGTCTTCTCTTCTCATGAGGTGGCCAAAGTATTGGAGCCTCAGCTTCAGGATCTGTCCTTCCAGTGAGCCCTCAGGGCTGATTTCCTTCAGCATGGAGAGGTTGGATCTTCTTGCAGTCCATGGGACTCTCAAGAGTCTCCTCCAGCACCATAATTAATTTATTAGTTGTCTTCTAAACTGCCATCTCAAGGCAAGTTACACAAAATAATTAAAAGCAGTTTAAAAACACAAAACCAGCAAGACTAAAATACTAACGTTGGTGGTAAACACCCATTCATCCAGCTGGGAAAACTAGTCGAAACAAAAATGTCTCCAGCTGTTTCCAGAAAGTGTGCACCTGTTGTATCTTGAACAGGAGTGCTATTCTACAGCACAAAGGAGCTACTAAAAAAGCCCTGCTCCAAGTTACTGTGGAGTGGGCGTCTGAGATCTTTGGAATTTGCAGGAGAGACTCTTCCATGGACTGCAGTGAACTATTGGGTGCATAAGCGATAAGTCAGTCTGTTGAGTAACTTGGTCCTGAGCTGTATAGGGACTTGCATGCTAGTACCAAAAGCTTCAACTTGGCCCAGCAGTAAATTGGCAGCCAGTGCAAATCCTGAGTGCAAGGTGTTATATGCTGGCAGTCGGCAGTCGTTTGCTCCCACAATCAACCTAGCCGCCATGCTCTGCATCAGCTGCAGCGTCCAGACCAACCCCCAAGTGTAGCCTCACAATAGAGCACATCTCAGTAATCCAGCCATAAGGTTAGCAGTGCATGGACAACTGAGATCCAGCTAACTTGATCTAGGAACGGCTGTAACTTGCTTACCAAGTGTAGTTGGGTCAACCTTTGTGACTGTGGCGAGGCCTGGTGGCTGACAGTGCCTTGAGAGAAACTCCGTTGGCCCAAGCCCCTTCGGGCTTCCTCCGAGCTGCTTCTCTAATAATCGCAGCTGTGTGCACACCCCAGTCCCATTTCTGGTGGCGGCGAACGCTTTAAGTGTGTGCATTTGACATTCCCTTGGCCTCCAAATGATTAGCGCGTTTAAATTGCGTGCTAACACATTTGAGCAAGTTGAAGTGGGGCAATTAAACGCCGAGGGAGGAGAGCTTGATTGCTCAGAGGGATATTAGATGTGCCGGGCCAGGGGTTCTGGTGGCCGTCTTTCCTCTCCCCACCCCACCCCCGCAACACACTTTACAAAACAATCTCCAATTTATGCATTCCAAGTAGCTGTTCTTGTTTTATCGCCCGGATATTGTGGGCCTCTCAGCTGTGGAAGCAATTTTTGCCCGGCTTCTTGTGTTTCGGGAAGTGCCTTGAGGTTTTTGTTCCAAGTGCTGTTCCTTTCAGCCCGGCAGCACTCATAATCGTACCTCTAAGTGGAGTCCATCATTAACGTAATGCCCTCTTCAGGCGACTCATTCAGCGCTGCACTGGCTGGCCTCTTCTCAGTTTTTGCATTAATTACCATTTTTTGCCCAGTGTTTATATTGCTGTGGCTTCTTGGGGGTGAGTAATTGTGAGCACTGCTCAATTGACAGGCTGCCTGGGCCTTTTGGGGAAGGGCCTGTTTGGAAAGTTGGGGGTGGGAATTAAAGGCCCAGGAGGTGTGCAAGGAGAAAAGTACATGTTAGGCCTGGTTGACCTGCCCCTTAGGGATTTCAGGTTCTGTACTTGGCCAAACAGAGGCATTCCAGGTTTTGTTGGTTTTTTGTGTGTTTTTTTTTGCATATACCTTACAAGGCAGGGAACATCCAAGACAGTTTTCTTTCCCTGAAAATTCTGACCCCAGCATCTAGGAACTGAAGTTCATTTGCCTGACCTTGTAAAATCTGACGTTTTGAAGCATCTGTAGATCTGGGGCTCCAGAGTCAGCGGTGTTGAGTGAATTGTTAAGGGAGCTTGGACTTAGAAAAGGTGGGGTGCTTAGCTTCAAACCTTGCCTTTGTCAGGTGCTTGTTGACCCCTGTGGACATCCAGAAAATGCCCTCCCACTAGAACATAAGAAGAACCTGGCTCCTGGATCAGAATGTAGGTCCATCTAATACCTGCTCTCTGCAGCCAAACAAGAGGCCCCTGGGAAATCCACCACAGGGTCTGCTATTGTCATCCGGCCATTGGTATTTAGATGTAGACTGCCTCTGAACAAAGAGGTTCCATTTAGCCTTCATGATTACCAGCCACTGATAAACTTCTCTATGAATTCATAATTTTCTTTTCCAAAGTTGCCTATGTATGTGTTTCCTATCTCCAGACATGCCAGTGCTCCTTTAGCAGCAAAACCTGCTCACATGTTGAAAGTAAGCGCCTAAGAGGAAACACTAAGAGCAGCTTTTTTCAACCTTGGGTCCCCAGGTGTTGTTGGACTGCAACTCCTATCATCCCTGACCACTGGCCCTGCTAGCTAGGGATGATGGGAACTGTTGGCAGGAGCTGGGACCAAACAACGGGAGCTCACCCCGTTGCGGGGATTTGAACCACCGACCTTCCGATTGGCAAGCCCTAGGCTCAGTGGTTTAGACCACAGCACCACCCGCGTCCCTATTTCTGTTTTACAAGTGGGGAGTAGCAGAGGGTGAGGGGAGAGAGGAGGAGGAACTTTGGACAGCTAGACTCCATTGCATTTTTGGCTGAAACGGCACCAAAACCGCTGTCTGGAGTGGGATGTTAGTTGCTGTTCCTAGCCTGCTTCTGTCCAGTATTCGAAATACTTGTTTCAGTTCCTAAGTTCTAATTAAGGCCTGCCACCCCCCTCTTCCAACACACACATACATGTTGTAGTCCACTGACCAGAGCTTGGTGAAAAAGGAAGGCTGGGAGCATGGGGAGACAAGGACACAGGCACTTGGAAGTGGGGGCAATATTCCTGTCTATGACCACACATGCTCAGGTTTAGGGATTTGTTTTCAATACTAGAGCTCAGCTCTTAGCCCTTCCACACACAAATCCCATCCTGGTTTTTACCCTAAGCTTTTTTTCTCTTTCAGAAAAGTGGTGGAGGCATTTTTGTTTATGCTCTTGTTAAACAACTGTGAGTCAACAGTCCTTTGCTTATCTACTGCAAAGAACCCAAAGCGCTCCCCTTCATTCCCAGCCTACCTTGCTTAAACTGCACTGACTTCCATTTGGGAGGGTTATGGTTGTTACCAAAGTTGCATTGATGCCATAGTTTGCCCCTTGCAAAATGCCCTTCTTACATAGGAGTGCATGTTACTGTCTTTTAGATAGAGCATTGTGTTTTAGCCGCTGCCTCAATTTTTTTTTGGGGGGGGGGTGCCTTCGAAAAGGCACAGCTACGCCACAGCTCTGCCTGCTGTATTGAGATCCATCCTGATAAGCTTTGCTCAGCAAACAGCATCTTCTAACAACAGCTTGCTGGTTCCCAGTGGGGCAGGATTCCCAGCCTTAATGGCTTTAGCATGTGGCTAGGACCATTCCCTGTATCCTTGGGACAGCATTGTTCAGAGGAAGCCTTGACTCAGTGTTTGAATAGCTCTTAGGGTGCCAGGAGGAAGACTGACGGAAAAGGAAGCGGGGTTTGGACGGGCTGTCCCACACTTGCCTTGGATGACAGGAAGTAGGAATGGGGACCTGGCTGCAGCCCGCAGCAGAGCTGTGACCTTCCCCTTCCCCTGCCTCGTCCCAGGTAGCCCATCAAGATGCTCCAGGAATTTCCAACAGCCTCGCTTCTTGTTCCTTCTTCACAATGCAGCTCTCCAGTTGCTCACAAACTCTTTCTGGGCCTCTTTAATAATTCCTTGCATTCAGAAATACTGGAAGTAAAGAACTGGAAGATGAGGGAGAAATGCAGAATTCCAGGCTGGTGATGAATCCAGGAAACTGTCTTCTTGTGACTCAAGGGAACTGAGTGCTAGCTAATGCCTCTGTGATCAGCTTCCAGTTTGTGTGTATGTGTGTGTGTGGTTTCAGAATAATGAGCTAGAGTGCGACATTTGGGTAAACTACACAGAATATAGCCACACACAGAAACATAACAGGTGGTTTTTATATTTTCTCCAAAAGGAGCAAAGAAAATTACACTGCTGTAGCAGGCAGTTCCTGTTGGACAGCAAACTCCACAGAGCGCAAAGGCCCATGTGCAGAAGGAGAGCTCAAAATGCAGCTCAGCTCAGACATAAGCAGAGCCAGCATCCAGTTTCTCCATAAGTCAATAATTTTGTGTGTGTGTGTGTGTGTGTGTGTGTGTGTGTGTAACTTTTCACTTAAACATCACATGCTAAAAATTATAGTAACACCAACACCTATGCAATACCAATAACAACAGAAAAACCGAAGGCAACAGGTTAAAGAACAACAGGCTGGTATTAATTATTAGGGTTCAGGCCCAGAACATCCTTTGGCTTATTTGATGGCCCATCTGTGAATATGCCACATTTGTAGGCTCCCTGGCTGCTTTCAAGAGTACCAGTGGTTTATGTGCTTAACAGCCTAATCCTATGCAAGTCTACTCAGAATTAAGCTTCTGAGTTCAGTGGGGCTAGCTCCTAGGTAGGTTTGTGTAGGGTGCTCATTGGGGCTGATGGGAGTAGGAGTCCAGCAACCTTTGGAAGGACCCTATCATTGACCTACAGCTCCTCATATTCTTTCTGTTTCTGGCTCATCTTGCCTTGTCTAGGCCAGGGTTCCAGGGCTTCCACTTCAGTGCTCAGGATTTAGTTTCCTGACCATCTCTTCCTCTCTCATGTGGACAACCCTGTCTCTGCCAACTTGAGAAATCCCTGTGTGAAATGAACATCAGGGTGGAGAGGGACATTGCTATCTTTGCCCATGTATGAACACTGCGGTGCTATTCTAAATTGTTTTCAGTTCAGCATTTCTCACCAACCCAGCAAAATCCGGCATATCATTTAAGCTCGATGTCCCTGAGGCTTCATCGCTTTCCAGCTGTGCTCAGTGGAGACACCGCAGGGAAAGATGCGCGGTGAATCCTGATGAAATCAAGGTTGACGCACAGCCGCACAAACATGCATTTAAATGAGACACCCCAACAGGACTTGCTAAAGGAGAGAGCTAGGTGTGTGCTTCTCTCGGCCAAGTGGCAAAAGGTGTTTGTGTTTTCAGGTGAGGACAGTGTTCTGAACAATGCTTTTTATCGGGACCAAGATTATGGAACCAATAGGGTAGCGGCCCCAAAACGTTTGGGAGCAACAACTCTCCAAAGTTTTAAACGAAGAAGAAAAAGTCACCAGTACTTTTCTGGCTTTGTTAAAAGGGCCTTTTGGATAGATTTTGCTTTCTGCCTCCATCATATCCTCTCCAGCCACACCACCTCAAGGAAAGTGTGAGGACTACCTGTCCACACCATAAGACCCGGCGGCTGTTTTTCTTCCACCACTTCATTAGGGTCTTCTTGGGCCAGGGCAAACTGAGTTGGCCCTTGTTTCCTTCCTGTTCCAGGAACACATCTGTAGCAACCTGGCCTGGGAGATCGCTTCAGTTCCTGGAATGTCCTTCCTTGTACTGGGCTTCAGAGAACTGCCTGGCACCGTGTGTGTCTACAAGGTCACTGCATTGAATTTGGCAGCTGAAGGCCACAGCAGCCTTGGACCGTGTGAACTGCCCCACCCTCAAAACGGTCCTCACCTCTCACTCATCTGTATACAAAGCCCTTAATAACTTGGGAACAGATTACCTGCAACATCGCCTTACCCTGTATATGCCCACTTGACTGCTTCTGTCTGTAAGAACTGGCACTTACAGTTGGCACATAAGACTAGTGAGAAATCAATCTTTTGGTGTGAAGGCACCTACGCTCTGGAACTCCCTGCCTGTTGATAACAGGCAGGCACCTTCACTCTTTTCGGTATCTGCTAAAACATTGCTGTTTAGATATTTATATATTTATAATGCCAGTGCATTTTTCATTTATTGCTAGTTTTATTTTATTTTTAATGCTTTGATTGTTTTTACTAATAATCTTACTGTTTCATTCTTTTTCTGAACCGCTTTGAGGTTCTGCAGTCACGCAGGACATAGAACTAACTAATTAAATCCCCTTGGTCACACACACACACACACTGGGCACAACTTCATTTTTTTCCATTCCCAAGCAACAAGCTGGGAGCTGCTTGAACTGAGTTGGCCTAGTGGTTTGTCCTCCTTCTTTTTTCACTCAAACCCTCTTAACCAACAGAGGTCATCACCTTGCCTTCTCTCCCCCCTCCTCCTTCCAGGTACCACCTTCTCAAGCTCCTCCAGAAGTTTGGCAAGGTGAAGCAATTTGACTTCCTTTTCCACAAGTCTGGCGTGTTGGAAGGGCAGCCCAGAGGCTACTGCTTTGTGAACTTTGAAACCAAGCAGGTAGGTTGGTTTGTCCTGAGTCAGGCCATTGCCTCATCTAGTTCAGCAGTGTCTATTCCAGGCTTCCCCAGCCTGGTTTGCTCCAGATGTTGCTGGACTACAACATTATCATCCATGGCTGGGGCTGGTGGAAGTTGGGGTCCCAACCACATCTGCAAAGCACCTGGTTGAGGAAAGGTGGCTCTCCAGGGACGCAGGCAGGTGGATTGAATCTAGGGCTCTGCCACTGTTCTGCGTCCCCATCCCCAAAGCTCCGTCTGCTCTTGATCCTTGAGGACCACTCAGTTTAGAGCATTCCGCAGCTTTAAGGATTCTGGTGGGGATGTAGGCTTGGCTGTGCCAGGTGACTGTAGTAGGCCATCCTTCCCCAACCTGGTGCCCTCCAGATGTTTTGCTGAACTCCCAACAAACCTTTTTTTTGGGGGGGGGGGTTTCCATAGACATTCTTTTATTGTTCCTGCCTCCCCAATGGAGTTTCATTGTATAGCAATTTTTCCTGCCCTCGGAGCTATATCTTTTTTCGCTGGCCTTTCTGTCAGCAGGGTTGCCTTGGGGAAATTGGAGGCGATACAGATTTGCTGTGTGTCTTGGAATGGTGCATTGGTCGTTTTAAAAACACTCCTTGACTGCCTTCTGTTCTGGTTCTGCAAACTGCACTCAAGTGTTGAGTGGAGCTTTCTGAGCATTGCAGGGGGTTGGACTAGATGGCCATTGGTTCGAGTGTGTTGCTGATAATGCCCAGGTTGCAGGTTTGGTCCCTGTATGGGGCAGCTGCATATTCCTGCATTGCAGGGCGTTGAACTAGATGATCCTCAGAGTTCCTTTCCAGCTCTACAGTTCCATGATTCCCGCTTTACAATTTGATGGTTCTACAAAGAGCAGCTGGGAAGATTAAAAGTCTGGTGTATCCTGCAGGCCACTCTGCACCTGGGCACCTATTGTCCCCTTAAATTCTATGCTACAGCCCCTTTTGAAATGAAAACCTCCCTCAAAAGCCTGGCACTACCCATTAGCTGCTCAGAGTAGTAACTGCCCAGAAATATTCAGCTGAAGCCCCTGGGAAAGGGGTTCATTCCTTGACGGTGTTTTTCTCCTGCAGGAAGCTGAGCAGGCGATCCAGTCCCTCAATGGCAAGCTAGCCCTCTCCAAAAAGCTGGTGGTGCGGTGGGCTCATGCCCAGGTCAAGGTAAGCAGAACCTGACCGACTTCCCAATTCAGAGAAGAGCAGGCAGCCCCTCCCATTTCCCTGTACAGTCATAACTCCCATTCCCACCACCCTTCTGAGTAATACCCCTCCCCACCTTCTCACTATATAGAAGGATCTGGCAACTTCTGTTTCAGTGTATCTGAAGAAGTGTGCATGCACACGAAAGCTCATACCAAGAACTAACTTAGTTGGTCTTTAAGGTGCTACTGGAAGGAATTTTTTTATTTTAGTCATAACTCGGGTTACAGACGCTTCAGGTTGTGTTTTTTCGGGTTGTGGACCACCGAAACCCGGAAGTACCAGAACAGGTTACTTCCGGATTTCAGTGGCCGCGCATGTGCAGAAGTGCTAAATTGCACTCCGTGCATGCGCAGAAGCGCTGAATCGCAACCTGAGCGTCCACAGTATTCCTTTTGCTTGTTTGTGGGTTGGGCCTGTTTCCCTTCTTGTCAAATAATTTCTGCTGTTTCTCTTTCCACCAACACCCCTAATTTCCCAGAGATATGATCAGAACAAGAATGAAAAGATACTTCCCATCAGCCTGGAACCCTCATCCAGCTCAGAGCCAACCCAGTCTAATCTGAGGTGAGAATTGTGCTTTTACCATGTCTGCAACATGCTGTATGCGTTGGGGGGGGTGCAGCTTCAGCTGGAGACACCTTAAGAAGTGGCCTACAGGATCAGACCCATATCCAGCTGCCTCTTTCCCACAGCAGCTATCCAGGTCCCTCTGGGAAACCCACAAGCCAGGAACTTCTTGTTGAATACCAGTGACTGCTATTCAGAGGTAGACTGCCTTGAAAACGGAGGTTCCATACTGTATGTGGACAAACCCCTATCCTCAATCAGTTTATATACAAACCCCTTTTAAAGCTATCAAGACTTTAAACATTATGTGAAGAAGTCCTTATTTTAGTCCTGAACTTGCCAGCGCATCCTGCTGCTTCAAGTCCCCCTTGTCTTCCTTAGGGCCACATTGTGAACTTCTGAATGAATGACTCTTTATTTGCATCAGCCATCGGCCATAGCAATAAAACAACAATACGATATACAAATAATAGAAATAAAAAGTCAGTTATATGAAATACATTTTAGGGTTGTGAACCTCTGCTTCCACAGCAGCAGCAAACTACATACCCCCTGCCCGACTGTATGGCCATTCACTGTGGAAATTAACTGGGTTTTCTAAACCAGTTGGTGATCTGATACCAGATTGTGTGGGGGGAGGGTATTCAGTGTCTTTGTTTGGAATCAGAAATCCCATTCCAGTGAACCTGAGGTAGCTCTTTGGATCCAGGACTATGGATCCAGTGCCACGGGATCCTGGCTGTCTCTCCTCATCCTCACTGCAACCCTGCGGAGTAGGTTAGGCTGGGAGGCAAAGAGCTTTGTAGCCCAGGAGAGATTCGAACCTTACACCAGCCCCATAGTCCTAGATGAGGCTGGCATCCAGATGGCTGCTTTACATTGGGCCCTGGGCTTCCAAGTTCTGGGTGTGAGTTTTGGTTCATTTCTACAATATTTTTTGGCTGCCTTTCAGCAGAAAACCCAGGAAAGTCTTCCACAAGGTGCATTACTGTGTGGGGGAGGCAAGGGGTGTGTGTGAATCTGTGACCCTTCAGGCATTTTGGACTCAACTCCCATCAGCCCCAGCCAGCGTGATGAAGAGTGATGGGAGTTGCAGTCTAGCAAAAACATATTTACAGAAAGGGCTGCAGGGTGCCCCACCTCCTGAATGAGAGTTTGTAATGCCCAAAACAGCACCTCAGATTATTTCTTCTTCTTTTAAAATTTAAGGAGCACTAACTTTAAGCAGGGGCGGGGGGCGGGAATGCCATGGCAGTCAACAGCATTAAATCAGCAGTGCAATTCCATTCATAAGACAAATTCAGAATACACATGCTGGGTCACCCCTGGGGAAAACGTTTGGTGAATGGATAGGGTGCACCTGGAGTTCCAGAACTGGGCCTGGAAACCACAAATTAGCAGGGATACAATGTATTCTCACCACCCTGTACCTGTCAGCAGGTGGGCAACAGTGTTCTGCACTAGCTGCAATATAGCATTTTGCCTTTTTAAATACCCTTCTCTGGCACCAGAACACCAATTGGTTTTTGAGAGCTCGCTTTGCTTCAGAAGCTGCTTATCAGGTAGTTTTGCAAAGACTATCGTTGAAGAAGAACAACTCTGAAGCTCCCAGAGGTGCGTAGTACTCATGCTGGTTATGAAAGCCCGCTAGGGCTTAGGATCAGGCTGTCTGAAGAACTGTATCCTCCCATAAAGCCTGTCCATGCTCTGAGATTTTCAAGAGAGGCCCTTCTCCCCACCACCCTCACAGGCATGCTTGGTGGGGGGTGAGGGGACACGGAAGAAGGCCTTCTCAGTGGTGGCAGCCCCCAGACAGCTTGGATCTTCTTGCCTAAAGCTAGACTTGCTCCTCCTTGGCTTTCGGCCAGCAGGTCGCCACAGTTTTATTCTGACAGGCCTTTGGGATCTGACACTTTTTAAAGGAAAGAGCTTTAACAGTGCTGTTTTCTTTTTGTTCTCTGTATATTAATAGGTTTTTTTAAATTGTTTTAATTCTACTAGAGCTTGCTTCCTTTTTAACTGTTATCTTTTATACATTTTATCTGTGTTGTTTTTAATTTGGGTAAGCTGCCTTGAGTCCCAATTTCAGGGGAAAGGCAGGATACGAACGAATCAATAATGATGATGATTACAGTTACATGATTCTCCAGCTCTAAGCCCCCGTCCACATTAGATTCTGATTTTAAATCAAGGCCCAGGACAGACAGGCTGACGTTTCAACCAGATTTACTCTTCGCTTCCTCCACAGTGTCAGCACGAAGATCAAAGCCATTGAGGCCAAGCTGAAGATGATGGCGGAGAACCCGGATGCAGAGTTCCCACCGGCAGCGCCATACTCCTACTTTAAGCCACCAGACAAAAAACGGATTGCCCCATACTCCAAAGCAGCCTGGAAGTCAAAGAGATGATTTGCTGTCAGAGGCAACGTCCCTTTCTGGCACTAACAAAGGTCCACCAGGATGAAAGGCGGACTGTATTGGATGGGACTTCATTGCCTCCCCATAGAGTGTGGCATCCTGGGCTTTTCAGAACCTTCTCCTGCATCTTCCATTTGCACGTGGGAGCAAATCCTCTCCTGGTGTTGGTGGTGGTGGTGATGGTGGTGACAATGGTGGGGGACTGCAACACCATCTCCAGACCTGTAAAGAACCCAAGGTTGTTTTCAGTAGTAAAACCTGAAGCATCTACTCCTCCGGCTAGTTCAAGACTCCAGATATACGTGTGAGTTCTCACTCTCTCTCACAGACACACCAAACACACTCCTGCTGTATTTCTATAGCCTGAAGATACAGAATCCTGATGCAGCTAGCAGGCTAGAAAACAGTATCTTTGACAAGCATCTAAACATGGGATGAATTCTGTGACGTCTGCAGCTGAGCCAGCCGGGTGTCTCCTGTGCCTGGCACCTCGGGGACACAACCCTGAATCCTGGCAAGAATGGGGTGGGATTTCTGTGCTGGGTTTTCTGCCGACGTCAGCTCATCTGGGTGTATGTATCAAAACTTTCTAATGATTGTACAGGAATAAACTTTATGCAGACTTTCGAAGTGCACCTTTTGAAGCAAAATAGTCTAATGTGAAATGCGTTTTCTGCCTTTTCAAACTTAAAGGGTCCCAATTATGCACCCAAATCATACACACTGATCTCATTGGTATATTTTACTCCTTCGTATCATTATGCATTGGGGTGGGGGAACAGCAAGAAGGTGTACAAGGTACTGAAGTTGTGTGTCGTCCCGTCCCCCCTGCAACAAACACAAACAAATTCAGCCACCCCACTGACCCCTTCAGTGTCACCCGGAATTACCCTTATAGCTTGAAGCTTCTTCCATCTGGAAAAGCTAAAGTCAACTAATGTGTTTTAGATGACAGCAAAGATAGCCAAGAAGCAGGATTTTGCACAAGTCTCTATCGTCTTGCAGAATCCTAACACACATCCAACTCTGGCAATGGCGAGGGCGAATCTCAGGCACTTAAGCATTTGCTACTGCTGCCTTGTCAGGCTGCACTGTTTACGTTGAGTGCTGAGATGAATAAATTAAAATCCTTTAAATCATGCATATAATGTAGGTGGTTGTAAGCATTGAGATGGCATGCACTATCTTGAATGATGTATTTTCTCACAGAATAAATGCTGCTTCTAAGACGTTGCTACAACATATTATTATTATTAATTTCATTTCTATACGCTTTATATTTTTAAGAAAAATCTCAAAGTGGTTTACAGAATATTAAAACATCAATCAAACATCAATAAACCAATCTGAAGAAAGTCAAATATAGAGTATACAGTCAAAGCAACATGATTAACAGAAAACTAAAACATTATCTTAAAGATGAAACATAAAGTAGGTCAACTACAGAATACATATCTAACATAAAGTTAACCAAAAAAAAAACCACAACTTAAAACATTTCTAAAGAAAACATTGCTAATTGAAGTCATATATAACATGCACATTTAAAACAGCATAATTAACAAGAGAATAAAATATCATAAGCATGACACGGCTGTTTGGCAGGTACAAAAAGATGGGGCAAAAGAATCCAGTAATTGGGATTTGTTGTCAGGCATAGTGATGTCCCTCTGGTCTCCCAGGAGCCTCTTTAGTGGAGCTGGTGAGTTTGGGGCCCGCCCCCTAGGCCAGGTGGAAAGGACCTTGCAGGGAGTGGCCTTCATGCCCCACAGCCAAGCATAATGCACACACATTACTAAAAGCAAAGAAAGTGCCGGTTTTTTTGCTCCGTAAGATGCACCTGACCATAAGACGCACCTAGTTTTTAGAGGAGGAAAACAAGAAAAAAAATATGGATGTATGATTCTGGTGGTTCATGCTGTGGCCACAGACATCTGATTTGACGGTGAGTTTGGCGTAGCCCAATGCAGAAATCCTGAGGGTCCATGTGGATCTGTGCTTTGTAACCACGTTTTTGCGCCATTGCGGCCCCACAAAACAGTGGATGCGTGGTTTTTTTGGTGCAGGCTGTAGCCATGGACATGCTATGTGATCTGATGGTGACTTTGGGGTGACCCAATGCAAAAATCCTGAGGATCCATGGGCTTTTACCTCCCCACTCCCAGGCAGCCTCCTTTATCGCTAGCGTCCTTATCTCCCTCCCGATCCCACCGATCAGCTGCTTCATTTCAACACTCCCTTCCCTCTTGTTTGCCTTAGTGTCTTTTCCTTAGCTGGAGCAGTTTTTTGCTCCTCCTTTTCTTCTAATTTCTCTCCTCATTGCTTTAGTCTTCCTGTCTCCTCTCCTTGCAAATTAGCTGTCTTTATCTCCCCCCTCCCAAGCAGCCTCCTTTATTACTAGCATCCCTTATCACCCTCCCTGATCGCTTGTTGATTAGTGGCTTTGTTTCAACACCCACTTCCCTCTTTCAAAAAACCCCACATGATCTGCTTTTCTCCACTGGGCAATTCAGCTCCAGGGACCACGCATTCACTCCATACGACGCACAGACATTTCCCCTTACTTTTCGGGAAGAAAAAAGTGTGTCTTAGGAGCGAAAAATACAGTACTCTTTGTGGTTCTTTGGCCAACAGTCCAGGTAGAACATAGCCTTCATGACTTGGAACCACAAATAGCTCTATGAATTTGTTTAATCTTTTAAACCCATCCAAGTTGATAGCCATTCCACATCTTGTGGGAGTGAATTCCATAGTTTTAATCCCGTGCTGTGTGAAAAAGGATTTCCTTTTGTCCTGACTCATCCAACATACATTCAGCTTCACTGCATGTATACAAGTTCAAGTCATGATTGGGGGGGCAGGATCCTTCTTGAGCCACTGTCTTCCTACCATGCACAATGTTTTATACTTCTAACAAGTCTCCTCTTAGTCACCTTCTCTAAAAAGCTCCCAAAATTGTATCCTCAACAAGAATTGCTTCAACTGCTGGATCATTTTGGTTGCCCTCTTCTGAGCGGGCATTTGAGCCTCTGCCTTAAGTTCACCCACCAATTTAGGACACCCTTTGGACAGGAAAGCAGTGGTGAAAGGCATCTTGCAAAACTCAGCTCTCAAGCCAATCTAAGGCAGTGGTGGAGAGGCTTCGGTCCAGTTAAGGCTGTTGGACTCCAACTGCCATCAGCTCCAGCCAGCATGGCCAATGACCAGGGGTGGTGGAGTTGTAGTTCAGGATAGGAGCATCGCTGGCTGCCTTTCTATCAGTGCAGATCTGTTGTCTATCCAACTTGGCATTGTCTACACTGGCCGGCAGCAACTAGCTCTCCAGGATTTCAGGCAAGAGGCTTTCCCAGCCCTAAATGAAAATTCTAGAGTTGAATGCAGTGCAAAATGGATGTCCCACCACTGAGCTAGGGGTCCTTCCATCACTTGGAGGGCTGCAGGTACCAACCCTGGCTCTAAGGCGTGGAGCATCTTTGTCACGTGAGCAACAGAAACATATGGAGAGGCAGGGAGATCCATCCACTTTCATTTTCCTCCAAAGCTGAATACGCCAGCATCCAAGGGGTGGGTGTGGGGAAGGTGTGAGCTTTTTATTGTTGTTGTTGTTGTTACATTTATTTCACAACCTCCAACAAAGGATGCTGGAGGGAGGGACACAAACACACACACACACACAGAGAGAGAGAGAGAGAGAGAGAGAGAGAGAGAGAGAGAGAGAGAGAATCTTGCTAACCTGGTGCCCGCCAGATGTTTTGGACTTCAACTCCTCAACTCTGCTGACAGGAGGCTGATAGGAGTTGTAGTTCAAAACAATTGGAGGGCACCAGGTTAGCAAAGGTATATATTATTTATATGCCTCCCACCATTCTGGGCAGCTTCCAGCAAATTAAAACATCAGTCACAGTAAAACATCAAACATTAAAAGTTTCCCTATATAGGGCTGATTTCAGATGTCTACTAAAAGTCAAATAGTTGTTCATTTCCTTGACATCTGATGGGAGGGTGTTCCACAGGGTGGACGTGACTACAGAGAAGGTCTTCTGCTCCCTGTAACCTCACCTCTTGTCTGCGCTGAATGATGGGGGTGGAGACGCTAATTCAGGTATACTGGACCGAGGCCGTTTAGGGCTTTAAAGGTCAGCACCAACACTTTGAATTGTGCTTGGAAACGTCCTGGGAGCCAATGTAGGTCTTTCAAGACCGGTGTTATGTGGTCTCGGTGGCCACTCCCAGTCACCAGTCTAGCTGCCACATTCTGGATTAGTGGTAGTTTCCAGGTCATCTTCAAAGGTAGCCCCATGTAAAGCACATTGCAGTAGTCCAAGCAGGAGATAACCAGAGCATGCACCACTCTGGTGAGACAGTCTGAGGGCAGGTAGGGTCTCAGCTGGTGTACCAGATGGAGCTGGTAAACAGCTGCCTTGGACACACAAATGACCTGCACCTCCAAAATGATCCCCAGGCTGCGCACCTGGTCCTTCAGGGGCACAGTTACCCCATTCAGGATCAGGGAGTCCCCCACAGCTGCCCATTCCATGTCCCACAGAAACAGTACTTCTGCCTTCTTGTGGTTCAACCTCAATCCATTGACCACCCTCCACCCTCCAACCACCTCCAGACACCCACAGGACATTCACCTCCTTCACTGGTCTCCGATTTAAATGAGAGGTAGAGCTAGGTATCAAACGCATACTGGTGAACCTGAAACCCAACTGGAAGGGGTCCAAATAACCCACATCATATTGGCATGCCTGGAGTTGTTCCGCAACCACCACCTCAATCACCTTGCCCAAGAATGAAAGATTTGAGACTAGACAATAATTGGCCATAGTGACTAGGTCCAAATATTTTTTTTTTAAGAAGCGTTTTGGTAACCGCATCTTTATGTCTGCTAATAAGACCAGGCAGACAATCAGCAGGAGGTCCCAGGCTCAGTCCCCAGTGACATCTTAAGTTGGACTGGAAAATACTCCCAGTCTGAAGCTCTGGAGAACCACTGTGCCCAGCTGGTATAGGCAGTACTGAGGGAGATGGAGTAGTGGTCTGGCTCAATATTAAGGCAGCTCCCTCTGTCCATAAGTGATCATGAATTACAGCCACATTGGGTCACATTGCAGTGGTGGTGGAGGCGGAGGCGGCAGAGTAATTAGAATCAGAAATGGAGAACTGGAAGGGACCATGAGGGCCATCTAGTCCAACCCCTTTGTGTGGATACTGTTTACAGCACACAAACACCACTGTTTGTGCTGTCCAGTGTACTTAGGGGTGGGAGCTCCCTACCCAAATGCCTAGTTTTAGCATGTGGCCATTCCATAGAGGGAACCGCAGCCAATATCTGCTCTGGTTTGTATCGCTGAACCTGTCTGATATATTTGTTAGCAAAACATGACCTTGCTGCATTCAACACATGTTTCTGATGCATGCACAGTGGGGGGAGGGGATGACACCCAATGACGGGTGGGGAACAACTGTAGCCCTCCAACACCCATTAGCTCTAACCAACATGTCAAATGGTCAGAGAGAAGGAGAGCTTTGGTGCAACAGCATCTTGAGAGCCCCAGGGTTCCCATCCAGGAAAAAAGAAGTTCCACAATGGGGCTTTCTGATTAGGTAGACTAAAGTCAGGTAGTGGGGAGAAGGGGTTACAAAATTCCTACCCCATGACCTTGTAGCCATTGGTAGAATGCCCTTGAACACCTCCAGAAACCCAAATTGCACCTGAGAAACTGGGAACTGTCCTTCTGCTTGCAAGAGAATGTCATGGTTTTTTAAACTTGTTTTGTGACCTGCTTTGAGGTCCCAAAGACCAAAAGGCGGCAAATAAATGCTCAGTAGATAAAGGTAGGGACTCGGGTGGAGTTCTGGTCTAAACCACAGAGCCTAGGACTTGCCGATCAGAAGGTCGGTGGTTCGAATCCCGGCGACGGGATGAGCTCCCATTGCTCGGTCCCTGCTCCTGCCAACCTAGCAGTTCCAAAGCACGCCAAAGTGCAAGTAGATAAATAGGTACCACTCCAGCGGGGAGGTAAATGACGTTTCCGTGCACTGCTCTGGTTCTCCAGAAGTGGCTTAGTCATGCTGGCCACATGACCCAGAAGCTGTACATCGGCTCCCTTGGCCAATAAAATGAGATGAGCGCCGCAACCCCAGAGTCGGCTACGACTGGACCTAATGGTCAAGGGTCCCTTTACCCTTACCTAGATAAAGGTGGAGTGAGATCAAGGGACTCCAATTTAAAAAGTACAGTGGTACCTCGGGTTACAGACACTTCAGCTTACAGACTCCGCTAACCCAGAAATAGTACCTTGGGTTAAGAACTTTGCTTCAGGATGAGAACAGAAATCGCACGGCAGTGGGAAGCCCCATTAGCTAAAGTGATGTCTCAGGTTAAGAACAGTTTCACGTTAAGAACAGACCTCCAGAACAAATTAAGTTCTTAAACCAAGGTACCACTGGATCAGGAAGCAGGAGTGGAGAGGCAGACCTCTGTCTGAGATCTTGCAGCACCATGACAAGTCAGAAGAGGCAAGGGCAGACCGGTGGCCAGACTCTGCACAAAGAAGCAGCCATGGAGGAAGGTGGGCAGCTGGTGGGTCTCACTTTCTCTTTTGTTGTTGCCAGCCTAATGTGTTTTTGAGGTTTTTGGTGCAGCGTCAGCCTCTGGAGCAGCCCCCAAAATGACTTCCTCTCTCTTGCACTGGCCAATTTGGATGTCAAGCTCAATCAGGGTGATTATCCATCGCTGGCGCTCCATCTTCTCATGTTACTTCCCTGGGCCTGACTCCACAGAGAAGCCCCAGCGAGGTCCTTGCGCCACAGAGGTGATCAAATTTCTAAGCAGGCCCTCTTTGGATGCGGCTGCCAAGAGGCCAAGGTGACGGGCGGATGGGATGATTTGCTTTCATGCTGCCAGGCAGGCTCAGATGGGCTGGTGCCCAAAGCAGAGAAGGGTGCCAAGTCTAGGCAAGAGAGCAGTCAACAGCCAGCTCTCCCTCCCTCTGCACAGTTGATGGGGTGGCTCAACTTCACTGCCTGCCCAAGTCACTTTGAGGGCCATGTGCAAATCCTGCCATGCATCTTCATTCATTAGCCAAGGACACAGTACTTCAGGCTCTCTGCTGGCATCAGACATTTTGGGTTTGTCCCAGAATTCAGCATCCTGAGAATTTGAGTTTGTTGCAAAAAGAACAAAACTCTAGTCATGACGGTAGAAATTTGGTGAAATGATAAAGCAATAAGATTATCATTTAATAACTTACAACCATAATTTAAAACATACAAAAAAGTCAAAACCACAGTACATGTGGTGGGGGTGTAAATATGTACAACTTTTTTTGGTAAAGGGTGTTTAAGGAGATAATAGAAATCACAGGGTTAAAGCTGACCAAAAGTCGAGAGGTAGCATTGGTATCAGTTTATGATGGCATGGAAGGTACGCAGGCTATGAAGGACCTGTTCACATTTATTGATAGCTGCATGAATTATTATAGCCAGGAAGTGGAAGGGGCAAGCAGAATATAAAATGGAAGGATGGTAGGAATGGTAAGAAGGTGTGGGATACAGTGGATGCTCGGGTTGCGAACATGATCCGTGCGGGAGGCACGTCCGCAACCCACAGCGTCCGCAACCCACAGTGCCGTGTCTGCGCATGCACGGGTTGCGATTCGGCGCTTCTGTGCATGTGCAAATCGCCAAACCCCAGAAATAACCCATTCTAGTACATCCGGGTTTTGACGTGTCCGTAACCCGAAAACGCGCAACCTGAAGCATCTGTAACCCGAGGTATGACTGTATAGCTATAAACGATAAACTAACACGTGCCATTAAGGTAAGACTGGGAATATGCAGGAGAAATGGTTTTGAGGAGATATGGAGGGTGTTTGTAGAATTTGTACTGTTAAAACAGAAAAGGGTCAAACCATCGCAAGAGGTGTTGAAATTTTGGGAGGTTGGATAGTTACAATGGAATGGTCTCGATGGTGGGGTGCATATGTTTATTCTTATTTATTTATGATTATTAAAAAATATTTTTTTAAAAATAAATTATAAGGGGGGGACACCCACATTAGACTAGATTAAAATAAATTAAAACTCATACAAGCTTTTTAAACATCTGGGTAGTCTTTAAATAAGAATGTCTTTAGCAGACACACACACACACACACACACACACACACACACACACACACACTACAGCAAAGGCATCATCTGCCTGATATCAATGGGCAGGGAGTTCCAGGAGGATACCGTGGTCAATGGTATAAAATGCCAATGAGAGATCAAGAAGCAGGACTAAGTTTGAACTCTCTGCAGAGGACATCCACCCACCCACCCAACCAGATAGCGCCCCCCCAGCTAGATTTAATAAGCCAGGTGGGACAAGAGCAAGGGGGCATGTGGTCAGATGCATTGCCACCAATACCTTGTCCAAATCAGCTGACTGCCTAAGGTGAAACTGATTCTACAAAATATCCTCAATAGCATAGCTGTCAACTTTCAGATTTGAAAATAAGGGATCAGCAGCCTCAAAAATAAGGGACCAGCAGCCGCACCTGTCCCAGGGACAGTCTACGGGATAGCTAACAATCTGGGATAGCAGCGGAAAGCAGCGGGAAATGGCGCTGGAATAAGGGAATTTCCTGCAAAAAAAGCTATGCTTAATAGTGGCACTGAGTACTTCAACTGCAACAGTGTAGAGCAGGGGTAGGCAACCTGAGGCCCATGGGCCACAAGCAGCCCACAGAGGTCGTTTAACCAGACCACGAGCTGCCCCCCAAACTAGCCACCCACTTGGCGAGTCCCTGTGTGCTGCGCTAAACCGGTGCAGCATGGCTCAGAGACTTGCTTCTGTGGTGCCAGAAATCACGTCTGCACAGTCAGAGACACCGGAAATCGTGTCTATGAAGACGCCGGAAATTGCAGCTGCGCATGCTCATGTGCACATGCAATCCAGCCCACAGAGGGATCTTCGCTGGAGTGAACTGGCCCAGGCGAGGTAAACCTTGCTGACCCCTGGTGTAGAGTCAAGATCACTCAGCAGTGGAGTGACTCGAACCTCATAGCAAGTTGGTCACAGCAGGTATTCAAGTGCTTCAAAAGTCCCTCCCCCATGTTGGAAGTCAGTAACCTCTGAACCAACCAAAACATCTCCACTGTTTGGCTGCTGGAGGGTGCACAATTATATGTTCTGACCAGTGTTTGGTTGGCTTCAGAGTGAGACCTGTGCCACCTGTGCTCCAACCTTCGTCCAGCTTGTTTCATAGTGTGGAGCTCCTCAGAGGACCAAGGGGCTGTTTGTGTCACAATCTGGCGCATGGGCGGCAAGAGTCCAGGACTGGTACACTAGGACCAAGGTGTAGGCAGTGATGCTGGTAGCCTTCTAGCTGGTGGGCCCAAACTCAGGAGCAAGTCCATCAGAGGTCAGGGACCAGAGGAGGCCAGGATGCAGTATAACTGCATCAAACCGGAACAGGAACTAGCTAAAGCATGGCATGAAATCGCGTTGGTGTGGAACAACCCAGGGTGAAGTGCAGACCTTAGTCCTTCTGAGTTTGCCTCCAGGTGCAGCACATCACCTCATTTGTGGTTTTGTTCCCCCCCCAAAAAATATTGTTTTTCCAAAAAAAATTTAAACAAACAAATATACAAACAAACATAAATCTCAACCGTACTTAAACCAAACTTAGTAAGATTGTTAAGTGACTTCCTCATATGCCCCTGGTTGAATTTCAGTGTATATCATTTTAACGATTTTCAAAACCAGTATTCTTATAAAATTAACTTATTCACTTAACATCTTTTTTTTTACTTTCTAGTTCAGCATCAAACATATTAATTCATCACATTACATATTTAAATCCTAAGCCTATCTGATATTTGCAAGCTTCTCCAATTAATTTAACTTAACATATTTAACTAAATAATCTCTTTAAATTTCATCCATTCTTCCTGGTAGTCTTCCTCCTTCTGGTCGCGGACTCTTCCAGTCAGGCTAGCTCTGAAAAATCCATCATCTTCATCTGCCAGTTCTCCGCTGTTGGTACTTCTTTTTTTTTCCAATTCTTAGCTAATAAAATTCGAGCAGCAGTTATGGCATACAAAAATAGTTTAACATCTTTCTTGGGCAATTCCAAACCTATTATTCCAAGAAGAAAGGCCTCTGGTTTCTTGATAAATGTATATTTCAAAAAAATTTCAATTCATTATAAATCTTCTCCCAGAAGTCTTATACCTTGGGACAGGTTCACCACATATGATAAAAGGTACCTTCTTTTTCTTTACATTTCCAGCATCAATTATCATTGTTAAGGTAAATCTTTGCTAGTTTTACTGGAGACAAATACCATCTATACATAATTTCCATTATATTTTCCTTTAACAGAGTACATTAAGTGAACTTGATCCCTTTCTTCCACAGCCTTTCCAGCACATCACCTCATTTGACCCCTGTCAGCCTGTACTTCTTTCCTCCAAAGCAAGCATGGCCAGGGCCCGGTCCCTGCAAAGACTCACAGCACTCGGGGCCCGGTCCCTGCGAACACTCACAGCACTCGGGGCCTAGCTCCTGCACAAACACTGATGGTGCTCATTATCGTTTGGGTTCCCAACTTCCACTTGGAAGGAATGGTGTCAGCGGCCCATGTCATCTTGCCATCCCATAGCAAGATGGGGTCTTTGACAGGACCACCAGCTTTCTCCAATGAAAAATCCCCCAGAGCGTTCAGGAACACATCAGGTCACATCATTCCCTGAGGGCTCACCCCCTTTACAGGGAGGAAGTGACATTCTCAATCCAAACTTAACGAGACAGTGGTCTGGCCATGACAAGCCCAACCATATTTGGTCCATCTCTCATATCACTTGGGGCAACGATCCCATTGAGAGTGCTCTCTCTTACACACCTGTTGTGCATGTGCATTAAGTATCTACATGAGGACTTGTAATATGCCTTGGTGGTTAAAAGCATCATGTAGCACACACACAAACAACCCCAAACACATTTGATTCCCGCCTAGTAAACATTAGCATGTTATTTGCATAATGGAGCATGATAGTTAACCTAAGATGACATAAGAACATCAGAAGTGTCTGTTGGTCAAGCCATTGGCCCCTCTAGGCCAGAATCCTGTTCTCACAGTGGCCAACCAGATGGGAAACTGGGAAACTGGGAAACTGTCTATGGGAAACCCGCAAGCAGAATTTGATTATGAGAAGCACTCTCCCCTCCTGTGGTTTCCAGAAACTGGCATTCGGAAGCATTCACTGCCCCTGACCACAGGAGCGGAGCAGAGCCAGCGTGGCTGGGAGCCATTCATAGCCTTCTGCTCTGTTTTTATTTTATTTCCCTCTTTTCAAGCCATGGTCTCAGTTGGTGGCCATCACTGCGTCCTGTGGGAAGGAGTTCCTTAGGTTAACTCTGTGCTGCACGAAGAGGGACTTAATTTTATCTGTCCTGAATCATCTAACATTCAGCTTCGTTGCGTGAGAGGGAGAGCTGGACCGAGGTCACTTCACACACACACACACACCCATAAAATACTTTAGGGGGTCAGGCCTCCTCTTCAAATGTTGCGCGCACGCTGGATCTTTTGATCAGTTATGTGGGGCAGGGCTTATAGAATCATAGAGTTGGTAGGGACCACCAAAGGTCATCTAGTCCAACCAACACAGGACTCTCAACTGATGCTTCGATGACCGATGGCCATCCAACCTCTGCTTGAAAACCTCCAAGGAAGGAGAGTCCACCACCTCCCAAGGGAGACAGTTCCACTGTCCAACACCTCTTACCATGGAAAAGGTTTTCCTGATGTTTAATTTGAATCTCCTTTCTTGTAACTTGAAGCCATTGATTTGGGTCTTACCTTCCGGAGGAGGAGAAAACAAGCACACTCCCTGTTCCATGGGACAGCCCTTGAGATATTTGAAGATGGCTATCAATTCTCCTCTCAGTCTCCTCTTTTCCAGGCAAAATATACACAGTTCCTTCAACTGTTCCTCATAAGGCTTGGCTTCTAGACTCTTGATCATGGTTGGGAAACTAGGGCCCAGGGGCTGGATCCGGCCCAATCACCTTCTAAATCCAGCCCATGGACGGTCCGGGAATCAGCGTGTTTTTACATGAGTAGAATTTGTCCTTTTATTTAAAATGCATCTCTAGGTTATTTGTGGGGCATAGGAATTCATTCGTATATTTCCCCCCCCAATATAGTCCGGCCCCCCCACAAGCTCTGAGGGACAGTGGACCGGCCCCCTGCTGAAAAAGTTTGCTGACCCCTGCTCTTGATCATCCTAGTTGCCCTCTGCACAACTTCCAGCTTGTCAACATCCTTCCTAAATTGTGGTGCCCAGAATTAGACACAGTATTCCAGATGTGGTCTGACAGAGGCAGAATAGAGTGGCGCTATTACTTCTGTTGATGCATCCAAGAATAGCATTAGCTTACTTGCCACTACCCCCCCCCAAATATTTTATTCAAGTTGGCAATTAAAAAAATAAATCAAATAGTAAATAAAAGCATAGCTCCAAATCCTTTGCCACCCACTAGCCCCCTAACCCTCTCCGCACTCCCAAGCCAAAACTTCCGGTCCACGCATTCTGAGTAGCTCAACCTAGTACTTTCACTTATATTTGTGTGTGATCCTAAATTATTAGAAGGGGACTGAGGGGGCTCAGTCTCTCTCTCACTGCCCTCCTCCATGCGAGTTCCCTTCATGGTGAGAGACGGAAGAACGCTGCACGTTCTCAGAGGCACTGTCTTCCGTGCGCGCCTCTTCATTCAACGACGTGCAAGATCCGAGCCCTGCAGGAATATCCACCATCCCGGTCCTTCTCTCTCTTCTTCTCTGCTTCTCTCGCCGCCCCGTCTAGCTTCAGGAAAGAAAGGAAGGAGGAACAGGAGGGGGGAGCGCCCTAGTTTTTTGTTTTGTTTTTTAAAAGAAGGAACATTTAAAGTTGTTTCCAGCAGCCGCCTCGGGTGAGTCACGTCTGGGCGGCCGCTGCGGAGGGGAGCTCCCCTCCTCGTGTGCCCCCCAACTACCCGCCCCCGTCCATGTTCTGGAAGAATGAGACCTCCACCCCCCAGTCCGAGGGCCAGCAGTCGCGGACCGAGGTGAGACATGGCATTGTGGGGAGGGGCAGAAAAAGCGGAGAAGACCCCTTCTGTGCATGTGGAGGGAGGGGAACAGAGGGCCTCCTGTGCCCCGTGCAAACTCTAGAGAGGAGAGTTGCGGGGGGGGGGATGAATGTCCTGAAGCGGGGGAGAAAAAACGTGCCACCCTGGTTTGGGGGTAGGGTCGTAGTTTTGAGAACCTGGTCCCCAGTCCTTCAAGCAAAAAGGAGCCAGACCCCACCCCACACCTGAGCTGGATGACACCAAGGCTCGCTTGGGATGGGGAGGACTGAGAGATTGCCCCCCCCCCCACAAAAAGGAGCATACAATGATAAAAGAGGCCTCACTGCAACCCCCCCCCCGCCCCGCCTTCCACGTCTTTGACAGAGGAGGGAAAACTCCTCAGCTTCTATAGAGGACAGATGTGACCTCAAACCCCCCCCCCCCCCAGAATGAATGTGCCACCCTAATCCTTTCTCTGCCTTTTGCGGGGGTGGGAAGAGAGACTGTGAGAGCCCCTCGCTGATCTCCCAGGTGACTCTATCTTCCCATCTCCTGCATCTCTTTTCCTGGGGGGGGGGCATGTTTCGAGATATTCCTTCTGCTTTAAGTGCCTTGGGGAGGATGGTCTCCTCGAGAGCAAAAGGGGCCTCCTTAGAAGTAAATAAAATAGTATAAAATGCTCTCTGGAAGCTTCCTTGGCGGCGGCGGCGGCGTATTGTGGACGAGAGTATTGGTTGGAAAATGTTGGTGGTAAGTTTCGGGTAGCGGGAGAGGAAGGAGAGTCTTCTCACGGGTTTGTTTGTGGTGGGGAGGTCGAGGTCGCCTCCTCCCTCTTTCTGCTGAGCGCGGGTGGGGGTCTCAGTTCTTTGGTGCTCGGGGGGAGAGGGAGGAGAAAGTGCGACTGCGGTGGGGGGGGGGGAGAGAAGAGCAGGAAAGGGGCAGGCAGGCGCTGCTATTGCGCAGCCCACCCGACGGCGAGGCAGATTGAAAAACGTTGCCTTTCTGGCTGGGCATCGGCGCTAATTGCAGGCGCTTCGGGGCGGCGTAGGGAGGAGGACGCCGCGGACGCGGCTGCAGCAGCAGCTTTGGCGACGCAAAGCGAACCTGGAGCGCAGCGATTACCTCGAGAGCCGCTTTTCAAAGCCACCCCCTTCTTTCCTTTCCTCTCCCCCCCCCTCTTGCAAATTGCTCCATTAACAAGCCCTACCGCCTCTACCTTTCTTCTTTTCCTTCTCTCTCCCTCTCTCTCTCTCTCCCTCTCTCCCTCTCCCTCTTTTTTGATCGACGCCGTTTCTATGGCCACTACAAAGTTGAGGTTTATTGTCTGGAGCGGGCTTATATAGAGGGGGGGGCATGGAGCCCCGCAGCTAGAGCCTTTCCGCCGGTTTCAGAAGCAGCAGCAGCAGCGAGGAACGTCTCCACCTCGCGCCTTGACGAATGGTAAGCCTGCTTCCGACGGGGAGGACGAAGCGCAGATAACTGAGAAATGGGGGAAGGAAGGGAAGAGAAGGAAGGAAGGAGAAGGCTGGTCCTCCGCCTCTCAGGGGAGCCCTGGGCTGCTGGGTGCTGTCGGGCTCCCGCGGAGCTGTGCCGCCGTCTAACGCCTCTTGGTTTTCTCTCGCTCTCCGCAGGCCCAGCCGGACGGGGAAGCGCTCCCGGGCGCCCTGGATAAAGAAGAGGTGCGCTCGGGCGCCAGCACGCCCTCCACACCCTCCGTCTGCTCCCCACCATCCTCTGCCTCCTCCTCCTTGCCGTCGGGGGCCAAGAACGTCTGCTTCAGTTGCGGCATGGAGATTGTGGACCGGTACCTGCTCCAGGTAAAGGGCAGCCGCGTAGGGGGGAATGGTTGGTGGGCAGGTGTGTTGCGGGGCAGAGGCAGTGAAGGGACAGGGGTTTTCACCGCCAGACCCCTCAGCCCTCATCTCAGGTCCCTTTGCCTCTCCCCCCCCCCTCCTCGCAGGTGAACGACCTCACTTGGCACATGCGTTGCCTGGAATGCTCAGTGTGCCGGACCTCGCTTCGCCGGCAGCACACCTGCTACGTCAAGAACAAAGAAATCTATTGCAAAAGGGACTATTTCAGGTAGGTTCCAGGAGGCCGCGGGGATGGACGGAACTGTGGGACTGAGGGAGGGCGAATCCGGAGCGATTCCGCTTGCTTTGGAATTTCTTGGTTGCTGGATCAGCATGTTCTGGAAAGGTCTCCTGAACGCCCGGGCGGGTTTGCTCTGGATCACTTTTAAAGTAATGGTTTCATATGCAGCGCAGCGAAGTTTACTTGGGAGGAACTCGAGGTGGGCCTGGAGCTGTCAGAGAGAAATTATCTCAGCTTTGGATGCTGGAAGAGAACGGGAGTCTTGGGTTTCTTGTGGTGTTTTGCCCCGTAGCGTTCATACTCGATTTGCGGGATGCGGCTAATGATGCATTCACTGGTACCTAAAGGACTCGAACTGAACGTGTGAACAAATTATTAACTCAGGTGCAAATTGTTCAGTCTTCGGGTCTTTGCTCACCAAATCTTGGCAAAAAAGGTGTGGGGAGGTGACCCCTATATATATATATATATTTAGGAGCGCGCACCCAGTTAGGCAGGATTCCAAATTTGCTTGATTTTAATTTATACTGGTTCTTAATCCTGATTAATCCGAATTAAAAAAATTTAAAGTAAACTTTAAAACAGGCGTCCCAATCTCAAACCAGTTTCTTCCTTTAAGATTAGGATTTGGTAATGAAAACGAAGTCCCGCTCGGATTCCTGGCTAGGCGGAACTCCGGAGCGGAGGCGGGCGCTGGTTTTGGTTTGGAGCTGCCCGCCTACAACATCCTTTTTCTGGGGGGGGGGGCAACTCTGCGGGTCGGAAGCGGGTGCGCTTTGACAGCGGAGGCAGAAACGTCCACTTTTTGGCCTTATCCGGATTCAGCGCTCGGATTGTCTCCAGGTGTCTAGTTGTCCGCCCGGGCCAGAGATTTGGAGTTTGGAGTGAGCGAAGCGGGCAGCTGCACTTTCCTGTAGAAAAAAAGGGGGACAGCTAAATCCGAACCCGTCTCTTTCTTGAAGGGTTTTAGGGGGGGGCGTTCTAAAAATAGATAAAAGCGGAGAGACACCCCTCCAAGAGGTTGAATATGGATAGGTTATTCTGGGCAAGTGGGGGGGGGGATTCGAATTATACCTAGGGCACCTGAGAGCTTCCCAGGTCTGATCTGTGAACAGGCTGACCCCCGAGAGGCGAGCACTGGGGGGTGGGGTGCGTCCAGATTCGTTGACGGGGTTTCTCTCCCTTTCGCAGAAATTTACTGAGGAGGCTGTGAAGAATCAAGGGGCAGGGGGGTGGGCGCCGGGTCTCTGGGTCAGGGCCACCCCTTGCTCGGCGGACGAAGCCCCCTGTCTAAGGACTGCGGAAGAGACTTCCAGCGAAGTTGATCCGGTGCCTCTCAGCCCAGTGCTAGACTGGACAGGCCTCTGGGGCGAGGGGCGGAGCAGGAAATCTCCTGCAGCGGTGAAGCCAGCCAAGGCCAAAGGACAACAACGCCTCGTTTCCTCCCCCCCCCCCCACTGCCTCGACCGTTTTCTGTAGCTGAGAGAAGGACCCGCTCAAATAGTTTTAGTGAGGTTTTGTTTTGTTTGTATGTGTGGTGTTTTTTGTTTTATAAAAAAAACCCTACGTGCGCTTTTACCTAGTTTGGATTTGACGGGTCGCGCGCCGCGTTTGGAAGGGCCTTTGACCCCCGCCCGCCCGCTTTCTCAAACTGACCTACCCTTCCGCACAGTGGGTTTGCTTTATAATACTACGGTTTTTGAGAGGATAAATGAGATCAGGAGGGCTGGGCGATGTTCGGCATGGAAACGGGCGCCCTTCTGGAGTAAAGACAAAACGGCCGGCGCCTTTGCTTTGGCGCCCGGGACCCGCCGGGCTAAAGAGAGGAAGGGAGGCGTCGGCTGAGTGGCCCAGAATGCTCTGAATCCCGAACCCTTCGATGGCACTTGCTGAAATAATAATAGCAATAGTAATAGTAATAGTAATAGTAATAGTAATAGTAATAGTAATAGTAATAGTAATAGTAATAGTAATAGTAATAGTAATAGTAATAATATAATATAACATCTATTCGGGCTATAAAGCGGGATATATTTCAAATAAACATAAGAAGAACAGAAGTAGTGCCCGCTGGATCAGGCCAATGGTCCATCTGATATCTTTCAAAGTGTCCTTAAAATGCCTTTCAAATAAAACGGAATAAAGTCTTCTAGCCTACCCATTTTTGCGCGACGCTTCAAGGTAGCCAGGGAGCGTTGCGAACTATGGTAGTTTGCTTTGCTTTTTCTAAATAATGGTCGGCGAATTTTGTGACTTACTCCTGGAGCTGGAAGCGGACCCACCCAAGCAAACTCCGGGGTTTAAAGGCGCTGGATCAAAAAAGGAACCTAGGATTGCGGGCGGAAGGTGGGGACTGGGGGTGGGCGCTTGCCCTAGCCCCCGAGGGGAAGGCTCTTCGCATGGAATCGGGCCCTCCTAAAAGAAAGTCCTTCTTTGTCTATTCCTTGGCTTGGGACCCCGTTCTCTCCTCAGCGCCCTCCCGGCCTGCCATCAAGGAGGTCCGAGGTGGGCAAACCCTTTCTGGGGGCAGATGCTTCGAAAAAGGGGGAGAGGTCGCCCTCTCGCCAGGCGCTGCCCCCCTAATGCGCCTTGAGGCGGCCGCGCAACGCCAGGTTTCCTCGAGGGATGAAGGCGCCCTGGACGGCGCGCGTTGGGGGTCACCTTTTCTGGAAGGGGAAAAACGAAGCAGGCAAGCGCGTTGCTTGAAATCACAGCGCTGCGGAGCTGCCTGATTTTTAAACCTTTCCTTACCATGCCACCTAACCGAAAATAGTAGTAGTAGCAATAGTTGTTTTGTTTTATTGTTGTTCCCACAGTAGTTCTATCCACTGAAATGAATGGACGTGGCTAACGGGTTTCAGTTGTTTGAGCGGAGCAGAACAACTTATATGCAGTTGTTTTTCCTGTGACCGTTATTTTGTATTCAACGAATTTCTACTCAAAATGCAACCGCTGAGTCCATTCATATCAGTGGATCTACTCTGAGGGTGATTAGGACCGATGGCAACTTATCTGTTACTATTAATAACACAACACTAACATCTAGCCAAATTCTCGGGTTTTCGAAGTTCTCTTTCCAGCTGCGTTTCCTAAAATACAGCCTAGTCGAGTTCCCTGGGACTTACTTCCGCACGAGTGGGTGGGTGGATTGGGGTCTTCATCCCAACGTCCTTCTCAGTCTTTGGCATTTGCCACACCCCCCCCCCCCGTCGCCGCGTGTCTGAAATCTACGCCCCTGGACAACCCGCCCGCATTATAGCATTGCCCCGGATTAAAAAAGGAAAAGGAACCCCGCAAACCAAAGATACCCGAAAACGGGGTAGGGAGAACCAGAAGGAAAAACAAGAAAGAGGAAGCTAGGAATCGTTACGGTTTTGCGTTTGCAAACAAGCAATGTTGTGGCAAGATTTCGAGCCGAAATGGATTCGAAGCGAGTCCCGTTTGCTAGTTACGCAGCGCAAGTGCTTTCGGTTTTTAAAAACTCATACTAGCTAGGGTGAGAAATAATGGGGAGCGTGTGGTGGTTTAGGGTTTAGGAGATCTCCCCAAGCCGAGGCGGCGGCGGCGGCGGCGGGAAGATGGTGCTGAAATGTTTGGAGTGATTTAAGGAACCTGAATAAATGCGTCCCATTGCAAGACATCTCCCGCCGCCCCGCTTGCCCGCCCTGGGGAGGCTGACCTCGCCTGGCTGGGACAGTGTCTGCCCACCCGCAGTGCGGGGTAGTCTACCATGAATCCCCTCTCCCTCCCAGCAAAGGAACTTGCAAGCTGGAGGCTTGGTTCTGAGAGCTGCGGAGCGAGCAGTCTCTTCGGGGCGGAGGTCGGATCTTCGTTCCAATCTGGCTCTTTCCTTATCTCTAGATCCTTGCGCCGCGGTCCCGGCCAGAGATTTTATGAGAGACAGAGAGGATCTTAAGGCTGCGATCTTGCAAGGTTCACCCCCCCTACCTGGGAGTAAATCTCACTGGGGCACGGGGGAGTCGCCTATAAGTAAAAACCTGCGCGGGATTTGCGCTGTAAGGCTGTAAATTCTCGGGGTGTAAGAGAGGGGGGGGGGAATGCTCCATGGAGCGCAGCGGCTCTTGCTCCCGAGCAACCGCACCGAGAATCGCGCTGCGGATAAAGGAACATTCTTAAATTCAAGCGGTATGCGGAAAGAGATTTGCTCTTGAAGAGAACAAATACATAAATTGTAATAGAGGAAGCGGAGAGATTAGATAAAAGTTGAAAACCCCGCTTTTGTTCTTTAAAACGCTGCGCACCAGAGGGCGGCGAGCAGGTTTGAAAAATTCAGGTGATGCTCCGCCAACTCCGCTCCGGTCTTGGGCTTCGCCTTCATCATCTGACATTTTCCGGGACACCAAAATCCACGCCACATCTTGACTAAATGTGTCCCCTCCTCCCCACCCCAAAAGAAAAGGTCTAAATCAAAATCGAGATCTTGACAAGTTTTGGGGGGGGGGTATTAATTGGACGCTAAACACCCGCCCGCCCCCGAAAAACGACATCCTTCTGAAGCAAACTCTGCTTGACGCTCTTGCCGGGTGTCTCTGAATGGAGATTGCAGAGGGAGGGTCGCGATCAGACTCGCAGGAGAAGGGGCTATTTTTTAGAACTTTGATTGAAACTTCAAACACAGAGCAAAAGTCAGTTAAATACACAGCACCAATTTTCCAGTTATTTAATCCATAATTTATTTTTACTTTTAGCAGCCAAAGGAACTGTTATTTCCTCCTGCCGCCTTTCCTCACTTTCCCCGCAATAAACCGAGGGATCCACATCTACTGGTGATATCCAGAATAATATGTTCCTAATTATAATTTGAAATTCTTGCTGCGTTATCAAAGAAGATAAAAATTGAAACACTGAATTAAAATGACCATTCACTTATTTACACACATACTTACTAAGACCTAATGGCCATACACACACACACACACACACACACACACACACACCTACTTATAATTAATCTGAGCAAGTATTAATACTTGTTATTTCCCCCGTTTTAATATGCACATTTCTGAGTTAAGATGCTGCATGGAATGTGCTGTATACTTTGTTTTTACATTTATATATAACAATATATTCTTATATTATATATTATATTGAACACCCACACATACACTCTGCATAAACTACATTTTTTTAAAAGGTGAGAAGCAGCCTTCTGGCAACTTGAAGATGAGCCTACTTCGGGGTAGATGTTTTCTGTTCCTTGACTATTGGCATCAGAGCAAATCCAAGAGATGGTTACTTTCCAGCAACACACCTCCCCCATCTAACCTAATCTAGTATTTTCTCTATGCTTCCCAGACACTTAAAATGTTGCATTCCACTGTCAAGTTATTTCAAAGCCTATTTAATCTGTCACTTTCCTGCTCAGCCAGGCTCCCAAACGGAGCCAACGTTCAACGCAAATTCCCCTTCTGGGTGTTGCGGCATGGCTTGCATCTCCTCCCTGCTAGATGGTTTTAAAATGCAAAAGTGAGGCAAATAATTCATGTCTGATGGCAAGAGGATGCAATGACGCAAAAGGTATCACCACCAGTGTTACCAGATGCCACATTTGAAGTAGAAAGAGCACTGGGCATTGCCTAGGTGGATGACTGGGATGGTGAGGAAAGCAAGTCACAGCAAACTGCCTTAACCACGTAACACCAGTCCTGAGAGATCTGCATTGGCTCCCAGTCCATTTCCGAGCACAATTCAAAGTGTTGGTGCTGACCTTTAAAGCCCTAAACGGCCTCGGTCCAGTATACCTGAAGGAGCGTCTCCACCCCCATCGTTCTGCCCCGGACACTGAGGTCCAGCTCCGAGGGCCTTCTGGTGGTTCCCTCACTGCAAGAAGTGAGGTTAGAGGGAACCAGACAGAGGGCCTTCTGAGTAGTGGCACCTGCCCTGTGGAACGCCCTCCCATCCGATGTCAAGAAAATAAGCAGCTATCTTATTTTTAAAAGACATCTGAAGGCAGCCCTGTTCAGGGAAGTTTTTAATATTTAATGCTGTATTGTTTTTAACACTTGATTGGAAGCCGCCCAGAGTGGCTGGGGAAACTCGGCCAGATGGGCAGGGTATAAATAATAAATTATTATTATTATTATTTCACTCTTGGTCTATCTTGCTCAGCTTTGTCTGCACTGACTGGCAGCTGCTCTCCAGGGTTTCAGGCAGGGTTTTCCCTCATTCCTATGTGGAGATGCCATTGGGGATTGGGACCTTCTGCGTGCAAGGCAGGAGCTCTGCCACCGAGCGAAGGCCCTTCCTTGAAAGAGCTGCAAGGGAGGGAGAGGGGGGAGCTGAAGAACAGTCAATCAAGCAGAGGATGAGGAAGCCTTGAGAAATGGAAGGAGATGTTGTGGTGGGACCATCTGCCTTGGGAGCAGGGTGGGCTCTGTGCTATTGGAGGTATCTGAACAGAAGTTGGATGTCCAGCTGCCAGAGACGTTGTCCATTGCAGTTCCTGCTCTGAGCAGTGGGTTAGGCTAAGCGACCTCTGAGTTTATTTCAATTCTATTTCCAGTATGGGTAGTCGAACACTCGAAAGCATGCAACCCCACAAATGTTTTTACCTTGACTTTCCTCAAGGCTTTGTGGTGTCCCAAAGGGTTCAGCACGGCTGCCACCTATTGCAGGTGGGTAGTCTGCAAGCTGAGCCCCACTGACAATAACAGAACTTACTTCTGTGTAGAGACATATAGAATGGTACTATTGTTCTCTAGGGTGCTTTGCATGTGCAGAGGGCCAAGGCATTATTATAAGTGGTTTTTGTTTGCTCGAAGATCCCTTATCTTAGGGGGTCTGACATATGTAGGAGGCAGCATCCGTTTGCGGAGGGCAAAATGGAGCTGCAATTGAGATTTCAAGACGTTAGGCTGCTGGTTACATTTAAAAGACAAATAGATAATGATGCTGTTCTGTTTGTTTTAGGTGTTTAACATTTCTAATTTTATGTGATTTTGTTTATGAGATTTTGTGGTTGTTCTTTTACCATATTTTGGGGGTTTGAAATCTTATGAGAATAAGCTGCTTAGGAAGGATCTTTGTTTTTGAAAAGCAGAACGCAAGTTGAACCGCCCTGAGACCTCCGGGGATAGGGCAGAACAGTGGTGCCTCGGGTTACGAACTTAATTCGTTCCGGAGGTCCGTTCTTAACCCGAAACTGTTCTTCACCTGAAGCACCACTTTATCTAATGGGGCCTCCCGCTGTTCCCGCACTGCCGGAGCACGATTTCTGTTCTCATCCTGAAGCAAAGTTCTTAAACTGAAGCACTATTTCTGGGTTAGTGGAGGCTGTAACCTGAAGCGTATGTAACCTGAAGTGTATGTAACCTAAGGTACCACTGTATATAAATTCAATTAACAATAACAACAGCAATTGATGGTGGAGAGAATACAACCAGGCAGAGAGCACACTTGCACCTACCAGGGCCACAATTAAGGTGCAAGTTTACATGAGAATAAGCCCCACTGAACTCCTGAGGACTTGCTTCTGAGTAGACATTTAAAAGTTTGTGCTGGTAAGCTACTTGTTAGCTTGAAAATAAGGGGCTTCCCCAGCCACTCTGGGCGGCTTCCAAAAAATATTAAAATACTGTGATACATCAAACATTAAAAGCTTCCCTAAACAGGGCTGCCCTCAGATGTCTTCTAAAAGTCTGGTAGTTGTTGTTCTCTTTGACATCTGGTGGGAGGGCGTTCCACAGGGCGGGTGCCACTACCGAGAAGGCCCTCTGCCTGGTTCCCTGTAACTTGGCTTCTCGCAGCGAGGGAACTGCCAGAAGGCCCTCAGTGCTGGACCTCAGTGTCCAGGTAGAACGATGGGGGTGGAGACGCTCCTTCTGGTATACTGCACCGAGGTCGTTTAGCAAGTTCAAGTCCCATCAGTGTTGTGGAACTTCCACCTGTAAAGTGCATAGTTAATCTATGGAACTCACTCCCACCAGAGGATTAGACAAATTCATGGAGGAGAAGGCTACTTGTAGCTACTAGGCATGATGGCTCTGCTCTGTGTCCATAGATGGAGGCAGCCATGCTTCTGAATACCAGTTTCTGGAAACCGCGGGAGGGCAGAGTGCTGTTCTTGTGCTCGAATCCTGTTGGTTTCCCACAGGCTTCTGATGTGACCTTGTGAGAATGGGAAGTTGGACTAAATGGGCTACAGGGCTGACTGAGGAGGCTTTTATTATGCTCTTAAAAGGTTGCCACTGTTGCTTTTTACTTTGTCCTTTAAAACAAAAAAACTCAATGTCCTTCCTTCTACCAGGCAGATCCCTGGGTTGTTTTGGCCTGAAAGGTAAACTCTCTACTAGCTTTAGACACATACTGAGCTTGGCAAAGAGGTGAAAGGAGTGTGTTCTCTCTCTCTCTCAGAAAGCCTGTAATCAGAGGAGAAAATGTTAATTTTAGGACTATTCTGGGCACAGACGACTTGTGCTAACGAGACATAGAAAGCAAGGGAGGAGAATATTGACTTGGAAGATACATGTACCTGTACAATGTTAGGTACATACTTTTTAAAATGCAGATGTGGGAAATGTGAGTCTCTGTGTGCGTGCGGAACAAAGCACCATGTTTTAGAAACAGCCACAAATGGATGCGACGGCAGGAGTGTTTGAACCAGATTAGATGCACCCATGTATGCAGAGTGGAATACAAACTCATAGTGAAGGCGTGTATTATGAGGGCGGAGGCATCAGTTGCCGCCTGATTAAAAATATGCCTTAATTATATGGATTTGACTATTCATGCACCACAGCCCTGTGAAGTAGGCTAGCATAAAAATCCCTGCACCTCAGCTTGAGAAATCCTTTCCGTGGTGTGGGCTGCTGGCAGTTTCTCAGTAGGGAATGAAATGCGTTTCGGACTGTGCTTAAGGGGGGGGGGCGGCTATGTGGCCTTCCAGATGTTGCTGGACTCCAAATGCCATCACTCCTAGCCATCAGCCACATGTTGACTGAGGTCGTTGGAAGTCCAACAACATACGACGGGCCACAGATTTCCCCTTCCCTTTTGTAAGGCCTGACACTCACAACAGGCAATGAGGCTCTCAGCACTTGACTTAAATATGAGTGGTTTAAATTAAGCACATTCCACTGGGATTTGAAGCCTGAATGCAGACTGCAATTTAAACCTGAAAGTAGGAAGGCCTCCCCACTGGGGTTCAGTAGGGAGCACAGTACGCACTGCAGGGCTGCTGTTTGGACGGCTTTTATTGGGCTGCACAAGCACGGCAGCCTTTGTGTCTTCACTTTCTTGCTGCACATTCAAGTCATTTTGGACTTGGGCTTAATAATAATAATAGATTTTATTTATACCCCGCCCTCCCCAGCCAAGACCAGGCTCAGGGTGGCTAACACCAGATATAAAACAATTGATTGAAATACAACTTAAAAAACAAGATTAAAACACAACATTAAAATGCAGCCTCATTCAATGGAAACTCAAAAACGTTTTTGGGGATGAAAACGTCAAATCTTCACCAAGGCTAACTTTCCAGACTGGTCCTACATGGGCCAGAAAAAAGCCAGGGAAGTCCCCAAATAGAAGTTCCATCACAGAAGGAGAAAGAAAAAAGGAAAGAGGGGGAGGGGATCAAGTTGATCCCAAGCCAAAGGCCAGGCGGAACAACTCTGTCTTAGAGGCCCTGTGGAAAGAAATCAGATCCCGCAGGGCCCTGGTCTCATGAGGCAGAGCGTTCCACCAGGCCGGAGCCAGTGTTGAAAAGGCCCTGGCTCTGGTTGAGGCTAATCTGACTTCCCTAGGGCCCAGGACCTCCAGGGTGTTGCTATTTATGGACCTTAAGGTCCTCCGCGGGGCAGACGGGGAGAGTCTTAGACACAGTCCTCTTCTTCCACGTGTGGCAAGCCAGGCTGGCCTGCTGTTCATTCTGCTGAGTGGGGCTTGTGTTTTATGTGTGATTCTAAATGTTACTTTGTCGCCTTGATAACTTTGGTTTTAATTACCTTTCTTCTGTAGCATCCACCAATTTAGTCCTTACGGTATTTACTTACACCTCAAATTTAACTTAAACATTTTTCAAAAGAGGGTTTCTTATTATTTGTTTGATTATTATACCCTGCTTTTCCTACACAAAGTTGTACATTTCTTTGTCTGAATGGGCAGGTGATCTTATAAAAATACAGGTTTAAGTTAACTACTAAAAGCATGTTCCGAAAGCTCTTGTTCATTGAAAGAATATCATTTTTAAAGGTTTGACGTATTACTGGAACAGGGGACAGACAAACTAGAGTTAAAACAATGTATGTAAACCTGCCCTCCCTGATTAAAATGTGGCTCCCCAAATTAATCCACCAAGTAAGTCGGAAAATGCTTTGAGTCACTACTTAAAGTGGTTGTGTAGAACAATGATAAGTGTTGCAGGTCTATTCAAAAATCCTTTTTCGTCTCTCTGGTGCTGCTGGTGAGGACTCAAGCTTTCCCTGAGCCTGTTACAGCAATGAAAAATTAATTAATACCGTTCCTTTGTTTGTACAAGCATGCAAACAGGGCATCTCACAGCCAGCTTGCTGCATTCCCCATATGCAAGAAATTAGCACAGTCTTGGTTGTTCCTCCATCGCTTTCCCTGCTCCCCCCTCTTTCCAAATTGGCTTTGGGACTGTTCAGACACAACTCCTCACTTGCGTTTTTCAGATGCCGTTCTGCTCCGGTTGTCCCAGGCTGCATCAGAGCAATGGGGGATGGGGTCAGTGCCAACTTGGGTGATGTTCTCTGGGAACCACTTTATCTCCTTTGTGGCCAACGGTGGTGGTGAGGTTGGCTCAGGTTTTGCACGGGGTCCATCTCTGTGTTGGATATGAAGACGAGTGAGCTGATAGTGCCAAAGGTTGGCTAAAATCATTGGACCTGGCGCCTGGGAGCTTGATAGTCAAATGCCCTTTTGCTTTATCCTTAATATGCTGAGTACTGCTTTAGCTCTACAAAGCTGCAGAAGGAGAAGCAGTTAACCTCCAAAGTCTGCCCTCAGCACCACTGCAACATTTCAGAGCTGGGAATGGCACAATTCTGTTGGTGCAAAGTGGGTGCAAAGAGCCTGCAATAATTCGAGCGAATGAGCCAAGGGCCATGCTGAGGAGACAGGCCTCACCTCTGCCCCATTCTTCCTCCCTCCTTACAGGGCAGGTATCTATTACAGTGGTTCTCAAACCACTGTTGCCTGTGGACCACTTGAAAATGGTTGGAGGTCTCAACAGACTACTTAAGCCAGTGATGGCCAAACTCGGCCCTCCAGCTGTTTCGGGACTACAACTCCCATCATCCGTAGCCAACAGTACCAGTGGTCAGGGATGATGGGAATTGTAGTCCCAAAACAGCTGGAGGGCCAAGTTTAGCTATCGCTGACTTAAGCCTTTTTCCTCTCTTCCGCAAATCAAAGAACATGGAGTCCTCCAAGTAGCAATATTGGGATCTGTGCGTTTTAACTTGTTCATAAACCATCTAGTGTTAGGTGTGAACAGTGAGGTGGTCAAGTTCACTGATGACACTAAATTGTTCAGGGTCAATAAAACAGAGCTCTGAATTGCAATGAAATGCAATTCATTGTAAAAATGTGTAAAGTGATATATGTTGGCACAAAACCACCTTAATTTCACATATATGCTCATGGGGTATGAATTGGTGGTGATGGACCAGGAACCAAGATCTTGGGCTTGCTGTGGATAGCTCAGCAAAGATGTCCGCCCAGTGTGTGGCAGCCATGAAAAGCACAAATTATATGCTAGGGACCATTAGGAAAGGATCTGATACCATAATGCTATTATACAAATATATTTTGTGAGCACATTTGGAATATTGTGTTCAGTTCTGGTCACCTCACCTCAAAAAGGATATTGTACGGTTGGAAAAGGTTCAGAAAAGGGCAACCAAAATGATTGGGTGTGTGTGTGGAGGGATTCCCCCATGGGGATAGGTTGCAGCATTTGGGAATTTTTAGTTTAGAGAAAATGCAAGTAAGAGGTGACATGACAGAAGTTTATAAAATCATGCATGGAAGGGAGAAAGTAGACAGAGAAAAGTTTTTATCCCTCTCTTACAACACGAGAACTTGAGAGCATCCAATGAAATGGAATGTTGGAAGGTTCAGGGAGTCCTCCTTCATGCAGGAGTTAAACCATGAAACTCCCTCCCCCAGGAGGCAGGGAGGGCTTGGACAGCTTTAAAAGAGGATTGGACAAATTCATGGAGGAGGAAAAGGCAATCGATAAGCCAGAATGGCCATGCTCTGCTTCCATAGCAGTGCTTATGAATACCAGTTTCTGGGAAGCACAAGGGGGCTCATGTGCTCAGATCCTGCTCCCTGGTTTCTTACCACATCTGGTTGGCCACTGTGAGATCAGGATGCTGGGCTGGCACTTCTTATGTACTCATGCTCATCTGCAAGGAAGAAGGAAGGCAGCTCCCAGGATGACTCAAAGAATGAGCAAGACACGGATGGGTCATGGTGCAATGCCCCCTTACCTTGCAAAGGGAGGTAGATTCTCTGCCAGGAGAATGTTTTCAGTCCTTAGTATGGAACTGAAGGGGAGCAATTGTCTGCACTAGGTTAGGAGTTAGGTTCCCTCAAGTGGAATATTGAACTCCTGCCATGTTTCAGCTGGGAGGAGGGACAGGTGTATTTCCGCTGCACAGTGGAGAATGATCACCAGTGCACGTCACGAGAAGCAATGCACAACCCGTGGCAAACCTGTATCCCATTGTTGTTGGACTTCATTTCACAATGTCAGCCCTGACCAGCATGGCCAAGGATCAGGGATAATGGGAGCTGTGGCTTGTCAACATCTGGGCAGCCACATGTCCCCCTTCCCTGGTCTACGGTATAAATGAGAGCTGCTTTAAGCATCAACACTACCTACCTTTCGCCCTGAGGAACCTTGGGAATTGTAGCATTTCAAAAAGCTATGATTCCCAATGCTCTTTCCCAATGGCAGTGAAACAGTTTCAAGCATGACTGCGCTTTCTGAGGACCAGCTATACCCTCTGGTTCCTCCAGGTGGGAGTCATCTGGAGGAACAGGTGTGCTATATCTCTTTGTGGGACCAAGGTTTTGTTGCTACATTTATTTATTTATTTACTTATTTATCTGCCGCATTTGTAGCCCGCCTTTTTCTCAAAGGAGCTCAAGGTCGTGTACATTGTGTTCTCCCGCTTCTCACTTAATGGCCACAGCAACCCTGTGGGGTGGGCTAGGCTGAGGGGCAGTGGCTGGCCCAAGATCACACCCAGTGAGCTAATGGTGGTGAAGCAGAGATTCGAACCCTGGTCTCCCAGGTCCTAGTCTGGCACTCTTACCACTACACCACACTGGCTTTTGATTCACTGTCCCAGGGGATTCGCTTTCCTGAGGCTACTGTTTCAGCATTTCAGCCTGAAAGGTAATGTGACCCACTGGGCTGAGATTAGGGTTGCTGGTGTTGTACGAGAAGTTGCGCCAGCTTTTGCCGCAAGAGTGAGCAGGAGGCACCCAAAGCACTGCCAGCTTCTTCACTCTGTGTTTCTCTCTCCTTGCAGTCAGTTTGGTACAAAATGCGCCCGTTGCCGGAGGCAGATCTATGCCAGCGACTGGGTCAGGAGAGCCCGCGGCAACGCTTACCACCTGGCCTGCTTTGCCTGCTTCTCCTGCAAACGTCAGCTGTCAACCGGAGAGGAGTTTGGCCTGGTGGAGGAGAAAGTCCTGTGCCGGATTCACTACGACACCATGATCGAGAACCTCAAGCGCGCAGCAGAGAATGGTAGGTGGACACGCCCCCCCCCTGGGATCCTGCTTACCCCCTCTGTGAGACGGTAGGAGGTGTGATCCCTTCCCCTCAACCCTGGACTTATCCTGGTTGATGTCTCTCGACAGAAAAGCGCAGAGATGCAATGTCCTCCAAGCCCAAGCAGCTCAGAAAGGATAACTAAGCAGAGCGGAAATGTGTCGACTTCCGAAAATTGGCCTCCATGTGTTTCTAGGTGTTGAATATTCTCCAGATACGTGCTAGATATTTGCCGGAAGTTTACCAAATACTTGATCTCTATATTTGCAAGCTATTTTTTGTTGTTGTTGTTGTTCCGTTATTTCTTGCTCGACGATATCTGATGGGCAGCATGCAATGGCATTCAGTATCTGACAAGGGTTGCCATTTTCCATTTGGCGCTTACTATTCATTATTTATTTATTGCATTTATACCCCCACCCCCTTTTCTTCCAAGGGTCTCAAGATGGTCACATGTCCCCCCCCCCATTCTTCATGTAATCCCCACCACAGCCCTGTAGGTAGTTTAGGCTGAAAGAGGCAGCGACTGACTCCAAGGTCACACCCCGTGTCCTTCATAGCCAAGTGGGGATTTGAACCCAGGTCCGACTCTGGCACACTAACCACTGCACCACACTGGCTCTCCAAAACCCAAGTCACGAAGAGATGCCAGCCAGCCACTTTCATAGAGGAAGGCTTGCAGCTTAGTGGGTAATGCACCTGTCCTTCGTGCAGAAGGTCTTGAGACCAGTTCCTGGAATTCCTAGGGAGAGCTGGGAACTCTTAGGCCTCTCCCACTGTCATTTTGTGAAGGGTGCTGGCCCCACAGACCTACAGTTCCCAGCATGCTCAACAAACTACTGTTCCCAAGGTTCTCTGGGGAAGGTTCTCCCCATGGCTGTAAAAGGAGTATGAGAGTGCTTTAAATGTGTGGTTGGGATGTGGCCAAAGACTTCTGCCTGAAGCCCTGATGAGCTAAGGTGGACCATACTGGGCTAGTGGGACCAGGGATCTGACTTAGTATAGTTTTTTTATGTTCCTAGTGGGAAGTTTTCCTTGGAAGAATCATAGAATCATAGAACTATAGAGTTGGAAGGGACCCCAAGGGTCATCTAGTCCAACCCCCTGTGATGCAGGAAATCTTCTCACCCAATGTGGGGCTTCAACTCATGACCCTGAGGTTAACAGTCTCGTGCTCTACTGCATGGGTAGGCAAACTAAGGGGGCTGGATCTGGCCCAATCACCTTCTAAATCCAGCCCACGGATGGTCCGGGGATCAGCGTGTTTTTACATGAGTGGAATGTGTCCTTTTATTTCAAATGCATCTCTGGGTTATTTGTGGGGCATAGGAATGCGTTCATTTCTTTTCTTCAAAATATAGTCCAGCCCCCCACAAGGTCTGAGGGACAGTGGACCGGCCCCCTGCTGAAAAAGTTTGCTGACCCCTCTACTGGTTGAGCGATTCCAATGCAAGGCCCGGCTCAAAACATTTTGCCATCTGAGGCAAAGGACAAGATGGGAGAAATGGCCTCCTTCCAACAAACTCAGCTCTTGGGGAAACCAGCAATATCACAAGTGCTCCTGTAAAAGGAGGGGGGAAGGGGGGGAAGAGAGCAAGCACCTTCCTCCATGGAATCTGCCACTGCCAAGATGATACTAAGCAAAAGGGGCCAACAGCCCAATTCCTCCTGACCTACAGAGGCAGGCAGAATGATACGGAAATGGTTAAGTCTGACAGTTTTAGAGGATTGGTGAATATCCATTCCTGAGTTGGAACTAGGAACACACAACTGAGCACCTGCCTGTCAAAAGTTGGCACCACCTTCTGCCACTGCCAGAGGAACTGCGTGTGTCTGTGACAGACATCCCCTTGGAAATAAAGCTGCAATTGAAATTATTCAACTCCCATTGCAAAAGAGGTGAAATTCAGCCGAAAAGGCCACTTCCCCTGGCTTCTCCAGCCTCACTATAAGTTGCATTTTCAGCTGAATTTGGGGGAACCACTTGAAGCATCCGCTGTAGGGAGATATCTGCGTGGCTTTGGTGGGATTCGCTCCTTGCAAACAGTGGAAAGTCTGTAGATTTTGATCAGAAACCTGATTTGGAGTTGGAGAATTTCAGCTGCAACTGTAGCTGGGATTTTTAATCTGCTTCCAGAGCCAGTGTTCTTTTGAGATGGAAGGAGAAGTCTTCTTCCTCCCTGGAGCTCACACTTTCATGCCGTCTGCGTGCCTGAAGCCTACCCAGTGACGGATTTACGTATAAGCTAAACAAGCTATAGCTTAGGGCACCACTCTCTTGGGGGCCCCCTAAAAATTTAAAGAAAAACAACAACTGGGTGTACATTTCCAAAATATGAGATAAAAAAACAAATAAAATAAAACCTACATACAGTTAGAGCTTAATATACTTATTCTTAACTGTATTTCAGTTCAACAATTACCGTATTTTTCGCTCCATAAGACACACTTTTTTCTTCCTAAAAAGTAAGGGGAAATGTCTGTGTGTCGTATGGAGTGAATGCGTGGTCCCTGGAGCTGAATTGCCCAGGGGTGAAAAGCAGATCATGCTTTTTTTTTTTTAAAGAGGGAAGGGGGTGTTGAAACAAAGCTGCTGATCGGCAAGCGATTGGGGAGGGAGATAAGGGACAGTAGCAATAAAGGAGGCTGCCTGGGAGGGGGGAGGTAAAGACAATGAACTTGCAAGGAGAGGAGACAGGAAGGTTAAAGCAATGAGGAGAGAAATTAGAAGAAAAGGAGGAGCAAGAAAACCGCTCCAGCTAAGGAAAAGACACTAAGGCAAACAAGAGGGAGGGGTGTTGTTGAAAGGAAGCAGCAAGCGATCGGAAGATAAGGGACGCTAAAGATAAAGGAGGCTGCCTGGGAGGGGGAGGTAAAAGACCATGGATCCTCAGGATTTTTGCATTGGGTCACCCCAAAGTCACCATCGGATCGCATAGCATGTCCATGGCTACAGCCTGCACCAAAAGACACATGCACCCACTGTTCTCAGGATTTTTGCATTGGGCTACCCCAAACTCACCGTCAAATTATATGTCTGTGGCAACAGCATGAACCACAAAAATCATACATCCACGGTTTCGTTCAGAATATTTTTTTTCTTGTTTTCCTCCTTTAAAAACTAGGCGTGTCTTATGGAGCGAAAACTATGGCACTTTGATAAAAGACATACTTTGTTATGTGCAAATGGCTTTAGATACCTAATAGGTCCATAAATCAGCATATATTCAACACCAAAAACAGTGACAATTTGTTGTTGACAAAGGACAGCTGGACATCTAAAGGGCGCCATTATCTTCAGTAGCTCAGGGCCTCATCAAACCTAAATCTGGCCCTGAGCCTACCAGTGAGTCCCACCTGCGCTGTGATCAGTCAAATCAGTCTCTGGCAAACTGCAGGCAACCTCCCCTGACCCGCAGCAAGGCTTTCCAAGGGAAGTGCTTCCCATGAGCCCCGAGGAAGCATTTCTGCAGAGGAGCCATCCTTCTCAACAGCTCTGAGCTGCAAACTCACAAAGTGTCAGAATTCGGATACATGCCTGGAGCCTCAGCTACTCCTGCCATAGGACGGTTGCTGCTAATTCATGCCACACTTTTAAAAGCGCAGCATAAACATAGCACGATCTTTATATGCTTGTCATAAAGAACATCAGAAGATCCATTTGTGGCATCAGACCAACAGCCCATCTGGTCCGCCATCAAGTTTCCAACAGTGGCCAAACAGATGTGCATTCAGGAAGCCCAGAAGTGGGGCACAAAGGCTGCAACCCTCCCTACTATTTCCCTCCCACCAGCTGGCTTTCAGTGCTGTACCTGGAGCACATTTACCTGCAATGGCTAGCAGCCATGATAGACGTCCTTCATGAACTTCTCTTGCCCACTTATAAAGCCATCTAAGGCAATGACCACAATCTAATATTGTGGCAGTAAATTCCACGGGTTAATTATCCACTGTGTGGATTTATTTAGGTTGTTCTGATTTTTTTTTGCCAATCCATTTCAGTAGACACGTCTGAGTTTAGGGAGGTAGCTGGTGTCTCCAGACAGGGCTTGACAGTTCCCTGTCTGAATAACCACTGCCAACCTGCAGATGCAGCGGTTCTCCACCTGTGGGTCCCCAGATGTTGTTGGACTACATCTCCCATCATCCCTGAGCTCTGGCCTTGCTAGCTAGGGGTGATGGGAGTTGTAGTTCAACAACATCTGGGGACCCACAGGTTGAGAAAGGCTGCTGTAGTGTGTAGACAATACAGTCATACCTCAGGTTACGAACGCTGCAGGTTGCAGATCACGCCAAACCCAGCAGTCCCGTAACGGGTTACTTCTGGGTTTCGGCGCTCAAACATGTGCAGAAACACAAAATGACGTCACGCGCATGCTCAGGAGTGCTGAGTTGCATCATGCACGTGCGCAGATGCAGCGCTGCGGGTTGTGAACGCTGCGGGTTGCGAACGTGCCTCCCACGTGGATCATGTTTGCAACCCGAGGTATGACTGTACTGAACTAGATTGTTTGACGCAGTATAAGAGAGCTTCCTATGTTCTATGAAAGGTCAAGGGGAATGAATATCTTTCTTTCTACACAATTAATAATTTTATTCACCTCTCTCATGCACTTCCTTTCAATTCCCCGCTAAATTAATATTCCCTGTCCTGGTATCCCTTCCTCATAGGAGAGTGGCTCCAGCCCCTTGATCATTTTAGTTGCCCTCTGACAGCTTTACAAAACCGTTTTGAGACAGGCAGCAGAAACATGGCATTCCGAAATAAGCCACAGCACAATATTTCAGCATTTGAAATTTTATTTTCAACCCCTTTCTGACTGGCTCCTTGGAGGGGAGGCATCTTTTCACAGTTGCTTGCCACACACCAAGTCAACATTTTCACCAAGCTACCGTAGAATCATAGAACTGCAGATTGTGAAGGGACCCCAAGGGTCATCTAGTCCAACCCCCTGCAATGCAGGAATCACAGTTCAAGAATCCCTGGCAGATGTCCATCCAACCTCTGCTTAAAAACCTCCAATGAAGGAGACCCCACCACTGAGGTTCCCAGTCACCTCAGTGTCTCAGACTCTGTTGGTGCATGATATGCGAAGTTAGGGTTTGTGTATCAGCTGCCGTTGGAACTTACATTGAACACTCTCCCCTTTCTTTGCCCACCCACTCAGTGTGGAGATGTTCTTTTGGAGCTCCATGCAGATCTTTGGGGAACTCCACCGCTTGCCATCCTCCACTGCAACGGAGAACTACCCATTTGTCCCTCCTCTCTTCTTCTTCTCTGTTCTTTAATTACTCACCCAACCAGAAGAGGACCTGTACTCTTATCCACTGTAGAACTGTAGACATCTAATGAAGGTGGGCAGTCTGAAGATTCAGGAAGGATAAAATAGTGTCCTCCTCCATGCAGCACAAACTATGGAACCTGCTGCCCCAGGAGGCAGTGATGGCTTTGAAAGAGGACTGGACAAGTTAAGGGATGAGGAGAGGGCTATTGATGGCTGGCAGTCACCACGGCTTGGCTCTGCCTCTACAGTGGTTCTGAATACCAGCTGCTAGAAACCACAGGAGGGGAAGAGTGTGGCTCTTGTGCTCAGGTCCTGGTTTTGCACTGGGGGCCACTGTGAGAACAGGGTGCTGGACTGGATGGGACCCCTGTGGTCTGATCCAGCAAGAAGTTCTTATATTCTTTTTGCCCAACCTGGGGCTGGAACCCACAACCCTGGGACTGAGTTTCATTCTCTACCCATTGAGCTGTCAAAGAGTTTTTGGCTCCCAGTTGTTTAATGTGTAGCAAGAACTAAGTGCGCTCTATCCTCCTTAAGGAGCAAATCGTCATAACCAGGTTTGGATTCTTTTGTGAATGGATTGTGCACTCAGTTTAGTTCCAGTACTGAAAACAAATTGCTAGGCTTAAAGTACGTTCCAAGGCATCCTGTTCTTTCATTCTGTCTTTTCCACTAGATCTTGAGTTTCTAGTAAAGAAAAATGCAAAGTAAGTCTGACAAGCCTAAAGCCTGCTTGCCCATCTTCTACAGTGGAGATAAATGTAAATTCACTCATCTGTCAACTCCTTATTCTCTTTCAGTAAGCCTTTCACATCTCTGTAAACAGTCTTCCCAGATGCTCTCCTGCCTCTGTTTGCATACATTTTTTACTGTTTTTAGCAATATACTCTTTAGATCTGTATTCTGTGCTTGGACACTAGATCTGCAGGTATTTGAAGTACACGCAGCTGATATCTGTGTATGTACAGAGCCTTGTGCTCAATCCAATGGATTTTCTAGCTTTCCCACTTCTCAGAAGTTGCCGTACTATCTCAATGTTCATTTGTATCACCAGAGTATGTGCTTCTCCCTATTTGGACAGGACTTACACTTCCTGAAGCAAGCTCATTTGCCTTTTATAGCTTTCTTGACACTGCTTTTTAACCACACTTGCATTCTTTTGGATTGGTTCCATCTTTCTTAATCCATGGTGCACATTTCATGCAAGCTTCTATCACGGTGGTTTTAAATAACCACCGTGACCTCCTTGCCTCTTCCTTTTAACAAATCTTAACACTTATGATCTAGTTAGAGAGAGGAATGTTTTTCAACAAAGCATCTCACACAAGTCTTGAGCATGCCTTGTGATAGACACCAATATCCATGGATGATTGTCTCACAACAAAGAGAAAACATGAGATGGTGTGCTTGTGGATTGTGCAGAACTGCCTGTGAATCTGTGGCTGCACAGAACCTGTTTATGCAGTCATTTCCAGTGTGTGTGTGTGTGTGTGTGTGTGTGAGAGAGAGAGAGAGAGAGAGAGAGAGAGAGAGAGAGAGAGAACTTCATTAAGTAATCAAAATATTTTACAACAACACACAGAGGTAGGTGGTGACTTGCTATTATGGATCCACAGTACATGGTTGCATATGACAGTGGAACATGAAGTGGAACATTTCAATCTAAAGTAAGACAAGAAAATACGATTATTGTTCTTGCAGAATGGAGAGGGCTAGTAAGAATGCATATCGGTATGTAATCAGTACCATATAAAGCCAAATTTGGTGGGAACCTGCCAGTCATGACTTTGTTTCTTAATGTACATCAAAAACACCCACCACATGGCAGCACAGTCAATTGGCTTGGCAGGTGAAATACGCATTGAATGAGTCAACTTTTCTGAAATTGAAATATGTAGGGTCTTCTGAAACCAAATATGAAGGGGAAAGTGTGACGTATTTCTCCATCGCTGGGTAACAACAATCAATATATCCACAACCAACAAGCATATAATAAGAGTTTTACAAAGTAGTTCTGCATCATCAACCTTGAATACTGATAATACGAACATAGAGCCTGTGTTCTGTTATTATAGGAGGTTATGTGCTGGATACAAGATTCCGTGCTTATATGTGGGACCAGTTGTTTTGGGAATATGCACATGGGCTTCTCAGGACCCACACAATTCCCTTCTTCAAGACAGTGGATTTTCAGGCATTTGAACAAAGGAGGAAAGAGAACAGCACTCAATCGAGGGTCCCATGTGGTCCTCTTCAGCCCGGGTGCTTTCCTCCTCCTCCTCCTCCTCCAAATTAATGTGTGTGTGATTCCCAAGAGATAAAACTTTGCCCAAGTGCTAAGAAGTTGTCTGATTTTTCTTTTCTGAGAAAATGTGAGACTGGGGGTGGGGGCGGGGGAGAGGCGTATGTAACAGGCCATCTTGGGCTGCAGATGGAAACGATTTCAGAGAAGGGGAGAGATCTCAAAATGAAAATAATCCGTGTTTCTGTTTACAAGGTTTAAGCGAGGAGATGAAAACAAAATCAAACCAAGATGCAGGAGTGAGCTGGGAAGGGGGTGGGCGTCTGAGGCGCTCATTTGTGGCGTGTCCTGGGCTAGTGTGGTCCAGTGGCTTGTTAGCGGCTTAGACTTGGACCCGGGTTCAGGCGCTTTCTGGGCTAAGGAAGCTTGCTGGGTGGCCTTGCTCAAGCAAACAGGGATCTCCCTTGATCTTCAGCCTCTTGTTTGCAGAAGGGGGATCTGAGTGACTTACCTTACAGGTCAAGAAACAAAGAGTAAGGCTGTGCTACACTCCCAGTTACTGGGCATTCAACTGGGTTTTTAATCTGCCTTCACACGACATTATAATAAATACATCTGCAGCCTGTACTTTGTTATGAGATACTGCTACAGTGGACACTCGGGTTACGAACGTGATCTGTGCGGGAGACACGTCCGCAACCCGCAGCGCCCGCAACCCGCAATGGTGTGTCTGCGCATGCACGGGTTGCGATTCGGCATGTCTGCACATGCACAAAGCACAATTTAGCACTTCCATGCATGCGTGACTGCCGAGACCTGGAAGTAACCCGTTCCGGTACTTATGGGTTTTGGCGGTCCACAACCTGAAAAAACTCAACCTGAAGCGTCTATAACCCAAGGTATGACAGTATTTGATGCGGTTGGGTCTCAAATATGTGAAGGGCTGCCATATGGAAGATGGAGCAAGCTTGTTTTGTGCTGCTCTGGAGGGTATGACCCGAACCAATGGATTGAAACAGCCGGAAAGGAGATTCTGATTAACAGTAGGAAGATTAGGGCTGTTCAAGAGTGGAACAGACTCCCTCCAAAGGTGGGGACTCTCCTTCATTGGAGGTTTCTAAGCAGAGGTTGGATGGCTGTCATGGATTCTGTAGGCGTGATTCCTGCATACAGAGGATTGAGCTAGATCAGGGGTCAGCAAACTTACCGCACCTCGGGCAGGTGTCTCCAGCGTTGATTGCGTGGTGGGCTGGAGGGTAGGGGAGCGCATGCCCATATGCGTGTGCACAGGCTATTTCTGGTGCAATTCTGGGTCGGAAGAGCACTGGAATAACTTGTGAGCATGTGCACGGGCCTCCTCCGACCCGGATGTGCACCAGAAATAATGTATGCGCAAATAACGCTTGTGCATGTGCACAAGCTATTTCCAGTGCTCCTCCAACCCGGAAGTGGGCAGTCGTGCAGCGCACCATTAGTAAGAGCGGGCGGCAGCAGTAGGCAGTGGGGGTCACAGTGGGCCAGATAAACGAGTCCCTCGGGCCTTATCCGGCCCGCTGGCCTTAGTTTGGGGACCCCTGAGCTAGATCATGGGTAGACAAAGTAAGACCTGGGGGCTGGATCCGGCCCAATCGCCTTCTAAATCCAGCCTGCGGACAGTCCAGGAACCAGTGTGTTTTCACATGAGCAGAATGTGTCCTTTTATTTAAAATGCATCTCTGGGTTATTTGTGGGGCCTAGGAATCCGTCCATTTTCTCTCTCCAAAGTATAGTCTGCCCCCCCCCACAAGGTCTGAAGGACAGTGGACCGGTCCATGGCTGAAAAAGTTTGCTGACCCCTGAGCCAGCTGGCCCTCGGGGAACCCTTCTAACTATATAGTTCTATGATTATGTAAATGCGCTTCACACCCATTGGAGTCCTAAAGCTGTTTCTAATCGATCTCTAGCCAAGGCATGAACACCCCTGCATAGGGTAAAGGCATTACCACCTGTCAACACCCCCCCCCCCCAAATGTACACGAACAGTAATGAAACTGACACTAAGGAACCCATGCTGGTGTGAACAGCTGAGGGGAGAAAAAGCACTGGGCATAGCTGTCAACGTTTCCCTTTTTTAAAGGGAAATTCCCTTATTCCGAATAGGATTCCTCGCAAGAAAAGGGAAAAGTTGACAGCTATGGCACTGGGGGAAACACAAATTCTCTGCGCTCCAAGGCAGCAATTTGAACACACCCTAATAATGAGAGTGTGGTGCCATTCCCCTGAGTTTTGGGGATCAAATAGGTTTGGCACATAGGTCAGTATCAGGCCATGGCTGTACAGATGCCGGCAGCTCTCCCATCTCCTCTAGCAGGCCCATAGCAAGCAAGCAACAAAGCTGCAGGCATCTTGTCCTTAGAGGTCGCCAGGTTCAGACATGATGAGAGTCACATACAGGGCCAAGGTGAGGCATTCCATGTGAATTTTGTGGTGGTTTAAGAGCAGCACAATGGCAAGAATTCAGTTTATTTCACTGCCATGGAGTGGCGTGTACAGGCGCCTATTCTGTTTGGGTTTTTCCTCTTTTTGTCTTCTGCCGTGTTTTGCCCAAAATGTCTGGTGGTGTAGAAATGACAAAGGTTTTGCTGGCCCCCATTTCTAGTGAACAATGTCTACTTAGACACTAATGGGCTTTGGGATACCTCCCCCCCCCCACTTGAAATATATATAGTTGTTTTGTTTTGGGGATTGGGGGGGGGAGGGGGAGTTGGTTGGTTGTTCTTACTCCTGCTCAAGGACTAATGTGTAATTTCATCTGGGAGCTGGAAAGGAACTCCCTCTTTGCTTCAAAAGGGGATTCAAGAAATCACGGAGGACAGATCTGCCAGTGGCTATTATTAGGTATGGTGGCTAAATTGAGCCTCCATGTCCTGACGCAGTCTGCCTGTGAGTACTAGTGGCTGGGAAGCAACCGGGGGGGGGGGATGCATTTGTGTCTGGCTTGTGTCTCTCCACTAATTTGTCTAATCCTCTTTTCAAGCAATCCAAATTGCGTGGCCATCAGTCAGTTCCATAGTTTAACTGTGTGCTACGTGAAAAAGCACTTTCTGCCCTAAAATGCCCAGCATTCAATAATAATAATAATAATAATAATAATAATAATAATAATAATAATAATAAATTATTATTAATACCCCGCCCATCTGACTGAATCTCCCCAGCCACTCTGGGTGGCTGCCGACCAAATATCAAAAACAATACAGTGTCAGACATTAAAAACTTCCCTAAACGGGGCCGTCTTCAGGTGTCGTTTAAAAGTAAAATAGTTGTTTATTGCCTTGAGATCTGCTGGGAGGGCATTCCACAGGGCGGGTGCCACTACCGAGAAGGCCCTCTGCCTGGTTCCCTGTAATCTCACTTCTCACAGTGAGGGAACTGCCAGAAGACCCTCGGAGCTGGACCTCAGTGTCCAGGCAGAATGATGGGGGTGGAGACGCTCCTTCAGGTATACCAAGGCTGTTTAGGGCTTTCAAGGTCAGCACCAACACTTTGAATTCTACGGGACAAGCCATCCAGCTTGTTTCTAGTAATTTGAGAGAGGGACAAAATGCACCTCTCAGTCCATTTTCCCCAGCCTGTGCATGACTTTGTACACAAGCCTCAAATGTTGCTTCCTTTTGTCATCGTGACGAGTTCCTCTTCCGGTCCCTAGATATTTTTTGTTGCCCCCCTTTTTTTGTCCAGCTCTACAATGGTCTTTTTTGAGTTCTGGCAACCAGAACTCATAAACTGGGTTTATAGAAGACAATCTTACTCGGCTACGAGTGATCGCCAAAGAAGAAGATGATTCCAAGTTTTGTTGCGCCACCGATTTGTATAAAGCCCTGCCTGCGTCACACTCCCCTCCCTGCTCCTCTGCTGGCTGAATTTGTGTGGGGCTTTAGCCTGCCTCAACCAAAGTCCCAACTGATGCAGTCACTGCTTCGGCATTCTGTCTCTAGGCATCTGAAGCAAAGCCGTCCCAGTTTCAAGGTGCCGTTTGTGGCTCCCGCTGTCTGCATCACGGCCCAGGATAGGCCCTGCCCTGCCCTGCCAGCCCTTCCTGTGGCTCAGGATGCTGATTCCCCGAAGAGGGAGATGTCAGCTTGGAGGGCAGATGGTGGGCAGAGGCCAGGTGGCAGCTGTGGGTGGGGTGTGCCTTCCTGCTTGCTCCAGGGAGGGGACACGAAAAGCGCAAGCGGCAATTCCACTTGGCATGTACGTTTCCTCTGGGAATCACAAAGCGATTTCGCCTGTGTTGCAAGGCTTTTCTGGAGAAGGGAAAATAAACACATGTTGCTGAAGCTGAGCCCCATTAATCATCCTGCAACAACGAGTCAAACTGTTAAAAAAGAAGAAAATTCCTTCAGCTGGGGCCAAGATAATCACATCCCAAATCTTGCCTCCAAACTGAATATCTCGGAGGGTGAGGAGCCTGACCAAAGCTGCTGAAGGGTTCCCACAGTTGCTAGAGTCTCCGTCTGCGTTAAGACTCGAGTCCCTGTCATCACTCAGAAGATATGGCTAAACACAGGAATTAACCATTGTGACCCTGGAGTCGGTGGCTGCAAGAGCCACAGAATAAATGTGCTCACCCGTGCAAGGTGGTTTGAGCACAGAACGCCAATCCTGGCCCAACTGCACTGGCTGCCAGTCAGTTTCTGGGCCCAATCCGAAGTGCTGGGTTTGACCTACAAAGCCTTAAACAGCTCAGGACCACAATACCTCAAGAACCGCTTCTCCACATATGAACTGACCCAGACCCTAAGATCATCATCTGAGGCCCTCCTTTGTGTGCCTCCTCCATGAGAGGTCTGAAGGGTGGCAACATGAGAACAGGGCCTTTTCTGCAGTGGCTCCCCGTTTGTGGAATGCTCTCCCCAGGAAGGTTTGGCTGGCTCCTTTGTTACATATCTTTAGTTGCCAGGCAAAAACATTCTTCTTCTCCCAGACCTTTGGCTAATTAAACAATCTATAGTCTTTTGAACAGTGTGTGTGTAGGAGGAGGGTATTGTTTTTGCTTGTTACTATGTTGTGTATTTTTGTGCTTTTATATTGTAAACCGCCCTGTGATCATTGGATAAAGGGTGGTATGAAAATGTTGTTGTTGTAACTCCCAATGCAACTTATGCCTGTGGCTTCTGAAGCAGGGGCTTTCTCTCTCTTTGTGTGGGTATCTTTGGCACAGAATATTCTTGAGCATCCTATGTGTGGCTGAGGCAGTTGTGGAATGCTGATCAACAGTGCAGCTTCTGTGAGGAAAGTGAAAGGTCAATCTGACTGGTGGTGGGGGAACCACACAGAGCCTGCAAGGGATTGTGAGCTGTTGGACGTAAAAGAGGAGCTTAGGATCCTGGAGAAAGCATAAAGTTGAGGAGAGCTTGTGCTTGATAGCAGCTGATGTGGGAGTGCTGTGTTCTCGGCAACCCGCCATCTTGTCTTGAACATTGGGAAACAGGCCAACAATGAGCTGGACCTGGCTTTCATTAACAAACTGACGCTGGGTGGAAAAGGATCACCCATGCAGACCGGAGCAGCAAGGATATCCTTTCTCCACTTCTGTTTCTCTCATTAAAGCTGTTGTAGCTGCTGATGGGGAAATATGAGGAGGAAATGCCCAAATAAATGACTGGTGGGGGGCTGGTGGTGGAGGGGAAGGAACTGGATGGTCTAATAAGCTAGGTCTTTGGATCTGGTGGTAGGATCTGGTGATGACTGGGTGAGAATACGTGGTAGGTAGATATTCCATCTATATATACCCATTTAGGGCTGTGGTTAAGTGTGTTGCCCTAAGACCTGAGAAACCAGGGTTCAAATCCCCACTCAGCCATGGGGCTCACTGGGTGACCTTGGGGACCAGTCACTGTGTCTCAGCCCAACCGACCTCACAGGGTTGTTGTGGGGATTAAATGAGAAGGTCGGGACCATGTGCACCACCTTAAGCTCCTTGGAGGAAAAAGGTAGAATATAAATGCAATAAAATATAAGAAGAAGAAATAAAATAAAATAATAAAACCATAACGGGCTACCAGTACTTGTGCCCAGAACAGTTAGCAGTGTAGGAGTTGGTAAAGATGCACAAGTTTCCCAATCAAGGGCCTAGTCCTCATGAACAAGCTCAGGCTGAGAGAAGCGCTCAAAGCACACACACATAGCTTTGCCCAGGTACCTTGAAGCTTTTCAGACCCAGGAACCACTTTTAACCCAAACATGCATTTTGGGATCCATTTCTTAACATTTCACCATATAATTGCACAGTGGTATTGCTCCTGTTGTCACCTGCTTTGTATCAGGCCTCAGCCCACTAGTGCAATAGTGTGTGTGTGTGTGTGTGTGTGTGTGTGTGTGTGTGTGTGTGTTAAGAGGCAAGGGGGTGGCAGGGGGCACTGGAGGTGTAAATGAATATCAGACTTTGAAAAGCTGACGTCACCGGATCAAGTTCATCCATTTTGCCGAATGATTTTGAATAACAACAACAACAACAATTTATTATTTATACCCCGCCCATCTGGCTGAGTTTCCCCAGCCACTCTGGGCGGCTTCCAATCAAGTGTTAAAAACAATACAGCATTAAATATTAAAAACTTCCCTAAACAGGGCTGTCTTAAGATGTCTTTTAAAAAGAAGATAGCTGCTTATTTCCTTCACATCTGAAGGTAGGGCGTTCCACAGGGCAAGTGCCACTACCGAGAAGGCCCTCTGCCTGGTTCCCTGTAACCTCACTTCTCGCAGTGAGGGAACCGCCAGAAGGCCCTCGGTGAATAAATGTGCAATTAATCATTACTGTTTTGACTTTTATTGTGTTATTCTCCTCCTTACTTGGATTGTAAAAACCGCTGTTCTGAAAAATGTTTTTGGTGGGGTGCAGAAGGGCGGCACTGGGGATGAGCTTGTGGAACCGGGGGGGGGGGGGGGAGCAGCCTGAAAAAGTTTGGGAACTCCTGTACTCGTAGGTCCTGACCCACCAGCTGACCCACCAGCGTTCAGCCAATACGCCCCAGATTCACCCTTTGTTCTCTTGCAGGTAATGGCATCACACTGGAAGGGGCGGTCCCGTCTGAGCAAGACAGCCAGCCAAAACCAGCAAAGAGAGCGCGGACCTCCTTCACCGCAGAGCAGCTACAGGTAGAGAGCCGGGTGGGCTCTCTCAAGAGTGGTAGTGGGATGCAGGAAGAGGAGAATGCTGGCAACATGCCTGGGTTACTCTTGAGTATTGTCCTCCTCTTAGGTCATGCAAGCACAATTCGCTCAGGACAACAACCCAGATGCACAGACCCTTCAAAAGCTGGCAGACATGACAGGGCTGAGCAGGCGAGTGATACAGGTGAGGCTCTGAGCGCAGCACTGGTGGCCAAAAGGACTTGCCCTGTGGGCCACCAAAACCACCCGTCTGCATCAGACCAAAAGATCCATCTAGCCGAGCTCCTTGGTCTCTTACGCCAACCCGCAGGATGCCTACGGAAGCTTTGCAACCAGGTGCTATGGGCATCTCAGACCCTGTTTTTGTTTGGTTCCCTGAATTGTGGGTGGGGCGGGGTGGGGGTGAGGGGTTTGCCAACATTCCACAGAGGTGACAGTCTCAGAGTATTACCCAGAAACCGAGATGCTGTAAGGGAACTGAAAGGAGCAGGGTAGGGTGGAGGAAATGGTGCATACGAAGAGTATGCAAAGGACTGTGGAAGGAAAAGGTACAGGGAAGCTAGCAGTTTCATAGGATCATGGAGTTGGAAGGAACCCAAAGGCTCATCTAGTCCAATCCCTTGCACTGCAGGTTTGAGGAAGAGCTAGTGCAAATGTTAAGGAAAAGCATGGAGTGCAATAATAATAATAATAATAATAATAATAATAATAATAATAATAATAATAATTTGTACCCCACCCAACTGGCTGGGCTTCCCCAGCCACTCTGCTCAGCTTCCAACAAAGATTAAAAATACATTAAAATGTCAAACATTAAAAATTTCCCTGAACAGGGCCAGATGTCTTCTAAATGTCAGGTAGTTGTTTATCTCTTTGACATCTGATGGGAGGGCGTTCCACAGGGCGGGTGCCACCACCGAGAAGGCCCTCTGCCTGGTTCCCTGTAACTTGGCTTCTCGCAGTGAGGGAACCGCCAGAAGGCCCTCGGTGCTGGACCTCAGCGTCTGGGCAGCATGATGGGGGTGGAGACGCTCCATCAAGGATACTAGGCTGAGGCCAGTTTTAATCATAATCACAAACTCTCAGGACTGGGAAATATTTTAATGCTTCCCTGTGGCAAGAACTGTTTGTGCAGAGGATTCTAGCATGGCGGGGGGACCTTTCCCCCCAAAGAGCTAACTTTCCAAATGTAGGGTGTGTGCATGTATTTTAAACAGAAAGGGTGCATTCAAAAACATGACCCTCTCCAGCAGTATGAATTATGCCATTCCAGGTAAGCTGTACTGCAAGCTTTCCCAAAATTCTGAATTAGCTTGAAGGGGGAGGGAGGGGAGACTGTAAAATGTCCATGGGATGCTCTACTCAATAAACAAGGACGAAGGGCGGTGGAGGAAGAATGAGATGCTAAAATGTCTGATTTATTACTCATAAAATAATGTTTAATTGACCTGAAGTGGGTCTGCAGTAAGACACTCTGGCAATGGCTGTGGTGACAGAGGATGATAAGCCCAGCTCATCCATTCTGAAGCCGATATATCAGAGAAAGAGATGAACTGACCGCCTGGGTTACTTTCTCCAGTAGCCTTGCTGACATGTGACACTCTAGGGAGTTGGGCTAGATGACACTTTGACTTTGGACCCCTTCCAACTCTACACATCTATGATTCCATCTTGCAGACATCCTTTTTGCTATCAACCTGACTGCTCCCCAAGACCCCTCTTTTGCCCATCAATGGTATATATTTTTGCGCTTCTGTTTTCCTCTGCTGTATTCTCCACCAGGGTGAAACAGAAGCACCAGGAGTGGTATTCAACTCTTACTCAGAGCAGACCTACTGACCTTAATGGGCCATGTTCATTGAATTTAATAGATCTACTCTTGAGTACTAGGGACACGGGTGGTGCTGTGGTCTAAACCACACAGCCTTGGGCTTGCCGATCAGAAGGTTGGCGGTTCAAATCCCCACGACGGGGTGAGCTCCCGTTGCTCGGTCCCTGCTCCTGCCAACCTAGCAGTTCGAAAGCACGTCAATGTGCAAGTAGATAAATAGGTACCGCTCTGGCGGGAAGGTAAACGGTGTTTCTGTGCGCTGCTCTGCTCTGCTTCGCCAGAAGCGGCTTAGTCATGCTGGCCACATGACCCGGAAGCTGTACACCGGCTCCCTCGGCCTATAGAGCGGGATGAGCGTCGCAACCCCCGAGTCATCCGTGACTGGACCTAACGGTCAGGGGTCCCTTTACCTTTATCTTTACTCTTGAGTAAAACCTAGCAAGTTTTTGGGGTTTTTTTTACAAAATCAACACAGCTGTGCCTCCCTCTCAAAACGCCTCTTGCATTCCAGGTTTGGTTTCAGAACTGCAGAGCGCGCCATAAAAAGCACACGCCCCAACACACGGTGCCCCCATCTGGAGGCTCCCAGTCCCGCATCCCTTCGGTGTTGCCTGACGACATCCACTATTCCCCCTTCAGCAATCCTGAACGTGCAAGGATGGTGACCTTGCACAGCTACATAGAAAGTAAGTGTTGACAGCCGCGCTTAAAAACAGCGTAGTGGCTGAGAAAGCTGACGTAGCATGCCTTAGGTTGAAGTCTCATCACTGCAGGAATAGCCAGACAAACCTCTCTCTCTCTCTTTTTCTCTCTCTTTGCCTCAATCCTCCAGTTTGCATGATGGGGGCATCAGTACTGACCTATGCTGCAAGGTGGTGCAGGTGACACACCTTAAATATCAGGGCTGCAATCCTAAACACATGTGCTAGGAGTGGGTAACCTCCACCCCCTGTTAGCCTTGGCCTTATTTCACAGGGCGCTCAGATTCATCTCATGTGGGTGGCAAGTACGGAAAAAGGGAGGGAGGGAGGGGGAGAGAGAGAGAGAGAGAGAGAGAGAGAGAGAGAGAGAGAGAAGAGCTGCCCCCTTCTGCCTCTGACCCCAGGCACCAGTGACCCTAGGTCAGGCATAGGCAAATTCCGGCCCTCCAGATGTTTGGGACTACAATTCCCATCATCCCTAGCTAACAGGACCAGTGGTCAGGGATGATGGGAATTGTAGTCCCAAACATCTGGAGGGCCGGAGTTTGCCTATGCCTGCCCTGGGTCCTCACCAGTGCCAGCCTATGGTCCACAACCCCCAACAGACTGATTTATTTTAGCCCATATATCTATACTACAGTCATACCTCATGTTACGTTTGCTTCAGGTTGCGTCCCGCGGTGACCCGGAAGTAATGGAATGGGTTACTTCCGGGTTTCGCCCCGCACGCAGACGCGCAAAATGATGTCACATGCATGCGCAGAAGCAGCAAATTGTGACCCGCAGACGCGGGTTGCGTTCTTTTCAGGTTGCGAACGGGCCTCCGGAACGGATCCCGTTTGCAACCAGAGATACCACTGTACTTAATACATAAAATATCTCTAAGATGCTGGAAGATTCAGGATGGATAAGAGAAAGGACTCCTTTGCACAGAGCATGGTCCAACTGCGGAACTTTCCTCCCACAGGAGGCAGTGATGGCCACTAACTTAGAGGGCTTTAAAAGAGAACCAGGCAGATTTGTGGCAGAGGAGAGGGCTGTCCATGGTTACTAGCCGCCATGGCTTGGCTCGGCCTCCACAGGAGGGGAGAAAGTGCTCGTGTGCTCGGGCCCTGCTTGCAGACTTCCCACAGGCATCTGGGTGGCCACTGTGAGAACAGGAGGCCGGACTAGAAGGGCCCCCTTTGGCCTGATCCATCGGGGCTCTTCTTAGGTTCATTCATGGTGGTGTCAGTACTGTAGCTCCTTCTTGCCCTTCGAGAACTCTGAGCCTCTTGGCTCTCACTCATGGCTCTCACATCTCTTGGCAAAGAGGGTCTCCTCAACCTGCTGAGCTCACTCCAAAGAGAGTGTGGATCCTGAGAGAGAAAAAGATCACCCACCCCTAGACTAGGTAAGGAGCCCCACTGGATAAATTGGGATGAAGTTGTGAAGAAGGGTACAGAGGATTGTTGTGATCCAAGGTGTTGAGTGACCAAGAATCTCTCCATGAAACAAACCAACTGACCCTGTCAAAAGGATGGAATTTAAATGTGGAGGGAGGTGCTTTTGATGAGGATGAATCCCACCCCCCACCCCCGTTTGCTTCTTGGGTTTCCATAAGGCTTGCGTTGCTCCTCACAGGGATCTGAAATCCTGCTCTAATTTCACACAACTAAGCCAAGGTGCAGCTCAAGGTGCCCTCTGTTACCTGCCTTTCATGACCTCTCACATGTGGCAGCTGCAGAGGGACCATCATTGTGTATTTTGGGCACGACACATGTGCACAATGGCGTGAGGAGATAGCAACAGCTGGGACTCGAGTACCAGTTACCAGAACGTGCAGCAGAATGAGGTACTGAGGTGGGTGGTGGGTGGGAAAGATCACTTGGAGAGACTCAAGTTTGGCTACTGTTTGGTGCACAAATACAGGGTGAGTCCTCTAAAAGTGGCCCCGTGGATACAGAGCACACATGTTCCACGGGGCCTCTTTTAAAAAACTCGCCCTGTACTTTGAGATAAATATTCTGGGAGAATTGGGATACCAACCTTCCGAGAACAGAATACTTCACAGCGTCATGCTTTCTCCTTAAAGCCAATGTTTTTGTAGCTGGTGTTTCTCATGCCCTGTGGCTTCCTCTCCTTGCCCTCCGCTTGTGAAGCCAAGGGGCACAGAATTCTCAAAAGCACACCAGCAATGCTTTTTGTTTGATCACAAAAGAATAAGGCTGGAAGCTGCCTTCTCATTCACAGGTCAGGTACAGTGTGGACAGATGCATTGCCGCCTACCTTATGCTGCCCCTCCTGTGCATCTCAAAGCTGACATGGAAGGACCCCTGTCGAGTAGGGGGGAGAAGGTAAAGGTGGTCTCACTTCTGCAATAACCAGTGCTGCTTCCACACCTCCCACCCCACTGCCCCACCTCCACAATTCCGCAACACTATTCCCACAAAACCTGAATCCGATGCAAGAGAGCCACCCAGTCTAGCTAGAGCAGTGATGGCCAAACTTGGCCCTCCAGCTGTTTTGGGACTACAATTCCCATCATCCCTGACCACTGGTACGATTTCTTTGTGTATGGGGACGAATCCATAGCTTGGTCCTGGGGATTATGCTTTGTATGCAGGAGGCCACTGGTTCAATCTCCAAGATATTGGGTAGCAGGACTGGGAAAGGACCTCATTAGCTGAAGCCTTGGGAGAGTGGTTGTCAATTGGAATAAGAGGTCCTGGGCTCGGTGGAGCAGTGGTTTGTTCTGAGCTGCTCACTTCCTTGCCCAAGGGGTGAGATGCTCCAAGAGACAACACCAAATATTCCAAGACTTATGGAATATTTGCAACTCTTGCTTTGTTTTCAGATACGCAATCAGAGCACAAGTGGAGGCCAACAGCTGGTGCCTCCTGCAATGTGGCAGATCAGCTTCCTTGCATAAAATCCCCAAGGGCAGAGACCCTGAACCCCACCCCTACCCCTGCAGCCTTCAACAAGCTCTAAGCTTTGCTTCTTGTTGCCTCTACACACAGACACACGTGTGGCTCACGGCATATTTCTTTCCACATTTCATAGAATTGTAAGTTGGAAGGGACCCCCGGGGGTCATCTATTCCAACCCCTTCTATATTTGACAGCCTACCCGACTGCAGCTTTCTTCAACACTGGTGATGAGACAGCACTGCCACACTAAGTCCAGCAAGGTACTGGGAAGGGGAGAGGAGAGGAGAGGGGGAAAGGGCAGGCATGAAGCACACGGCTCTGCCCTCCAACCCATCATTGTCCGAGGCCACTGCTGCCTCCTGCCTTGTGGCTGGGCTTCCCCCTGCAAGCTGGCGTGGTGTCACCTTTCCCACGCACAGTCAATCTCACATATACTGTATTCCCAACCATCTCCCTGCTATCATCCTGGGCTACTATTCCACAACCTGCCTAAAAGAGGAGTGGCTGGACAGCACAGTATATTCACTTGGAGGCCCTCAACCAGTTTGGCACTGCCTTTCTTTAAGAGGAAGAGATGTTGCGGGGGAAGGCATTGCTGACAAGAAGCCTAGAGGGCTCAGGGTGACGTTGGGGAGCTCCCTATAACTCTTGAGTGGCTCAGGGGCACAAAGTGACCCTCTGTTGGCACTGTAGAGGCACTGTAGACTGGGGTGTGGAGAACCTTTCCCTTTTGTGTTGTTGCACAGGCCCCCACCATAGCTTTGGGTTCTCCAATTGTGTGTTGCTGAGTCCCTCTGTATGGCTTTCCTGACAGGTCATCCTCTTCCAGTACTGACTGCTCCTGCTCTTCGTGACGTCCCAGGGATACTTGGTGGTGGTGGCGGCGGCACTGAATCATACACACCAGCCAATCCACAGCAACTGCAGACCCTCATGCTGCGGTAACCCACCCGTGGTGGCACTCCTGATCCCCTTCCACGAATTCGGCACCTGAATCTCTACAGCTCTGCAGCACATTCCCGATGACCACTGAGCCCGTGACTTCCCTTGTGGAACTGTTTGGCTTTCAAAGACTTCAAGGCAGCACATCTCCCTGGCAGAAGCAACCAAGGACTTCAGTTCAGTAGAGTTTCAACAGCATGCACTGTGGACTTGTATCTTTCAATGCTTTTGGACTTGTATCTTTCAGTGCTTGTCATCAAATGCTTTACAACCACCTGGTCTTTGACCTTCCCTGTAGAGAACATGCCCACCTACTCCTTTGACAGGCAGGGGGTCTGCAGCTCTGAATACCAACATGGGCTATCTGTGCCAGGAGAGTTCTATCCAAGCGCCACACACACTTCCAACCCAGTCATCACCCAACATCAGGGTGTGTGTGTGTTTGTGGAATCAGTTCCCACAACTGTGGAATCAATTCCCAATTCCTAGGAGCCACAATGAAGTTGTCAGGGTCTAGGTCCCAGCACAGAACTGAGAAAATATTTGACTATTCCTTGGTGTCAGCACCAAACTTCTTAACAGCTGTGCAATGAACAGGTGCCTGGGATTCTTAGTGTTGCAAAAACTATTGATTTGTTTACCACTTGGGGGGCCTTGGCTAAAGTGTATTATACTACAGAAATAAATGGATAATTATGGTGATGATGAAACCTGGAATTTCAGCTTGATATCTCCTCCCCTATACAAAGCACAGTACTGTCTTACTCTGACTGGCAGCAGCTCTCCAAGGTCTCAAGCTCTGCTTCACCATAAATAGATGGCTGCTGGATGATGCATTGGTGCCAATGCAAACTAGCCCTCTGTCAAAAAAATTCATTGCCCTCCTGTAGATCCATTTTCCTCTTTTATCATCCATCCAAAATGTATGCAGTGCCAGAGCCACTCCTTGGGAACAAGTCCATGAGCAATTACTTACCACCCCTCCCAGTTAGAATTGATTGTTCCCTTAGCCTCCTTCCCTGAGGACTGCTTCTCCTGGGCAGCTGGCTCAAAAGGCAAAGGCACAGGTTCCCCTGTCACTGCAGTGTTGCCAAGCTGGGTTGGTCCACCATTTCAGTGGTTTTGATCTCTGTGGTTGAGGCTTTTACCAATACTCAGACGTGTCCTCCTTTTCCGGAATGGTTCCTGAGTTCCTGGTTGAGGACTGCAGTACTATTTGGGCGTGGCTGAAGCAGCTGCCTCCATGGTGGCCTTGCACCCAGAAGCCACAGATGTGCTGTTGGGGATGCAGGAATGCACAAGATCTTCATCCCCTCTGCTGGGAGGGGCGTATTGCCACTTGGGACTGCTCATGCGCCTTTGAAACCAAACATGAACACATTGCTCAATGTGGTAGCACTTGGTAACTGAGGGAAAAGAGACGGACTGTGCAACTCAGTCCTAAGCAGCCTTCCTCAGAAGCTCAACAGAGCTCTGCACTCTCCAGTAAGTGTGCAGAGAGTTGCAATCTTAAGAATGGATGCAGACCAGGCACACACAGCAGGCCTTCCTAGGATTTCCCATAACTATTCTTAAAACGTAAAAGCAGCTGCAAAGATGCAGACTGGATCAGGGCCAGTCTGGTGCTGGGCGAGCTTTTTTTTCCCCCATTAAAAAAACACAACAGCCTGCATTTTCTCAATTTAAATTGCCCCTCCCCCAAAGCTGCTATTGCTTATAGTAGAAAACATGCAGGCACACTATGTACGAGCGGCTAAGAGGTGAGGACTAGCCCAGTGCAGAAGAATGGACAGTTGCAGTCAACTGTTATATCTAGAGTGAGTATTGTAATCTTTCTCTCTCTCCCCCCCCCCCCCCGCCAATCCTATTCCTCATCTCTGCAGGAAGCCTTAGGCTGTGTTCCTTGCAAATCTCAGGAAGCAGCCAGGACCAGCTTTTTAAACTTGAGAAATCTTTTTGGCTCTGCCGTGCAAAAACTGGAAACAATTCATAATTAGTTAAATACCTATGGAAAATAAACGACTGTCCTGAGAATGCAACACATCCCCTAATTATTTTAGTCCACTGACTCTCGTTAGCCAATGTGTTTACACTGACTGATGGTGTTGGAAAAAGTCTTATGCTGGGTCCAAACAAACAAATCTGAGCAAAGACGCTCTTTGCATTCAGTTTGCTGACTCTGTAGTTGCCGAAAGTTTTACAGGGCAAGAAAGCCAATGTTCACCCTGATCCAACGGTTTTGATACGCATGCAGTGGCTTTGATGCTTGCAGATGAAGCTCCATGTAAGCTGCAGCTGCTCCATTTGTTTGGCTGTCACACTGAACTGAACAGGCAAGCCCTCTGCTCCCATGGAACTCGACATGATCACTGGAAGCCCTCTGGCGTCTTGGACTATGGGCAGCTACACTTTTGTAAGGTATTTACAAAACTGTTCCTGACTGTGCCTCTCTTCTGTCAAATCTTTTGGGCTAAAATTAATTGGAAGTCTTTTGAAATACTTGAATTTGAAGCATCGGTGCTACTTTCTTGCCTACCCCAGAGTCAGTGAGTTAAGTCCCCATTAGATTGGCCAATGATCCTATTTTAACGCAAGGCTGCACCAACGGACAGTGGCCTAGATGGGGCTGGATGCACTTCATACAAAGACAAAACTTGATATTGGGAATGGAACTCAGCTTTGTGTTGTTGTTTTTAATAAAAAAATGATATATAAAGTTTCTAGCCCTTAAGGCTAGAAATGTGGATATCTGGCAGAACTTTAGAAGGCAGGGCACATATTAGGAATGCTTCCCAGGAAGTAAGGAAGGCAAGACTTTCATGCATAGTCCTCCCCGCCCCCCTCCTTGGCAAAACCAGAATGAATCAGGCAAATTATGCTTGATTTGCATAACTGATGCAGGTTGAACCTGACATGGCTTCTTCAGAAGCCAGAGCTATGTCCCCTCCCTCCCTCCCTTCTTCTTTCTCTCTTTCTTGCTTTGATTAGCTTCACACTCCAGAACAAGGAGTGCCTAGGACTGTGGTGTGAACTGGGCAACAGGGGCTTCGGACACCAGTGATACCAGATAAAAGGGAGGTCTCACAAGGTGATGCTAGCTGCAGAAACTCAGCCAAGTTTTTCTTGAAAAAGAAGCAGATTGTTTTGTTTGTAGCATGTTGCAATTGTGCATGTCTTGGCTAAAAATACCCTTCTAAAGAGCAGGCAGTCAAGATCAATATTTATTTAAGAAGAGAGGGAAAATTGGGGGGGGGGTGTAAAGCACTTTTTAAATTGTAAAACCAATGTCTGTTTTGTTACCTACTTTTACTGTTGTGCTTTGTAAATGTCTTATTTGTGTAATAAATAAAGTTAACGCAAGTCGAAGTGCTGGCACTTACATCAAAGGAAACGGTGCAATTCCATTTTTCTTTTATTTCAGAAATGCTTCTGCAGCCCTAGAATTCCAAAGGCAGCCCGCCCCATCACCTTTGTTGAGAACACCGATGTTCGTGGCAAATGGGTTTCATTCTCCCCCTTTGCCAAACCAGTTATTAAAAACCGTCGCTCCTGAGCTCGCCGTTACAACAGCCAATTAATATCCAAGTGCAGGGGAAAGATCCACTGTAGCTTGTGGGTGGGTGTGCAACCGGTATATAATATGGTGTTGAGAGACGGCAAGGCAGCCTTTTGAGTTAATTCTTTTGTGCTCACTATATAGACTATAAAAAGCCTACCAGGTTGCACACCTTGTGGGAATATTATAGTAAATATAGGGTGATTATTTGCACAATTTCCTCTTAATGTTGCTGATGAAGTGAGGGGTTTACATCTTATTTGGTTAGCGAAGGTAACAAAAAACTACCCTAATGGAGAAATTATAGGTGCAGAGTCCTTGAGCAGGGAAGCAGAAGGCTTCAACGGGAAGTCTGTTTCTCTGTTTTCCTTAATGAGGTTTACTCCTTTGGCTTGAAACCAATGATCTCGTCCCAACCTTTCCGACAGGTCCTAACAATCCAGTCATGTTCATCATCATCTGAGGGGGTGAGAAACAAAAGAAGCATCAATAATGAGTCAATTCAGACTGCCCTCCTTGCCTTATTGGATGTCCCTTTTTGCCACATGGACAAAGGTGCATTTAAAAGGTGTTCCAATCAAAGATGTTCATTGTGTTCCTGTGATATGGGGGGAACAGTTCATGTTAGATGCTGGTAAGCATAAAAATAAGCACAGATCAGAGCCACAACAGTCCCTGAAACTTCTGAAGGTACAGGAAGGAAAAACACAGAAGAAAACAATTTCAGGTTATCACAAAACCTTTGTGACTCTTGCTACAATAAAAACAAAACCAGCATTTTGGGTGGCATGTAAAAATAGCTCACATTTACAAGGATTGTCAATTTGATATAATCTTTTTAAACTGCTCAATTCATTAATTTAAATCATTTTCCAGAGTGCCAAAATTTTGACACAGGTGCCTTTGTTCGGCATCCTCAAGCAAGTGCAAGATAATTTGATTAAATTGGCTTTCACCAACCTGGTGCCCCCAGATGTTTTGGACTACAAGTCCCATCAGCCCCAGCATTATACAGGCATGTTGGCTGGGGCTGATGAGAGATGTAGTCCAAAACACCTGGAAGACACCAGGTTGGCAAAGACTGGATTAAATCACTGAGATTTACCACACATTGTCAGAAGGAATACTTTAATTATTTTCATTCAAGCATTTTAAACTGGAAGGGTTTCAAAAAAGAAACTAGTGTCTTCAACACACCAGTTGGGATTGTTACACACAGATTAATTGGGCTCATCCACACTTTTGCTTGGCCCATATTTTGATAGTACTATGTACTGATTAATTCCTCTGAGTCCGAGAGCTTTTCTTGTCATTTTGTAGCTGTGCCTTATGAAAATCAGATCTTACCTGCTGATTCAGATCTTCTTAGATGCACGGAAAACCTGAAAAGAGATTTTGCTTAACCAAGCTTCAATTTAGTGGGTAAGATTGGATTTTAGCAGGCACAGTTGCATAATAACAAGAAAGCTCTTGGACCGGGGTGGGTGGGTGGTGGGCAGGAATTAAATGGCACACAAATACTGAGTCAAGCAGAAGTGTAGATGACCCCACTGACCAAAGTGTTAGTTGACGGATCTGCTTAACCCATTAAAGGTTAAAGCCCTACTGTTAGCATAAAATTATACCACCATCCCAGATCTATTGGCACTTAGGTCTTGTTGAAATCAGGGTTTTATTCTTCCCCTCCTCCTGCAAGAATCCTAGAGACAATATGTGTGACCTCATTCCTTGTTTCATCCCGTTATAAGCAGACCTTATTTTCATATTTGTGTGCAGCTGCAGCCAAATGCAATGCTATCGCTTCAGCTCAAAATGTGTTTTTCCTGTTCCATCAATTTCAACAGGATTTGTTTTCAAATAAGCATGCTTAGCACTGCAGCCTAAGCCAAAAACTGACATCTTAACCACCTTTGGGGCAAAAAGTTATTAAACGCAAGTTCGGTTGAAATTAATGGAAATAATGGTGCTCTCTTGCGGCCCCTATTCATTTTAGCAGGCTCAATCGGCATAACTGCCCAGCAGAATGCACCCTTTGAAAGTTGGCATTGGAGATTGCATTTCCCTATCCAAACCCTTGCTCCCTACCCCCTTGTTTAAGTAAACCCCATACCACAGCAAGCCAAATCGTCTTAAATTACGGCACTATTTGCCACGTCAGCATCCTGCCCTTCCTGCCAGGAGGCTCAGGGCTTTGCGTTTCTTTTCTCTCCTACAGCCCAGTGAGGAGGGCCAGGCTGGGAGTGAATGACTGGCCCAAGGTCACCCAGCGAGCTTTGCAGCTGAGCCAGGGACCTGAAGCCAGGCTTCTGTGGGTGCTGCTACAATCAATCCACTGAACCAAACTCCTTCAAAACCTCAGTGGCAAAGCACCTGCTTTGCCTGCAAAAGCCCCAAGCTCAATCCCTGGCAGGTAGGACTTGGAAAAACCTCCATCTGAAATCCTGGCAAGCCATTACCAGTCATAGAACCACAGAATTATGGAGTTGGAAGGAACCACAAGGGCTATCTAGTCCAATTCCTGCAATGCAGGCAACTTTTAGCCCAACATGGGGCTCGAATCCACGATCCTGAGATTAAGAGTCTCATGCTATACCAGTCATTGTAGACAATACAGAGCTAAGATGAATGAATGGTTGGACTCAGTATACTACAGCTTCCTCCAAAAAGGCTCAATTATTAAGTTGGGTGAAACATAGCATTGCTTTCTTTTCAAGTAAGGTACCTGCTCTGGCCTCCATGCTTGAAGGCATTATTTGCTGGCATAGGGCCTGATGCTCCCAGTTAGAAGATATTGAGTGGGAAAAGTCTCTGCTCAAGACCTAGCTAGCAGGACTCGTGGTCAGGGATGATAGGAGCTGCAGGCCAGCAACAGCTGGGGAACCAAGGTTGAGAAACACTGGATTACTCGATCACCCAAGGGCTGTAAATCACAGCTGAGGTTAAGCTTGTCTTTCAACTGCTTTCCAGACAGCTTGTGTGCACTGGTGTTTATTTGTAAGATGTGGGGTATCGCAAACCAGAGACATGCTTCAGATTTGGTAGATCCTGGAAGGCAAAGATGCGTCACATTTAAAGCCTGGGGAGCTGTTTCAGTCACCACGAATGGGAATGGTTCTTGACTGGCCAAAATGATGGAACACAAGGCATTTTCCAAGCTCCTCTGTTCTTGTGGTAGGATAAGTCTGGCCTCTCTCAATCCAAGAGTTGTGGTGAGGATCTATAAAAAATGTCCATGTCCAGTACCAGTTAGAATACCAGCTGAGGAAGTCAACAAGGTAGGGCTTGCGCCTTTGTGCTCCTGCAGGCACCGGACTAGGTAAAGGTAAAGGGACCCCTGACCATTAGGTCCAGTCGTGACCGACTCTGGGGTTGCAGCACTCATCTCGCTTTATTGGCCCAGGGAGCCAACGTACAGCTTCCGGGTCATGTGGCCAGCATGACTAAGTTGCTTCTGGCGAACCAGAGCAGTGCACGGAAACGCTGTTTACCTTCCCGCTGGAGCGGTACCTATTTATCTACTTGCACTTTGACATGCTTTCGAACTGCTAGGTTGGCAGGAGCTCACCCCATCACAGGGATTCAAACCGCTGACCTTCTGATCGGCAAGCCCTAGGCTCTGTGGTTTAACCCACAGTGCCACCCGCATCCTGGGCACCTGACTAGCCACTGTGCAAAACAGAATTTTGGACCAAATGGGCCTTTGGGGGTCTCTTCTTAGAATCACAGAATTGTAGAGTTGGAAGAGACCCTGAGGATCATCTAGTCCAACCCCCTTGCAAGGCAGGAATCTCAACTAAACCATCCAGGACAGATGGCCAGCCAACCTCTGCTTAAAAACCTCCAAGGAAGGAGAGTCCAAGACCTTCCAGGGGAGTCTGTTCCACTGTCAAACAGCTCTTACTGTCAGAACGTTATTATCACATACACTTTTAAGTTCCAACGCCCATGTATTTGGAAGAGAATCCATGACCAAATCTGTGCTGAATGACTTGGGACCATGACACCACAGGTCTGCAGGGCCCTGGCAGCTTGTGAAGAGGCTCAAACCTGTTGGAAACTAAAGAGTTAAAAGAGATGGGCTGAGCATACTACTTCTGCTACCCTAAAAGGAGGAGGCTGCCTGATAATCACTGTAGTTGCTGGGTATTTGAATCAGTGCAGCTGCAGCCTCTTCAGCAGTCACCCCTGAAACAAGACAAACTGGGTTTATTGTACTAAGCGAATGTTCAGGCTCCTCCTTGATTGTTCGTAATTGGCGGCCAGGGACTTAACAGCCTCTCGACCACCCTTTTTACACTTTACCTGACTGTGCAGCTAACAATTTAAATCACAGATGCCGATCTGGCTTGGCAGCAGCTGCTTGTTAACCACGCAGATCCCCTCGTGCCATCCCCGGCGGCTTCCATAACCCCACAACACCAGGGTGAGCATGGAGAGTTGTGTTTCATCCATATTTAAAGCAGAATTAAAGCCTGAAGTTTGATTAGTGCTCCCCAGACAGCAAGTTGTAATTACTTTTTTTTTTCGTTTTTGCAAAGGCAATTGTTGGGTTATATTAATGCGAACACCAAAGCACATCTTCACCTTCATATGTGATTTCCTCTGGGGTTTTTTTTTTTTTTAAATGTGGTGGCAGGGAGTCGGGGTGGGGAGAGAAAGAATACAAATACTCTTTAATCAACTGGAAATTATCACCCCGGCGCAATTAGGCAGCTCTCCACATTGTGGGTGAGAATCAAATCCACGCTTGCTCGTTTCATCTTTTAAAAGTTCTTTCTTTCTCCATTGTCCCCTTTTTGGTGGCCCCAGTTCATGGTGAAGTAGAAATCACTTAGACGGGGATGGGTGGGGGGCAGGGAAGGACTTCAGCGCATGAAGCAACAAAAGAAAGTTGCTCTCTGTAGAAAGGAGAAATGGGCCACCCAGGAACACTTAGCAATAAAAAGATAAAGCAATGGTGGATGTTCCAAGGCATTCTACACTAGCCCAGGAAGTATGACAGGTGTCAGCAGGCCAGGTGAAGATCTGCCCAGAATCCCTGGAAGCTGCATCCAAGCACCAGCTTCTCTCTGGGTCAGTTTTGTTTCCCTAAATCAAGCCATGGTCAAAGCACAATTTTGCAAGTAGGGCAGAAATGTCCCCTGCCTAATACCCTGGAGAGCTGCCGCCACTCAGCATTGACAGTACTGAGCCAGATGGATCAATGGCCTGACTTGAAATAAGGTAGGTTCATATGTCCTTATATTCTCTCTCCTACACCACCAACCATGGCGCCAGTCCCCGACTTCCTTGCCAACCCAACACTCAATTTTTACCTTGGTCGCTTGCTGCCTGCAGTACTTTTCCACCCTTGGGCTGGACACCTGGCCCCCAGAAGAGCTCAGGCTAACCTTAGGGATAAAAAGAAGTCCCCATGCTAGGGCGATCTTTGCAGCGGAGCACTTGCTCTGAATCAGTTCTCACGTGCATAAGAACAGCCCTCCTACGCAGGACCAAAGGTTCACCTCGTCCAGCATCTTGCCTTCCACAGTCACCAACCAGATCCTCCAGGAAGTTCACAAGCTAGGATTGAAAATGTATGATTGCATGATCATATGATATGCTACGGTATGATTGTATATGATTGCTTGTATGATATGATTATGTGACTGTGTGATAATGAATGTATGATATTCTGTTATATGGCAGTACAGTATGATATCCTGCCAACCTAGTAGTTTGAAAGCACGTCAAAGTGCAAGTAGATAAACAGGTACCGCTCCGGCAGGAAGGTAAATTCCGTGCACTGCTCTGGTTCGCCAGAAGCGGCTTAGTCATGCTGGCCACATGACCCAGAAGCTGTCTGCAGACAAACGCCGGCTCCCTTGGCCTATAGAGCGAGATGAGTGCGCAACCCCAGAGTCATCCGCGACTGGACCTAACAGTCAGGGGTACCTTTACCTTACAGTATGATATAGGACTGTATTATAGGATAAGATCTGTGATATGATATTATTATATATGCTATGGTTGTAGGGTATATGATTGAATAATATATATGATATGATTGTATGATACGATTGTATGACTCTAAATAGTGCTCACTAATGGTTCCTAGTCATCCTGGGAGAAAGTGGGGTGCTGCAGGGTTCTGTCCTGGGCCTGCTGTTGCTCAGTGTCTTTATAAATGACTTGGGTGAAGGAACTGAGGGGATGCTCATCCAACTTGCAGGTGACATCGTACTGGGAGAGATAGCTAATGCCGCAGAAGACAGAATTAGGATTCAAGATGACCTTAACAGACTGGAGAACTGGGCACAAGCTAACAAAATGAATTTCAACGGGGACAACTGCCACGTTCTGCACTTAGGCATCTAGAACCAGCTGTACAAATATAAGATGGCAAATGCTGGCTTGCCATTGGTACATGTGAAAAGGATCACAACGTGATGCAGCAGAAAAGAAAAAAAAGGGGGGGAAAGGAAGGGGGAAAAAACTAACGCTATTCTAGACCACATCAACCGAAGTACTGTATATTGTCCAGATCAAGGGAAGTAATAGTGCTGCTCTATTCTGCCTTGGTCAGAGTCAGACCACGCCTGCAGTCCAGTTCTGGGCACCACAATGTAAGGAGGATATTGACAAACTGGAACACGTGAAGAGGCGGGTGACCAAGTTGATCAAGGAAATCAGGCCTTATGAGGAATGGTGCAGGGAGTTGGGTATGTTTAGCCTGGATAAGAGCAGACTGAGGGGAGGTGGCCATCTTCAACTACCTAAAGAGCTGTCACATAAGATGGAGCAAATTCGTTTTCTCTTACTCCGGAGCGTGGCACCCAAACAAATGGATTCAAGTTACAAGAAAGGAGATTCTGAATAAACAGCAGGAAGACCTTTTGACAGTTTAAGAGCTGTTCAACAGTGGAGCAGACTCCCTCAGGAGGGGGTGGACTCTCTTTTCCTTGGAGGTTTTTAAGCAGAGGTTGGATGCGATCTGTCATGGGTGCTTTAGTTGAGATTCTGCATTGCAGGGGATTGGGCTAGATAACCCTCAGGTTCCCTTCCAGTTCTATGAGTCTATGAGCTGATTTGGAGTGGTACACTGCCTCTGAATCTGAAGGTTTTATCTAGCCATCATTTCCAAATTCTGTGGTCGGACCTCCATGAGTCTGTCAAATTCCCTTTCAAAACCATTTAAGCTTGGGGTCATTACCACACCTTGTGAATGTAAAGTTTGTAAGTTAATGATGCACTGTATGAAGAAGTTCTTTTGTCGTGGCTGTCTCTCCTGAACTGAGTGGCAATCAAGTCAACTGAGTGACTTCCTAAGCTATACTGCTATAGGGGGAAGGATGGAGAAGATACATTTCTCTGCTCCACGTATTAATTTACAAACCTCAATCATGCCCCCTCCCCCTTAACACTACTCAGGTTTTTTGTTAATTAAGAAGTCTACCTCTTCCCTAAGCTGCCCAAATAGGTCCTTGCACTATTAAGAAACGGTGGGGCCCCATCTGTGGCTTGCTTTTATAAGAGAAATGGGGTAAATGCGATCTGTACGAACCTGTAAAAATCCACGAACTTCCCTGTACCAGAAAGCATTTAAAAGCAAAATGCAAAATAGTGCATTTTTAAATAATGATTTTGGGAAATGTCCTGTGAAACTTCTTCACACTGGAGAAGCATGAAGACACTTCTCCAGCCCAGGGCCTTGCCTACTCATGGAAACCCCCCCCCCCCACTGTACTCCACTGCAACTTGGCTGACAAGCGGAAACTTTAAAATACTCAATTAACCTTCACCCCATAATGCTTTACTCTCTCATTTCCATTTAACTCATACAATTCCAAATTGCCCATTAAAAGGAAATTCCCAGCCTGGATGGCATTTTTTACACTTGTTAATGTTACACGACACATTTGCCCACAAGCTGTAAAGCAGCATGCATCACAATCTTCTCAGCATCTGCACTGGGAGAGCTAAAACCCAAACACTCCCTGTTATTCTTGGCAAGCTGAGGATTGGAACTTAAACCTTTGCAGGTTTCATAGCAGCAATTGTTTTAAGGTCCGGAAACCGGGAGAATTCAGATCTTGCCATCTTGCCCAGGACAGGCTCTTGGTCAACTGCGATTGGCAGCCGCTCCCCACGGCATCAGGCTGAGGTTGTTCCCAGCCCTGTTACCCAGTATCTTCATCAACATTATCATCATCATCATTTACAAACCACTTAATATGCAAACTCCCTAAGCAGTTTACATGAAACGCAGAAAGATAATTAAAAGAAGAATGTATATACAACATTTAAAACCAAAGATACAAAGGAATCCATCATTAAACCAGAGAAGCTATCAATAAAACATTGAGTTAAATACTGATAAATAATAGAACAGAACAATGTGATGAATTTTATAGGCCCAGGAATGCTTATTTAAACAGACGTCTTCAGGAGGTGTATAAAGCTTGCCACTGTTTCTGCTTCATGAACAGCACATGGGTGTTCTAGAGAATGGGTGGAATTCTGAGCACTGGCCATCTTGACTGGGGTGGATGTGAGTCCAACAACAGGTTGGGAGTCCACAGGTCCTCACTCTTGTGATTTAAAACATAAAACCAGCACCAGAATTTTGGGGGCTCTCAGACAAGGCATCCTCTGTGGAACCCCTAACCTAGAAGGTGCCTGCTTCGAAGAGATCTCTATGGATTATTTTGGGAAATGGTGGGTGGCTATCACCTCCATGGTGCACACTGGAGGTGTGGTGGGGAGATGCTTAAATTCCTCCCCTCCACATCTCCCCAGGGAGGCCTGCTTTGAAAATGGCTCAAATATATGTATTGCCAGGAAGATGTTGCTGAATTACAATTTCCATCAGCCCCAGAATGCATATTCAGTGGCCACATGTGTTGGGAGTCAGTTCAGCAACATTGCCATAGGAGATGAGTAGAAATGATGGCCAGGAGAGAAAGTTACAGGCGCTGTTATTTATTTAGAATACTTGTATCTATCCCCAGGAATCTCTGAAACTGCCTCACAGAAGGTTCTAACAATAAAAATCACTGTTAAGTCTGATATCAGGAACTGATATGCTGGTGCCAGGATTATTCAGGTGGCATTTCCTGCCCTCATCATTGAGCTTGTCCTTCGGTCTGTGCCTACTAGCAGCACTAAGGTCCTCTGGGGCAATAGAGTGGTGCTCAGCCCACAATGGAGACTAGCCTTCCCTTGTTGGCTGTTGCCAAGAGACAGCTCCCAAAGATATATTTTAAGGCAAGAGAGCACCATCCTCCACAGCTGCATTCCAGAGCTCTGGGGTGCTGTTTCTGGTAAGGTGCCTCAGCCCTATGGGTAAATGGCCCTTGGAATGGAGTTGCCACCCTGCTTGAGCGGGGAGGAGAGAGAAGAGAGAACAGCCTGGAAAGGGTTGCCTCTGTCAACTGCTGGAGGTTCCAGCTGAAGTACCTCTTCCTCTCTGCAGCTGACACCACAGAAACCCATCTTGCTCCTTGGAGTCAAATGACTGCTGAAGACAGCAACACGAAAAGACAAGAGGAGATCAAATGCTGGGTTTCTGTTCCCCCAGTTCAGAACTGTTGCTTCAGCAGTGAGCTCTGACAATGGGTCAAGACAAAGTAAAGGGAGTTCTTCCTACTAATGAAACTTTCTTTAAATCCTAGGAGTAGACAGATTTTTTGCATTCATATATTTATATGGTACAACTCCATGGTCATTTTTTAAAACTCAGGAGATGATTCATCAGCATGCTTAGATGGGCTGTGATCTTAAATGTTGCTTTGTTTCTTATATAAAATGCTCTGCATTTAGGAAAAATTACAAAAAAGGTTCCATTTCTGGTTAAAGGGTTTCGAGTTACCCCTGCTGAGCCTTGGAGAAATGCTGGCAGTTGGAGCAGGGAGTTCTGTGTGGAAAGTCTGAAGCTCCTGTCATTGCTATAAGGTCAGCCATTAATCTCTCATGTTGTGACTGGGCAGTATGGCCCAGGATGCAGGGTGTTCAACAGCAGCTTTCACCAAACTGGTGCCCCTCAACTGCTTTGGACTTTCAACTTGTAGTCCAAGATGCCCAACCTGGCTGGGCCTGCTGGGAGCTGTAGTCCAAAACCTGTAGTCCCAGGTTCAGTCTCCAGCTCCTCCAATGAAAGCCAGTGTAGCACAGTGGTTAGAGTGCTGGACTAGGGCCTGGAAGACCAGGGTTCGAATCCCCACTTGGCCAGGCACACACTCTTAGCCTAAGCTACCTCACAGGGTTATTGTGGGGATAAAATAGGGAGGGTATTTAGAAGAGTGTGGTGTTTATGCCACCTTGAAGTCTTTGGAGAAAGGGTGGGATATAAATCTAATAATAAATAAATACAGGATCAGCAGTAAGAAATGGGAGAGACCTTTATCTGCCTGAGGCTCTAGAGAGCCACTGCCAATCACAGCAATGGGCAATAAAGCAGCTGCCCACATCCCAAAACCACCAAGCGGCGCTTCCAAGCATTAGGTTTATGTATCGAACTGTATGGCAATATTTTTGACATTCCCAGCCAAAGCAGAAAAATGATCAATAAATGGGCAGCAAACTATAGCATGTTAAAAACAAGAACAACCCACGTCCCATCTACCTCTCCTCTGCTCACGTAGCTATGTGATGGAAAACCAGCAAAACAATTGGCACAATTTGGTTTTGTTCCATGCTCAGGAGCAGAGACTAAAAGTGCTCACAATTAATTTCTGCAAAAGCTGAACATTCTTGCAAACAGGTCTGGCGCCCGTTCCTTTGAAGAATACACTGATTACCAACAATTTCTCAGGGCCTGCCACAAACATTATGTCTTTTGTCATGTGAAAAAAAAAGCAAAATCAACCATCTGGCAAATGCCCCAGAGCTAAAATCTTTCACACGGCTTGTAATTCACAATGATTATATATACAAAAGCAAGTAAGAGTTATAGTATAGCATTTTTTTTAAAAAAAAAATCAAATAAAAATAAGCAGTGAAGAACTTGAGGTGATTGATCAAAAACCCAGTGTATTTCATTTGCAAAGTGTCTAAATAACCATATTTATTTTTTTGTTTTTTAATGCATTCCTTTTTTTCATTCCTGGAGAGCTGTCAAAGGAGTTCACATTTGTAGGAGTCGGACCTCCTCTGAATTTGGAACAGCAATGAAGAAAAAAGGCAACTGGCATATAAATGACTAAATTGTCCTGTGTTTCAAGGGCCACTTTGCACGCTCTGCTTTCTAAAGGCACAGGTGTGCTCTCAGGAGCCGCTGGAGGGAGGGGAGGCACGTGCCAGTGCAGGCAAGGCAGGAACAGGGGCTCAGCCTTCGTGCCGCCTATGCATGGGACTGAAATGAAAGGCCTGGAGTGTACAGTTTGCGGTTACGTGCAAACTGGACCAACATGGGAGGGTGAGAGAAAGTAGTATAATGGAAGGACATTCACACACAGCAGGTGCTCTTTTTACAAGAAGGGTCATATTTAAGCTGCAGAGGTTTGCCTGGAGAAGGTCCCAGGTTCAGCCCCCCAGCTACTCTTCAGGTAGGGCTGGGAATGTGACCTCCTGGACACCTTGGAAATCAGCTTCTAGTCAGTTAGCAATAGATGGACTGGTGGTCTGACCATGTATGAGCAGCTTCCCATACTCCTTTCAGCCTTTCAGGTATGCAGGTTCTGAGATTCTCATACACTCTTCACTCCAAAAAGCCTCTTTACCTCAGCCTCTGATTCTTCCACCTATCACCTTCACAGGCTCCCATTTCTCAAGCACAAGGCTTCCTCAGCCTCTATCCCTGCATGTTCTGCATTGCCACTTAGCTGCATCCTGTTACCAAAAAGCAAACAACCTCTCAATTTTCTGACTCTGCCCTCCTTCCTGATACCAATACCCAGATCCTTCTCTCCTGAATTCCTTTGTGCAACTTTTCATCCTGACCTAACAAAACTCCTCCGGCTCTCGTAGGAGCTGAGCTACATTGCTTGGTCAGCAGTCAAAATATTGAACGTTCTTCCCCAGCTGTTAGAACATTTGTGAACATTCTGTGACCTCAAAGTATCTATCACACCCTGGCTCCTGCCATTCGGAAAGGGACCTAAGGCCACTGGGAGGCTGCACGTGCTGCCTCCCAGGAAAAACATCAAGGAATGGAGCAAAGCCTGGCCTTGCCAATCAGCCAAAGAAGCAGCTATAGGGAAACTGCTTCCTGCTCCTCTCCAGTTGCCTTTCCTTGTTTTTCTGGTTTTAAAGCCTTATGGCAGGGCCTGTCTTTTCCTTCTCCCTGCCTTTGTTTTAGTGATGTGACCTGCTTTGGGAGACAATAATGGACTGAAAAGCAGAACAAAAATATAGCAAATAATGAAACCCATCTATCTACCTATATATGATGGTACTGAGCAGCACTGAAGACCCATTCAGGACTTGTTTCCCCCTCTTTAGAATCTCACTTCTCACCTTTGCAGGGTCTCCTATCCCAACGTTTGTGATCTCAAGTTGGCAGAGGAAAGAGGAAGAAAGCATGAGGCTAAGAAAAAGCTGATCTCGAGCCCAGCTCTTTAGGAAAACGGCATAATTTAAGCAAGCCCACCAGGGTTTTGCCAAAGGTTTCTGAATGTTTCCTGCCATCTGCTTTTGATGCTTCCAGGACCTGGCCAGCAGCCTGACGGGGTTTTCCTGCCTTTCCTGTAAAGAAGCAGTCCTGGATCTGTTCCCTCTCGCTCCCGACCACTTCCTTGGCTTCTTTCGCACACGGCCTGGCTATTTACCCGCCTATTTTGTCACCTCTGTGGCCTTGAGCCTTGAACGACTTCTCTTGGGGCTACTGGAGTTCCTCTGATGTCAGGCAAGCCCTGGCTCTTTCAATTGTGTTGGTGCCCTTAAAGGAAGGGATGGACTCCTGAGCTGCATCCCATCTTCACACCCATGTCCTCAAAGCAAAAAGAGCCTGGGGGCCCTCCTGGACACTCGGCAGACAATTGCTTTGCAAAACGGGACATATACAATGGGCCATTTAATCGGGGCTGATACTGTTGTAAGTTTATAGTAATAAAGTGTAACAAAGGAGAGTTCAAAGCGGAGATTAAAAAAAAAAGGAATTCCTAGGCGTTCCCGCCTGGGTTGATCTGTCTAGGTTCCTGTGTTTTTGGAAAGCGTGTGCTTATCATATGCATCAGCAGAGCCACCGCATTCCAGTATTTTGGGCTAGTGCCACCAGGAGCCATTTAGATCTGCTCGTGCTTAGCGGCTGGACGTAGAGATTACGCCACAAACTCCACACTTATTCCCTGCTCCCTGCCTCACCCACTACAAAGGCCACTAAGATAAGGTTGCCAGATTTTTTTCAATGAATCCGGGGACACTTTTCAACCTCAATAGGAATGATAGGATTTTGTATGGGGACTGATTTGTAAATCCGGGGACTGTCCCCAGGAAACGGGGAGGTCTGGTAACTTTACACTAACAGCTGTGTGGTGTAGTGAGTAGAGACCCAGGCTCAAACCTTTGCTTAGCCATGAAGCTAATTGAGGGAAACCCTTTAAGACAAGCCTAGTGGGTGGGAGGCTGTTGAGAAAATTATGGGGAAATCCTAAATATATTAACACTGTATACAACTTTTTTTTTACCCCTGTACCATTATGCCTTATTTGGAAAATTTAACAGTATTCTTATCCTCAGCCTTATCAGAAAAACAATCCTTTACTCACTCCCCAAATTATTAATTCAAACTCAACCATAACATTGAACAGGAGATTGAAAAACTATAATATACATTACTTATTATTTATTAATTTATTGCTCTTATTAGTTGTTTTCTTTATAAGTGGTAACCCAAAGAGACTTACAAAATAATGTATTAGGGATGCATCCTCTAGATTGGCAATACTGAATGAAGCTTATCTGTTTCTTCATAAATAAATATTGTATTTGTGCTTGCTTACTCCTTAAATAACAAGCCAATTTTGCCATAAGAGCATATTCCCAGACTTTTTCATGCCAATCAATTACTGGGTGTATAGATGATTGTCTTCACTTCTTTGCATAAATTACTGTATATGCTGTTAACATATACAAAACAAATTCCTTCTGTTGTGGCCTTCCTGACTCTTACATAATTTAATAAAAGCAGAACAGGATGATGGGGAATTTCATATCCTAAAATTTCAATAATTTTTTACTTCTAATTCCCTCCCCTTCCCTAACCATCTAGACTACAGGAAGACATGGCTGCCATGTCTTTGTAGTTCCAGCCTGACCTCTTATCTTGAAGTTCAAGAAAGAAGTGTGAGGAGCAGCAGGAAGCTGTAAAGTAGAGTGCAACCTAAGACACATTGGTCTAACAAGAAGAGATGTAGAGCCGGCTGTCTTAAAACCCGTATGCTCAAACGTCCAACAAACCATATGTTCCTTTACCTGCTCTTTACTCTGTATCAAATTTAACTGATTAGTTTTTTGCTTTTATATGGCTTTTATATTTTATTATTAGTTTCTCAAATTCAGTTTGTTCTTGTACGTGCCTTCTACCAGGGCCAGCTCACCCACGAGGCAAGGTGAGGCAACACCCTTGGGTGTCAGGACCCATAGGTGCAGCAGATCCGGCCTTCAAGGAACACATCACCTGCTACCACACACTCCTTGCAGGCCGGATCTGCCACCTCCTTAGCAGCGCACCCATCTTCAATGCTGCCTCTGCAGCAGCCCAGTGAATAGGAGGCGCTGTTGGTCTCCTCCCACCCCTAGGGAAGAAATGGTGGGAGCTGCCCTCTGGGGTCTCCTGGAATTTGCACCTGCCAAGCGTGATTCTGAGCAGGCCCCTCTCTGCTCTACAACAGCCTGTGATTCCCATCTCAACCGCCAGATAAGGTTGATCGCCTTGTTCCTGATGCAGATTCTCACTCACCCCTTCTTCCCTGGTGGGGGGTTTGCATCAGGTGCCAAAATGTTTTGGGCCAGCCTTGCCTTCCACTGAGTCTGATATTCCTGCACACATGATCTGTTCATAAAATGGCAGAATTCTATTTTGCAATTTCCTCTGAATTTCTAAGAAAGAAACAATTGAACCCCAAATTTTATATTGCATGCTCCCAAGGTCACCCCCCCCCCATTTCCATAGCTGACATCTTTGTTGCAAGTCCTGAATCCTTGTAACTGAAATTGCCTCTGATGGTGAAGGTTTAGGATTCAATAACTAGACTATTAGAAGTACATCGTAAGTACACAAATATTGTATTGCAGATCTGATTGACAAAGCCATACCTGCATTCCTCAGAAACCGGTGGTGGTAATCAACAACCACTCTGGTTTTGGGGTTATAGAAGCCGTCACCACAGTCATAGCAGCCTGCTGGGATGACCCGAGGAGGATCCAGGTTTGTAAGCTGGGAAATGCCTTAAAATTGAAAACAGGCTGATATCAGCATAAGAAGAAGTCACTTAAAATATCCAGGTCTTTAAAGAGAATAGCCAATAAATAATCACTTATATTGGGGGATATGATATCATCTTGATCCAAAGCTTCAAGGGACTCCCATGTACATGCCTTGTGAGCAAAGGCTATGCATTCATTTTAATACTGAAGAAAAGCCCTCTGCATCCCACCTAGGCATCAGGTCTGTGGGGTCAGGGCACAATAGCCAATGAAAACACAGCAGTAGGTGACAGCAGCCAACGTGGGCAGTGGAACCAGGTATGGGAGCAAATAGCAACGAAGAGGAAGGAAGCAGAAGCTATTTGTTAGCTGCTGCCAACCCCAGCAGGTTGGGGGGGGGGGTCTGAAGTGGCCCGAGGGCCACCTATTGAGGCTTCTTCTTCTTAGAAAGTAAAAAGGTAAAGGGACCCCTGACCATTAGGTCCAGTCGTGACCGACTCTGGGGTTGTCGCGCTCATCTCGTTTTATTGGCCGAGGGAGCTGGCATACAGCTTCCGGGTCATATGACCAGCATGACTAAGCCACTTCTGGCAAACCAGAGCAGTGCACAGAAATGCCTTTTACCTTCCCGCTGGAGCGGTACCTATTTATCTACTTGCACTTTGACGTGCTTTCGAACTGCTAGGTTGGCAGGAGTCTTAGAAAGTAGTCCCTCTCAATTAATGCAGTTGGTCTGTTACATTGAAAAGCTTAAACAAGGCAGTACCGGCTGGCTTCAGGCCTCTGCAGATTTCTGTATAAAACCTTCTGTCATAGCCATCACAATAATGCCATTTGTTGTCTTCATACTCCAGTCCATCTGCAAAAGTATATTTCCCCTGCAATGGAAAGTTTGGGGTTAACGACAGCTCTGTTGGATAAAGAACAGAGCGTGTTGCTTCCCCACAGTGATCAACCAGATGCCACTGGGAAGCCCACAAACAGCGGATGGTCTATGAACACACCAGAGAACATGGAGACTCTTGTTTTGCTCTCAAGGGTAATGGGGTGCTGATGGAGGTACCTAGGAATTTTAGAGTATACCTCCTGGATCAGATCAGATTGATTAGAAGCTGTTTTAAATTGCTTTAAATATTTCTTTTAGTGCCTACCCCTGAGCCTTAGGGTGAGGGGAAGGCAATAAACAAAACTGGAAATGGGAGCTTGAAATAGCATAATAAAACAGCAAATTAAAACAAACCAGCAAATGGATGCTGGCCTAGCCTCTGAAGAGAGGAGCAGCTGCAGCTTGGCCTCTGAAATGGATCCCAGTTGAAAGGCAGGGTTGCCTTCCCCAGTCTGAGGAACCAATGAAGTTGTTTTGACCTGCAGCACCCATCAACCCCAGATGTGGTGGCCAGGAGTCCAACTTGAACAAAATATTGGGGGGGGGGCAGGTAAGTCCTGTCCCACATAACTGATCACATGATGTGGCACATGCATACCATTTGAATGGAAATGCCCATCGATTGGGGGGGGGAGGCTCCAGTATTTTTTGGGGGGGGGAGGTGAAGGGACCTTGGCCCCTAGGAGTTGGCTCCTCTGGTGGTGACTGAGGCTGAGGGGCACCACAAGAGGGAAGAGTGCTTCAGATGTACATGTATGTGCTGTATACCTCTATGGATATTCCATTTTCCCAAGTCCCTTCATATTTGCTTCCTCCAGGGAAGTGCAAAACACCTTTGCCGTGAAACATCCCATCTTTCATTTCGCCTACATACTTCGTTTCTGTTGGGAGGGTGTAAGAGCCCTTGCCCTCCAACCTGCAGAAAAGTCCACAGGGAGAATACAATTTAACACAACCAACAAAGGGGTCAGACTGTTTAGGAGTCCCAACATGCACACCTAAGGGGGGGTGGTAATAAGATTGTTCATTCTGCACCACTTTTCTATCAAAACATCCAGAGTGTTTTTCAGCTTTTTTAAAAAAAAGTGGGGGGGGGGGGAGAGAATCATAAAACAGTAAATAAAAAATAAAAAGGGTGATATCTAACTCACTCATACTCAGAGTAGACCCACTGATGTCGTTAAAAGCATTGCCATTTTTATAGTGAAATCTAGTATTAGTCATACTCAGAAAACTATCCATGGAAATGCATGGATATCAATGGGTCTACTCCGAGAATAACCAATACTGGATATCGTCCACACATGGCATTTTAAAAAACAGGATGAAACCGTTTACATGTATGTAATATTTTGATTAGCACAGGAGGGGGGCTCATTCACGTAAGGTATTTTGCTTAAGAGACACGGGAAACCCGTTCAGACATAGTTTTTTTTAACATGGTTATGGAGGTGGGGGTCCGCCCACACGTTGTTGTTTTTAACACGGAGACAAGGAAAAACCCGTCCACTTGTTGTTGTTTTTAAAACAAACAGGTGGGGAAAACGTTCAGATGTAGTTGTTTTTTTTAAACACACAGGAAAAACCGTTCGCTAATAGTACTTTAGCACGACACGCGAAAAAACCCTTCACACGTAGTGTTTCCCCCCCAACACCGGAGTCATTACTCGCCCGCCCTCTCTGCCTCCCTCCCGACCTGCCGTTGACGCGCTCCCCTCGGTAGTAGCTGCCGGTGTACTCCATGCCCGGCCACCCGCGCTCAGGTAGGCCAGGCCCGGCTGTTGGAGCGCAGGCCCCGGCAAACTGCGGTTGCCACAGCAACGAGCCGCCAGCCGAGAAGAGCGGCAAGCGGACCAACCCTCTGCGAGAAGGAGCTCTTTTAGCCACGCCCCCTGGGTCCCTCCTCGGAGGCGGAAAGGCTAAATGCGCATGCCCAAATCCTCCTCGTGTTCGCATACATACATAGACGGAGTGAGTGGCGGTGACGGGAAGGCGGTGGCGGGAGTTAGGCGCATGCGCGTATCTCAGATATAATGTGCTCTCGGGCGGCGAGAAGGCGCACGCGCAGTTTCTGCCTTGGCGTCTGGCCTGGTTCGTGAGGAGCGGTGGCGAAGGAGAGTCCAAGGGGAGAGACCTGGTCGGGATACGCCGGGACAGCTATGCCCACGCTGGAGGTGCCCGCGCTGGAGGAGCTAGAAGTGGATGAGGTGAGCGTGAGAAGTGGCGCGGGGGGAGGGGAAGAGGTGGTATTGATCCCACCCCTCACAAATGTATGAGGGGGACCCCCACCTCAGTTTCCCCTCCCCCCTCATCTGTTCGTTACGTTTCTGTCCCGCCTTTTGAGCTCCATGAGGAGTCATACGCGGTTTTCTCCATTCGCCCCCCCCCCCCCAGTTATTAAATTACGCTGCTGGTGGGACATGTCATATCCAAGGCACTTGACAATTGGCTGGCAGATTCGGACCTCGGCCTTAGACGCCCGGTAGCCAGCTGCCGCCAGGTGATTCAGATCTTTGGTCTCTTGCAGACACGTGTCTTCATCTTTACATGCAATTATAGAAGGTCATCTACCTACTGAAGGAGAACGCGGTCGGGGGAGGTGGGGAAGCTAGCTAGGTCCGTGGCTAAAGCCACCCCGAAAAGTGCGGGCGGATTTTTAAACCCTTGTGGGAGTCGTGTCCACGTGTACTGTGTTTTAGTCCCGGTCTCTGGGTCCATCCACCGAAAGGCGAATAAATTTTGGCTTTCCTCAGCTAGCCGGCAGCAAAAGAAGGGCGTCTTTCAAGCCCCATACAGTGAATTGCGTTGCATTGCAATAAGGCTGCACCACAACAGCAACCCTGTGAGGTAGCCCCCTCCCCGCAATTTGCAGGCAGGGTCGACTCTCCCCTCTCTCCCCTCCCCTCGCTGTTAAAGGGCTTCCTCTCCCTCCCCCCCCATTTAAGACCCAAAATGTCAGAGAAAAGTCATTTCACAAACGTACACATACACAAACGTCGAAGTGACTCGTGCTCCCCCCCCTCTGGCCATTCCACCCACTCTAAATAAAATAAATGAAAGCTAAGTTAATATCTCTTCTACATAAAAGCCCTCAAGGAGGACGGCAACAGGAATTCAAACCCTTTGCACCAGGTGTTGCTATTTATTTATTTATTTATGTATGGCATTTGTACCTTGCTTTTCCCCCTGAAGGTTGGTGTACGTGGTTCTCCCCTGCTCCTCCTTTGATCCCCACAGGTAACATAAACGGTAAAGGACCCCCAGGATGGTTAAGTCCAGCCAAAGGTGACCGTGGGGCACAGCGCTCATCTCACTTTTCAGGCCGAGGGAGCCGGTGTTTGTCCGCAGACAAGTTTCTGGCCACAGCAACCACAGCAACCACCCTGTGGGGTAGGCCAGGCTGAGTGGCAGCTTCTGACCCTCAAGGTCACCCGGTGAGCCTCATGGCAGAGCAGGGATTCGAACCCTGGTCTCTCCCAGGTCCTAGTCCGACACTAACCGCTGTCCCATGCTGGCTCTCCCAAGGACTAGCTCCAAGCCTCATGGCTGAGTGTGTGTGGTTCAAATCCACACTGAGCCGTGAAGTTCACGGGGTGACCTTTGGGGCCAGCAGCCATCTCCCGACCCGACCGACCTTACAGGGCTGTTGTGAGGATATAATGGGGTGCTGGGACCACCTTGAGCTCCTCAGAGGAAAAGGTACAGCGAGCCCACAATTTACATTTAACTTGAGCACATTCAGCTTTATGTGCTTCATTGAATCATAGAATCTTATGAGTTGGAAGGAACCCAAAAGTCATCTAGTCCACCCCTGCAATGCTTGTCAAAAAAAGTAAAAAAACAAAAACAAAATAAAAGGGGGACGGAAAAGGGGTGGGAATCCAGGAAAAAAGACTTTGGCAAGCCCACCCACCATTCAACCCAGTGTGCTTTGACTATACACAATTTTGGCTTTAGGCGCAAAAATCCCTGGATTCAACTCCTGTGTCAACTGCAAGTTTACTGTATATAAATGCAATAATAATTTTCAGAGGGACAACAAAGGGTCCCGTAGATTTCTATGCAGAATATGGATTCTTATCCGTGAAGGGTTATATTGTATGAAAACTCCTACCTTGTTGCCAACTGGCTTTTGTTTTTTAATTCAAATTACATATTCTGGATTGACAGTCTTCTCTCCTCCCACTACTTTGGCCGCTGATGTCATTGATAGTCAATAAGATGCACAATCTTGTGCAAAACATTTGTGTACAGAGGGGTGTGATTTATTAAGTGTATTGTATTGCTTATCATAAGCCCCTGGGGGTTTATACACTCCACTCGTTAAATACCTTGATATTACACATATATGTGTATCTTTTCCCTCCTACCACATTCATACTGACCCTTGTTCTCACAAAATGTTTAAAAGTGAACGTTCAGATTCTCTTTTTAATTTTTTTGTTTTAATAAAGTTTTTTATTGATACAACAAGAAAAAACAAAAAAACATACAAATACCAAATTACACACAAGAATAACCATAGACACATAATTTTCTTAGCAAATATTAAAACATCTATTGGTCTTAACACTAAAGACCCAACCTCCCATCTATTCCATATTTCAAATTCATATTACTTATTGCCAATACACACTTTTATCATAATTAAACTTATTCTTAATAAATCTAATTTCATATATCTACCTTGCAACTATTACTGAAGTTCCTCAAATGCTGCAACAGAATTTAAACTACTATATTTATTTTTCAGATATTCTTTGAAAACCTCCCATTTTGAAACAAATTCCTGTTTTGATTTATTCTTTATTTTTTCTGATAAACCATCTAATTTGGCATATTCTGTCAGCTTTTGGATTCAATCTTGTATAGAGGGGATTTCATTACTCTTCCATTTTGCTACGGTCAAAACTCTTTCTGCCGCCATCGCATATAAAAAGATACCCTTCCTCTTTTGTGGAATATCCAAATCTGTTATTCCCAGGAGGTAGGCCTCTGGTTTTTTATTGAAAGACATCTTTAGCATTTTTTGCAGTTCTGCATGGATACTCTCCCAGAATACCTGTATTTTCCTACATATCCACCACATATGGTAGAATGCTCCTGAGTCTCCGCATCTCCAACAATTACTTGACACATGTTTATACATTTTTGAAAGTTTCCATGGTGTTAGATACCATCGATGTTGCATTTTTTGAAAGTTCTCTCTAATCGTGTAACAATTTGTGAATTTCCAATTGATCTTCCATAAATTTTCCCATTGGGCCATGGTTATTGAATGGCCAAAATCCCGGGACCACCTCACCATTGCCACTGTTATCACCTCCTCCTTGACTGTCCAGTCAAGGAGGAGTTGATAAGTTATGGAAAGAGTTATTTTTTTAGAATTTACAAGATCAGATTCGAATCGGGAAATTTCTGTTGAGAACCCCTTTTGTTTGTCAGATTTAAATCTTTCAAATAACTGATGGTATTGGAACCAGTCTGAGATGTGTTCTCTTATTTCCTCAAAGTTTTTAAATTTTATTTGGTTATCTTCATTTTTTAGAAGTGTTTTATATGTTGGCCAGCTTTCCTGAGTATTTTTCCGTTTTACTGCTATGGCGTCTACTGGAGAAGTCCACCACGGGACTTTAGGCTCCATCAGGTCTTTATATTTTTCCCATACAGCAAAGAGTGACTTTGTTATTATATGGTTGGTAAAATTGTTATGAATTTTTGCTTTTCCATATATCAGGTAGGCGTGCCATCCCCAACGGTTGTCAAAACCTTCCAGGTCCAGGAGGTCCGGATCCTGCAACGTGCACCAATCTTTTAGCCAGGTGAAACAGGCTGCCTCGCAGTAAAGTTTTAGGTCGGGTAGAGAAAAGCCTCCTCTCTCTTTTATGTCTATTAAGATCAGGTGTTTAATCCTAGGTTTCTTCCCTTCCCACAGGAGTTTGGAAATTTCTCTTTGCCATATCTTGAGACAACCTGCTTCGCCCAGTATTGGAATCATTTGAAATAGAAAGATTAAAAGATTCTCATTGTCTTAATAATTAGTGTCATCCTATATAAAACATTACCTGTTATTACTTCTGTATATCATTTAAAAAATCTGTTTTTTAATTAATTGTATTTATACATTCCATTAATTTTATGTGTGTTCATAATTATCTTGTGGTAGCTCCTACACTCTGGAACTCCCTGTGCCTTGACTAAGCTAGAACTTTCACTGTGCTCTCTTCTACACCTGCTGAAATTTCTTTGTTTAGGCAAGCGTACCCAGAGATGTAAAGCTGATATGTAGTTTAATATCCAATCTTAGTTTGCAACATACATATTTAATATATTTAACTGGTTGTTTTTATTTACGTCTTGCTTTTAAAAAACCTGTTTTGTGTTCAACTTTTATGGACAACTTCAACCCATATTTCATATTCTTTGCAAACCATGTTGAGGTTTTATTTACAGTTAAGTGGTATACAAATTCTGTTAAATAAATGAAATATATTGTGTTGTAATGTTTGTGTATAGTACACAAGTTTCATTGTGTGCTGCCCCTTGGCATTCTTGTGAGTGCAGGACCTTACTCCCATTTTACATATGAGAAGCAGAATGCATGCCTTCAGTTTGTCTATTCTTCATTCAATTGGCTCACGTGGAGCTTGTAAGAGTCCTATGCATTCCCAGACACACACCCAGCCAGTTGCTAACTCTCTGGTTTGCTCCTCAGGTAAATGTAACCTCAGCTGTACTGAAAGCAGCAGCTCATCATTATGGCTCACAGTGTGACAAGCCCAACAAGGAGTTCATGCTTTGCCGCTGGGAAGAGAAGGACCCACGGAAATGTTTAAAGGAAGGCAAGGAAGTGAACAAGTGTGCAATGGACTTCTTCAGGTATGCCATTTGAAGAGTCTTGCTGAGTCGGACCAAAGGCCCATCTATTATTACTGATCTTTGGGGGCTTATTTTTGCATGAAGGGCAGGGCTAAAGAAAATCCTTCAAATAAATAAAACTACTCCCATGCCCTTCTAGTAATTTTGCCTTCTTCCTTTGGCCAGAAATACATTTTTAGTATTTGAGATCCTGCCTCCCAAAGGCTTTGCAGGTTCATATTACAAAAGAAAACTGAATCTCTTCCCCTACAGCAAATTTTGCTCATGTCTTATTAGACATTGGTTAAATTATCTTGTGAATGTTGCTGCTTTTAGGTACCTACATATTTTTTTAATGGAAAGGCAGGGTATAAATGTAACCAGTAAATGAGTGAGTAAGTAATTTTGCTTCTGTCAAAATAAGCAAGTGACATGATGCTGTTTTAACTATTCTTTTTTCATAACCTACTTGCTTCCCCAGCTCCAAGATTAACTCTGTAGGAAAATCATATCTCTGAAGTGACCCTGAAAGACACACAGGTTCATCCAAGGCAAGGGATCTGAATCCAGATTTCTTTTACAATCTGCTAGGGCAATTATCGTGCCTGTGACAACTGCTGTGTTCTTTAAAACACACACACACACACACACACACACACACACACACACACGTTTCTTCTCAGATATCTTCTGTTTTAACTTCCCTCTAATTCTATAGTGAGTTCAAATGGTTACCCATTATTGTCTTTAATTGATGACTCATTCATGCCCTGTAGCTCCTTTCCCCTCCGTGATGGGAACAACTTCCTAATTTTGAAAAGTTCCTGTCAGTGATAGGTCACATCTGACTTGGATTTTAAATTGCCAAAATGTCATGTATCAGATGCTGTAAGAACTTGAAATACAGTTTTATGAATCCACCTTGCTTCCTTCAGTTTTGTAGAAAAACTGAAAGGCAATAACACTAACACTGTTTAGTTTTTTTTGATTGGATGCTATCCTGTTGTTGTTCTCAGTTTTGGATTGACAAACATATTTGTGTTATTTGCCATAGGGATTTTGCATGGTATGGGGATGGTAGCGCGAATGTAGAAAATATTTGCAGTCTGAGTTGGCATTACAGGCCAGAGTTCTTATGTTTTCACGATGACTTAGTTTTGTGGTACTCCAGCTGTAACCAGAGAGAACACATAGCTTGCTGTGGTCTTCAAACCCATGTGTGAGCAAAATAAAAAGGTGCCTTTTAAGAATCACTCTGCCTACATTTTCGCTTCAAGAAACATTAATGCAGCATCTTTGTGTTTCTAGGCAGCTTAAGCTGCATTGTGCAGAGCCATTTACCCAGTACTGGACTTGCATTGACTATAATAACCTGCTAGAACTTCGCAAGTGCCGCAAGCAGCAGCAGGTCTTTGATGATTGCGTCCTGGATAAGTTGGGCTGGGTGAGACCTGATCTGGGACAGCTGTCAAAGGTAACTGAATGTGTTTGCTGGCTCTTTCTTACGTGCACTGGGTGATAACCTAATCACTTATTGCAAGGGGTTTTTCATTTTGCCCCTCTTCTGAATGGTAATGTTGTCACCTGGTCCTGAATTTTGGCCCAGGAGGGATTTGCAAACTTGGCCAGACTTTCCTCGGGGCTAGCTCCCCAAGCATTGAGGCCAGTATCTAGAAATTCCAGCCTTTTCAGCAGTTTTGCCTTGTAGAGAATTGTGATGAGCATCCGCACAGGGGGGCTCTCTTAGGTCAGTGTTTCCCAACCGGTGTTCCGCGGCACACTAGTGTGCCGTGAGACACCGGCTGGTGTGCCGTGGGAGGGAGGCGGGCGAGTCGGGCGGCGAGACGCGGGGCGGCGGCGGCGAGCAGCGGCCGCCCAGCGCGGGGCTCTCGCCGTCTGCCTGCCTGGCTGCCTGCCTGACGCGCAAACCCCCGGCGCAGGCGCCCCGCTTGTTGACACGGGAGGGGAGGGGGGAGAGGAAACGCTGCTGGTGTCGCTGCTCCTCGGCGGCGGCTCCTCCTCTCAGCCCGCCCTGCCTATATTTGCACCAATCCCCGCCCACTAAAGCATTCGCGCCTCCCAATGGGAAGCCTTGCCGGGCGGCGGGTGCTGATGCCTGAGAGTTCTGAAGCCACGCCCACTTTCCCAGAGACTGGCGGTTCTGAGGGATCCAGGGCAGGGCCGGCGCGCGCGCGCTTCTTGCTGCCCGGGCGCTTGCTCTAATCCCGCCTTCCCTGGGAGGGAGGGATGGCGGTGGCTGCGAGCGTCCGGGATGGGGCGCGCGCTGGCTCTCCCTGGCGGCCCTTGTGCCTGGCGTTCTATCAGTGCGCCTCCTCTCTCTTTCCCCACCCATCCTCCACGTGCTGCGCTCTAACCCGGAGTTAGAAGCAAATTAGAACACGCCCCCCCGTGTGTGGTGTGTTTTTTGTGCTGCTCCTCTTTTTTTAGGGCTTTTTGGCGGCTTTTGGGACGGCGTCGAGGGGTGGCCGCCTCAGCTGCCGCCGTCCCTCAGTCCCTCGCTCTGCTGCCTCCTCCCACCCCGGCAAGGGGGAGGGAAAAAACTTTCACTTTTGTGCGTCCCTCCCGGCGTGACGCTGCGCGCTGACGTCACGGGGCGGGGCTTTAATGGTGGTGTGCCGCGAGATTTTTTTCCGGTAAACAGGTGTGCCGTTGCCCAAAAACGTTTGGGAAACACTGTCTTAGGTCATCTTCAGTTTGTTCTTGGCTCAGCCAAGATGGAAAATTTGGCTCTCAAGGTAGCTGGTTTCTGGGTTTCAAATTGTGTCTCTGACCCCAGTTCACAAGCAGTGTTCAATGCCATTGTTTAAAATAAGCTGTGGTTTAGTGCAGAGAAGTGCTTTCCTTGTCTCCTGTTTCTGACTGTGCCATGCAGGGATGAAGTTAAATGGAGTCTAGCTTGCCCTGATGTGCAAACCCAGGTTCATACAGGCTCATAGTTTGTCTCCAAACCAAAAGCAGAAACCAAAGTCTGTTTTTGGCTTCCCGCTTGTAGTTTGTTTACCTCCACCCTGCAAGTCTGCAGGAACCTGAATTTGCACATAACAACAAACCAGACTCTCTTGTTTAGGGCTGGTTTGCTGTCCTGTGTAGCACAGTCAGGAGAGGGGAAGGAGCTTGCCCACATTAAACCATGGTTTATTTTAAACCATAATTTTGATGTCTTGGAAGCACCCATGTGTGTTCCCTGCAGGTCAAAGTGAGCTTTACAACAACCACTTCCTAATTCCTATTTGGGGAGATCACTGAAGGACATGGAGGGGTGTGTGTGACATGGAGTGGAAGGACTTCAGTTTAGCAGTAGGATATATGCTTTGCATACAAAGGGCTCTCAGCTTCAATCCTGGCCCATAGTTCAGGCTTCTTCCTTTATCTACTTCTGTTACTTGGGGCACAGGTGGCCTCAGTGGTGTACAGTGCCTTCCACCAGCTTATGCTGTTGGCCTAACCACGACACTGTCTGGGCTGCAGTAATCTGGCTGAAGTAGTCTACTTTGGTAAACTCAAGATTGGGTCATTGTGGTGCAATTTCTGTGAAGCTGCCTTTGAAAACTGCTCAGAAACTGCAGTAGAGTGCAGCTGCCAAGCTCAAGATGAACTATTTTGGAACACCAATTCTGACACAGCTGCACAGGCAGCCTAGGCCCAAATCAAAGTGCTGGTTTTAACCTCACACACAGCTCAGGACCCCAATATTTTTCAGGTCACCTCTCTCCCAGACCTTTTGGTTTTTATTTGAGTCCCTCCTTTGGGTGCCCCTTCAGAGAAACTTTGGAGGATGACAGCATGGCAGAGGGTCTTTTCTGTTTTGGCTCCCATCTGTGCCAGGGTAAGACTTACCTCTTCTCCCAGACATTTGACAACAAGGCTGATAGCTTGTTTTTCTAGTTTGTTGACTTTTTTTCTTCTGGGTTACTGCAGTGATTTTACTGAAACATTACTTATTGGGGGCGTTATAGGCTCTTAAGCTTTTAAAAGAATTTTGTACTAAGTGACTATAGAGTTAAATAAATAACAGTCCAGGATCTGGGCATCAGCTTTGCCATTTCTGGTACACAATAAGGCACCTCTCTATACTCGGATTCCTTGATAGAGGTTTGTTTGCACTAAGCACCATTTGGATGGACTGGCTTCCTTTTGCAAAGCTTCCTGTTTGTCACACTTTCCAGGCTGCTTGCTGCTCACCACACATTTCAATGTGATTCTTTTTCTTCCAGGTCACCAAAGTGAAGACTGACCGGCCACTGCCTGAGAATCCCTATCATTCTAGGCAAAGACCACAACCAAACCCACCAACTGAAGGCGAGTTGCAGACGTCCAAATATGGAAGCAAGTTGTCCTTCTTTGACTTTTAAACTGGCTATCTTGCCTCCTTCAAAACAACACCTGAAGTCTTAATGACTCTTTCCTGGTGTATTTTGAACACCCTCTGTATTTGGTAGTCATTAAGGATAATAAACTTCAAATGGTGTGGTTTGCCTAATGCATTTTCTTGTATGTGTAGGTTTTGTTTCTGAAAAGTAAAAGTGCAAGAAAGTTCTAAGTCTGGAATAACATCCCTTAAACAATTCCAAGAAAATCCCCCATTGGCTCAGGATGCAATTGGTTATACTTAAGGAAGATGTTTTGAGCAGTCAGCCAGCTCCAGCCTCCACATCTGGAGGGCACCCAGTTGGGGAAGGCTGGTTTCCAGTGTTTGACATAGCATCACTTCTTTATGTTAGGCATATCAATTACAGAAATATTGTTAGAATATATTTAATTGCCTTGATCATAGGTCAACAAAGTATACACAGATCAGCGCCACATCAAGAAAACATAAATAAAAAACAGGTAATTACAGACATGTTTACAAATCAGACTATACAACATGCAAATGTTTTTGAAACAGCCGGATACCCTTAAAAGAATCTGCCAGGTGGGTGTCCGTATAATTTTGTTTGTTTAGATCCTTCTGGTTCTGCTGCCAATGGGACTGCTTTTTCAATAATAGTCCTGTCTTTGGGAAAGATTTATAAGTGTTTGAGCTGTTAAATCCCAAAAGCAAATGGTCATGTACAGTTTATACTTCTTTGGACTCTGGGGTTGGCTCTTTTTTTTTAAGTCTTCTTTTAAAATTACTTTTTACTGAATTTTCCTTTCCTGGTTTTCAAACTGAGCTCACTTGTCAAAACCTTGGCATCTTGAGTTCCCTCCAGATGTATTGGACTACAGCTCAAATCAGCCTTGGCCAACATAGTCTGAACCATCTGGTGGGCACCTGGAGGGCAAAAGCTTTCATTAGGTATTTCTGGTCCCTCTTGCCCTGTTTCTGCCCCCCCCCCTTGTGCTAGGACACTTGCTGCTTTCAAGGTCTCCTTGTAAGGTCTCAGCAGCGTTGAGTCTTCAGCACAAGAATGCTTCTCCAGGTAGGTTGAAACCCATTTCCTTGGAAGATTGCCTTCCCATGTGCGTGTACCTGATGGCTAAACTGCATCCAGCTGAATTGAATGGAGCTGGGTTAAGGTACGGTCCTCGTCAAAGAAGGTGCTGCACATTTTGTGGGTGACCTTGTCATCTTCCGTAACATCAGGTGCTGATTCTTCTGCCTCCGCCACCCTGCAGTGCTGAATTTAGGGTGGTGTGATTGGTTTCCCTGCACAGGGTGCTGAGCTGAAGGGGTGCAAAACAACAACAACAACAACAACATTTATATGGATGCCTACTGAGAGGATCCACTAAAAAAACTGCTCCAAAAGGAATTACAGTGGTGCCTCCGGTTGCAAATGGGATCCATTCCGGAGCTCCGGTCGGATCCTGAGGAATTTGCAACCAGAGGTGCTGCTTCTGCGCATGCATGCGCTGCGATTTAGGACTTCTGTGCATGTGCACGGCACGTAGAGCACTTCTGCGCATGCGCACGGGGCGAAACTTGGAAAAACACTTCTCCTGAAGGATACGTAACTGGAGGTGAACGTAAGCAGAGGTACCACTGTATTGTTCTCTGAACATAGCAATGGTGCCCACTTGAGATAAGCTGGAGCTGAGTTCCAGCGAGTTCTGGCTGAAAAAAGACCTGCTGCTTCTCATCCATATCCTGGTTTATTTCACTTAACCATTGTACAGTGGTGCATCGCAAGACGAAATTAATTCGTTCTGCGAGTTTTTTCGTCTTGCGAAGCATGGTCAAGTCGCAACTGCACCTCTTCAAGCGGTTTTAAGAAAAAGGAAACAAACTTGCAATACGTTTTCGTCCTGCGAAGCAAGCCCATAGGGAAATTCGTCTTGCGAAGCAACTCAAAAAATGAAAAACTCTTTCGTCTTGCGAGTTTTTCGTCTTCCGAGGCATTCGGCTTGCGAGGTACCACTGTAAACTGCCTTGGGTATTTTAATGGACACCTAGGAAGCTGCCTTAAACCAAGTGAGACCACTGGTCCATCTGTTTCAGTATTGTCTACACTGACCAGCAGCATCTCCAGGATTTCAGGCAGGAAATCTCTCCCTGCCCTCCCTGGAGTTGCCAGGGATTGAACCTGGAACCAGGTTCTGCATGCAAAGCAAATGCCCCAACACTGAGCTACGGTGAGGTGTGTAAATATATATTTGTGTGTGTGTGTGTTTATATATAAATATATACAGGTTTTGCATTCGGGTTCTGTTCCTGGTCTCTACACGCATTGGCAGAGTGTGCATAAGCATGTCCCATCATGTTCTGCCCTCTTCTGGGTCCAAAAGGAGCCATGCGTTTGTGATCGTGCATTAGTCGGGCACGCCTTAATTGGTTGCTGCCTATACAGGTGTGACCTGTGACAGAATGTCGCAGCCTGAAGTGCTGCTCTCCAGGGTGCCAGCCAGCCACACGTGCCTCTTCCATGCTACTCCGTTCACTCCCCACACCTTCACCATACCCCACTATAACATTCTGTGGCCACAGCACCCTTAGTCCTCACTGAAATGCTTTGGGAGTGTACCCCCCCTCCCCAAGCTTGCTTTTCTAAGAACATTTCCCTCTGCATCAAGAAGTGTCAACTCCTAGCTCAGTGGTCAAACACTGACTTTGCATCCAGGCGGCCCCAAGTTTAATCCCCAGTGGCATCTGCCTGAAACCCTGGAGAGCTGCGGCTGCACTAATTGGATGGCTCCGATGGTTAGCACATGGTGCTGATGATGCCAAGGTTGCAGGTTCAGTCCCTGTATGGGACAGCTGCATTTTCCCACTTTGCAGAGAGTTGGGCTGGATGATCCTCACGGTGCCTTCTGACACTGATTCTAAGATACTGCCACTCATTGTAGGCAACACTGGGCTGTACAGAGCTCAGCTTTTTATGTTCCCTTAGGTGGGACAAAAAAAAAAAAAAACAAGAACACAAGGACTGATGGTGTTACATTTTCCCTTCAAGCTTGATGGCATCACATCAGCCTTCCAGAAACTTCAGTCATGGGCATAACTGCTGATAAGGTACCTGCCATTATTCACCTGTGTGGCTGCTGGGCTCCCTCTCACTCTGTGCCTCTGCCCAACTCTGATATCACCCATGCCCACTTTCTGTGCCACTTCATCTGCTCAAGGTACATGGGCCTGTGGCACAGGGGAAGACACTGGACAAAAACTGATGACCCACTTCCCCCAAATATTTCTTATTCCCACGATAATTTTCTTTCGGAGGAAGAGAGGAGAACTAGCCCCGCTGTACATCGGGGAGGGCTGTGTGGAGAGAGTCTCTTCCTTTAAATTCCTAGGAGTTTATCTCAGTGAAGACCTTACTTGGAAAATCAATACAACCCAGGTGGTTAAGAAAGCCCAACAGAGACTCCATCTCCCCAGAGTATTGCGGAACAATGTCAGTCAGCATTTGATGAGCTCCTTCTACCAGTAAACAATAGAAAGTGTCCTTTCACACTGCATCACGGTGTGGTACGCTGGTTTGACATCAACTGATAGGAAGTGCCTACAGAGGGTGGTGAATACAGCACAAGATATTATGGGCTGTCCTGTGAATCCGCTGGATGAAACAGTGGAAGAAGGTTGCCTCAGGAGAGGGAGGAAAATTTTCAGGGATGATTCACACCCTGGCCGGCGCTTTCTTGATCTCCTGCTCTCAGGCAGAAGATATAGAAGCATGATTAGTCACACCAACAGTGCTATCCGTGGGCTGTTAAGCTGCTGAATGAAAAGATAACAACAGGGCAACTGACTTTCAGGTTTGGTGGGTGTGCGTCAGTAAGCGAGGGGAATTAAGACTAAGAGCTGAGTGGGGGGGGGTGCTCGTGTAATCTCACTGTATACAAGTTGTGCAAGTGACAATAAAGTATTTCAGTTTCAATAATTCAGTTTGGTACAGTTGCTTTTAATGGATCTTATCAGTAGGTGCCCAAATAAATTTAGGCACTATTATTATTTTATTATTATTATTATTATTATTATTATTATTATTATTATTATTATTTATTATTAAAACTGCTACTGCTACTATTTTGTGCCCCCTTGGCTCAGCTTCCTATGTGGGGGACCACCTGCACCACCCTGAATCTGGTACTGTTGGGGCAGTAGCAAAGGGTCAGAGCCAACAATTCCCTATTAGGCAATCCCAATGCAGTTGCTGCCCCATGTTTTGGGGAACCTTTGGTCCTTTACTTACGCAGCCTAAAACTTTGCATATAATAGTAAGTGCACATTGTCAATATTCCTGGTTGAATCCCAGTTTGAGAAGGTCCTCCTTGCCCTTCCTGACCTTCTGGAGGTGCTGCTTGCTGCCCTTTCCGCCTCTGAGAGTTCCTTGTATGTCACACAAGCACAGGTGCTAGAAACTTCACACTCTTGCCACCTTCTGTGTGAAGGAGAAGAACTGGATTTCTGAATCAGTTCCCCAGATTGGGGTTGGATAACTCTGGCTCAGAAAGAGGTTTCAATGAATGGTTAGCTCTTTGCCACCAGAAGCTAATAAACACCCTTCCTTGTTGTATCCTCCCCTTCTAACCAGGGTTCCAGCCAGCAAACCATGCACACCTCTGTTCCTGGCCTCTACCTCAGTTTTCTCAATAGACTGTGGCTTCTGAGCATGCTTAATCCTCTTCGAATTGTTCGCCACTTCCCAGTTGTTGTTTTTTTATTATTATTTTAAGCACTGCTGTAGTTTTCCCCACGGATGCGGATACTGCCCTCTTGTTTTTCACTGCCCTCATTTTGGCCTCAGAGCTGTCATCACTCACCGCCTGAGCTTGCTGTTAGAAGGAGGGGTGATTTGCTTTGCTGGAACAAACCACAAGCCTGTCTAGACTGGGATTCTGAGTCCAACAGATCCCCTTGTGTGGATCTCACTGGGAATCATTCTATCTCTCAAACACAAGCACACAGCTTCTCCTGAAATGCACACTCATTGTGTGCGTCTCTCTCTCTCTGAACAGGAGTTTGCTTATCCCCACATGGGGGGGGGGGAGGCAGTGACGTGGTATGTTTGTGGGGCCCCCACAGGGCAGTTGCCCCCTGGTGCAAAATTGTTAGGGAGTGCATAATTTCAACCTTTGGTGCTGCCTTAATACAGCTGTGCACTTCTGTCACGGTGCTCCATTGAAAAATAACTCCATGAGAACCAGGAAGTCTCTAGATAACTGAACAATTCTTCTTTTCTCTGTGGCTGCAATCACCTGAGTGATGTGGATGCCATTAGGCAGTTGAATGCGTATGCATACTCTGCTCCCCATCCCCCATGTGGCCCCGGGTGCTGGCAACCTACACTACACCACTGGCAGGGGGCAATTCCTTAGCCTGTTGGCAAGAATCAAGACTGCCTGCAAAACCTCTTCTCTTGCCCAACAAAGCCTCATGGCTGGGAAAAGCTCATTGCCTCTCTGCTGGCTGATTTCCCTCTTTTAAAGCTTGAGAGGCTGTCCTAGAAGCTGCCTCTAGGGGTCTGCTGTCTGCTCAGAGCAGCGTCTGTTCAGCATTACCCTTAATGCTTTTGTCAATCATTGGTGCCCCCCCCCCCTTCCCTGCTGCCCGCAGAACCCTAATGGTTTCTTAGAAAACCTTTGAGCAATCAAACATCAAGACTGTGTTAAGAACATAAAGCCATCTTGCACGAATTTACCAGGACATTTCCTTGGCAGAGAGAGAGGAGACCCAGGCGAATTCGACATGGGAGTGTTTAAAAAATTATTATTTTTTTACCTTCAGCGTGGAAGAACTCCACTTGTGCTTGGGGTGTAGGCCGTAACCTTTGCCAAAACTCATCATGCCGGGCCTGAAGCTAACTGTTTATGGCAGAGAGTTTCGTGCTGGGGCTGTGCTACCTCGTTACACTGAATGTCTATCCCCTCTTGCACACACATGATCTCGCACTGAGGCCTCTTGCATATCTGGCTATGAACTTCACTTGGCAGTAGAGGAAATGGCACCTGAGATAAAAAGTGCAGCAAAGCAGCTTTGCTTAAAAATGGTGGTTGTTGTTGTCCCCCTGTTCCCCCTCCCTGCACTCTCTCTTTTTGAGTGCAGCTCTGGTTGCCTCACCGCAAAAAGGATATCATTGAGTTGGAAAAGGTTCAGAAAAGGGCAGCCAAAATGATTGACGCGGTGGAGCGAACTTTCCTATGGCAAAAGGTTCCAGAGTATGGGACTTAGTTTGGAGAAGAGGAGACACTATAGAAGTTTATAAAATCATGCATTGTGTAGAGAAAGGGGACAAAGAAAAGTTTCTCTCTCTCTCTCTCATAATACTAGAACTCATGGACATGAAACTGAAAATTGGAAGATCCAGGACAGAAAAAAGAAGTACCGTATTTTTTGCTCCATAAGATGCACTTTTTTCCTCCTAAAAGGTAAGGTGAAATATCTGTGCGTCTTATGGAGCGAATGCGTGGTCCCTGGAGCCAAATTCACCATCCGATCATATAGCATGTCCATGGCTACAGCCTGCACCAAAAAAATCACGCATCCACTGTTTTGTAGGGCAGCAATGGCGCAAAAATGTGGTTACAAAGCACGGATCCACATGGATCCTCAGGATTTTTGCATTGGGTCACCCCAAACTCACCGTCAAATCACATATCATGTCTGTGGCCACAGCATGAACCACAAAAATAATACATCCACTGTTTCGTTCAGAATATTTATTTTCTTGTTTTCCTCCTCTAAGAACTAGGTGCGTCTTATGGTTAGGTGCATCTTATGGAGTGAAAAACACGGTAGTTCCTCACACAGCACAAACTTTGGAGCTCACTCCTGCAGGAGGGCAGAGATGGCCACCAAACTGGATGGCTTTCAGAGAGGATTAAAAAAGGACTTGACAAATCACGCAGGAGGGGGCAAATAAAGGCTACCAGCCAAGATGGCTATGCGCTGCCTTCACAACTGGAAGGCAGCAGTGCTTCTGAATACCAGTGTCCGGAAGCCACAGGAGAGGAGGCTGCTCTTGTGCTAACGTCCTGCTTGTGGGTTTCCCACCTGGCTGGCCCCTGTCAGAAGCAGGATGCTGACCATTCAGCAATATCTCTTCCAAGTAGCACCACTTGACCATCTCTCTCCATCTCTCACCTTCTTAGAAATGCAGTTTCTATTCTTTACAGTAGAGGTTTTCAACCGTTTTGAGTCCATGGCTCCCTTGACCAACTCCATTTTTTCTGTAGCTCCTCTGTGGGGCTCAGGACCCCAGTTATGTCCCCCCCCCTTGCTTGCAGAGCTGGCAGCCTCTCACTCTTCTGAACACCCTCTCCTTGGGAGCCCTCTGGGCACCCAACGCCACCCCCTGCCCCAAAGAGAGGTGCCTCCTCACAGTGCCTCACAGGGGTCTGGGAAGAGGGTGTCTCCTGCCTTAGTGGCCTGATGGAGACTGACCAATGGTGAAAGTGAGGACAGCACCTTGGGAGGCAGCAGTGGCAGAAGCAGGCATTGCCGGGTTTGCATGGCAGAAAGGCTCTCCTTCAGCACTGGGCAGGCCATGCACACAGTAAGCACAAGAAAGACCAGTGCAGCGCCTGCCTGCCTGCCCCGCCTCCCACTTGTCTGTCCATTCCCAACAGCAAGGGCTGGTGGACTGGCTGGCTGGGCTCCATTGTCCACTTACTTGTTTACTCCGAGACAGCCTCAGCTCCTGCAACCAGCTCCCCGTGTGGCCAGCCCCAGTGGCGCTACTCACTCATGGAATTGGTAGCCAGGGCTGCTGCAACAAACATCTGCAAAACAACAGCAAACCTCTGGTTACGTGAAATGTATTCAATAAGCACACAAGATGTAACTGGCTGCACGTTTGAAAAAATAATATATACTATTCATTGTATTGAATAGTAGATTTCAACAAAAGTAGCTCATAAAGTTCAACGAAAAAAGTAGAAGACCCAGTGGATCAGTTCATTCTCTAATCAGTTTATGCATAAGGTCCATATATGTGAAAGTGTCTATTCCACCTGTCTGTTCATAGAGTCCAACAGTCCACACGAAAGGTTGTTGCAGTTCCGCAGAATCCTTTCACAGAGTCTAAGACAAGGATTTCCAGAATATTGGCCTTGTTTCGCCATCTTGGGCTTCATCAATAGTACAAACTCCTATATGATATCACAGGACAGTGGATCTCCAACCAAGAACACAAACACCGCCCACCAGGATTTGTTTGCTTTTAATGGGAATAAAATTGGCAGTTCGGAAATTCAAGTCAGGCAACAGTTGCCTTGTGTTTGTTAGGTGGTGTCAAAAGTGACGGATCATGTGGAAAAGTAAATTAAGCAGTTCTGGCTCACCTAGGACCGTCTCAGGCCCTGATCAAGCACACCTTTTTCTGTTCCCCACGGGATCCACTGCTACTCTAATATGAAGGAAATAATCTATAACACACCTAGCCCACCCTGATATGGGTGGGCAATGCCAAAAGTATCTAAACAGCATCCTTAATGGGGCAAAGTTATATGGAACACTTGCTAGTGGCTTATAGTCACATGCACATGGACAGTTTTTAAATAATCCTTTAGAAGAGTCACTGCCAGTTCCTTGCATTTCTGTAAAGTTGTATTTTGAGTTGCTGAACCTTTGGCTAACATGCTGTAATGGGTTAGACCAGCCTTCCTCTGGAGCAAGGGGACCTCTGGGTGCTTTGGACCACCTGATTGAGGAAGGCTGGGTTCAGTGCTCCCTGCACACTGGTCGCACAACCTGGTGAGTCAGCCATTAGCACTGTTTCCTTCTCCTCCTAAACATTTCCCCCTCCTCTGGCCTGTTTCCCAGCCGTGCATCAAGGTCTGTTTTTCCTCTCCTTGAGAGTAAGTTTGCATCTCTTATGCCACGTAGGAATTTCGAGCCACTAGCAAGGACAGCTTCGATAAACACAGAGTGAGTGTACCTAATGTTCTCCTGCAGGCCACAGATGTCAACTGGTGATATTATATTTATAAGCGTGTAAAAGACATGGGTGGCGCTGTGGTGTAAGCCACTGAACCTTGGGCTTGCTGATCGGAAGGTCGGCGGTTCGAATCCCCACGACGGGGTGAGCTCCCGTTGCTCGGTCCCTGCTCCTGCCAACCTAGCAGTTCGAAAGCACGTCAGAGTGCAAGTAGATAAATAGGTACCACTCCAGCGGGAAGGTAAACGGTGTTTCCGTGTGCTGCTCTGGTGTCAGTGTTCCGTTGCGCCAGAAGCGGCTTAGTCCTGCTGGCCACATGACCCGGAAAAACTGTCTGCGGACAAACGTCGGCTCCCTCCGCCAGTAAAGCAAGATGAGTGCCGCAACCCCAAAGTTGTTCGCGACGGGACTTAACTGTCAGGGGACCTTTACCTTTAAAGGACCCACAAGGTTTCAGTGGCTGAACATTGTTGAATGCTAAGAGGCTCCCCCTTGTGGACACTTTAGGAACAGTTGCATTGTGCTGAGTCAAAGCCATTGGTCCATTTCACTTTTTATTGCCTACACTGGCTGGCAGCAGCTTTCTGTGTTTTCAGATGTGAACTCTCCCAGTTCTAACTTGAGCTGCCTTTGAGGAAAGCCACATCACAGCACAAGGCCCCAAACTACTTTATCCATTACTCCACCTAGCCCAGAGCTGCCTTTCTTGAATAATAGAATTGTAGAGTTGGGAGGTACCTCGGGTTACAGACGCTTCGGGTTACAGACGCTTCAGGTTACAGACTCTGCTAACCCAGAAATAGTACCTCAGGTTAAGAACTTTACCTCAGGATGAGAACAGAAATCGCATGACGGCAGTGGGAGGCCCCATTAGCTAAAGTGGTGGTACCTCAGGTTAAGAACAGTTTCAGGTTAAGAAGGGACCTCCAGAACGAATTAAGTTCTTAACCTGAGGTACCACTGTACTCTTAAAGCAGTCCAACCCCCTGCGATCACAGATGAAGAAGCCCACCACCTCTCGAGGTGGTCCATTCCACTGCCAAATGGTTCTCCCCCTCAGAAAGTTAATCCTAGTGTTTAGTCAGAATCAAATTTCTTGTCAACTGAAGCCCTTGTTTTGAGTCCTACTCGCTGGAGCGGAAGAAAACAAGCCCTTGAGATCTTTGAGGATGGCTGTCATATCACAGCTCAGTCTTCTCCAGGGTGAAATATCTAACATCATTGTCTTCCTCGACAGGTACAGGCTGGCCCTCCAGATTTTCAGAAGGCCTTTCCTTTCACCTGCTGCCATAGAAAAGAGGGACCCTGTGGGAGGCTTATGGGACTCCAGCCAATAGCCAGAGGATCATGGGAATTGGAGTCCAGTAGCACTGTGGGTTAAACCACAGAGCCTAGGATTTGCTGATCAGAAGGTCAGCGGTTCGAATCCCCGCGACGGGCTGAGCTCCCATTGCTCGGTCCCTGCTCCTGCCAACCTAGCAGTTCAAAAGCACATCAAAGTGCAAGTAGATAAATAGGTACTGCTCTGGCGGGAAGGTAAGCGGCATTTCCGTGCGCTGCTCTGGTTCGCCAGAAGCGGCTTAGTCCTGCTGGCCACATGACCCGGAAACTGTATGCCGGCTCCCTCTGCCAATAAAGCGAGATAAGCGCCGCAACCCCAGTTGGCCACGACTTGACCTAATGGTCAGGGGTCCCTTTACCTTTACCTAGGTATTTTAGGTCTGAGTTTTGCTCTCCCACCCCCACTGCCCTTTTGCTAGCTCGGGGCCAATGAAAGTTCTTTCCAATCATCCCCTCCTCATTTCACCACCACAACAACCCTGAGGGGTTGGCAAGGTTGAGAGAGGCATTGACTGGCCAGAGGTCACCCAGTGGCCAAGTGGGCTTTTGTTGGGCGGGGGGGGGGGCGAACCTCAGTTTGCTATGTCTTTTTATGAACTTTTATTGATTAAGGTTGGGGCAACTGCCCCTCCCTGCCCCCCTTTTACTACGCCCATGTCTCCAGCCATGGCTCTCAGACGCTGGCTCAGAACCACGGGCGCACGGCTCCCTCAAGTTTCTCGAGAGAGCTGGATGTTGCACAGTGCTTTCTCCTCAACGGACTTATAATATATAACTAAACCAGAACAAACAAGGCGGCCCAATTGCTGCAGTGTGTGTGCCACCTGAGAGAGAAGCGCCACGTCTTTTTATGTCCTTGCGGGCTCGGAGATGCTCTTGGTTGTTTAGAGTTCATGCACCACTTCGGTGCTATTAGTAGGCATGCTTTATAACAAGAGTGGCGATTGGGATGGGGGGGGGGCTCCTCGGTTTGGGGAAACGCGGGAGGGAGGGATAACAGCAACAGGAAACTGAGATTGTTTCCAGTCATCCTCATCATCTTCTCTCTCTCTCTCTCTCTCCCCCGCCCCCTTCTCAGAATCGCTGGCCTTCTGCAAAACTATCCAGCCACCCACGTCTCCCGCCAATCCCCGGGAACGGATCTGAAATAACAATTACGTTAAGCGCTATAGTCGCCTTTCACCTGCTCGCTCCTCGCAGCGTGTGGAAAGTTGAAGGTTGCCCCGACGGGGTCACCATCCTTTGGAGGACCGGATGCGGCAGATTTGCAAGCGGTGTTTAAATGTATATTAAACGCAATAAATAAATACCTGCAAATTCTACAGGTTGGAGCGAAACGGGTACAGCAGCCACAGCAGAACGGGTTGAGAACGCCTATCATTCTATCAAAAACCACTTTTATCTTTTGGCCACATGCGCGCGCGCGCGCACGCACGCACACACGGGAAATTGTGTGCGCTCCGCAAAATACATAACTCTAAAGCTCGGCGCTCGCCTTGCATCCGAAAGGTCCGCCAAAGTCAGCCTCTGGCATCTCCTGTTGAAAAGCAGCAGGTACCAGGTGTGCTGGGGAGAGCTGTTCTCTGCCCAAGACCTTTGCCACCCTGAGCAGGCAATACAACGCTGGATGGAACTGTAAAAGGTGGCTTTAAAAAGAAAAACAGTAAATATTTTTTACTCATAAATACTAAAGCAGGTTGAAGGCAGCATAAGTATGAACACTATCATTAAACTTACTTTCCCCCCAAAAATTATCCAAAATAAAGTGGCTTGTTAAGATGCCCTAATTATTGTGCATTCATGATTGTTTGTGTTCAGGATGGTCTCAGGGCATTTTCAATCTCATTTGCCCCTGCAAAGCTTTTAGGGGGTTGGTCAGTATCCATAACTTTCTGCAGAAATACTCCAACTTTTCCTACCCCAAATCTTCTTTCTTTTGTCCCACTTAAGCTGCTCTATCTGCTCATGACTGCTGCTCCAGGAAGAAGTCATATTCTAACACTGGGGAAGCAACACAGAACAACTAATGACACAGAATTGTGTGTGGACAATGCAGTGTGAATCCATTGCTATCGCATCACTGCTGTGCTGCAAAATATAACCACCAGTTGCAGCGTGTGTGTTTTTTCCTCAGTCTTTGAGCCCTTTGTGTAAAGGTCCCACGTCCAGCCTCTGGCACCTCCAATGTAAGAGATCTTAGTTTGGTGCGCTGACAAAAGGCTTTTCCTTGCATGACCCCATAGACAGCTTCTGCCTTTCAGAGTTGACAGTAGTGGGTGTGATGGACCATTGATAGCTGACCAGAAAGAAAATGAGCTCTCACTAATTATTATTACTATTTATTTATTTATTTAAACCCGGCCCATCTGGCTGGGTTTCCTCAGCCACTCTGGGCCACTTACAGCATACAGTGGTACCTCGGGTTACAGATGCTTCAGGTTACAGATGCTTCAGGTTACAGACTCCGCTAACCCAGAAATAGTACCTCGGGTTAAGAACTTTGCCTCAGGATGAGAACAGAAATCGCGCGGCAGTGGTGCGGCAACAACAGGAGGCCCCATTTGAGTGGTACCTCAGGTTAAGAATGGACCTCCAGAACGAATTAAGTTCTTAACCCGAGGTACCACTGTATATCGAAACATAATAAAATATCAAACATTAAAAACTTCCCGATACAGGGCTGCCTTCAGATGTCTTCTAAAAGTTATGGAGTTCTTTATCTCCTTGATATCGGAAGGGAGGGTGTTCCACAGGGAGGGCACCACTACCAAGAAGGCCCTCTGCCTGGTTCCCTGTAGCATTTTTCATCCACAAGGAGGATGAAACTATAGAGTGTCGAACTCGGACCTGGGATTGGGAGACCAGGTTTCAAGTCCCCACTTGGCCACAACACTCACTGGGTGTGACCTTGGAGGCCGGTTGCTAACTCTCAGCCTAACCCACTCCACGGGGCTGTTGTCAGGATTAAAATGGTGTAGGAAGAGGAGAACTATGTTTGCTGCTTTGAGCTCCTTGGAGGAAGGTTTGGGACATAAATGCAACAGGTAATTAAATTAAGAATGTCCAGAGGGCAAGCTTTTTCCATGCCTGTTTTGCCCTCTGTGTTCTGTGGGTCCTGCTCACTGGCGCACAGCAAAACCTCACTGCTACTGGTCTTTCTCTCCTCCTATGCCTATCCAGCCGTAAGGGGAGAGGAAGGCAAGAAGGGCTGTGCTCCCGCTCAGGGCCATGTGTCGCTCGCATCCCTTCCCTCTGCCAAGGTCAGCTTCCTGAGGTTTGGTTCCTTGCTGGCCTCTGCTGACCCTTCCCTTCCTGTGTTTGGCTGGGAGGGCAGGGAGGCCACGAGCCCCAGAGCTGCACCCAGGCCCAGGCACAGTGCCTTGGCAGCGGTGTGCAGGACTGGGGTCAAGACCCCCTGTCAGTGGCTTCCTGATGGCCAAACGCCTGGCTGGGCCACACCCGGCAGGGTCTTCCTTTCAGATGGACTTGGAGGCGAGAGGGAGAAGAATCAGAGCCCTGCTGGATCAGAGCAAAGCCCCCGTGTTCTCCTTCTCGCAGGTGCCTGCCCAAAGCCCACCCACAGGCCACAAAGGCAAAGGCCCTCCACTGGTACCTTGTTCCATTTGTTCGCTTGTGGGATTTACTCTAACCACTACACCACACTGTGCTCCTGAGGGGAGACTCTCTTGCAACATGGAAGATGTCCTTCTACTGAGTGTCTAATAAGAGACAAATGCCTCTGGGTAACCTCCAAGTAGACTTGATGTTAGCAGCACTTCCCCGTATATGGCTCCCTGAGGTAGACTGCGTGTGGTCATGGAGGTTCTATTCCTCTAATGCCTAATGAAAATGTAAGAGAAATGAGCCCCCCCCCAATAATGTTAGAACTGGTGGACATCTTATGATGTTGAAAGATTCAGGACAGAAAAGACTTATCATGCAGTGCAGTGCAGAGTTAAACTATTGTCCCACAGGCTGACCACCAATTTGGATGGCTTTTAAAAAGAGTTGGCTAAATTAATGGAGGAGGGGGCTGCCTATGGCCACTAGTGGTTGGCCCCTGTGAGACAGGATGCTGGACTAGAGGGGCTACTGGCCTGGCCCAATAGGTGATCCTTACGTTCTTATATTATTGGTGTTTACAGTGTGTGTGTGTGTGTGTTCTTTTTGGGAAGGATGGTTTGGCCCATTTCCCGAGATTCTGGGTGCCCGTGCCTGTCTCCTTGGCAGCCTCGTTTGAGGAGCCCAGAAGCATCATTGAGAATGCAAATCTTGACCCTTCTGGGGGGCTGCTTCTCCTTTTTTTAAAACTGCCGAGCACTAGCAGTAATTCATGTAGTAACCATGGCAACTGCCACGTACATTTACATATTCTTCCACTTAATCACAGGGCCATCCAAGACAACTCTTTGCCAGTTCTTTTGACATAATTTGCTGTTTTCATTTGCTAAACCGGGAACTGTAATCCACAGGGATTTTATCATTATTATTTTTAAAGAAATCTGCATTTTTTACTCATTGGGGGAAAAAATCACTGGTCTTTCTTTCTTTCTTTCTTTCTTTCTTTCTTTCTGCCAAACTTTTCTGATCAGAGTATATCTGGTTTTTCCTTGCCCGTTGCTCAAAAATCCATGCCAAAAACTCCTTGCAGACAAAATCTATTGTGTGTTTCTATAACCAAAGTAGTGTTGGATTTGCAAGCCCAGATTCCAGGCAGGCTGCGCTCCGTCTATGGCATTCTGCACGCGCTCACTCTTTGTTCCTGCAGCACCATTTAAGAAGGATATTTGGCAAACTGCAAGGTGTGCAGAGAAGGGCAACTATGATGATCAAGGTCTGGAAACCAGGCTTTATGAGGAGTGATTGAAGAAGCTGGATATGTTTAGCCTGAGAGGAGATATGATATCCATCTTCAAATATCTCAAGGGCTGTCACATGGACGATGGAGGGCTGGACTCAAACCAATGGCTTCAAGTTACAAGAAAGGAAATTTTGACTAAATCTTATGAAGAACTTTCTGACCGTAAGAGCTGTTCAGCAGTGAAATAAAACTTCTTGGAAGGTTGTGGAGTCTTCTTTGCTGGGGGGTTTTAAAACAGAGGGTGGAAAGCCTTCTGTCAGAGAATATTTAGCTAGATTGCATGGATTGCAAGGGACTAGATGGCCCTTGAGGATCCGTTCTGATTTTTTTAAAAAAAATGCTTAGGATCTTTATTACCAGTGTTGCCAACTTGGTCTTGTCATTAGCACGAGGCTTGGTGATATTCTTCACTTTCTAAAAACAACAACACCTGGTGACGTTCTTCACTTAAAAGGCAGGTAAAAAACAGGGGTGCTGTATGCCAAATGGATGTGGTAGGAAACTGCCAGGAGTACCCTCACTGTAATATGCAAATGCTAGACAGTGCCCAAAAAATTAGTGCATTTCTGCAAGAAGAAAGTCCATTAATCACCGGAAACAGACCACATCTTTAGATCTTATTGCTTGCAAAACAGTCCCAAAATCATCATTAAAAGGAATTACGTTGGGTTTCTCTCTGTTCAGTCTTCGTTGAGAACCGCTCCGTTCTGACTTTATGATTCTGTAAATGGGAGAGGGGGAGATCCGCCTATGATCCTGAGTAGGACCAATGTTCCATCTAGGTAGTTGGCACTGTCATGGAATTGTATGGTTGGGGAAGGGACCCCAAAGGCCATCTACCTCAACCCCCCGCCCCCGCCATGAAGGAATAATGCCTATAAGTCTTTGCCAATCTGCCTAATCACTTCTAAGATGTAGCTGCTCTTAAGTTTTTACAGGATTTATTTTATTTTATTTTCCATACAAAACTGTAGTGATTAAAATACAGCGGTACCTCTGGTTACGTACTTAATTCGTTCCAGAGGTAGGGAACGTGAAACCGTTCTTAACCTGAGGTACCACTTTAGCCAATGGGGCCTCCTGCTGCTACCGCACTGCCGGAGCACGATTTCTGTTCTCATCCTGAAGCAAAGTTCTTAACCCAAGGTAATATTTCTGGGTTAGCAGAGTCTGTAACCTGAAGCGTATGTAACAGAAAGCGTATGTAACCTGAGGTACCACTGTCTTAAAAAAATTCAGATAAAGTAACCCCCCCCCACCCCAATTGAAGTACTTCAGAATTCAGACTGCATTTCTTCAAAGCACCATATATTCTACAAGCAGGATTCAGGGATCTTCTAGATGACGCTTGGGGATCCCTTCCAACTATGCGGTTCTGTGATTCTATAGTCTTAAATAGGTAGCCGCCAGATACTGCTGTACCTTGCTGAATGCTTTCCCCCAGGTGAGCCTTCCTGGAGCCATTGGACATCTTTGCCTCCTCTGAGAGCAATCTCCATCTTGGCTTGGCTTCCTTTTCTGTAGTGTTGCTTTACAGCATGGGTAGGCAAACTAAGGCCTGGGGGCCGGATGTGGCCCAATCACCTTCTAAATCTGGCCTGCGGACAGTTCGGGAATCAGCGTGTTTTTACATGAGTAGAATGTGTGCTTTTATTTAAAATGCATCTCTGGATTATTTGTGGGGCATAGGAATTCATTCATATCTCCCGCCTCAAATATAGTCTGCCCCTCCAAGGTCTGAGGGACAGTGGACTGGCCCCCTGCTGAAAAAGTTTGCTGACCCCTGCTTTACGGAATGCTCTTCCCCAACAGCCATGCCTGGTGCCAACAGTGATACCCTTTCAGCATCAGATGGAGATGCCTGTTTCCTCCCAACGCCTAAGATGTGGGTCTCCCTCCCCACGGAGATGCCCCGCCCCCTTGACTGTACAGCCTCCAGTGAATGCCGCTGCTCCTCTGCTTTGTTCTTTGGCACCTGAAATGTATGTTCTCAGGATCTGCCCTATTCTTACTTACTGACTTATGACAGTTATACCCCATCTTTCCTCTGAGGAGCTCAGGGTAGAGTGCATATTCCTCCCCATTTTATCCTCACAACAACAACAACAACAACAACAACAACAACAACAACAACAACGGTGAAATGAGGAAGAGGAGAAGTATGTACATCACCTTTAGCTCCTTGGGAGGGAACAGGTGGGGTATGCTGTTGTTGTTGTTTAGTTGTTTAGTTGTGTCTGACTCTTCGTGACCCCCTGGACCAGAGCACGCCAGGCCCTCCTGTCTTCCACTGCTTCCCACAGTTTGGTCAAACTCATGCTGGTAGATTCGAGAACACGGTCCAACCATCTCGTCCTCTGTCATCCCCTTCTCCTTGTGCCCTCCATCTTTCCCAGCATCAGGGTCTTTTCCAGGGAGTCTTCTCTTCTCATGAGGTGGCCAAAGTCTTGGAGCCTCAGCTTCAGGATCTGTCCTTCCAGTGAGCACTCAGGCCTGATTTCCTTAAGAATGGAGAGCTTTGATCTTCTTGCAGTCCATGGGACTCTCAAGAGTCTTCTCCAGCACCGTAATTCAAAAGCATCCATTCTTCGGCGATCAGCCTTCTTTATGGTCCAGCTCTCACTTCCATGCATCACTACTGGGAAAACCATAGCTTGAACTATACCAACCTTTGTTGGCAAGGTGATGTCTCTGCTTTTTAAGATGCTGTCTAGGTTTGTCATTGCTTTTCTCCCAAGAAGCAGGCGTCTTTTAATTTCGTGACTGCTGTCACCATCTGCAGTGATCATCGAGCCCAAGAAAGTAAAATCTCTCACTGCCTCCATTTCTCCCCCTTCTATTTGCCAGGAGGTGATGGGCCCAGTGGCCATGATCTTCGTTTTTTTGATGTTGAGCCAGTGGCGTAGCGTGGGGGGTGCAGGGGGGCCCGGCTGCACCGGGCGCAACATCTGGGGGCTAGGGTTAGGGGGCACAAATTACTTGCCTTGCCCCGGGTGCTGACAACCCATGCTACGCCACTGTGTTGAGCTTCAGACCATAAGGTGGTCTGACAAACAAACCAATTCTGTAAGTCAGGCTGCTGAGAGTAGGCAGTGACTAGCCAGAGTTAACATCATGGCTGAGCTGGGGGGATTTGAACCCATGTCTCCCAGGTTTTCACCCAACACTCTAACTACTGCGCCACATTGGCTCTCGTTTAATATTCTCAAAAAAATCACATTCTTGGGAATGTAATATGTTTGGCTGTTTTTATTTCTGAATTTTAAATGGTTGTGGTAACCTGACCTGAGACCTGCAGGCAAATGGCAGGTAATAAATGTGATAGTTATAATTAATATATGCTGTGGGGTGGAAATACTTACTTTATAGGGTTTTTATAATTTTATTTTCAATTTTACAGATATTTTAACGGGGCCCGGGGGGGGGGGGAGTTTCACACATCAGTCTTACATATCAAATCCTCCTTTCAACCTCCCTCCTCCCTTCTGTGGTTGCTTATGTTATAACTTTTATCACTCCATATCCAATTCAAATCCTATTTACTAATTCTCCTTTTCCCTTAAGTTATCCTTACTGCACATTTTTACATCAATCCTGCTAATGTTTTAAGTTGTTTGCAATAATTCCTCAAATAGTCCACAAATATTCCGAATTCTGAATTAAAAAGTGTTTCTTCTTGGTTTCTTTTTCTTCTGGTAAGTTTTGCCATTTCTGCATACTCCATCAGTTTTAGCTGCCAGTCCTCCTTAATTGGAACTGTTTCTTCTTTCCATCTCTGGGCATAAATCATTGAGGCAGCTGTTGTAGCATAAATAAACTTTCTTTTTCCTGCTCCTTGGGTCCCTTTGAACCAATTATTCCTAAAAGAAAAGCTTCTGGATTTTTAACAAACGTTATCTTCAACATTTTCCCCAACTCATTATAAATCATTTCCCAGAAAGCCTTTGCTACCTTACATGACCACCACATATGGAAAAAGGTACCCTCTTTTTCTTTCCATTTCCAGTAGATATCTGATTCTGGCTTATACATTTTTGCCAATTTACTAAAGGTAAAGGTAAAGGGACCCCTGACCATTAGGTCCAGTCGTGACCGACTCTGGGGTTGTGGCACTCATCTCGCTTTATTGGCCGAGGGAGCCGGCGTACAGCTTCCGGGTCATGTGGCCAGCATGACTAAGCTGCTTCTGGCGAACCAGAGCAGCGCACGGAAACGCCGTTTACCTTCCCGCCGGAGTGGTACCTATTTATCTACTTGCACTTGCTTTTGAACTGCTAGGTTGGCAGGAGCAGGGACCGAACAACGGGAGATCACCCCGTTGCGGGGATTCGAACAACCAACCTTCTGAGGCAAGTCCTAGGCTCTGTGGTTTAGGGGTCAGATATAATCCATACATCATTTGCATATAATTTTATTTTAACAATATAATATAGTTTCAAATCTACATTCCGCAATCTTTCCCATGCTCTCATTTCCATGTTGTGCCTTATATCCATTGCCCAGTGCTTCATCAGTGATTTCACCAGTTCATCTTTCGTCTGCTGTTTTAACAACATCTTGTACATTTTATACATTTATTATTATTATTATCTAGTAGGACTCATTCTAATTGATAAATTTGGTTTGCAAAAGGACTTGCTTCATAGGTTTTTAAAAATTAAAATTAAAAAAATTCATAAAAAAATAAAAATTGGTCAGTTCAGCTCCTACGATCCTTGCAACATCTTGATGGAACCTCCATGTTTGTGGGCACTCTACCAGTTGCTAGGAAGACAACAGGAGAGGGCTCATGCTGTCACCCCCAGCTTCTGGTTTCCCTGGTTGGCCAATGTGGGAAAAGGGGATACTAGGTTAGGTGGGCTTTTGGTGTGTCCCAGCAGTCCTCCGCTGATATTCTTGCTAGCCATGATAGCTAGGAATGGAACTTCCATGCCATGAGGCAGTCTACCTCAGAATGCAAGGTGTTAGGGACACAAAACTGGAGGAAGGCTGGCTGTTACCTTCGTGGCCTGTCTTGTGAGCTTCTTAGCCATCACTGGAAATAGGATGTGGAACTTAATGGCCGTTTACTATCAGGGCTGTTCTTATTTGAGAATTGTGGGAGAAGTGCTGGCCGCATTGGAGACACCCCCCCCCCAGCAAAACACTGTGCCTATCCCCCCAGAGTAAACATCACAGCAGATCAGCTCTGGGGTGAAACAGTGCTGCAGCCTCCCTTGCATGAAGGTAGCTATGTAGAATAGGAGGAGCTTGGCCCACTGGCCCTCTGGCCAATGTAGTTGCTGACCCCTGCTTGGTGAGGCCTCGCCTGAATGTCTTCTTTAGGTGAAGCTGGGAACTGAGCAGGTCTCTGGAAATAATAATAATAATAATAATAATAATAATAATAATAATAATAATAATAATTTATTTATACCTCGCCCATCTGGCTGGGTTTCCCCAGGCACTCTGGGCGGCTTCCAACCGAATATTAAAAACAATACATTAAACATTAAACAATACATCAGACATTAAAAACTTCCCTAAACAGGGCCACCTTCAGTTGTCTTTTAAAAGTAAAATAGTTGTTTATTGCCTTGACATCTGCTGGGAGGGCGTTCCACAGGGCGGGCGCCACTACCGAGAAGGCCCTCTTCCTGGTTCCCTGTAACTTGGCTTCTTGCAGCGAGGGAACCGTCAGAAGGCTCTTGGAGCTGGACATCAGTGTCCGGGCTGAATGATGGGGGTGGAAATCATTGAGGACTGCTTTCAAAGGGCACTTTGACACCACTGCATTCAAAATATGTTAAAAATAGATGTAAAGGTGGCCAAGCACTCCTGGCACAATCATTTTGTGAAAGTGTGATTATCCCAACAGAAATCTCTTGCTCTAGTGTTGAACTGCCCTCCTTCCCTGCAGCACCGTTGGGTTTCCTATTTTGGGAGAGGCGCAGAGGGATTTTTTTACTTAATCCCATTAATGTTTTGCATGTCATAGGATCCTAGAGCTGGAAGAAAATCCAAGGGTCTTTTGGTTCAGTCCCTTCGGTGCAGGAATGGTCAGGTTGATCTGATGTGAAACGGGTTTAACTGGTTGCCTAGGAAGGAAATGGTTCTTCAGATATGAAGGGGCGCTGAGTCCATTTAGGACAGTGGTGTCCAAACTTTTTTCAAAGAGGGCCAGATGTGATGAAATGAGGGGTTTGTTTTTTTATTGTTGAGGGTTTTTTTTTTTTTTTTGGATTTTACCTCAGGAAATAAACTGCCACGGGGGCCGGATTAAACCGACCGAAAAAGCCAGATTAGGCCCCCGAAACGGACTTCTTTGGACATGCCTGATTTAGTAGATGCTTACTCAGTTGCTTTTAGGTTTGCGGGGGCCTGCTTTGATAACCCCCCCCGACTCCGGGTATGCTGTGCCAGGTAAGATCCCCACACACAACAATTATTTGATTTTATTTATTTAATTCATAAAATTTATGCACTGTTCAAAGAATCCCTCGTAGCGTTTTGAAGAAGAAGAAGAAAAGTATAAAACTATAAATAAAAACAGCCAAGTAAAACGTTCAAAAATAAAATAAAGCCACTAAAAACTGATTAAAATACATATAGACATTTTACATATCTGGGTAGGCTTGCCTCAACCAAAATGTTTTCTGTAAGGGGCCAAAAAGAGTATAGCGAAGCCGCCTTTCTGGGTGTCTAATAGACAGGGAATTCCCGCTGTTCCAACTGCGGTATTGGCAGGTGAAATCCGACTTTCTAGCTGGACTCCTGCACCATTTGCATCACTCCCCCATGCAATGTTGAATGAACGCACAGCTGCGTATCGCAAGGGAGGTGGCGAATCCAGCCCTGTGAATGCAGGGCAGAGGGTGCTGGGCAAAGAAAGGGTTCTAGGTCAAGTCTTGTGCCAGCGGGCCATGCGGGAGCCCAGGGCAACCTGGCATCTGCCCAAGGGTGCTCCATGCTGGTGCCTGGCCTGAGTGGAGTTGTGGAATATGGGCCAATCCATCCCACCGCCTCCTGATCTGAGGAATAACTCCTAGCCCCCCGCAGCTCATTCCCTGCTACCTCCTAAGCTAGGAAAGGACAAGTTCCTGGGAAGGGGGGGAAAGCCTTTGCAAGCCTTCCTTCCACATGCCTTTCGAAAATGCATAGTGTTGTGATGAAGTCAGCCTGAGAGACCCAGAGAGGGGTTTTGGGCTGGTGAGGGCGGGGGCTGGCTCTGGCAAAGATTAGGAGAGCATAAACAGTATCCAAGAAGGCTGGGTGTGCAGATTCTCCACACAGCGTTTGGTGCAAGCGGTAAATATTGGGAGTCTGTGGAATTTAATAAAATGAAATGAATTAGCTGCATTGGGTGCCAAGAAAGCTGTTCTTGGGAAAGGCATCAGGTGGTGTAAGTCTGCCCATCCTTTTGTCAAAAGAGACAAACCCCCAAATATGTCTGAAAGGAGGGAAGCCTTTCGTGAAGTCCCAGATCAGCTTCACTCAACCTGGCAGCCTCCAGAAGTTTTAGACGGCAACTCCCATCCTCAGTCTCCCTTGGCTGCTCTGGCTGAGGCTGAAGGGATCTGGGGTCCAAAAACAGATTGTGCCCCAGATGCATGAAGATGACACGGGGCTTGTTCCAAATTTTGGGGAGGTGGTCTGAAGGGCCCTAGACAGCCTTCTCCATCACTGCCTCCTTGCCACTGCTGCTGCCCAGTCACTAAATTTATCCCTGGGCCCAGTGCTCAAGGTATATCAGGCTTAGGTCCAAGCTCTCTGAAAGGTGGTGCTGTTTTTATTGTAATTATCTGTATGTTGTTAATAGATTTTTCATAGAATCATAGAATGGTAGAGTGGAAGGGGACCATGAGGGATATCTAGTCCAACCCCCTGCAAAGCAGGAATCTTTCACCCAATGTGGAGCTTGAACCCACAGCCCTGAGATTAAGAGCTCTACAGACTGAGCTATCCAGCATGTAGTCCATGTTTAATAGTTTTTCTCTGTTTTTAGTAGTTTTTATTTTTATATGTAAGCCACCTTGAGTCCCTGTCAGGGAGGAACACTGTGCATAAATAAATGAAGAAACAGGGTGTTCCTGAGCATGCATGGAAAATCCTTCCCTTCCTACTACATCTCGGAGGACAAGGCATGCAGAGGCTAAGGCTCTTTATCTCCAAAGCAGGGCTAGTGTGCTGCGAAGGAGGTCACAGCAAAAAACAACAACAGATAGGCCTTTTCTGTTTTCCCTGACTTCACCTTGCCATGCAATTTTGATTCCTGGTTTAAACTGTGGTGTTTATGCAGCTGTTTGTCAGTCAGTCAGTCAGTCAGTCAGTCAGTCAGCATGCAGCTTTTGTCAAGTCGCAGTCCCAACCTGAAGCCACTAGAGGTCATGAGGAGCACCATTCCTGATTCTTGGGAGCAAGCAGAGGTTGAAGCCAGGTTGTGAACAGTCCCTGTCATTGGGCAAAGGGGGCAGTTGGCCAACCAGCAAGATTGTCCAGAGGGGTATGGGTTGGGCCAGTGTTCTAATGAAGGAATATTGGAAATTAATCTTACATTTATTTGGGTGGCGTCCAATATATTCTCAGAAGCCAGAGGAGAAAGGTCTTCGTAAGACAATTCCTGCAGTTGGATCAAGCCCTTTAAAAACCACCCAAGCTCTGCAGAGCTTGGAGAAATTAAAGAATAAGGTGCGAGATTGGTTACATTACGCTCAAATCAAAGAGGTTTTTAATTTGGACAAAAAAATAGGATTCCAGGTGGAAAAATCGAAATTAGAGACAGAATTGCTAGAACCAAAGACTAAGGTACTTTCAAGAATGTATAACTTGCTGCTTAAATGGAATACTCAGGATGAGACAGTTAAATCAGCCATGATAAAATGGGCACAGGATGTTGGGTATAACATTATGTTTGAGGACTGGGAAAGGTTATGGACCACCGGAATGAAATTCACGGCATGTAATGCCTTGAAGGAAAATATTATGAAAATGATATATAGGTGGTACATGACCCCAGTCAAGCTCGCAAAAGTATATCACCTGTCTGATAATAAATGTTGGAAATGTAAGGAGGCTGATGGGACATTCTTTCACCTCTGGTGGACCTGTCCAAGAGTGAAGGCCTTCTGGGAAATGATTTATAATGAGTTAAAAAAGGTATTTAAATATACCTTTACTAAGAAACCAGAAGCCTTCCTCTTGGGTATTGTTGGCCAGAAAGTGTTAAAGAAGGACAGAACTTTTTTTATGTATGCGACTACAGCAGCAAGAATACTTATTGCAAAACATTGGAAGACACAAGATCTACCCACACTGGAAGAGTGGCAGACGCAATTGATGGACTATATGGAACTGGCTGAAATGACTGACAGAATCCGAGATTTGGGAGAAGAAGTAATGGAAGAGGACTGGAAAAAGTTTAAAGACTATCTACAAAAACAGTACAAGTTGTATGAATGTTAAGAAATTGCATGATCCAGAAAAATATGGCTCTAGTAATTTGATTGTGAGATACAGAAAATTAAGTGATATGTAAGAAAAGGTTGAAACTTAAAGCAATATTATGCTTAATCTAAGTTACAATTAATTGACAAAAACTACTTTAAGTTTAGAAATATAACATTTGAGAATTACAAAATAAGGAATGAAACAAGGTAATAATTTGCTGGCATTTGTATTACATAGAATGCAGGGTCAGGGAGATGTGAGGAAGTCCAGGTAGTAATATAAAAAAATGTTATGAACAGTTGTGTTGCTCTTTTTTTCTTTTTTCTTATATTCTTTGTGGGTGTATTTGTGCATGTTTTTTTCTTTTTGTTTGTTATTTCTTTGGTGAAGGGATTTTGTGTGTTTGATATGTGATTCTTTATCTTATGTCTGAAAACTTAATAAAATATTTATTTTTAAAAAAAATAAAAACCACCCAAGCTCATGGCCATTACATCACATGGAAACCTAATCCCATAGTTTAGTTAATAACAACAACAACAACTTTTTTATTTATACCCCGCCCGTCTGACTGGGTTGCCCCAGCCACTCTGGGTGGCTTCCAACATATATAAAAACACAATAACATACCCTCCAACATTTCTTCAATGAAAACAGGTATGTCCTATTCAATGATGATGATGATGATACTTTTATTATTTATTGCCCCCCCCCCGATCTGACTGGGTTGCCCAAGTCGCTCTGGGCGGCTTCCAACATATATAAAAACAAAATAAAACTATACGGGACTGCCTTCAGATGTCTTCTAAAGGTTATATCGTTACATATCTCCTTGGCTTGGGGGGTCACATAACTCCAAACCCTCTAACTTTTCTTCAGTGAAAATAGGGACATCCTAAGGAAAAGCGGGACATTCCAGGATCAAAACAGAAACCATGACAACTTCTGTAAATCCAGGACTGTCCCTGGAAAACAGAGACACTTGGAGGCTCTGCAATAAAACATCAAGCATTAATAATAACAATCTGAGCCAATATAAAAAGTCACAATAACTTTAAAATAAACAAAGCAACATTTAACAATCCATCAGAATCTAACAGTAAACAGTAAAATTAAACATCAGCAAATAATAATTAAACAGTTTAATGTTGCGTTGTGTAAAGAAGAACTTTCTTTTGTGTGTCCTGACCCTGCAAACATTCAGTTTCATTGGATGGCCCCGAGTTCTGGTATTTTTAAAGAAGAAGAAAACACCCCCATCTCTCTCCATTTTCTGCACATCACATATAATTTTATACATTTCTGTCATGTCTCCTCTTACTCACTTTGCTTGCCTTTTCTTTAAATTGAAAGGCCCCAAAGGTGTATTGTTGTTGTTGTTGTTTAGTCGTTTAGTTGTGTCTGACTCTTCGTGACCCCATGGACCAGAGCACGCCAGGCACTCCTGTCTTCCGCTGCCTCCCGCAGTTTAGTCAAACTCATGCTGGTCGCTTTGAGAACACTGTCCCACCATCTCGTCCTCTGTCGTCCCCTTCTCCTTGTGCCCTCCATCTTTCCCAACATCAGGGTCTTTTCAAGGGAGTCTTCTGTTCTCATGAGGTGGCCAAAGTCTTGGAGTCTCAGCTTCAGGAGCTGTCCTTCCAGTGAGCACTCAGGGCTGATTTCCTTCAGAATGGATAGCAAGCTCTCACTTCCATACATCACTACTGGGAAAACCATGGTTTTAACTATATGGACCTTTGTTGGCAAGGTGATGTCTCTGCTTTTTATGATGCTGTCTTAAAGGTGTATTAGTTTGGAAAAAAAGGTGAGCAGCTCTTCTAGTGTAGAATGACAGTGGTGGTTTTTGTTACAGGAGGGTATTTGGGGGGGGGGGTGTCAGTCTGGATGATGCCTTCACGTCCCTTCCAAACCTGTGATCCTGTATCTGTGAGGGTAGAATGTATATGAGGAGACCTGCTGAACCAGCCAAACCAGTTCATTTGTTAAGGTAATGGCTTTGCCTGGCCAGTTAAGTACCTCCATGTGCATGTCCAAAGAGGTTGCTATGTTGCCATAGGGACAAATGGGTGGGCCTTTTCCTACCTCACCTAACTTGGTGCCACCTCTGTCCAGGACCCTAAAGCTGTGACTTGGGGCTTCCCAGGAACGCTAATGGGGAAACAAGATCTGTCAGAGCATTAATGCTGTGAGTCCCTCCAGCCTAGGCTCAGGTTGTACAGATGTACAAATAAAACCATGTATCCTGAAAACACCACAGCTCCACTGACCTTCATTCTGAGGAACCCACACCCTGGAGCCCCTCCCACTGGGAGACTGGGGTGCCTGCAACATTATTATCAACTTGCATACTGAAAGAAAATTCTGACTTAAAAACACTGCAAGTTGAAAGTCGGCTACACAAAAACACAACGAAATGCCTGTATGTTCAGGTAGGACGGTTGCAATAAGAATATAATAATAATTTGTTATTTTTACTCCACCCATCTGGCTGGGTTTCCCCAGCCACTCTGGGTGGCTTCCAACAGAGTATTAAAATACAATAACCTGTTAAACATTAAAAGCTTCCCTAAACAAGGCTGCCTTCAGATGTCTTCTAACAGTCTGGTACTTGTTTTTCTCTTTTACATCTGCTGGAAGGGCGTTCCACAGGGCGGGTGCCACCACCGAGAAGGCCCATGCCTGGTTCCCTGTAACTTGGCTTCTCATGGCGAGGGAACCGCCAGAAGGCCCTCGGCGCCGGACCTGTGTCCAGGCTGAACGATGGGGGTGGAGACGCTCCTTCAGGTATACTGGACCGAGGCCGTTTAGGGCTTTAAAGGTCAGCACCAACACTTTGAATTGTGCTCGGAAACATACTGGGAGCCAGTGTAGGTCTTTCAAGACACCCATCTTACCTAATGGCAGAAACCTCCTTTTTGTTTTCAGTTTCCATTCTGCATGGATAAGGTGAAGCAGCCTCTGATGCCTCCAGCACTATGGTGGAAGGGGCCCTTGCACCATCTGGAAGGGCCATAGCTCAGGGGCAGAGAATCTGCCTTTCAAGCAGAAGGTTCCTGGTTCAATCCCCAATGGCGTCTCCTGGCAGGGTTGCGAGATACTCCCTGCCTCAAATGCCAGAGAGCTATAGCTGCCAGTCTGTGTAGACAATACCAAGCAATATACATCCTATCTTCCTACAGTTGCGAACAGGTCTAGTCAAAGGCCTCCGAAGTGGAGTGGTTCATGGCCTGTCAGAATCTGCCCGGTTCACAGGGAGGGGAGGAAAAGCAACACCCCCCCCCCCCATTTTGCTAGATGATACAACCTCTTTCTCTTTGCTGGGCTCAGGATTGGGCTGCAACCTGGGGCTTGGCGGCCTGCATGTCTGGGCCCCAGAGTGCCATTTCCTCATCGTTTTAAAGAGCCTTTTCCTCACATTAATCTCCTTTATTTTTTATTTTGACAAATTTACATTTCCAGGAAGTTGCAAAGGTCAGAGCTGCATCTGTTGCTGGTTACCTCGCAAGGAAGTGCTGGGTGGGTTGGTGCTGGTGCTGCTTGCTTGAGGGGGGGTGAGGGTGGGGATGGGGTTATTTTTCTATTTTTTCCCTCTTTTTTTGCAGCAGTTTCCAAAGCAACAGGGAGCGAAGTCATTTTTAAAGAAGAAGCTAGGAAAGAAAAGAGTCGGCTGGTGGCCTCAAAGGCCGCAAATGATGGGGGTGATGAAAATCAGATTGCCTCTAATTTCTTCAGGGTGGGGTGGGGGTGGGGGGAAATTGGAACGATTTTTCATCCCTCTGACTCTGGCTGGCTGAAGTGCGGGAAGGTCGTCCATTTTGGCTTGGGGGGGGGGCTGTTCGTTCTGCCTAGCTTGCCTTTCCTTTGGCTGAGCCGCCACCCCCCCCCCCCGGCACTGAGGAGCTTGTGAGGACTGGAAGATGTTGGCTAGCTGATATGTCAAGTGCAACCTCTCCCCCCCCCACCAACAATTTGTGGCTTCTTGAGGTCCGCGAATTCCTCAGCCACCCCTGCAAAACTCCTTCCTGCCTTCCTCTCTCTGCCCAAGCGCTTGGCGCCTCCTGTCCTCAGCCTTGTCTCGCCACCAGCCATCTTTGCCCCAGGCTTTCGGGGGGTTATTCTGCCCCCCCCCCCAATTCCTTCAGCTGCCCTGCCTCCTGACCAGCTTTCCCTTTCCACTTAAACCCCAGCCCCTCCTCAGACTCCGCCAAAAAGGTTTCTTCAAGAATGCAGACTCATGTTAAAAGGGACCTCAGGGGTCATGTGACCCATGGGTAAGCAAACAAAGGCCCGGGGGCCGGATCAGGTCCAATCGCCTTCTTAATGCGGCCCACAGACGGTCCAGGATTCAGCGTGTTTTTACATGAGTAGAATGTGTGTAGGGACGCGGGTAGCGCTGTGGGTTAAACCACAGAGCCTAGGACTTGCTGATCAGAAGGTCAGCGGTTCGAATCCCCGTGACGGGGTGAGCTCCCATTGCTCAGTCCCTGCTCCTGCCAACTTAGCAGTTCAAAAGCACATCAAAGTACAAGTAGATAAATAGGTACCGCTCCGGCGGGAAGGTAAACGGCATTTCCCTGCACTGTTCTAGGTCGCCAGAAGTGGCTTAGTCCTGCTGGCCACATGACCTGGAAGCTGTACGCCGGCTACCTCGGCCAGTAAAGCGAGATGAGCGCCGCAACCCCAGAGTCAGCCATGACTGGACCTAATGGTCAGGGGTCCCTCTACCTTTACCATTAGAATGTGTGCTTTTATTTAAAATGCATCTCTGGGTTATTTGTGGGGCATAGGAATCAGTTCATTCCCCCCAAAAAATATAGTCCGGCCCCCTACAAGGTCTGAGGGACAATGGACCGGCCCCCTGCTGAAAAAAGTTTGCTGACCCCTGATGTAACCCAACCCATTGCAAGGCAGGGATACCAAGGCTCTTTCTTCTGTGTTGCTGTTTCCCGCCCCGTTCTCAATAGAAAATGATGCCAGACCCGGTATGGTAAGCCTTGCAAGACAGACAATGTCCCTGTGCCTCACAGAATTCAGTCCACTTTGACCCCTTAGTATTCTGTGATGCCATCACAGTCAATCCATGTCTGAGGGTTCATCTCAAGAGGCCGAGGTCACCACAACATCTGTGCTGCCTGGGCCGATGGGAGCCCCAGTCCAAAACATCTGGAGGGCACCAGGTTGGGGAAGGAGGATATGTTGTATGTGCAGAATGACAAGGTTAGGGTGGTTTTCCTGCCCCTACAATGCAATTAAAAAACAATCAAACCCATAACCAACATTTTGAAGAAAACATGTAAATATTTGCATAATCATATAAATATTACAATGGCAAAATAGAAAGGTCTTGCATAAATAAAATATGTATTAACAACAATTATACAATTCACACACACACACACAAATCTGCATAAGAATGATCAATTTGGACTTTATAACCAAACAAGTGTTGTGCAATTAGGCCTATATCATTTTTCGCCAAATAGAGAAGCTTCTGGATATTGTATATTCAGTTGTGGGGAGTCATTTATTCCTAAAATTATCAGCCTTTTGACTTCTGCCTCTTCACTGAACAAATTCTGTAAGCTGAGGCAATTCCTTCACCCTGTATATAGGTTGGGCAAAGGCTTGTTTTTGAGAAACCCATGCTGGGTCTTAGTACAGTGGTATCTTGGGTTAAGTGTTTAATTCATTCTGGAGGTTTGTTCTTAACCTGAAACTGTTCTTAACCTGAAGCACCACTTTAGCTAATGGGGCCTCCCGCTGCCGCCTCATCCTGAGGTAAAGTTCTTAACCCGAGGTACTATTTCTGGGTTAGCGGAGACTGTAACCTGACCTGAAGCGTCTGTAACCCGAGGTACCACTGTAATCACAGCATCCTGTTCTAACTTCCCACAGACCAACTGTTAAATGATCTTCCTTCCAGTAGCACCTTAAAGACCAACTAAGTTAGTTCTTGGTATGAGCTTTCGTGTGCATGCACACTTCTTCAGATACAGTGTATCTGAAGAAGTGTGCATGCACACGAAAGCTCATACCAAGAACTAACTTAGTTGGTCTTTAAGGTGCTACTGGAAGGAATTTTTTTATTTTGACTATGGCAGACCAACACGGCTACCTATCTGTAACTGTTAAATGATCTGTTCAAGGACCTTTCCTGGTATCGAGGTCAAGCTCACCGGTCAGTAGGTACCTGGGTCTCCCCCCCCCCCACTTTTTGAAGATGGGGACAACATTTTTCTACCTCCACAAAATGGCTCAGCTCTGATGGGCAGAGTTAACTTAGATAAAGACTGCAAGCAGGGAGTGAGTAGATCACGAGACAAACAGTGATCTTGTGTGGTTTAAAACAACACACGTATTAGTTAGAAGTTCAGAAGAAGGAAATGTATTTGCTTTTCTCCAACCAGTTTAACATTTAAGATGCATGGTTAGTTCAGCAGAGATGGTTTGGGTGCTTATATTATTGGTATCAGTCAATAGGATCTGAATATTCTCAACAGGTGCAAATGTTATCATATTAGTAACAGAAAAATGAGATCACATGCTTGTTTTATATCCCATGTAAATATTTTTAGTTGGTCCACTCTTGCCAGGAGACCCTGATTCCCACGGCCCTGTCTCTCCCACCACTTCTGTGCATTAAACCACTCCTCTTTGAGGTGCCCCCCCCATTTTCTGATTCTATCAGTCAGTCACCTCTGCCCCTTGCAGCTCCTCCTATCCAGGGATCGAGGCCTGCTCCTGAAATAACCTTTCACTTCTCTTGCACAAGCAGAAGTGATGGTCAGCGTTCCGTTGCTGACAGGCTCCCTCCCACACAGCAATGCTGGCTTAACTTGCCATGCCATGACATCATTGCAGCTCAGCGAATGTGTGGCTAACAGGCAGCTTTCAGCCTGTACACTGTTAAAAGTTTTGTTATTTTGCAAAGAATGGTTCCTAATAAAAAGGCAATTTCTTTGAAAACAAGTTGGGGAGGATCCAGTGCCAAGAAAAAGAGCCCAGGAGATTTATAGCTGAGGAAATACTTCCCCCCAACTCTGCGGACAGTTCCAGCAGGAACAATAGCCTGATGCGCTGCATGAGCCAAACTGATGGGGTTCGGGGTGGTGGTAGTGGGGAAGTTTTATCAGTGCTTTTTCCTTTGTGGTCCCCTCCCTTCCTGGAAATGCAAGATTCAAACCCCCTCCCCCCTCCCGGGCCTGCTGGTGTGTAATCAGCAGGAATCGAAATATCCGCACTCGGAAAAAGTCATGAGGAGGGTGTCATTGGCCGGTGATTGATGGGTCCAGACGGCACAGTGGTGTGTCTCAGTTGGCGTGGTGGCCGAGTGCCAGCTCTCAAGCCATATCCACATATTCTTTCAGTGTCTTTGCAAGCCCCTCCGGGACCCTCCAAGGGAAGCTAATGGACCTCTCTCTCTCTTCTCTGTCACACACACAGACATCCTTCCACACACTGGGCTTTGCTTTATTACCAAACGCCTCTGGCAGGGACTTGACCACAGTGCAGCTCTGAGTCTGCATCCTCTGCAGAGAAGTGGAGAGGTCACCGTCTTGTTCTCAGAGAGCACAGAGACAAGGGATATTTCAGTCAGGGTGGGGGTGGCTTTCACCCAGCCTCTGCTGCCCAGTTGATCTCCCTGGGTGCTTTCTGGACAGCGAGAAAAAAAATGTTGGTGGTGGGCCTTTGAGAGGAACCAGACAGGGGGTGGGGGCAGGCTTCCAGCCCCTTATCTTGATAGCCTTCCTGACAATTTAGGCCAGTGGTTTCCAAATGGTGGTCAGCGGACCCCAGGAGATCCGCCTAAACCACCTGTGGGGTCCATGGCACATACTTGTCAACTGTCTGGGACATCATGTTTCGGAGAGGGGGCAAGCCCTTAGGTGAAAGCACAGTGCCCAAAAACTTGTGAGATCACAGCTAGATGCACGTCTCACATAAGATTTTTTAAAAAAGATAAAGGACCCCTGGCAGTTAAGTCCAGTCGCAGACGACTCTGGGGTTGCGGCACTCATCTCGCTTTACAAGCCGAGGGAGCTGGCATTTGTCCGCAGACAGTTTTTCCAGGTCATGTGGCCAGCATGACCAAGCTGCTTCTGGCCAAATCAGAGCAGCGCACAGAAATGCTGTTTACCTTCCCGCCGGAGCAGTACCTATTTATCTACTTGCACTTTGATGTGCTTTCAAACTGCTAGGTGGGCAGGAGCTGGGACCAAACAACGGGAACTCACCCCGTCGCGGGGATTCAAACTGCCAACCTTCTGATCGGCAAGCCCAAGAGGCTCAGTGGTTTAGACCACAGCGCCACCCAACTCATGTCCTTGAACAGCGATAATAATACTGTATGCACCCTAATTTCTAGCCAGTGAGGAAATCTGGCAGTTCCTTCACTAACCAGTGTGGTGTAATGGTTAAGAGCAGTGGACTCGTAATCTGGTGAACCGGGTTCGCTTCCCCGCTCCTCCACATGCAGCTGCTGGGTGACCTTGGGCTAGTCACACTTCTTTGAGGTCTCTCAGCCCCACTCACCTCACAGAGCGTTTGTTGTGGGGGAGGAAGGGAAAGGAGAATGTTAGCCGCTTTGAGACTCCTTAAAGGGATTGAAAGGCAGGATATCAAATCCAAACTACTACTCTTCTTCTTCTTCTTCTTCTTCTTCTTCTTCTTCTTCTTCTTCTTCTTCTTCTTCTTCTTCTTCCCCCTGAATTCAGTTTCCTTGCAGTGAAGGTTAATTCAGACTGTGATCTCCCAAGGTTAGAGTGCACCACATTTTGTGTCTGTTGTGGGATGGAATTCAAGGCTGCCATCTTGAAAGTCGCTATCCATTGGCCACAGGGCTGGCCCACTATTAGGAAGAGATCAGGCAATGGGCAGCAGCTGCTGGAGGGCAGAGACCTTCCACTGCTACCATTCCTGTCTGGTGCCACTCAATATATCCTTACCTCAGGCAGGGTGAAGGGTGCTATCTCACCATCAGTGTCAAAGGAGGACTTGTATTCCAGTCCTGTGGCACCACCTCTTCCTTCACCTCAGCCAGCAGAAGGCCTTGGTCTGGCCCTGATGCTTCAACACCACAGGAAACCATTCTCTGGCAACTGCATTTGGAATACTGGGCATAGATGTCAACCTTCCCTTTTTTTGCGGGAAATTCCCTTATTCCAGCACCGTTTCCCGCTGCTATCCCAGATTGTTAGCTATCCCATAGACTGTCCCCGGGACAGGTGAGGCAGCTGGTCCCTTATTTTCGAGGCTGCTGATCCCTTATTTTCAAATCTGAAAGTTGACAGCTATGATACTGGGTTCAGCTCTAGCCATCTCGTCTGAGGAAAGAATATTGTGGAACTGGAAAAGGTTCAGAAAAAAGCAGCTGAAATGATTGAGGGGATGGATTGATTCCCCTTTGAGGAAAAGTTGCAGCATTTGGGGCTTTTAGAGAAGTGGTAAATAAGAGACAGCATGACAGCATGATAGTAGTTTACGAAACGATGTGTGTTGTGGGGAAAGTGGAGAGAGAGACTTTTTCCTCCCTCTCTCTTTAAAACTCCAGTGAAGCTAAATAGACTATTCAGAATAAAAAAATTCCTTCCAGTAGCACCTTAAAGACCAACTAAGTTAGTTCTTGGTATGAGCTTTCGTGTGCATGCACACTTCTTCAGACTATTCAGGGCAGACAAAAGAAAGCCCTTCTTTCTGAACAAATTTGTCAAGGACTTTAGGCTATCCATGGCTCTTGGCCACAATGACTAGGCTCCATCTTCACAGCTGGAGGTTCTGCATACCAGTGGCTGGAAACCACTGGAGAGGAGAGGGCTTGTGCTTGGATCCTGCCCATAGGTTTTCCATTGAGGTATCTGGGCTGGATGAATCCCAAGCCGGAATTAAGATTGCCGGAAGAAATATCAACAACCTCAGATATGCAGATGACACAACCTTAATGGCAGAAAATGAGGAGGAATTAAAGAGCCTTTTAATGAGGGTGAAAGAGGAGAGCGCAAAATATGGTCTGAAGCTCAACATCAAAAAAACGAAGATCATGGCCACTGGTCCCATCACCTCCGGGCAAATAGAAGGGGAAGAAATGGAGGCAGTGAGAGATTTTACTTTCTTGGGCTCCATGATCACTGCAGATGGTGACAGCAGCCACGAAATTAAAAGACGACTGCTTCTTGGGAGAAAAGCAATGACAAACCTAGACAGCATCTTAAAAAGCAGAGACACCACCTTGCCAACAAAGGTCCATATAGTTAAAGCTATGGTTTTCCCAGTAGTGATGTATGGAAGTGAGAGCTGGACCATGAAGAAGGCTGATTGCCGAAGAATGGTTGCTTTTGAATTCTGGTGCTGGAGGAGACTCTTGAGAGTCCCATGGACTGCAAGAAGATCAAAGCTCTCCATTCTGAAGAAAATCAGCCCTGAGTGCTCACTGGAAGGACAGATCCTGAAGCTGAGACTCCAATACTTTGGCCACCTCATGAGAAGAGAAGACTCCCTGGAAAAGACCCTGATGTTGGGGAAAATGGAGGGCACAAGGAGGAGGGGACAACAGAGGACAAGATGGTTGGACAGTGTTCTCGAAGCTACCAGCATGAGTTTGACCAAACTGTGGGAGGCAGTGGGAGACAGGAGTGCCTGGCGTTCTCTGGTCCAGGGGGTCACGAAGAGTCGGACATGACTGAACGACTAAACAACAACATCTGGTTGACTGCTGTGAGAACAGGATGCTGGGCTATTGGCCTGATCCAGCAGGCTTTTCTTGCATTCTTAGGTCTCCATGATCTGTTGCTGTTAAGCATCTCCTGGGCCTGCCATAGTAGCCTGCAGACCCCAGATGTGGTGGAGGACCCTACTGTGCCGCCAGTGCTGAAGGAGGACTCATCTGGCAGGCCAGCTGGCTGCTGTCTCTGAACCAAAGCAGAGAGCGGGGGCTGCCATCTCATCCTTTCCCGCAGGCAGCAGAATGTCTTGGGCTGGCCCTGAATGCTTGACGCCGCAGAAGGCCTCTCTCTGAATCTTAGGGGGCCTCCGAGTCCAAGGCAGCTCCTCCGGCGCCTGTTCCCACCCACTCTCTGTGTTAACGCACCCTTGCCCGATACTTAGATATGAAATAATTACCCTAAGTGATCAGATTTTAATTAGGCAGCACAGAGGATGATCATTGTGTTCCAAATTGTTGCGGAGTGCTCAGTTATGCACCAGCCAAACTTGGGCTCTACCATTATGCCCAGTGGGTGGCCGCAAGACAATCAGGAAGTAATTAGTTTGGCGGTGGGTGTGCGTGTATGTGTGTGTGCTGCTGCTGCTGCGTCGCTCACCGGGGAGTGCCTTGCTGCGTTCCATGAATGAGCCGACTCCAGAGGAGCCTGAGACCAAGATGGCACAGTCTCTTTCTCTCTCTTTCTCTTGTTCCTTTTGGATACTCGTGTAATGCAGTAAAGTTATGTCTTTGGAAGGCAGACCTGCAATTACAACCATAAATACTCATCTGGAAATGGGGAACGTACCAAGGGCTTGGCAGATCCTGCAGGACGCTGCAGATTTTCTAAGGGGATTCAGAGGAGGTGAATATGTTAGGTTAGGGACCTGCCAGCTTGCGTTTCAAGACACAGGGGATCTGCGAGTTGCAAGAGTATAAGGATCAAACTGAAGATCTTTCTGGCCCGGTGTGCTGCCTCCAACAGTGGACAGCCAGGTGCCTCTGGACCACAGCTGTCAACTTTTCCCTTTCCTTGCAAGGAATCCTATTCGGAAGAAGGGAATTTCACTTTAAAAAAGGGAAACGTTGACAGCTATGCTCTGGGCAGCCTTTCTCAGCACTGGGGCCCTAAATGTTGTTGGACTACAACTCCCACCATCCCTGGCCACTAGTACTGCTAGCTGGCAATGATGGGAGTTATAGTCCAACGGCATTTAGGGCCCCAATGCTGAGAAAGGCAGCCTGGAAGCTAGCTGGCAACCTGCTACTCACAGAGGACACACCACTTCTGTGTGTTTCTATCAACAGGGGTGGTCCAAAGCTAATTCAAAGAATCAGAGGACTGTAGATTTGGAAGGGACACCAAGGGTCATCTAGTCCAACCCCCTGAAATGCAGGAATCTTAGCTAAAGCATCCATGACAGATGGCCACCCAACCTCTGTGTGAAAACAAAGGAGAGTCCATCACTTCCCAAGGGAGTCTGTTCCACTGTCGAACAGCTCTGTCAGAAAGGTTTTTCCGAATGTTTAGTTGGTATCGCCTTTCTTGTAACTTCAATCCATTGGTTCGAGTCCTACTCTCTATGGCAGGAGAAAACAACCTTGCTCCCTCTTCCATGTGACAGCCCTTAAGATATTTGAAGATGGCTATCATATCTCTTCTCAGTCTCCTCTTTTCCAGACTAAACATACCCAGCTCCTTCAACTGTTCCTCATAAGGCTTGGTTCCCAGACTCTTGATCATCTTGGCTGACATCCTCTGAACATGTTCCAGCTAGTCAACATCCTTCTTAAATTGTGGTGCCCAGAATTGGACACAGTATTCCCAGTATGGTCTGGCCAAGGCAGAATAGAGTAGTACTGTTGCTTCCCTTGATCTGGACACTCCCTACTTGTGATTCCCAGCAACAGGTGTTCAAAAACATAGTGTCTCTGAACCCAGTAGGCAGCATACAGCAATAATAATAATAATAATAATAATAATAATAATAATAATAACAACAACAACAACAACAACAACAACAACAACATTAAAAGCTTCCCTAAACAGGGCTGCCTTCAGATGTCTTCTAAAAGTCTGGTAGTTGTTTTTTCCTTTGACATCTGGTGGGAGGGCGTTCTACAGGGCGGGCGCCACTACTGAGAAGGCCCTCTTCCTGGTTCCCTGTAACTTTGCTTCTCGCGGTGAGGGAACCGCCAGAAGGCCCTCGGAGCTGGACCTCAGTGTCTGGGCAGAACGATGGGGGTGGAGACGCTCCTTCAGGTATACTGGACCGAGGCCGTTTAGGGCTTTAAAGGTCAGCACCAACACTTTGAATTGTGCTCAGAAACGTACTGGGAGCCAATGTAGATCTTTCAAGATCAGTGTTATATGGTCTCGGCGGCCGCCCCCAGTCACCAGTCTAGCTGCCACATTCTGGATTAGTTGTAGTTTCCGGGTCACCTTCAAAGGTAGCCCCATGTAGAGTGCATTGCAGTAGTCCAAGTGAGAGATAACTAGAGCATGCACCACTCTGGCAAGACAGTCCACGGGCAGGTAGTGTCTCAGCCTGCGTACCAGATGGAGCTGGTAAACAGCTGCCCTGGACACAGATTTGACCTGTGCCTCCATGGACAGCTGTGAGTCCAAAATGACTCCCAGGCTGCGCACCTGGTCGGGGCACAGTTACCCCATTCAGGACCAGGGAGTCCTCCACACCTGCCTGCCTCCTGTCCCCCCAAAACAGTACTTCTGTCTTGTCAGGATTCAACCTCAATCCATTAGCCGCCATCCATCCTCCAACCGCCTCCAGACACTCACACAGGACCATTGTGACTGGTAACCATTGATAGTGAATTTGTCTGATTCCTCTTTGACGCCACCGCTACCTCCTGTGGGAAGGAGTTCCATAGTTTAACTCTGTGCTGCATGAAGTACTTTCTTTTGGTCTGTCCTGAGTCTTCCAACATTCAGCTTTGTTGGACGACCACCTCAGGCCCTAATATTACAAGACATGAAGAAAACCTCTCTATCTGCTTTCCCCCTTTTCCTAAACTAAAGGTAAGAATCTGGAGGTGGGAGGACATGATAGTGCTGTTAAAAATTATGCATGGTGTGGATCCTGCCTTTTAAACCCATCTGAACTATGTGGCTTGCACTCCATCTTGTGACGGGGAGTTCCACATGCTCAACAGGAGCTGTGTGGTGAAGAAGTCCTTCCTTTTCTCCATCCCAGATCGACTGCTGGTCAGGTACTGCTTCACTCCCATGTCAAATGGCCTTGGGCAGATTCTAAGATTAGAATTTGTCTAATATTATTTTATGAAGAAGACAAGCCAGCCTAGCGACGATTCAGTTGCCACGTTTGTTGACAGTGCGTTCTGTGAAGGACACACACATGAAGCTGCCCCAGGCTGCTTCACCACATTGATCTCCCTGGCTCAGTACTGCCCGCAGTGCTGGCCCTGGCAGCAGCTCTCTGGCCTTTCAGCCCAGAGATGTCTCCCAGCCTTACCTGGAGACCCCAGATACTGTCTGCACGGGAAGCAGGTGTTCTCCCAGTGAACCTATTGCATTTCACCCCCAAAACATGAAGGTAGATTATAGTCCTCGTGGTTCTGAGTAAAGGGCTATATTACTTTGGAGCGCAGGAAAGTGTCTCCACTGAGCCAGACCAGTGATCCATTGAGGCCAGTGCTGTCTACACTGACTGGCAGCCTCATGCTGGAGTTTCAGGAAAGGAGCTTTTCCCAGTCCTGTTTGGAGATGACACTGGAGACTGAACCTTCTGCATGCATAGCAGATCATCTGCCATGTAGCTATAGTCCTTCCCCATAGCCCTACAGGATGAGTACAGCAGCCTTTAAAACAACTGGATTGTTTCTCTTTCCACCCCCCCCTTCCTTATCAGAAGTTGCCTGCAACTTTTACCTCTCTTAACACAAAGGAAACTTTGTGTGTGTGTGTGTGTGTGTGTGTGTGTGTGTGTGTGTGTGTGTGTGGTGTTTTAAATAGCAGAGATGCTCACTCCATTGAAATGATTGGCATACTGGAGAGTGGAGAAAAACCAAATTGTTTATACCCTAATGAATAGGATCTTGATTGCAAGATCCTGTTTGGAAAATTATAGTGCCTGAATGGAAGCCGTACAATTACATCCCTCAAATGCTGCATATTCATTTCATCTGCTTTGCATAGAGATTAGCAAGCGTGCCCCTGATGCAGACTCTGAAATTAAAGCCAGCTCCGATTTTAGTCACAGGTTACAAACTAAATGCCATTGTTGGATGGGTAGGAATCTTTACCACCTGCGTGCCAGATGATTGCCGAACAGCTTTATCCAGACAGCAAAAAGAGAAGGGATACGTGGCTCCTCTCTCCCTTGCAAGGGAGCTGGGTAGCGTGGGCTGTGCGTCTCACAATCCACATTCGCAATGGCACGGGGCACGACTGGGCAACCCGTGGTGGGCCCCAGCTCACTGCACAGAAGGGGCAGGTGCTCACTTTTTCGTGGTTGCTGGATCAGGCCAATGGCCCATCTAGTCCAGCATCCTGTTCTCACGGTGGCCAACCAGATATCGATGGGAAACCTGCAAGGAGGATTCGAGCACAAGAGTAACTGTCCTCTCCTGGGGCTGCTGCTTCCAGCAATTGGCGTTCAGGAGCGTTGCTGCTTCCAACGGTGACTAGTAGCTAAGATAGCCTTGTTGTTGTTTAGTCGTTTAGTTATGTCCGACTCTTTGTGACCCCCTGGACCAGAGCAGGCCAGGCACTCCTGTCTTCCACTGTCTCCCGCAGCTTGGTCAAACTCATGCTGGTAGCTTCAAGAAGCTTGTCCTCTGTCGTCCCCTTATCCTTGTGCCCTCCATCTTCACAACATCAGGGTCTTTTCCAGGGAGTCTTCTCTTCTCATGAGGTGGCCAAAGTATTGGAGTCTCAGCTTCAGGATCTGTCCTTCCAGTGAGCACTCAGGGCTGATTTCCTGCAGAATGGATAGGTTTGATCTTCTTGCGGTCCATGGGACTCTCAAGAGTCTCCTCCAGCACCAGAATTCAAAAGCATCCATTCTTCGGCAAACAGCCTTCTTTATGGTTCAGCTCTCACTTCCATACATCACTACTGGGAAAACCATAGCTTTAACTATACGGACCTTTGTTGGCAAGGTGATGTCTCTGCTTTTTAAGATGCTGTCTAGGTTTGTCATTGCTTTTCTCCCAAGGAGCAGGCGTCTTTTAATTTCGTGGCTGCTGTCACCATCTGCAGTGATCATGGAGCCCAAGAAAGTAAAATCTCTCATTTAAGATAGCCTTATTCTCCTCCATTAATTTGTCTAATCCTCTTTTAAGGGCATTCAGGTGGGCGGCCAGCGCTGGCTCCTGAGAGAGGCAGTTCCACATTTTGTGCTGCATGAAGAACTACTTCCTTTTCTCTGTCCTGAATCTTCCAACATTCAGCCTCATTTGATGCCCACAAGTTGTAATGTTATGCAAGGTGAGGGACGGGACTTATTTCTGTCCACTCCAGCCTGTGCATCATTTTATAAACTGGTATCATGTTGCTTCTTCCCTTCTCTAAAAGGTTTCCAATGCTGTGTCCTTTCCTCATTAAGAGAGTCCCTTAATCTCCTTGATCATTACTATTGCCATTTTCTGATCCCTTTCTAACTCCACTATATCCTTTTTGAGGTAAGGCGACCAGAACTGAACACAGTACAGTGGTACCTCGGGTTAAGTACTTAATTCGTTCCGGAGGTCCGTTCTTAACCTGAAACTGTTCTTAACCTGAAGCACCACTTTAGCTAATGGGGCCTCCCGCTGCTGCCGGAGCACGATTTCTGTTCTCATCCTGAAGCAAAGTTCTTAACCCGAGGTACTATTTCTGGGTTAGCGGAGTCTGTAACCTGACGTGTCTGTAACCTGAAGCGTATGTAACCCGAGGTACCACTGTACTCCAAATGCAGTTGTACCATAGATTTGCATTTTGGCATTTGGGGGAAAGGGTGTTGTCAAAGAGAGGCGGGACACACACACACACACACACACCAGCACAAGTTGTATTTAGACCCAGTCCACACATGCAGTAGAATCAGGTGATAGAATGAGCCGTAGTAATTCAGACTGCTGTATGGAGGGGTGTGTGATACAGGTGGACAGGGGGTTTGGAATCACATTTTTGAAAGCTTCCCTCCGGGTAAGGGGAAAGACAGCAACACAACAAGCAAGATCATGTGTGCTATAAAAGTAAATGCAGCAGAGTTTTTCAAAAAAACTGTGAGGCAACTGCCTCAGGCAGCAGGATCCAGAGGGGCAGCAGAGCCTGACATGGGTCTTTACCCCACCCCACCCCCACATTCCTGCTGCAGATCTTCACCCATTCTTTGGCGGGGGTGGGGGGTGGGGAGGCGTCCTGGCAATATACAGTGGTACCTCAGGTTAAGAACTTAATTCGTTCTGGAGGTCCATTCTTAACCTGAAACTGTTCTTAACCTGAAGCACCACTTTAGCTAATGGGGCCTCCCGCTGCCGCCGCCTCGTGATTTCTGTTCTCATCCAGAAGCAAAGTTCTTAACCCGAGGTACTATTTCTGGGTTAGCGGAGACTGTAACCTGAAGTGTATGTAACCTGAAGCGTATGTAACCCGAGGTACCACTGTAAAAGCAAAATCATACCCAATCAAACAAGGTACAGCAACGCAATCATCAAAATTATTAGAATACAGTGGTACCTTGGGTTAAGAACTTAATTCGTTCCGGAGGTCCGTTCTTAACCTGAAACTGTTCTTAACCTGAAGCACCACTTTAGCTAATGGGGCCTCCTGCTGCCACTGCACCGCTTCATCCTGAGGTAAAGTTCTTAACCCGAGGTACTATTTTTGGGTTAGCGGAGTTTGTAGCCTGAAGCGTCTGTAACCTGAGGTACCACTGTATACAGTTAAACTATGGAATTCACTGCCCCAAAATATGTCCACCACAAAGGCTTTTCTTCTCTCATAACTCCAGAATTCATGAACACTGAATGGAGCTGAATGTTGGAAGACATGGGACAAATTTTTAAAAAGAAGTATTTCATAAAGGACATAGTCACACCGCGGAATCCGCTCCCGCAGGGGCCAATGATGGCCAGGCCCAGACGCCATGTGGGCCACCTTGGCCCTGGTCTCCGATTCCAAAGGGGGCCTCGGTCAGCATATTCACAATTCAAGCCTTGAAATAAAATTATTTGTCAGCATAACTTCTGTGAAAATTATTTATATACTTACTTATTTGCAAGACTTCCGTTATCCCCAGGGTAATAATAAAAAAAGGGGGGGGCACATTATCTACCTGGCCAGGGCCTCTGCCTGGCTCTGTAAGGTGCTGATGATGGCTACTTACTTGGATGGTTTTAAAAGAGGATTGGATTAATTCCTGGAGGAAGAGAAGACGACCCTTGACCACAAGCCTTGATGGCTTGGCTCTGCCTTCGCAGTCGGAAGCAGCAATGGTTCTGGACACCAGCAGCTGGAAGCCACAGTGGGAGGGGAGAGTGTGGCTCTTGCGCTCAAATCCTCCTTCTTGGTTTCCCACAGGAATCTTCGTGGTCATTGTGAGAACAGGGTGCTGGAACAGATGGGACAATGGCCTGACCCCGTGGGCTCTTCCTGTCTTCTTATGTCCTTATTAGATGACTTAGAATCATAGAATCATAGAATCATAGAGTTGGAAGAGACCACAAGGGCCATCGAGTCCAACCCCCTGCCAAGCAGGAAACACCATCAGAGCACTCCTGACATATGGCTGTCAAGCCTCTGCTTAAAGACCTCCAAAGTAGGAGACTCCACCACACTCCTTGGCAGCAAATTCCACTGTCAAACAGCTCTTACTGTCAGGAAGTTCTTCCTAATGTTTAGGTGGAATCTTCTTTCTTGTAGTTTGGATCCATTGCTCCGTGTCCGCTTCTCTGGAGCAGCAGAAAACAACCTTTCTCCCTCCTCTAGGTGACATCCTTTTATATATTTGAACATGGCTATCATATCACCCCTTAACCTCCTCTTCTCCAGGCTAAACATGCCCAGCTCCCTTAGCCGTTCCTCATAAGGCATCGTTTCCAGGCCTTTGACCATTTTGGTTGCCCTCCTCTGGACACGTTCCAGTTTGTCAGTGTCCTTCTTGAACTGTGGTGCCCAGAACTGGACACAGTACTCCAGGTGAGGTCTGACCAAAGCAGAATACAGTGGCACTATTACTTCCCTTGATCTAGATGCTATACTCCTATTGATGCAGCCCAGAATTGCATTAGCTTTTTTAGCTGCCGCGTCACACTGTTGGCTCATGTCAAGTTTGTGGTCAACCAAGACTCCTAGATCCTTTTCACATGTACTGCTCTCAATTAATTTACCATATTTTTACATGTATAAGACTAGGAGTTTTTTTTACCAAAACATTAGGTTTAAAATTGGGGCTCGTCTTATACATGGGTGCTGTAGGGTGTTTTCTTAATTTGGAGTTCCCCCAAATAGGGGGCATCTTATACATGGAGGCGTCTTATACATGGAAAAATACGGTAATTTATATCCCTCCCTTCCTCCCCAAGAAGCCCATTCTAAAAACAATTACAATTAAAAAACATCTAAAAACAGTTATGGTTAAGCACATTCTTCCATCCAAAGGATAGCTCAGTTGGTTAGCGCATGATGCTGATAATGCCAAGGTTGCAGGGATATATATAGTATTTTTATTAAGTTTTCAACAAAAGTAGCAAAAAAAGGTAAAAAAAGCAAACAGTAACAAATGCAGTAACATCCATAAACAAAGAAAATTAAACATAAAACCATATCAAATCCATAAAGTGGGATGCTCCGAATCCCATGACTTCCCTCCCCCATTCCTGGTTCCCTAAATTTCTTATCAACTGCGTATCATTTCTACTCCCATTTTTTTCTAACCTCTGATTTCCTATACTATTTCTAAAATTACAAGCACTCTTAAAATCCTGCCAATGTATTTATCTGTTTACAATACTTTTGCAAATACATAATAAACATTTCCCATTCTTTTTAAAATTTCTTATCTTGATTTCTGAGCTTTCCAGTTAGCTTCGCCATTTCTGCATAGTCCATTAACTTGGTTTGCCACTCTTCTTTTAGTCGGCACTGCTTCTCTTTGGGCTAACAGCATCCAAGCGGCCGTCGTAGCATACAGAAACAATTTTGATCTTTTGGAATTTCCGCTCCTACAATACCTAATAGAAAAGCTTCTGGGTTTTTTAAAAAAATAAAGGTTATTCTATTTTTTTTTATTTCATTATATATCATTTCCCGTTTTTATTAACCTTCCTACATTCCCACCACATGATATGATAAAATGTACCCTCTGTTTCTTTACATTTCCAATGCCTATTGGATCCTGTTCTATATATTTTTGCTAATTTAACCGGGGTTAGATACCAAGGTCGCAGGTTCAATCCCTGTATGGGACAACTGCATATTCCTACATTTCAGGGGGTTGGACTAGATGATCCCCAGGGTTCCTTCCAGCTCTACAGTTCTATCATTTCTATTATCCAAAGGTCCCAGGTTTGCCTTGAGCAGTGTTCTTCAGTCATCAAAATATCTGGATAAATAGGAATGTTTTTCAAATTCCCTCTGAAAGTTAAAGAAGTTAAAAGTGATGAAGACAGGAGCACCTCACTAGGGGAGCATTTTTCACAACTGGGGAGCCACCTCTGAAAAGGCCCTGTCATGGGCAGCTCCTAGTGGTGGTGTGAGGACCGCCAACAAGTCCTCACATGCTGATTGTAGGGTACAAGGTGGTTGGTACTGGGAAAGGCGCTCTTTTAGGTACTTGGGTCCTAAGCCGTTTAGGAAGAGGGTAAGGCTGTCTCATAAACAGCTACAAGTCATACTGGTTCTGAACTGCTGCCAGCATTACTAGTGGGATACCTGCAGTGGGCAGCTGAACAACTGAGCTCATGTCCTGCTTCTGGGCAACCCACAGGCAGCTGGCTACTCTGAGAACAGGGTGCTGGGCTGGCAGAAGGGCCAGAGCTCAGCATATGCTTTGCATGCAGAAGGTCCCAAGTCCAGTCTTTGTCATCTCCAGTTGGGGCTGGGAAAGAAAGCCTTCTTTGTGCTCCAGTTTAATTCAGTCCGTTATTCAGGACCGTGGTGTGTGTTATTGTTTTGCGTTGATTTCATTATGTATTTTGTGATGTTGTCTTGTATTTTTACACTGTGAACCACCCTGAAAGCACCCCCCCCCCCAGTTTTAGAATCACAGAACTGTAGATTTGGAAGGGATCTAGAGGGTCATCTAAGGCCTTGCAGTGCAGGAAGCACAGCTAGAGAATTCATGACAGGTGGCCACCCAACCTCTCTTTAAAAACCTCCAGTGAACTGCCACCTTCCAAGCCAACCCATTCCATTGTTGAACAGCTGTTACCATCAAAAGTTCTTCCTAAGGTTTAGTTGGAATTTACTTTCTCATCATTTGAACCCGTTGATCCAAGCCGTCCCCTCCAGAGCAGGAGAAAAATACCCTCCATGTGACAGCCCTTCGGATATTTGAAGATGGCTCTCACATCATCTCTCAGGTTCCCTTTCTCCAGGCTGAACACACCCAACTTTCTCCACTGTTCCTCACAAGGCTTGTTTATCCAGCAGCAGCAGCAAGTGCCAGCAACCTTGCTTTGAATAGTGCAGAGATCCCTCCCTGCCCCTTTGCCATTGAGGGATGGAAGGTTCTGTCAATTACAGCTCTCTCTGCTTCTCATTTTCCAATCTTAAACTCAGTGGCTCTTTGCGTTTGTGCAGCATTTTGTGATTTTCCTTAAATAAAACAAGTCCTCAGAAAAATCCATCATTTTTATGTGAATTTCTCCTGGTTACAACATTTTGGTCCACAGTCTTGACAAATGTGAGTCTCCCCCCCCACACACAAGCAATTTCTTCTAATGGAATGCATTTCTGCATGTTACCTTCACTGATGTATTCATTTTTATGCACAATTTCGCTCATTGTGTTCATCTCCCCACCTAAAAGTTGTTTGGTTGGAAAATTGCATCACAAAATTCAAATGAGTGAGAATTCCAAAGGACAAGCAGGTTTTGGGTCTCATGTTGTTTTAGGTAAAGGTAAAGGTACCCCTGACTGTTAGGTCCAGTCGTGGCCGACTCTGGGGTTGTGGCGCTTATCTCACTCTTTAGGCCGAGGGAGCCGGCATTTGTCTGCAGACAGCTTCCGGGTTATGTGGCCAGCATGACTAAGCTGCTTCTGGCGAACCAGAACAGCGCACGGAAATGCCGCTTACCTTCCCGCTGGAGTGGTACCTATTGATCTACTTGCACTTTGATGTGCTTTCAAACTGCTAGGTTGGCAGGAGCAGGGACCGAGCAACGGGAGCTCACCCCGTTGTGGGGATTCAAACCGCCGACCTTCTGATCGGCAAGTCCTAGGCTCTGTGGTTTTAACCCACCGTGCCACCCATGTCCCTCATGTTGTTTTAGGAAAGTGCAAATTTGATAAGTTTGGTTTAAAGTGTAAACCACATCAGATTTCTCTCACCAACCCCCCCTCCCCCTGCATTGTTGGGAACGGCATCTCTTTGGATCACCTTATACAAGGCTAACATGTGGCCGGGGGGGGGGGATGACACAAAACTTTTGTTCTGCTTTTTTACCCTGAGACTGACAGAAGTCGGGGCCATATACACACAGCAGCAATTTGGATGCTGGCTATGGCTCCATCTGGGAATGGGGTGGGGGCAGCTCACTTGTTCTGTATGCAGAAGGTTCAAGGTTAAATCCCCAGTCCACTTAAAAGGATTACATCACAGATGTGATGAGGAAGACCCCTCTCTGCCTGAGCCCTTGGAGAGCTGCTGCCAGCCAGAGGAGGCATTGCTGGCTTAGCTGGGTAAGTAAACTGAATCCCAATATGAAGCAGCATATAGAATCATTGAATCGTAGAATTGGAAGGGACCCCAGGGGTCATCTATTCCAACCCCCTGCAATGCAGGAAACACAGCTAAACCACCCATGACAGGTGGCCATCTGCCCACTGCTTTAAAACCTCCAATGATGGCAAGTCCACAACTTCCCAAGAGAGTCCATTCCCTGTCGTACAACCCTTACTGTCAGAAAGTTCTTCTCTGATGTTTAGTCAGAATCTCCTTTATTTTAACTTGAAGCCATGGGTTCAAGTCCTACCCTCCACCAGCAGGAGAAAACAAGCTAGTTCCATCCTCCATGTGACAACCCTTCAGATACTGGAAGATGGCTGTCATCTCTCCTCTCAGTCTCATCTTTTCCAGTCTACACATACCCAGCTCCTTCAACAGCTCCTCATAAGGCTTGGCTTCCAGACTCATGATCATCCTGGTTGCCCTCCTCTGCACACCTTCCAGCTTGTCAACATCTTTCCTAAACTGTGGCACCCAGAGAAGAGCAGAGATAACTTCTACTAAGCCACTGACCTTGCTGGCTGAGGTGGTTGGAAGCTGGAGCTCCACAGCTCCTGAAGGGCACCCGGTTTGTCTCACCTGATTTAGAAAGCGGTGAAAATGCTTGGGGAACCTTTACCTGCTTCACAGAACTACAGTTCAAATGAGTCCCTTGTGTGGGAGATTGAGCAGACCAGGAATGAAGAGAGTTCATTGCTATTGCACACACACACACACACACACACACACACACACGAGGGGGGAGGCTGTGATCTTACAGGGAATCCTGTGTGTGCTAATTTGCCTCTAATGCCTGTGTCAGAAGATTCGAAACAGATAAAATAAAGTCCTTCAAGCAGTGCAGATTTGAAACGGTGGAACTTGCTTCCAAGGACAAGGGCTCCAAAACACTGGTGTGCTAGAGCAGGGCTGCCCTCTTCTGGTCTGATTATGGAGTGATCTGAAAAATTCCCAATGTTCACTACAGTATTAGATGGATTAGCTAGCCAGGTTACGTGTTTGTGTGTAGGTATTTAATGAACCCAGGAGCCTCAAGTCTGACTCCCCACAATTTTAGCCCAATCATGTCTGTCTCTGTCCTTCTGAAAATGTTAGCTAAAGGGGTTGGTTGGTTGTATCACAAAGCAAGGGGGGCACCTGTCCCCTGCAAGAATGTAAACCAAATCTTTGAAGGGTGGGGGGTATATTTAGGATCCCTTTTGAGCCCACCTTGTATGCTGGCCCATTCAGCGGAGGCAAGGAATCAAATATTTGCAAGCTGCATAAAAAAAACTCCTTTCAGACAGTGGCACTTGTAAAGTAAAGAGGAATTGGGTTCCGATCCTGCTTAGAGAAAATCAGTGGGCTTAAAGGTGCCCAAATATTGGCATGGAAGTGGACTTTTGGTCTGTGTGGATTCTGGAGATTCCATAAGAAGATAAGAACCTATGCGCAGCATGAAGAAGAAGTACTTTATTTTATTTGTCCTTAATCTTCCACTGTTCGCTGCATTGGATGTTCACAAGTTCCTGTGTTATGAGAGAAGGAGAAAAACATTTCTCTATCTACTCTCTCCATGCTGTGGTCCACATGAATTCTGGAGATGCCATTGTCTAGATTCCATAAAGTATGTGGCACAGGTTCATTTCAAGGTGCGAGTGTGGATTTGCACAGGTCACAGCTGGCCCTCACAGACCTCCCATGCAGCCTGCTGCAGATGTCCAAGCTAACAACGACATCCCCTTCCTTCCTGCCAAATTTTGCTGATTTGACCTCCCTGCATCCCACTAAACCGCTTTTGGTGCATTGAAGGCAAGCAGAATTTCAGTGGGAAGGAAGTTACAGTGGGAGACTCATTCTTGTGAACCTGGTCCTTTCAGGCTGGGAAACAGCTTTTGCATAGCAAGAAGTTTTCCCCCTTTAAGCCAGCAGGGAAAGGTTCGAAATGCCAGGACGGTGTTGTCCCCAGCAGCATCACTACATTCGAAGTATGTGTCTGTGTGCAACCAATCCATAACCTTGGCATGTGGCCCCCAGTATGCGGATGATACCCAGCTCTACCTCTCTTTCAAATCAGAAGCAGTGAAGGCAGTGAAGGTCCTGTGTGAGTGTCTGGAGGCGGCTGGAGGGTGGATGGCGGCTAACAGATTGAGCTTGAATCCTGACAAGACAGAAGTACTCTTTTTGGGGGACAGGAGGCGGGCAGGTGTGGAGGACTCCCTGGTCCTGAATGGAGTAACTGTGCCCCTGAAGGACCAGGTGTGCAGCCTGGGAGTCATTTTGGACTCACAGCTGTCCATGGAGGCGCAGGTCAATTCTGTGTCCAGGGCAGCTGTTTACCAGCTCCATCTGGTACACAGGCTGAGACCCTACCTGCCCGCAGACTGTCTTGCCAGAGTGGTGCATGCTCTAGTTATCTCCCACTTGGACTACTGCAATGCACTCTACATGGGGCTACCTTTGAAGGTGACCCGGAAACTACAACTAATCCAGAATGTGGCAGCTAGACTGGCGACTGGGAGCGGCTGCTGAGACCATATAACACTGGTCTTGAAAGATCTACATTGGCTCCCAGTACGTTTCTGAGCACAATTCAAAGTGTTGGTGCTGACCTTTAAAGCCCTAAACAGCCTCGGTCCAGTATACCTGAAGGAGCGTCTCCACCCCCATTGTTCAGCCCAGATACTGCGGTCCAGCGCCAAGGGCCTTCTGGCAGTTCCCTCCCTGCGAGAAGCCAAGTTACAGGGAACCAGGCAGAGGGCCTTCTCGGTAGTGGCACCCAACCTGTGGAACGCCCTCCTACCAGATGTCAAACAGAAGAACAACTACCAGTCTTTTAGAAGATATCTGAAGGCAGCCCTGTTTAGGGAAGCTTTTAATGTTTAACAAACCACTGTATTTTAATATTTTGTTGGAAGCCACCCAGAGTGGCTGGGGAAACCCAGCCAGGTGGGTGGGGTATAAATTTATTATTATTATTATTATTATTATTATTATTATTATTATTATTATTATTATTATTAAATGGGTCTGCCTGGTATAGGGCTAGCACTGGATACAACCCTGCTCTGAAATAACAAAAGAAGGGATTGGGAGCCTGTGGCCCTGCACATGCTTGGCCCCCAGTTCCTGTCAGGGAGTTCTTAGAATCACAGAAGTGTAGAGTTGGGAGGACCCTAGGGGTCATCTAGTCCAACCCCCTGCAATAGCAGGAATCAAACCTAAAGAATCCCTGGCAGATGGTCATCCAGTCTCTGTTTAAAAACCTCTAGTGAGTTGTAGTTCAGCAGCTTCTGGAAGGCTACCGGCTCCTCTCCCTGCCTCTGCTTCCTTTGCCTCTATTTGCCAAGCCCCCTCAGTAGTCTATTTTGGCCTTGTGACAACCCCCCTTCAATAACTGCATTCTCTACATTTTTAATGCTGCAAAGAATCTTCCAGGGTTTGCAGGAAGAGGCATGGGGCGTTTTAACGCAGATCTGCCCAGATCCAGTTGCACGATTTTCTGTAACTCAGTGGCAAGGCACTTTGCAAGAAGACAGTGCCAAGTTTGATCCCTGGGTTGGGCTGGGGGGAAAGTCCCTTTCAAAAACCTGCAAGAAACACTGAGCATGATAAACCCCTCTGTAATTCTGGGAGGCTCTTTGCATACAGTAACTCCAGGATCCTCTCCCATGAAACAGTGCAGTGACTATGGGCACTGAAGGAAGAAGCAGGGAAGAGATCCTGCCTTAGCCTTGGGAGAGCTGCAATTTTAGGAAATGGTCACAGTGTTCTCCATTGCAAGCAAAGGGACCAGTCTTCAAGAGTTCAGGCCAACTCAACTCACTCTGTTGGCAGATCACAAACAGAAGTGGGTCATTTCAGCTGGCCTTAAGAACAGAGAACTTACCTTATTGCAGATATTAATATTGTGCAGTTTGAAGTGACCAGCTAGATGCATGGAAACTGACTCCTTTTGGAAGTGAAACATTGCCAAGACCCATAAAGATATTATTAAATGCACATCAAAAATATCCATACAATGTATTGTGCTGTCCAGCACAGGCTCAGCATCTTAAAGAATATGAAATATTCCAAAGAGACCTAGAAGCAGAGAGATCTTCCTATTACAGCCCGCTTTCCAGCCTCCATTGGCCTTAGGCTGTTTCCTCTCAGGAGGACTTCATTTTCAACCTCACTCCATGGAATTTGGGAGACAAAGACTCAAAGGCTACTCCCTTCAAAATGGAGATTGGCAACCCAATACCTTCATCACATGATCTAAGGTTACAACACTCACGTGTTAGCTACTAGAGATCAACAACTGGTTAGTTAAGTATCACCTCAGCAAGAGCTCAGAGTGCTCTCCTTGCCTTTAATATGTTGTTGTTTAGTCGTGTCCGACTCTTCGTGACCCCATGGACCAGAGCACGCCAGGCACACCTGTCTTCCACTGCCCCATGGAAAATCCCTGTATTAAAACTTCTGCAATATACCTTTAGCCATTTTCCATTTTAAACCTTCATTAATACACATAGATTTTCATTTCTGTGTCCATTAAACTGATTATACTTAACATACCTAGACTCCCTTGCGCCCTTGGCAAGATGTTGGCTGCCCAGAACAGCAGAAGAGCAGGCGTGCTTCTAGCCACTGCAAGCCAGAATGGAGAGAGGTGATTTTTGCACACACCCCAGGCCTGCGCCCTTGGAGGGGGCAAACCTATCCAACCAGTAGGTATGCCCCAGCTTAAAAGTGAGCAAGGCAGGAGTGTAACACAGGTGGCCACTAGAGGGCACGATATGCCTGCGCTGCGCAGGTATGCCACAGCGTGTTGAACTTCCATCAGAAATCCTAGTGTTTGCAGGGTAGAGATTGTGGGCAAGAGTTAATCCGGAGGCCCTGAAGAAGGCAGAGGCATTCATCCGCCAGCAACCTGGTGCCCCTCCAGATCTGGACTACAGAGCCAGCATGGCGTAATGGTTAAGGGCGTTGGACTAGGATCTGGGAGACGAGAGTTCTAATCCACCACTTAGCCATGAAGCCTCCTGGGTGTGGCCTTGTCACTGTACCTCAGCCGAACCTACCTCACAGGGTTGTTGTAAGAGGGGGAAGAACCATGCACACGTCACCTTGAGCTCCTTGGAGAACAAAGTGGGAGGTACAAGTCTATAAACAGAATGCAGAATGAGGAAGGTGGCTGCACTCTCACACATTGTAACTCACTCTATGTGGGGCTGCCCTTGAGACTGACCCAGAAACTCCAGTGGGTGCAGAATGCCGTGGCGAGGCTCCTTACGGGGTCCTTGCAGCAGGATCACATTCATCCAGTGCTTTTCCAGCTGCACTGGCTCTCGGTGGAGTATAGAGTCAGGTTTAAGGTGCTGGTTTTAACCTTTAAAGACCTATACGGCCTAGGACCCTCGTATTACGGGACCGCCGCTCCTGGTATTCCCCACGGAGGAACTTACGGTCCGCAAATAATATCTTGGAGGTCCCGGGCCACAGGGAGGTTAGGCTGGCCTCAACCAGTCAGGGCCTTTTCGGCTGTGGCCCCAATCTGGTGGAACGCTCTGTCACAAGAGACTAGGGCCCTGCGGGACTTTACATCTTTCCGCAGGGCCTGCAAAACAGAGCTGTTCCACCAGGCCTTTGGCCAAGGCACAGTCTGACCCCCTCTCTCCTTCTGTAATCCTCATAGAACTCTAGCCCAATCGTTGCCACTAGTTTGATTCTGAATTGATTTTAGCATGTATTTTAATTAATTGTGATTTTATGCAAACTGTGTTATTTTTACTGTTGTTAGCCGCTCTGAGCCTGGTTCAGCTGGGGAGGGCGGGATATTAATACTACTACTACTACTAATAATAATAATAATAATTTTCTAGGTGCTAGAGAGAAAAAATGTACCAAATCAAGGAAGGCTTGCTTTTTTTGAAGTGTACTTATCTTTGACTTGCACCATTTTCTAAAAGAAGACTTTTTAAAGCCCCCCAGCACCGCCGAACCTGTTGCATGAGGCTGGATTAATGTATTTTCAGTATCCCTCCTAGAATATTCTTCATGAAATCATTTTTAAAAAGTGTTTTGAGCTGATGTTCAGCCTCTGGAACAGCTTTTTGGGAACCAGACCCGAGACTCTTCTGTCCATACAATCATGTAGCTCTGTTCTGGTTTAGTGGCATAGGGTCTGGGGGACCAGGGTTCAAATCTCGCCTCGGCCATGTAGCCCACTTGGTTGACCTTGAGGGCCAGTCACTGCCTTTCATCACAGCGTTGTCGTGAAGATTAATTGAGGGGGGAGAACCATGTCTGCCACCTTGACCTCCCTGAAGGGAAAAGATAGGGCATATATGTAATAAATAAAAAAATAGGGGAGATGAAGAAACACTCCAACTGGATTTTATGATGGGGTGTGTGTGCACTGGATGAATGACAGAACATGGGTTTTGTTTTGTTTTTTGAGAAATTAATGCATCAGGAACCCAATGACCCCCCTTCGACCCCCACAAGAGAGAAAACCTAAATATGTCAATGGCTTTGTTAAGCTGAAGAATCTGTCTGTGTGAAATAGGTGGAAAACAGGCAAAAACCACCTCTCCCCCCCCCCCCTCGCCGCACCAGAAAGAACACGCTGACAAACTGTAAGGAGAAAGAAATCTGTAATTATACTCATGGTCCCAACAACATTGAACTCTTTACATAATAAATTCAAACTTTCTCTCTCTCTCTCGAAGTCTTCAACAACAATTTACAGGATAACACTTGGAATTAAAACGAACCTGGACTCCTCTGCTCTCAAGTAGGCTTTAAATTATGACACAATTTCAGTCCCCCCACCCACAGAAAAGCCCCTGACTCAAACCTCTGGCCCAACATTTTGGCCCTGGCAAGAAAACCGTGGTAGATCATTCAAGCTGGCAGCTCTGGCACTCTGCACATGCTTCTGCAACCTCCCCTGCAGGTTGTTCCAGAGATTTTTATTTCAAGTGAAGCTTGGCTGTTTGAATGAAGCGAGGATTCCAGTATGAACTGGGAAATGTAAGCCGTAAAGAACAAACGTTTTGTGGGGAGGAGACTATAAGATACATCCTACATTAGTCTTTCTTAACCTGGTAGCCTCCAGATGTCCTGGACTACAGCTCCCAGGTTCCAAAAGAGAGTCTTGCATTTTGCAAAAATCCTGATTATTTCAAACAGGTGGTTGTTGCTGTTTTTTTAACCACTGGGTTTCCATTCTCTGTGCTAACTTGGAAATAGCTTTGAGAGAATGTGAAACTCTCTGGCTTTTGGCTCAGAGGCTCCTGTAGATGATAAAAGAAAGCAAGATATGGACACCTTCCTCTTCTCACACCTCGCTGAGGTGCCTGCGTGTCAGCTGTTTAGTTTCCCACTATGCAACACTGTGATAAAAGAAATCAGCACCATCAGTGGAACTTCAGCCTGCCTTGCAGCAGATTCTCACTCAGCACATTGCACATGGCCAGAAATATCCAAGTATGGAACACACACGTGGTCCCATTGATTGTTAAGGGCACACACAAACACATGAAAAGTGACATTTCCCTTCCAAACACACGGAACCGGCCAACTGAAGCTGTTCTGCACGTGCAGTGACTTGCCTGGGTGCTCACTCGTCATGCCTTGATTTTTTTTAGTACATCTACCTGCAGGAGGAGCGCGGGTGGCGCTGTGGGTTAAACCACAGAGCCTAGGGCTTGCTGATCAGAAGGTCGGTGGTTCGACGGGGTGAGCTCCTGTTGCTCGGTCCCTGCTCCTGCCAACCTAGCAGTTTGAAAGTAAACCAGTGCAAGTAGATCAATAGGTACCGCTCCGGCGGGAAGGTAAGTGACGTTTCCGGGCACTGCTCTGGTTTGCCAGAAGCGGCTTAGTCATGCTGGCCACATGACCTGGAAGCTGTACGCTGGCTCCCTCGGCCAATAAAGCGAGATGAGCGCCGCAACCCTAGAGTCGGTCACGACTGGACCTAATGGTCAGGGGTCCCTTTACCTTTACCTGCAGGAGGCAGGATTCTCACCCTGCCACCCTGCTGAATACTCAACTGGCTAAACAGCTGTGCCTTTTTGAAAGCAGCCTGATCAGCACATGCGTTGACAAGCAAGTGTTAAAATCTCTGTGCTGCCAAGATTTCTGCATGTGTGAAAAAAATGTACACAAGAGCATCCCCACCCTCCAACCAGGGTGGTCAGGAACTCTAATTGCCCTTTGAACTTGCCCCTTGAGGACTTGTTTAGTGGTAGTTGACAGGCAACGGCCACAATTTCCAGTGGTGCCCTGCTCAGGTGACCACCCTAGGCTACCTGGCCTCTGCGGGGTCTGTTCTACCTGTGCAGAGGGTTGCTAGGCAACCCAGACATGGATGGCCATTGTCTTTCTCTTCCTCTCTCTCTCTCTCTCTCCCCTGAATTGCTACCAACAATACATCCCTTCGCCCCAAATCAACCTTCTAAACACATTCCTAACCTGCCTCATTTAACTGTGCATTGGCCTCCAAAGGAGGTACACTACATACCCCTCCCCTCTGGGTCCCCCCCCCCCAGCTATGGGACACACCTTTTAAAGGCACCCTGGGATAAAAGCCCACAAGGCGCTCCACCCACATCACCAATTCCTTTCCTTTTCAGGTCCCTTTCGAAATACGGCTCCTCCGCTTGTGTGAACCAACCTGCAAGGCCCTTGTGCAAAGCAGTGAGAATCACAAACTGGGGGTGCCTTTGTTCACTAGTGGGTGGCAGCTCTGAGGGTCCTGAAAGTTTGGGGGTGGCGGGAAAATGCCCCTGACATGGTGAAAGCCGCCTCCCCACCACCACTTGAGCTTGCTTGGCTGACGTGCTTCACACTCGCTCCCGTCACACGTGCTCACCTGGGACAGCCTTCAGTGGCTGATCCATTTAATGGCGCCACTGGCATCATGACACCCCCCTGAGCATTCAGGCCTCCCGACTCCTCCTGAGCCCACCTCTTGCAACTGGCTTGCTGACCAGTTCGCCTGACTGCATTCCCACCTGGCCACAAATTTAACTCTCCCTCTTCTCAAACTCATCCTTTCAGCAACCTGCTCCTGGTGCTCCTCCACTCTCGCTCTCTCTGTCACCAAACATTACAGTTTCCATCCTCTCTTGCATGGCTGATGAGCTTTGTTTCTGAAACAAAAACAACCCATTTCCACCCTTCTGAGCATCCACTGAGGGGAGGAGACAGCTGTGCCCCCCTCCTCTGGATGACCCACAACCCCCAATTTCCAGCTTTCGCTTCAAAAGAAAGACTAGGTTTGCAGCATTCACAGAACCTGATGGATGAGGTCAAATGTACAGGCAAGGGCCTTCTCTATTTTTCTCTTTTGGAGAAACCAGCCTGGTCCCCAATTCCAGTGTTTTACTTTGCACAGATGGCCTGGCGGGGGATCTCCTTCAACGCCCCTGTGAGCACGCAATATGATGCATGGCAGAACAAGTTGCCAACGGTGAGACCCTCTGGGGATGGGTCTACTCGGAGTAAAACTTTGTTGTCCACCACTCAGGCATGCCCTGCAATTTGCTTTCTGCACTCTCTCACTCTTGTGCCTCCAACTCAGAACAAAACTGTTTGGATTTCACCAATTTTAATAATAATTTATTATTTATACCCCACCCATCTGGCTGGGTTTCCCCAGACACTCTGGATGGCTCCCAACCAAATTATTATTATTATTAATAATAATAAAGTAATAAAACTTCAGACATTAAAAACTTCCCTAAACAGGGCTGCCTTCAGGTGTCTTCTAAAAGTCGGATAGCTGTTTATTTCCTTGACATCTGATGGGAGGGCATTCCGCAGGGTGGGTGCCACTACTGAGAAGGAATAGGAAAACAGAAATGATAATAACTACCTCAGGATCTAGGAAACACCAATATGCTTAATTTCTCCAGCCTCAGAATAAAATAAAACTGAAAGGAGCACCTGTGCCACTAAACTCCTGCTGAAGGAAGGGATGGTCTGCAGGTGGGGGGAATTGGGGGGGAATCTGAAGGGTGGCTCTCCTTCATTCAGGTGCAAACTTCCTGCACCTTCAGCATCCCCCCCGCCCCGTAGGTTAGAGGTAAGGTCTTTGGAAGGCACCACCGCAGCCCCTCTCTGGCCTAACAAGCGACGCCTGGTCTGGAATTGGCAGTCAAGATGCCCTTGCACTGGTTCCTACAGGGGCGTCCAAGATGGGGCTTCTTGAACCTCTCGACCAGGAAGGGGGCTGGGCTTCTACTATCAAGTGACTTCAAAATACTGGACTAATATCACCTGTGTGCAACCCTCTCATTCCACATTCTGGAAGTGACCATTGGGATAACCACCACCCACCCTGCTCAGGTGCTAACCTTGCCCCACAACGCCGAATGCTACAGGCCACCCACGACCTCCCTCTCCCTACCTCTTTTGCCCCCCAAAAACTGCAAGCAGCTTTTCTTGTCTGGGGGGACAATCTGTGGCACACAGTCTAGATTTCAGCCAGTCGTGCTGAGCTCTTTCCCTGGGGCACAGAGACTGAGGACCTTGCGCCTGGTTGTTTACTGGTGCTTGTACCCTGGGTGACACGAGGTCCTTAGGTGTTCCTCCATGCCAGGTCAGCCAGTTTGTCAAGGCTTCTGGTCATTTCCTGGTGTCTGTTGAGGACCTCTGCTTGTGTGGAAGACAAAGGCAGGAGACCCTCCCAGCTCGCTTCTTTTGGAGACCACACGGCTTCTGGCTCAAAGTTTCCCACTTTGCTCTTACGGAACTGCCAGCCTCCACTGGTGGCCATTTCAGAGACTCCCCTCTGGCGCCGCAGCACCCTACAAGCCACCTCCAACCCCCCAATCTGTGCCTGGCAACCAGTGCAAGCTAATAGCCTGCTCCCCAAGTGCATGGTTTATGCACGAGCAACGCAGGCCCCTGATGTGTCCAGCTCGTCCTCCGAAAGACTGATGCGCAAACAGGTTTCATTGCCGGCCGAGGAGAGGAAAGGACGCCGGAGAGACAAGCTGCCATCCAGATCCCTAGAGGGGCCTTTCTCGGGTCGTCCCAAGGCCCCTTTTGCCGGGGGTGCCTGTCCACCCTCCCCGGCCCGCTCCTGGTTTTCGGCACGGCCGCAAGTGTAACCTCTTCCCAGCGTCCTGGGCTCAGACTCCAAGCTGGCCAGGGAGAAGATGGTGATGCTGGTGAGTGTGGAGGCGCTGTGGCCAGGCCCAGAGGTGGTGGAGCTGGTGGCTGCTGCTGTGGCGTCCGCCTCTGCTTCTAGGCTGGGCGAGGTGGTTTTGCTTGACCTCCTCCTCAGGGTTGGAGGGGGTGGGTTCAGCTTGGGGATGAGGGGCTGCAACCTGTCAAACGGAGAAGGGATGGGTGGCTTTGGGTGGCTTTCAAAGGCTTCTCGTGACTTTGCACACTGCCCTGATGTTCGGCAGAGAAGTACTTCTACAAATAAATAACTCTATGTTGTGAACGACCCTGTGATCTTCGGATAAAGGGCATTGTACAAACTTAATAAGGAATAAAATAGAATAAAAATAATATATACTGTATTTTTCCATGTATAAGATGACCCTATGTATAAGACGCCACCTTTTGGGGAGGCCTCCAAATTAAGAAAGCACCCCCACTACCTGTGTATAAGACAAGCCCCAATTTTAAACCTAATTTTTTGGTAAAAAAAAAAAACCCTACATGGAAAAATATGGTATTTTTTTTTTATTCCCCTATTCATTTAAAAAATATAGATATATCGGAGCAGTTCACAACAATTATAGATAAAATCATACAATAAAAACCATGTAAGAATGCTAAGATCAGAAATCAGCCAACTACTGTGGAACGATGTATTCTTAATTACCTGCACAGACCAAGTTTTCAGCAGGCATTTAAAAGTTGAAACAGAAAGCGCTTGCTGAATCTCTAGTGGCAGAGTGTTCCACAGGGCTGGGCTGATGGACACCAAAGGCTCGGTTTCTTGTTGTCAAGTTAGCCTCACCAACCGAGGTAACGACTACGATGCTCCTGCTGATGATCTGAGTGATCAAGCTGGGATATAAGGGTCTTAGGTACCCTGGACCCAAGTTGTCCAGGGCTTTGTAAATTAATACAAGGGCCTTGACCCTGACCCAGTAGCAGATGGGCAGCCAGTGCAGATGCCTCAACAAGGGGGCCACACATGGTCGGCCAGGTGACCCCACCAGCAATCTGGCCACCACACTCTGCAGTCGCTGGAGCTTCAGAACCAGACCCAAGGGCAGCCCCACGCAGAGCGCAGTGCAGCCTCGAGGTTCTTTTAAATTGGAGGTGCTGCCCAGGAATTGACCCAGGGACATTCTGCATGCAAAGCAGCTGTTCCACCCTTGAGTAGCAGCCCCTTCCCTGGCTTGCCTGTAGTGAGATTTGAGCAGCAGCCCCCACAACTTTGCAATTCTAGCAAACAGTAGCTGGGTGCTACCTTGGGGCAGCTCACCTCTCCCACAGCTAACCAGATTTTGCATTCTCCATTACTAAACCGGCATACAGTATAATCGCTTCCTGCGTGCAACTAACTTGCACAACCTTAACCTTGCATGGTTGAAAGCCCCCAGTCGAAACTGCACAAATTAACTGCATACAAGGCAGAGAGCTTTAAAACTCTTTTTGCATTCTTTCCCTTGGTGTGGAAAGAGATTTTAAGCAAGATCTCACAGGAGCACCCAGAGCCTGTGAACTGAACAGGATTTGACCGGTAAGCAAGGCAGAGAGCATAATTGTGCAAGATGTGACCGTCCTGTGTTGAGAAAGGGGTTTTTCCAGGCTGGTATGTGTCCTCAAATCGGGATGGTGCCTCTCACCTGACTGGATAGGTAGAGAGATGGGGCAGGTAGGAGTGTAGGAATCTCTGGCTGTGGTGAAGCTGCATTTATAGGGTTCGGTGTGAAGGAGTCAGCCACATCCATGGCTCCACCCACTTCGGCCTCTGGCCATGTGGGCCCTTGAAAGCTGCTCAGGAGGAAACGTGGCCCTTGGGCTGAGAAAAGTCCCCCCCCCCCCCGCTGCCAGCCATCTGTGAGCAAAACAGCTGACCACATACAGGTGAAACTCAAAAAATTAGAATATCATGGAAAAGTTCCTTGATTTCCAGAATTCAACTTAAAAGGTGAAACTCATATATGAGATCGACTCGTGACATGCCAAGCGAGATATGTCAAGCCTATATTTGCTATAATTGTGATGATCATGGCGTACAGCTGATGAAAACCCCAAATTAACAATCTCAGAAAATTAGAATATTCAAGGAAATCAGCAAAACAAGGATTGCAAATGGAGCAAGATTGGACCTCGGAGAAGTAGAAGCAGATCTCGCTTTGCATGTCATGAGTCAATCTCATATGTTAGTTTCACCTTTTAAGTTGAATTACTGAAAGAAATGAGCTTTTCCCACAATATTCTAATTTTTCGAGTTTCACCTGTATGCTGGCTTTTGAAGCTTCCCCAAATTCTGCTAACCAAGGCCAGATCTGCAGGAGAGGCTGAGATGATCAAGAGTCTAGAACCCAGCCTTATGAGGAATGGTTGGCAGAGCTTGGGATGTTTAGCCTGGAGAGGAGGAGACTGGGATACGATAGCTGCCTTTAAATTTTGAGGGCTGTCCCACAGAAGATGGAACAAGCTTGTCCCACAGAAGATGGAACAAGCTTGTTTTCTGCTGCTCTGGAGGGACCCAAAACCAACAGATTCAAATTGCAGGAAAGGAGATTCCAATCCAATATTAGGAAGAACTTTGTGAGGGTAAGAGCCATTCAACAGTAGAATGGACTTCCTCTGAAGGTGACTGGAGGGTTTTAATCAGAAGTTGGATGGTCCTGTCCATTGCAGGGGGTTGGGACTACAGGTGAAACTCAAAAAATTAGAATATAGTGGAAAAGTTCCTTTCTTTCACAAATTCAACTTCAAAGGTGAAACTAATATACAGTGGTACCTCAGGTTACATATGTTTCAGGTTACATACGCTTCAGGTTACAGACTCCGCTAACCCAGAAATATTACCTCGGGTTAAGAACTTTGTTTCAGGATGAGAACAGAAATTGTGCTCCAGCGGCAGCGGGAGGCCCCATTAGCTAAAGTGGTGTTTCAGGTTAAGAACGGACCTCCGGAACGAATTAAATACTTAACCTAAGGTACCACTGTATGAGATGGACTCATGACATGCAAAGCGAGATATGTCAAGCCTTGATTTGTTATCATTGTGATGATTATGGCGTACAGCTGATGAAAACCCCAAATTAACAATCTCAGAAAACTAGAATATTCAAGGAAATCAGCAAAACAAGGATTGCAAATCGAGCAAGATTGGACCTCTGAGAAGTAGAAGCACATCTCGCTTTGCATGTCACGAGTCGATCTCATATATGAGTTTCACCTTTTAAGCTGAATTACTGAAAGAAATGAGCTTTTCCATGATATTCTAATTTTTCGAGTTTCACTTGTAGATGACCTTGGAGATACCTCCAGTTCTGATTCTATGAGAGCAGACCAATGGGTGTGACAGTGTCATTGGCGCTGGCAGAACAGCTGCAAAACTGCAAAAATCTGCATGTATGGCAGCCCACCCGCCTTTCCCACCACACAGTGCTAAGAACCAAGCTGTGCGATTTGCCTTGCATGGGCCCAGACGTGGGTTGAGCAACACTATGCCAAGACTTCCCTACCTCTCCTCCTGTGCCGGAGTGCCCAGGTTGCTGCTCTTCTGCCGGCCGGTTCTTCCCAGCATCGCACAGTCTGCGGCCTCAGACCCCTCCACGCTGCGAAGGCCGTCTGGCCCCTCCAGGACTGCCAGGTGCTCCTCGCTCTCTGCCCAGTGGCTCAGGTGGCTTCCCTTCTCCAGGTTGGACAGATTCAGGTAAGACTCGCAAGCGCTGCCCATCTGTGCCACAGGGCTGCCCAGGACGCTGGCCGGTGTCGAGGTGGATGGCAGGTTGATTTCAAGGCTGTAGTGGTTCTTCAAGTTGAGGGAGAGCGACTGAGCCAGCGTCAGGTTCTGCAGCGAACGGTCAACTAAAAGCAAGGTGGGGGGGGGATGATAGATATGTAACAACACAAGGATGGAGTGTCCGTGCCTGTTGTCTGAGACCAAAGGCTTCCCACAGAGGCTCCTGGGAAGCCCCCAAGCTGCGGGTGCAGGCCAATAGCCCTCCCTGGCCCTGTTTTATGCCCCCAGTAGCTGGTATTCGAAGGGACCCGGGTGGCGCTGTGGGTTAAACCACAGAGCCTAGGTCTTGCTGATCAGAAGGTCGCCGGTTCGAATCCCCGCGACGGGGTGAGCTCCCATTGCTCAGTCCCTGCTCCTGCCAACCTAGCAGTTCAAAAGCACGTCAAAGTGCAAGTAGATAAATAGGTACCGCTCCGGCGGGAAGGTAAACGGTGTTTCTGTGCACTGCTCTGGTTAGCCAGAAGCAGCTTAGTCATGCTGGCCACATGACCCAGAATCTGTACGCCAGCTTCCTAGGCCAGTAAAGCGAGATGAGCACCGACGACTGGACCTAATGGTCAGGGGTCCCTTTACCTTTATCTGGTATTCCGTGGCAGACTATCTCTGCGCCTGGAGGCTCCATCTATTCATCAGGATAAAGGTAAAGGGTAAGGGGACCCCTGACCACTAGGTCCAGTCGTGACTGACTCTGGGGTTGTGGCGCTTTACTGGCCAAGGGAGCCGGCATACAGCTTCCAGGAACTCCTGTACACCTCACCCCATAGTGGGGATTTGAACCGCCGACCTTCTGATCAGCAAGTCCTAGGCTCTGTGGTCCCATCCATCAGGATATAAAGCCATTTATTTGATAGACCTTGCAAAGCCACACCAGCCACTGAGCACACCCGTTGCTCTAATTCTGCACTGCATTGCAGTAGTGCTGTGGCAAATTCAGAAGCTCAGGGTCCCTTCATGGCAGTCGCAGCCATGCCCTGCACAGCCACCATCTTTCTTAGACTATACAACTTCCTAAGGTTGTACAACCATTTTATAGTAATTATACAATGGCAATAATTGGGTACCTTCTGGTGTTTCATGCAAATTTACTTTACAAACCGTTTTAATTTTACTGAGCCTAACCTACCTGGCAGGGTTGTTAGGAGGATAATGCAGAGAGAGGGAGGATCAAGGACATCACTGGGCACCAGAGAGAGGCCCTTGAGTGACCCTCCATGGAGACACGCCCCCTCCAGACTACTCCGGTCACTCACCTGGATGTCGTAGATGCACCTTGATCTCTAGTTCCTTGAGCTGCCTCACTAGCAAGGAGACGTGCTGGAGGAGGTCGCGGTTGGTCATCAGGAGCTGCCGGACACGGACCTGAGCTTCAACCCGGGCTGTGGTTTCGGCTGACAGCTGGTCTTTCAGTAGCTGCACCTGCCGGGAGGTGGGGTGGGGACACGATGAGAGGGTCTCATGAGCTGAGAGGGCTGAGTGAAGCCACCAGGGGCCCTGCTAGATCAGGCCAATGCATCCCTTGAGCCCGACTCTCTGCTTCTAATGGTGGTCAGCTAGAGGTGACATTGGGCAACCCATACGCAGGCAGGCGGCAGCCATTCTCTGCTGCTTTGGCCTCCAGTTCAGAGAAACTCTGAACACAGAGTTCCCAACTAGGCATTGTGACAGCTATCAACAAAGTTCTCCTCCACAGTGGATTTGTCAGAGGCGCGTTGGTTTTGGTTTCCTTCCCTTTCGAGCCATGTATTATATTTATCCCCTTTAGTATATTATAAATATATGCATATATGCATACTCACACACACACAAGCACTTGCATGCTGTTGCAAGCTTCTAAAACCCATTCTTCTGCACTGCTTTTATTCCACTGAGAGTTTAATTACTTTTTAACTATTTGCATTTTGCATGGTTTTAGCTTTTTACCTGAATTCCTTTAATTTGTGTGAGTCACCTGGCGAAAAGCCAGGATGTAAAACAACAACAACATCCTATATGGGGCAATTTAGGGCAAGTTAGTGGCTCTCTCTCTCTCACACACACACATACCCCACAGTAATGCAGAAGAGGATTGGGGAATGAGGTGGGCGGTGACCTGCTGAAAACTGCGTCAAAGAAAGTGCAGTCAGGTGGTTGCCAGACAGGTAGGGGCATTGTTACCTGAGCTGCAGCCACCTGCGTCTGCTGCTGCTGCTGGAGGAGCTGGTGCTGGAGGAGCTGGAGGCAGTGCTGGGAAGCCAGCGGGGTCACTGAGGCGGAGGAGCTGGGGCTTGCAGGACTGCCCAGCGGCTGTGCGGTGGAAGGGCGGAGCGACCCGGTCTCATTTTCCTGGAATCCAGCATGCGGGCGAAAAGGAGGGGACAATCAGGAACCCCCTCCACACCTTCCCTTCTACAACACATATTCGTGCCACACAAAGAGAACCGCAGGCTGCCCAAGCGATTTGCAGCTCCTCCACATATTTCTTGCAGAATGTCATGACGCGAAGCCTTTTTAAAAATACTTTGTTCTCTCTCCCTGGAGTAGTTCTGCTGATTATTGTGAACGGTTGTCAAAAGATTAGATAAAAAGTGCTGAACAAAAGGAAGAGGAGTGTACTCAAGTGTAGGACGCGCTCCTGACAACCAGCACTCCTGTTCCGGTAGTAGTCATTACCCGAGACAACAAATTATCCCTGATTTTTGTGAATTTATGCAATTATTGTTTGCACAAAACAGATTGTTTATTTATGTAGCTTGTATACAGCCCTTCTTCCAAGGATCTCAGGACAGCTCGCAGCAAAAAAAATCACAAGATAAAAATATGAAATACATAATAGGAGTAAGAACGAAACAGACCAATAACCCCACCCCCTCCCCCATTTAAAAGGACATGGAATGTTAATCAGCCCAAGGCCTGGTTGAAGAGGGAAGAAGAGTTTGGATTTGATATCTCGCTTTATCACTACCCTAAGGAGTCTCAAAGCAGCCAAAATTCTCCTTTCCCTTCCTCCCCACAACAAACACTCTGTGGGGTGAGTGGGGCTGAGAGACTTCAGAGAAGTGTGACTGGCCCAAGGTCACCCAGCAGCTGCAGGTGGAGGAGCAGGGAAGCAAACCCGATTCACCAGATTACGAGACTACCGCTCTTAACCACTACACCACACTGGCTCTCAAGGGACATTTCACCTGATGCCTAAAGGTCTATAATGAAGGCACCAGGTGAGCTTCCCTAGGGAGAGCATTCCACAAATGGGGAACCCCTTGCTGACAATAAGAACATAATGTGCTTATTGTTACAGTTTGAACTTCTATGAACAAATGAAAAAAACAAAACCCCACCTTGTATAGATTTTAAAAATAAAATCCCATCTCTTCTCTAGGTTTGGCCCCTAGCCCCAAATGTTTGTAGAGGTGGGGGGCAGGAGTGGTGCCCCCACGTCTGGCTTCTGTCTCACTGAGAAAGTGTGGGCTAGGGGCTAATCATCTTGACTTCACAGACACCTTAAATCAGTGCTCCCCAAACATTTTGGGACCACCCCTCCCTTGGTTCCATAAACTCATCCTTAGTACACCCAGTGCTGTAGCTAAGAGGGGGAAAGGCTAGATGGGTTTTTGCCCCAGGCGAAGCCCCCAGAGGGGTGCCACTGAAGCTCCCAGCCTGGGTATGTGTGTACGCAAATGTGCATTGCTGTGTGTATGCCAAACGGGGGTCTTTGACCTGGGTGAAATAAGTTTCACCCCTGCCATGACTGCATTACCCTACAAATGGCATTATTCAGAGTAGCAGTTTGCACGGCCCACTAAGGACGACAGCAACACTATAAAACTCATAACAGTAGCAATTGCACATTTATCCAAAATCCAGCTGAACCTATTTACAGTGGTACCTCTAGTTGCGGACACAAACCGTTCCGGGGTGCCATTCGCACCCCAAAAAGTCCGCAACTAGAGCAGCACTTCTGCGCAAGTGCGGAGTGATACAGCACTTCTGCACATGTGCGAAGCGTGCAGAATGCTTCTGTGCATGCGCAAAGAGCGCAGAACACTTCTGTTGCATGCACCGTTTCTTCAGTGGTCTTCAAAGTCTCTTAAACTTAAGCCAATCTTATTCTCTATAAGATTGAATATCAGTATACGTATCAATACTTTGAGATTAGACCACTGAAGAAGCCCGGAAAACTACACTGGGAGTGTGCTACCTGCAAGCCTCAGTTAAAGGGCCCCATCAGGGGTGAACAGTGGCCTTTGATTACTTGGACTGCCAGGGCGAAACAGGTGCAAAATGCCAGGACCCTGTCTCTACAACTCTACTAGCATCTCTCGGTATTGTGAATATCACCAAACTTACCTTTTGTTGATATCTTCATGAACTTATCTAAAAGACTGAGTTAAGCATTTGAAAAATCTATTGAAACCAGACATTATAGGCTGGGTAGTTCGCAAGTCTTTGTGGCTGTGTTTAATGTTTTGTATGAAGGTTGATAAAGCACCGTATTTTTCGCTCTATAAGACGCACCTAGTTTTTAGAGGAGGAAAACAAGAAACAAGAAAGCAACGCAAAGCCTCCTGAGCAAAAAGGGAGGCGTGCTCCCTCTTCGCTCAAGAGGCTTTGTGTGGCTATCCCTGAAGCCAGGAGAGCAAGAGGGATCTTCTTGCTTCAGCGATAGCTGCGCAGCCTGCATTCGCCCCATAAGATGCACACACATTTCCCTTTACTTTTTTAGGAGGGGAAAAGTGCGTCTTACAGAGCGAAAAATACGGTATGTGTAATTATTCTGTGTATATTAATTGCCAACGTGTTGCATGAGTTGCACTACTTGCACCAGCAGCACAGGTCACATTTTTCTAGCATAAAGTGGAGCATGACCAGCTTGGTCCAGCCACTCTTTCTCAGCCTAATCTACTTTGAGGGTGGCTGAGATGGCAGAACACAGTTGCAAAGTGGAGGTACCTGTTCATGCTCTTCTGTGCCTCACTGGATGGAGAAAAAACATTGCACTGGGCTCTTACCTGGCTGCTCCTGTCCTTCAGGATCATCCCAGATTGTGGGACCCCTAGGTTGGGTGCGGCCAAGCGCAGCTCGCAGCTTCCAAAGTCAGGTGCAAATGCCCCCTCTGGGCCGTTTTCTTCGTCAGCCATTGCTGCCCCAGCCAGCTGGAAACCTTGGAAGTGACACAACAACAGAGAGCGGGGGGGTCACTCTCCCAAGGGCGAGGGAGCCCATCTTGCGAGGGAGGGGGAGGGGGGCTGCATTGCAACCTGGGAGAGTGTTGCCTTGAAGGTGGCCCCCGATTTCAACTTCATGCAGGAACTCCTTTATCAACTCAGCCAAGAGTTGGCAACATGGTGCTTCCCGCTTCCAGGCACATTTAGACAGGTGTTGGCCTTTCTGGGGCTTCTGTGTTGCAAGGAGAACGTCAGCAATGTCTAGGCAACACGATGACCATGTACACACGTGATAGACAATCTTTACAGAATTCCTTCAAACCATAAGAAGTAGTCAAAGTGTGTAAATGAAAATATCAAATGCTGTGGAACAGTGCTCATGTAATAATGTAGTCAATAATGTGACTACATTATTACATGAGCACTGTTCCACAGCATTTACATACATTCATTCGAAATAAGATGGGTTTATGAAGCAATTCTATATCCTCCCACCACACTGACAAAGAATTCTATGAAACAGTAGTCAATATCTGGAATCACTGTTCAGTGTTGGACATCATATTTGCTGAATACACAAAGCTTCACAGCTTGTCTTTCATCGTATAAAGTCTGGTACCTCACTTCATTTAAAGATTTTTAGAGACTCTGAGACTAAAGATTTCATTTTGTACTTCTTATGGTTTGAAGGAATTCTATAAAGATTGTCTATTGTGTATGTACATGGCCATCGTGTTGCCTAGACATTGCTGACTCTTACTGGGATTCAGCTCCAAATGAAGGCTTTCTGTCAATTCAGACAAAACTTCCCACAGGGCTGAGCCCAGCCACGTCCAGCAGAAACTTGATAAAACAACAGAACTGTACTATATCAGAATTTATATCACCCCCCCCCCACTGGCCCACATTTGCTTTTATTTTCATTTCCTAATGCATGGAAAGCAATAGCAACGGTGAGAGAAAGGATCCCAAGGAAGAAAGTGGGGAGGGGGAGGAAAGAAAGGACGGAAACGAGGAGGGAGTTGGTAGCATTCCAAAAACAGCACTGCTTATTATCCAATAATGTTTTTCCAGAGAACTCCACTGAGAAGAGGGCAGCTGCCAATGAGGTCCCTTTTATTTTTAGTACATTTGATAAACGGATGCCAAGCATAATTTACAAAGTTGTCCTTCATTTTTGGGTGGTGTAAGGTTCAGGGACACGGGTGGCTCTGTGGGTTAAACCACAGAGCCTAGGGCTTGACGATCAGAAGGTCGGCGGTTCGAATCCCCACAACGGGGTGAGCTCCCGTTGCTCAGTCCCTGCTCCTGCCAACCTAGCAGTTCAAAAGCACGTCAAAGTGCAAGTAGATAAATAGGTAGTGCTCTGGCGGGAAGGTAAACAGTGTTTCAGTGCGCTGCTCTGGTTCGCCAGAAGCGGCTTAGTCATGCTGGCCACATGACCCGGAAGCTGTACGCCGGCTCCCTCGGCCGATAAAGCGAGATGAGCAGCGCAACCCCAGAGTCGGCCACGACTGGACCCAATGGTCAGGGGTCCCTTTACCTTTACCCTTTTAAGGTTCAGGTATATTTTGTTATCTTTTCCCATTAATGCAATGGTCCAGGTCTTGAAGTACCAATACTCTTGCAAGTTTCCTGGAGCTGACATCGTCCGTATCGTTTATTGTATGTTCTTGTTCTACGTGCGGTTATTTAAAAAACAACAACAACAAGAAGAAGAACCACCTCTTGTACATAGCTTTGGATTTTTTAAAAACACGAATAGATTAATGTGTTAGATGGTCAGGATGGCCATGAGAGACTAGGGTCCAAATCTCTCTTCCCCCCCCCCCACCCCCAATGGCCATGAAGTTCATTCAGTGTGACCTTGGGGGCCAAAAACTGACTCTCAGCCTAAACTACCTTGCAGGGGTGTTCTGAGGATTTGAATGAGGAGTGGGGAGAACAATGTACTTTGCCACCTTCAACTCCTTGAGAAAAAGGTGGGACATCAATGCAAGAAAGAAGGCGCTTTGAGGATTTGCAACTAAACTCTCTGACAGTAAGAACAATTTGACAGTGAAATGGTCTCCCTCAGGAGGAGCTGGGCTCTCGAAGCAGAGGCTGGATGGCCATCGGTCATGGGTGCTTTGGCTGAGATTCCTGCATTGGGGGGTGGTTTTGGACTGGATGATCCTTAATGATAATAATAATAATAATAATAATAATAATAATAATAATAATAATAATAATAATAATAATAATAAATTTTATTTATACCCTGCCCTCCTCAGCCAAGACTGGGCTCAGGGCGGCTAACACCAGGTATAAAAACAACTGATTAAAATACAATGTAAAAGCAAGATTAAAATACAACATTAAAATGCAGCATCATTTCAGTAGAAACTCAAGTCAAAAACTTTTTGGGAGATGAAAACGTCAAGTCTTCACCAAGGCCAACTATCCAGACTGGTCCTACATGGGCCAGAAAAAAGCCAGGGAAGTCCCCAAATAGGAGTTCCATCACAGAAGGAGAAAGGGAAAAGGAAAGGGGGGGAGGGGATCAAGTTGATCCCAAGCCAAAGGCCAGGCGGAACAACTCTGTCTCACAGACCCTGTGGAAAGAAATCAGATCCTGCCGGGCCCTGGTCTCATGAGGCAGAGCGTTCCACCAGGCCGGGGCCAGTGTTGAAAAGGCCCTGGCTCTGGTTGAGGCTAATCTGACTTCCTTAGGGCCCGGGACCTCGAGGGTGTTGCTATTTATGGACCTTAAGGTTCTCCGTGGGACATACCAGGAGAGGCGGTCCTGTAGGTACGAGGGTCCTAGGCCGTGAAGGGCTTTAAAGGTCAAAACCAGCACCTTAAATCTGACCCTGTACTCCACCGGGAGCCAGTGCATCCTTTCCAATACTACAGTTCTATGATTCCATGCTCCCTAACATCTAGCCATATATAAAATTTATGAAATAAGAAAGAAGTAATAGTTATTTAAATAAACAAGCAAACACCAATTTGCTGGGGTGGGGGAATCCATCCTCCCATCTTCTTTTGGGTGCCTCCTGACGCTTCAAAAACCAGTCAGTGCTTATCCTCCTCCTTCTGGGGAGAAAGGCTACCACCAGGCAGGTATTTTAAATTTAAATATTAAGAAACCAAGCCCCAACCCCGGACCCTTTTGAAATGCCCACGCAGATCTGACCCAGACCCCTCACCTTCCACCTGGGGGTCATCCGCGGAGTTGTTGCTGGCTCCATCCGCCTGGCCATCAGCGTTCTGCAGGGCATGTTGAAGACTCAGCTTGTGACAGACCTCGAAGGCCTGGCCCACTGTCCGAACCACCCGCATGGCCTGCGTCTGTGGGGAGAGAGAAGGCCCACCTTAGCACGAGGAGAGATGGGGGGAGTTAAAGGCAGCAGCAGTGGTGGGGAAGGAGGAGGTCCCGTCGCAAAGGGCCCCCCGCCCAAGCCAGCCCACCTTCTTCTTGGATTTGAAGACGTTGCACCGGAAAGAGTTGTTCGCGCCGTCCCTGGCGATGTAGCTGAATATCTTCAGGTCCTGGGAATCATGAGAGACGTAGAAGATCCTGAGGAGAGGAGAGGAGAGAGGAGGTCCGCAAAGTGAACCAGGAGGAAAAGGCGTCTCCAAAGTCCTGGGCACAGGGGAATGGTAACAGCATAGCTTGGGAGTTGCCTTAAGGTAAAGGGACCCCTGACCATTAGGTCCAGTCGTGGCCAACTCTGGGGTTGCGGCGCTCATCTCGCTTTACTGGCCGAGGGAGCTAGCGTACAGCTTCCAGGTCATGTGGCCAGCATGACTAAGCCGCTTCTGGCGAACCAGAGCAGCACACAGAAACGCCGTTTACCTTCCTGCTGGAGCAGTACCTATTTATCTACTTGCACTTTTGACGTGCTTTCGAACTGCTAGGTTAGCAGGAGCAGGGACCGAGCATGGGAGCTCACCCTGTCGCGGGGATTCAAACTGCCAACCTTCTGATTGGCAAGTCCTAGGCTCTGTGGTTTAACCCACAGCGCCACTTGCGTCCCAAGGGAGTTGCCTTGCACTGTGCCAAACCCTTCCCTTGTTTCCCAGGAATGCTGGGCAGATTGTCCTTCAGATTTGATCCAATGAGGTGGAAGCAATTACCAGCTTAGGGGATTGAGCCACCTGACCAAATTAGCAGCTTTGCCAATCTGGTAGTGCAGCGGACAGCTGTCAGGGACTGCCTGGGTGGGTCAGCAGGGGAACCCCAGGAATTTGCACCAGCACAGACAGAGAGGCCAGCTGGCACTGCAGAGACCAGTTGGAACGGAGGCTGGGTTGGCACTCCCTATTGAGGACAGCAGGACCAATATATGCCCAATGGGCAGTGGGGCAACTGAAGGGAGCTGAGCCACTAGTGGCCACCTTTTGGCCCACCAAAGGGCCAGGGGTCAATCTGGCTCCATGTCATCTCTGGGCAATGTGGAATAATAGGGCAGCTTTGCATATATGTTGTGTTTTTATTTATCAGAGTTATTAAGGCACATGGCCACTCACTGCCACCAGTATATATGAAAGTCTGGTTCCTTTAAGAGTACACAGAACCATTCTCAAAAACAATGGAACTCACAGGTGGTTAACACCATTTATTTTTATAAATCTTATTTGTTTGCAAAGGGAATATTTGAATGACTTGATGCTATATTACACTTTGGAGCCGCACTGGATCCTTGCATGCAAGTAGGGAGAATCCGCAGCAACGTACCTGTATACGGGGTCGTGCATGACCACCATCTTGCCCTCATCCCAGGCCCACTCCTTTCTCTGCAGACAGGAACAAAGAATTAGTATAGCCCTCTCCTCCTCCATGAATTTGCCTAGCGCCCTTTTAATGCAATCTAAGTTGGTGGCCATCTCTGCCTCCTGTGGACATGAGTTCCACAGTTTAACTATGTACTTTATTTTGCCTGTCCTGAATCTCTCAGCACTCAGCATCACTGGAGGACCCCATTAGTTTCTAGAATTAGTAGAGAGGGAAATGAAAGGTCCATCTACTTCTTCAACCTCATGCATGATTTCCTTTATTTATTTATTTGAAAAGTTTTTATTATTAAAATAATTGAGCATTAATACACACATATTGCGAATATACAAGCATACAAACATACATTTCATACAATCCTTTAAAATGTTCAAACATACCTACACTCAATCCCACAGATCATTCCTTTCCCCATCACTATCCACCACCCCTCACCCCACCTTTGTGTTAGACTTCCACAAGTTGCAATTTCCTTCCACTTCTATTACTTTCTTTCACACACCTTTAACCTAATTTCATACTTCTTTTTCTATTACACATTGTTACCCATCTTATTTAGTATTTCAGTATTTAAAATGGAACTTGTTTATTCTAATCGGAGTTCTGATTTTTCAATATGGTTTTGCAAGTATCCTTTAAACACCTTCCAGTCCCTATCTATCTTCTCTTTTGAGATCCTTCCAATTTCTCCCATTGTTTTGGACATATTGTAATACTCCAATAATTTGGCAAGCCACTCTGTTTTTGCCGGTATAATACCACTTTTCCAATTTTTCGCAATCAATGATTTCCAACACTTTCACATTCTCCCCTCCCCTTCTTTCCAAACCAATAAGTCTCAAATGTTGCTAAGGGAGTTTGCCCTCCACCCCCTTGATCATTTTTTGCAGGACGAGAGGGTGGGGGCCCTTTCTCTGCCCCCTCCCAGCTCTCCAGCATGACTCGTCTAGGCCCCACTCCTCACCTTCTGCTTCTTGCGCAAGATCACTTTCACTCCATCCACCGAGATGATGATGTTAACCTTCTTCTTTTTGATGTTCTTGGCCTTAAATTCATACTGCGGGAAGGAAGAGGGCGGAGAGATTCATTAGGGCGGCCAGTTGCCGTCCAGCTTGGCCCCAAGGCTTAGAACACCACACCTTTGCAGTGGGTGGGGGGAAAGGTCATGAAAGCAGCCCTGTCACCTGGCGAGTGGATAAAAATACCTATCCAATTTCCACCTCTAGATTTCATGCTGGTCAATTTGTAAATGCAACCATTTGCACCCAAAGGCTCTTGCTGCGTTGCCCAATTTTTGTTATTTGCAGACTGCAAAGCCCCCCCCCCCCTCTCTCTCTCAACTGTATGTGCTGGGCTTTTTTTATCTCAGCTCAGGAGGGAGGGAGGCAACTCAGGCCTGCAGTGGGAATGTTCAAAGACCACTTGCGGGGGGGGGGGGCTGTCAGACTGAAACGGCCCCAGATGTGGCTGCACCACTTAAATATTCATTAAAGCGGGTTTTGAACGAAGCAGAACAGAACGGAGCAGTTTTTGTGTGTGTTGTAGCAAAGAAAACAGCCCTCCCCAAACCCCAAATAAAATCATTTGGAGAGAAAGTCAGACGAATGATGATGATAATAATAATTTATTATTTATACCCTGCCCATCTGGCCGGGTTTCTCCAGCCACTCTGGGTAGCTACAAAATATTAAAAATACAATAAAAATCAGACATTAAAAACAGGGCTGCCTTCAGATGTCTTCTGAAAGTCAGATAGCTGCTTATTTCCTTGACATCTGATGGAAGGGTGTTCCACAGGGTGGCGCCACTACCAAGAAGGCCCTCTGATTTCATCTTTTGATTTGAAGGGCACCGTCTTGGAATGCAAGTTGTGCTTACTCAATGGGGTGCAGATGTGTGAACTCTGCACATCCTCAGAGGCGCCTGCATTTGCTTCATGCACTCAGAGGCAACGGTCCCAAGGTCAGTCTCAGCTGTGTTTTAAGCCTTCATTGCTTGACCTTCCATCATTAGCCTTTCTCCACCCTGCCCTGAACTTTGCTCTCCACCTACTCAGTCAGAAGGATGGATTAGCCTAGCCTCCCACAACCCACAACCCTGGGTCCAGGGTTGAAGGCAGCAAGCAGGCAAGAACAGCCCCCGCCCCAGGCAACCACTTGGTCCCCGTTAAGCTGTGACCTCTTGATCAATCCATGAATTATTACACAGGGCAAGCTGTTTAGAAAGCTAAATTTAGCCACAAAGTGTGAACACACAGAGAGAGGGAGAAAGGGGGAGGAAAGAAAGAAAGAAAGAAAGAAAGAAAGAAAGAAAGAAAGAAAGAAAGGAAGGAAGGCAGGCAGGCAGGCCAGCTATGTTCTTGTTTACACAAAAAAGAGGGACAGGGTATGATCCCTGCTGAAAGGACAGCAGCCGCTCTGCCAAAGCTCAGAAGCATTGTCACCGCAACCTCTGCCTGTGGCTAAGAACACGGATTCTCTCTCCCCTAACACACACACATACCGGATATGCACCTGTGGAACCAAAATCTGCCCTTTGCCCAAGGACAGAGCCAGGTGCTGCCTGTTCCTTCGAACACACCCTTTCCCCCAGCCAGGAGGCCTTCTAGCGGTTTCACACTACAACTCCCATCAACCCTGGGACTTGTAGTCCAAAACCACTGGGAAGCTGGGCAAAGGCCCTCCTAAGAGATATGTTTCCACTTTTGAACTGCTGGGGCTTTAGAGGCCCTGGTGTGGGCTGCTACAGCCCCATACCCCAGTAGGGCAGTGCAGCTGCGTGGAGAGCTCTTTCTGCTTCCTCAGGATGGCGGAGGCTGCCCCCTCGCGCTGTTGGAGCTGAGCACCTCTCCAAGGCGTGAGAAGGGGAGCCATGCCAGGGATGGGTGCCAGCTGGCTGCTGCCCTCTTCTGCCCTCGGCACTCACGCAGAGCCGCTCACTGCTTTGAAATCGGGACTGGAAGCCAAAGAATATTTGCACCCCAGGCGAGTGATGGGATTGGCTCCTCCTGAGACCTGTGCTTTGACTCCTCTGCGCAGGTTCTGAACACATCTGTCTGTTCGGGGGAAGAGGCCAAAAGCCACTGGATCTGATATCAGAGGGGCTCAATTGCTACTGTTATTATTAATTATTAAAAGCAGGTTTGCTTCTTGGGAGAAAAGCAATGACAAACCCAGACAGCATCTTAAAAAGCAGAGACATCACCTTGCCGACAAAGGTCCGTATAGTTAAAGCTATGGTTTTCCCAGTAGTGATGCATGGAAGTGAGAGCTGGACCATAAAGAAGGCTGATCGCCAAAGATTGGATGCTTTTGAATTATGGTGCTGGAGGAGACTCTTGAGAGTCCCATGGACTGCAAGAAGATCAAACGTATCCATTCTGAAGGAAATCAGGCCTGAGTGCTCACTGGAAGGACAGATCCTGAAGCTGAGGCTCCAATACTTTGACCACCTCAGGAGAAGAGAAGACTCCCTGGAAAAGACCCTGATGTTGGGAAAGATGGAGGGCACCAGGAGAAGGGACAATGGAGGACGAGGTGGTGGGACAGTGTTCTTGAAGCTACCAGCATGAGTTTGACCAAACTGCGGGAGGCAGTGGAAGACAAGGAGTGCCTGGTGTGCTCTGGTTCATGGGATCACAAAGAGTTGGACACAACTAAACAACAACAAACCACTTGGATGTTTGAGCAAGACTGACAGCTGCAGCTCCTTCAGAGGTTGGGACCTGAACTAGTACAGTGATACCTCGGGTTACAGACGCTTCAGGTTACAGTCTCCGCTAACCCAGAAATAGTACCTTGGGTTAAGAACTTTACCTCAGGATGAGGAGGTGTCGCTGCAGCAGGAGGCCCCATTAGCTAAAGTGGTACCTTAGGTTAAGAACAAACCTCCAGAATGAATTAAGTTCTTAACCCGAGGTACCACTGTTGATTCAAACGACAATAAGAGAGATGCCAGCTAAACTTTAGAAGAACTTTCTGAGAGTAAGAGCTGTGTGACAGTGGGATGTGTTACCTCAAAAGGTGGTGGGCTCTCCTTTGGATGGGCATCTGTCAGGGGTACTTCAGCCGAGATTCCTGCATTGAAGGGGGTTGGACTAGATGACCCCTGGAGATCCCTTCCAACTCTACCATTCTATGATTCCATGGATGCCAGGCTAGGAATAATTGATGATGATGATGATGGTGATGGTGGTGATGATGATGATGATGTGTGTGTGTGTGTGTGAAAATGACTCCCCGCATTTTGTAGCCTTAACTCCATATCGGGATAAATGGCGCATGACCAACAAAAATATTTGCACCATGTAAAGGACACAGGAAACCAGTCCAACTTACTTTTTCTTTAGCATACAAAACACAGTTGGCCCTGCCAGATTCTGCCTCCATTTGCACCGCCCTTCTGGTTCACATTTCCTTATGGGCCTGCATTCCAATGCACAACTCCCCACCCACAAAGAAGACAGAATCATGGAGTTGGGAGGGACCCCCAAAGGTCATCTAGCCCAACCCCGTGCGATGCAGGAGTGTCAAGAGACTCCTAGCAGCAACCCTGGTCCTGCCTCTGTTTAGAAAGCCAGTAATAGCACCACCCTTCTCCCTCCACCTAGCTTCCATCTCAGAGGACCAAACCAGCCACAGGAAGACCCCAACTCCACCCCCCACCCTGAGACAACCACCGCCAAGCACCTGCCCAGGTGGAGATGCCCACTGGGCACATGGGCACCCGCCTCCTCCAGAACGGAAAGCTTAACTGGCAAAACATGTTTACTGCAGCTGCACAAAAAGCATTTTGGGCACCGTTAATCCCGTGCAGGTAAGATATGATCAGAGTCCTGAACTTTTATTGGTGTGGAGATGGAGAACATTCATGCAGTCATTTACTGCATTTCTATCTCATATTCCCCCCGCCCCCCCCCCATGGAGCTCAAGTGCATAGGTTCTCCTCCCCCCCCCCATTTTATCCTCAAAACAACCACCCTGTGAGGCAGAGCTTACACAGAGAGTAAGTAATTGGGACAAGGTCACCCAGTGATCTTTATGGCTAAGAAGGATTTGACCCCTGGTCTCCCGGGTCTTAGTCCAACAATTAACCACTACACCACCACCGACTTCTCTGTTATGAGCCTCTGAGAGATCTGACCAAGATTTCTCATTTTTCCAACAGCAACTAGCCAGATGCCTCTGAGAAGGCCATAAGGAGGGCTCAGGATCCCAGCTGTCCCCAACCGGCAGTATTCAGAGGTAGGTTTTGTGTTAACATGGAAGCTTCATTTAGGTGCCCTGACCACTAGCCCCTAAATAGCCACCACTTCTCCATGAATTTATATAATCCTTTTCAACAGCCTCCTAAGCCACTTCCCCTCACCATATTTTGTGTCAGTGAATTCCAAAAGTTAGCTTCGTGAAGAAATCATTTTTTAAAAAAGCTTTTAATCTCCCTCCCCCCTTTTGTTCTTGTTTTTATTATGTATGTTGTGTCTTGTATTTTTATGCCGCTAACTGCCCTGAGATCTACAGATGAAGGGTGGTATACAAATTTAATAAATAAATGCATGCATAAAATATGATCTGCTTTGAATTTACCTGGGACTCAGATATACAGCTGCAAATATAACATTTTGAATGTGTTGCAAAGTGCAATATACAATTGTGACACTAGATGGCAACTGTGAGCTATAGCAGATTCAATGCATTTTTCAAAACAATTTTTTTTAAAAAAGCATTTTAACATGTGTAGATTCCACTCTGCTGATCTTTTGTTGTTGCTGTTGAAGTTTTTATTTGGAAAAAAAAACCTTTAATAAGTGGTTTAAATATTTTGCAATGAAGCAAAACAAAGAATCAGGTGGCGACTTGCTATTATAGATCCAGAGTACATGGCTGGATATGACATTTGAATGTGAATGAGTTTTATCTGAAGTGAGACAAGAAAACAGGATGGCTGTTCTTGCAGGAGCAACAAGGCCTCGCAGTAGTGGATAGCTGTATTTGCCAAATCAGTACCAAATGAAGTATGATGCGGTGGGAACCTGCCAGCCATGCGCTTGCGTCTTAATATATGCCAGAAAACACCCTCAACATGGCAGCGGAGTCCATCGGCACATGAAACATGTGCATTTGGTGAAAAGTGAATTTCATTTGGTGATCTCCCCACCAATCCCTCCCTGAGCTAAAATAGGATGCCAGAAGGTGAACACCTCCCCTGTACACACTTCTTAGGGCTGCGCATGATTTCACAAGCATCAGTCATGTCCCACTTGCAGAATGAAATGCGCTTGCAGAAGAGCGTGATGGATGGAGCCTCATCAGAATTATTTGGCGGGGGGAGGGGGGAGTTTAATGAGCACAGGCCTCCCTTTGGCAGTCAAAAGGCGTTTCTGCAGAAGCACTGCAGACACAAGGAGAATCCCTAATGCTGCCGTCTTGTGTGGGCAGCGAAGGCGCCAAGCGCATCCTGGATACTAAATAATGCATCTCCACACACCCCCACACCCACACCCGACCTCCCTCTCCTCTTCATTGCAAAGGAGCTATTTCGGGCTGCATGGATTTCCAAGCCAGAGAGAGGTGGGAGAGATTCATTCACTTAGCATGGGAAAAGAACAAAAATCCCTTGAGCCAGTCTTCACAGAAAGGACTCCCCGAAGAGAAGCAGAGATGGAAGGCAGGACGTTTGGAGGAGGAAAGCGAAGCGTGGGGTCGGGGGCTGGAATGCATGGCCCCACCATGCAGCAAGCTGAAGCAGCCTGCTTTAAGGTAGTAGGGCTTGGAGGGTGCGGTGGGGGGCAGATGTCTGGACAGCGCAGCTAGGCTTTTCCCAGGGGGTGGTCCCCACAAGGGTTGGAATGTTGGTTTGGAAGAATCTTTGGCTGCTCACCCCTTCTTGGAAGCAAAGGAGCGCGGAGCCAGGCCAGCCTCCCGAAATGAGCTTCTTTACGAGTGGAGGGTGGTGTTGCTCTTGAGAAAAAAGCCTCCGTTTTCCGGCTCCCACGCTCACCTCCTGGCGCCAGGATGCCTTGTTTGAATCGCTCTCTGTGCTGGCACAAGCCGGGGCCCAGATGGCATAATGACACAGACCATTCCTGAAGCAGCCAGCGCACCCCACGCCCCTCGTGCAGGAACGCACAGCCTGCCCCCATCCCAGGACTTGGCCACCTCCCCGGGGGGCGCATTTCGTGACTGGCCACGCCTGTGTTCATCTGTCAGTACAGCACTGGCTGGCTCCAGGCTCCGGCTCAGAAGGGGAGCACAGGCAACATCAGAACAGGGGCAGTTTAAAAAAAACCAAACCAGCAGGCCAAGGAGTCAAAATCATAGTGCTGGAAGTGATCCCAGGGGTCATCTAGTCCAACCCCCCGAAATCCAGGAATCTCAGCTAAAGCATCCCTGACAGATGGCCATCCAACCTCTGATTAAAAACTTCCAAGGAAAAAGAGCCCACAATCTCCCAAAGGAGACCGTTCCACTGTCAAACAGCTCTTACTGTCAGAAAGCTCTTCCTGGTGTTTAGTCAGAATCTCCTTTTTCGTACCTTGAAGCCCTGGGTTCGAGTCCTACCCTCCGCAGCAGGAGAAAACAAGCTTCCTCCATCTTCCATGAGACAAACCTTGAGATATTTGAAGCTGGTTATCAAATCTTCTCTCAGTCTCTTCTTTTCTAGGCTAAACATTCCCAACTCCCTCAACCCTTCCTCCTAAGGCTTATTTTTCAGGCCCTTGATCATCCTGGTCACCCTCCTCTGCACACCTTTCAGCTTGTCAATGATATAATAATATGAATTAGCAAAGGCCAGCTGGTATTATTTTCAGCAGCCTGCTGAGGTTCCCACCATTTCCTTCCAGGCAGCAGATAAAGGGCAGGTAGGAAATAAAATAAAAATTGAGACGGTTTGGAGACAGCGGCCTTTTAATGGAAAGTTATAGGTTGCTGGGCAGATACAAAGGAACATCATGCTCAGCCACACACGGCACTCTTCCAGGAGATCTCCTCCAAAAACACCCACACAGGAGCGGTGACATTCGAAAGTGCCCCAAGAGAGGAGGATCTGCGTATTCTGCTTGGGGGCTGTCAATGTTGCCCCGCAGGGCAAGACAAGGCAGATTTCGGCTAAACATCAGCAGAGACTTCGTTATGGTAGGAGGTGTTCACCACTGCAACAACCTGCTTCCTTTGCCGGAGGTACTTAGGCAGAGGCCAGGCAGCTTTCTGCCAGGGATGCTTACGTTCCTGCATTGCCTGCCCTGCCCTAAGCAGGGGCTGGAGAAGATGGTCTCTAAGGTTCTTCCTGACTCTATGATTCCATCACTGCGTTGACCAGACACTGCACAAAGCCAATCTTCATGCGCTGGCCGCATCCACAGTGCTTTTTTGCACTGTGTGCACAGTACTTAACACCTGCCACCCAAGAATCTTGGTGTGATCCTATGCATAATTATATCAGATCCACAATGCTTTGTCAAAACATTGTATTGATGCCGGCACCTGCTAAGGCCATTTTCATTTAGGCAACCGTACCCAGACATGTAGAGATGCGGGTGGTGCTGTGGTCTAACCCACAGAGCCTAGGACTTGCCAATCAGAAGGTCAGCGATTCGAATCCCCGCGACGGGGTGAGCTCCCATTGCTCGGTCCCAGCTCCTGCCAACCTAGCAGTTCGAAAGCATGTCAAAGTGCAAGTAGATAAATGGGTACCACTTCGCCAGGAAGGTAAACGCCTTTTCCGTGTGCTGCTCTGGTTCGCCAGAAGCGGCTTAGTCATGCTGGCCACATGACCCGGAAGCTGTACGCCGGCTCCCTCAGCCAATAAAGCGAGATGAGCGCCGCAACCCCAGAGTCGGCCACGACTGGACCTAATGGTCAGGGGTCCCTTTACCTTTACCCAGACATATAGAACGCTGGTGTATGTTTTAATCTGTTTTTAATTTATTGCCAATACTACTTTTTTAATGTTTTAAATAAGCGTTGGCTGTTTTTACTGATAATTGCTTTATTCTTTTTTTGGATTTGTGGTGGTGGTGTTTTTTTACAACCAAGTGGTGTATAAATTTTATGAAATAAGTAAAATCAATAAACATGGCTCTTGCACTTGGGTCCTGCGTACAGGATTCCAACAGGCATCTGTTCAACAAAATGCTGCAGTAGGAGGGCCTCTGGCTTGATCCAGAAGGGCTCGTATTATATCCTTTACTCCTTAAAATTAAAATTAAAAATTAAAGATATGGCTTATCTGTGCCCCCTCCCCACGGACAGCCATGTCCCCCAAGCAGCCGTGTCTCCAAATGAGGTCTATCCATCATGTTTAGTTTAGCTCCTTGACCCCTCCTTGGCTAACCCAAATCAGCATTCACACAAGCTTGCAGAGACTGCGCCAGCAGCAGGCACGCCCCCCCACCCACCCACACGGCTCTTGGGAATCCAGTTCCAGCAATTCTGAGCATGGCATTAAAAGGTCACCATTGCTTAGAGATTACATGTTTTGCAGGCTGATCCATCAGCCCATCTGCTATCAATCATCCCTGGAACGTGATCTCATAACTGTGGCATTTTCTTCTCAGCTAACAGAGTGACCATCACTCTGACAGGAGGAGATGGCCATGGCGATGGCGGCCACCATATATTGGAGCGACCCCAAGGGGATACATCGCGATTTTAGCTTTCTATTCTATTCTACTATTGCTAATAAAAAAGGCCTTTTTTTTTGCCCTTGCAGAGATAAGGATGGAAATGGAGAGGGGCTAAGCAACGCTTGCGGCAGGCCAGGGGTGAGGGCTCCTCATTCTGCATGATGAAATGTAGAATTATGTAAAATGCATGCAAATCTTCATGATTTGCATAATCATGAACTGAGCTCAGGTTATCTTGGCACATAATAATAATTATTTTTAAAGAGCCCTGCCTATGCAAAGCCCTCTCTCCACTGCAAAGTAGTATACCCAGATAGTCCAAAGATAACTTGCATATAGTCCTCATTCTTCCGTATGTGTCTTCCTTACAGTCCTGCCAGGTGGGTCGCTGACGGAGTGCAGATAGAGAGGGGGGGTTTTCTCCCTCTCCCATTGTTCTGGAACTCAGGGCAGTCTCTCAAAGCCAATTGGGTGCAGTGCCTATGGAACTCACTGCTGCAGAGTGAGGCATCCCTCCACATTTAGAGGAAATAGGCTACTGATTTCCAGGCACTGAGAAAGAGCCTATGCCTTCAGACTCTGTTGCCGTCAGGTCCTAATTTGGGGGCGGGGGGGGGGTTCCTATTGTGGCATTTGGTGAGTACGGAATATTGTGCTATAGGTTTAATCTCAATCTCCTTGCTTGAAATTTGAATCCACTGGTTTGGGTGCTACCTCCCAGAGCAGGAGAAAACAAGCTGGCTCCATCACCCGTGTGCTAAACCACTCTGGGAACTGTAGTTCTAGGAGGGGAATAGGGGTGGGTCTCCTAACATGTCTCAGCGCCTTGCACAAACTACAGAAAACAGCCACTTCTTGAAAGATAACCTATAAAGTAGAAGCAAGCTCTTCTTATGCTCTTTGTTGGCGTCGATCTGCCTCAAGAGACAATGGAGCATGCTGCTGAAGCACCGAAGAGGCTCTTAAACATTTTGAAACTTGACGCCTTATTTTTTGGGGGGGGGTTGCTCCTGGCTTGCAGGGCTGCTGCTGCAATACTGCAAAAAGGTGCCCAATGCAATCAGCACGTGAAGCTGCCTGTGAATGACGCCTGCAGTTGTATTATTGCAATGCACCTCCCAGGCCCGCCTTACCCATAGAGGCTAGTGGCACAGGGCGCTAAGTTCTGGAGGGCGCCAGGCGAGAGTCTGGGGAAGACCGAACGAGCTACCCACCTCCTCCAGCCCTAAAAAAAGGCTGAAACTCTGGGAAAGGGTGTGTGTGTGCGCCAAAGGGATCTTTGCACCACAGCGCCAGATATGCTTATGACAGCCCTGGCATCTCCTGACCATTCCCCCAAAGGGACAGAATCCCAGTAGGGTTTTTTAGGGGGGAACAAAATATGAATTCTCCACCGACTTCACATTGATGGCATCGTGCAAATCCACATTTAGAGAGGGTGTCCCTGGGAGAGCCTTGTGTGGTTTCCAACAGAAAGCCTGCGGCAAAACCAGTCCCCCCAGGGTGGGGGTGGGTGGGGGGTGCACACATGCACAGCTGGCATGCTCTTGCATGCAACTTTCGACTGGCTCTGGACCTGACTTACCCATAGAATAATGACCCTTCTGCGGAAAAGTCACGACTGCCTCCCTATTAACAATTAAGGCGTAGGAGAGGAGAACAGATTAATTTTGAGGCAGCAGAGCAAGGAGGCCAAAGCACGGTGTCTCTGCTCTTTTCGTCCTTGCTCAAGAGCAAAAACCTGTGCCACAAACTCTGCAAGCTAAAGCAGACTTGGAGGCAAACAGTAGGAGTGTAATTTACCTTAATTTTCTAGTCATTGAGTGGGGGAGATGGGAGATTTTTCAGGGCAGTGAATCCACCCCCTTGGTTATGCTAAACCTTTCTCAGCTTCTCTTCAACTGGCTTCAGATTTTTTTTTGCATAATAATAATAATTATTATAATTTATTATTTACACCCCGCCCATCTGGCTGGGTCTCCCCAGCCACCCTGGGTGGCTTCCAACAAAGTATTAAAATACATGGTCTGTTAAACATTAAAAGCTTCCCTATAAAATGCTTATTCTCACCTATGAGGGCTAGGAACTTGCTTAGTGTGTGTTACGGAGCCAGTTTCCCGTGGCTGAGATCTGCGGTTCATAGCTGCTCCCGAAGGATCAGTTTGGCCCACTGCCTGTACTGAATCCATGACTTTCAGAGCTTTCAACCTCCTCTTCAGGACTGCAGCTTGTCTTTACAGGGTTGGCAACCAATAGCACCAGGAGCCCCACCAGCCTGGGAATGTCACCCAGAAGACAAAAGAGGAGGGGTGGTGGTCAGCTGCAACGGTAACCAAAACTGCTGGGCTTAGCAGAGCAGGACCTTTGTTTGCTACAGAAGTAAACCCTTCTCCAAAGGAGTTACTGAGCAGGGACGCATTCAGGGTTACAGCACTAAGTTGCTAGGACCCAAAAAAGTGTCAAATCACAGAGCTGTGGAGCTGGAAGGGACCCCAGGGGTCATCTAGTCCAACCCTCTGAAACGCAGGAATCACAAGCTAAAGCATCCATGATGGCCATCCAACCTCTGCTTAAAAACCTCCAAGGAAGGAGAGCGCACCATCTCCCGAGGGAGACCATTCCACTGTTACACAGCCCCTACTGCCAGAAAGTTTTTCTTGATGTTGAGTCAGAATCTCCTTGTAATTTGAAGCTATTGGTTCGAGTCCTACCCTCCACAGCAGGAGAAAACAAGCTTGCTCCATCTTCCATGTGACAGCCCTCCAGGTCCAGGCAGTCTTTCTTTGGGTTACATTCTGGACCCCAGTGGGGCTCATGTTAAACGTTCCATTCCACACTGCCCCTACCTTCTATTGGCATTTTGGTGACATTTTCAGGTCACTTCCAGGTTTGGCGCTGCACGTGTGTGTGTGTGCAATCGCATATCAATCAGACATGTCTAAATTGGTAATTGCCTTTATTTGAAGGTGGCTACCACATCGCTTCTCAGTCTCCTCTTTTCCAGGCTAAACAGACCCAACTCCCTCAACCACTCCTCAAAAGGCCTGGTTTCCAGACCCTTGATCATCCTGGTTGTTCTCTTCCACACACCTTCCAGCTTGTCAACATCCTTCTTAAATTGTGGCGCCCAGAACCGGACACAGGACTCCAGTTGTGGGCTGACCAAGGCAGAACACAGCAGTGCTATGGAGCTATTACTTTTCGCTCCATAAGACGTACTTTTTTCTTTCTAAAAATTAAAGGGAAATGTCTGTGCATCTTATGGAGCGAATGCGTGGTTCCTGGAGCCGAATTGCCCAGGGGCGAAAAGCAGATCATGCTTTCTTTTCTTTTTTTTTGAAAGAGGGAAGGGGGTGTTGAAACAAAGCAGCTGATCAGCAAGTGATCGGGAGCGAGATAAGGGACACTAGCAACAAAGGAGGCTGCCTGGGAGGGGGGAGGTAAAAGCCCATGGATCCTCAGGATTTTTACATTGGGTCACCCAAAATTGACCATCAGATCACATAGCTTGTCCATGGCTACAGCCTGCACAAAACCCCCCCACGCATCCAGTTTCGTGGGGCCACAATGGCGCAAAAACATGGTTACAAAGCACAGATCCACGTGGATCCTCAGGATTTTTGCATTGGGCTAGCCCAAACTCACCATCTACAAGAAAGAAGATTCCACCTAAACATTAGGAAGAACTTCCTGACAGTAAGAGCTGTTTGACAGTGGAATTTGCTGCCAAGGAGTGTGGTGGAGTCTCCTACTTTGGAGGTCTTTAAGCAGAGGCTTGACAACCATATGTGAGGAGTGCTCTGATGGTGTTTCCTGCTTGGCAGGGGGTTGGACTCAATGGCCCTTGTGGTCTCTTCCAACTCTATGATTCTATGATTCAAATCACATATCATGTCTGTGGCCACGGCATGAACCACAAAAATCATTCTTCCACGGTTTCGTTCAGAATATATTTTTTTCTTGTTTTCCTCCTCTAAAAACTAGGTGCATCTTATGGAGCGAAAATTACGGCACTTTGCTTGGTCTAGACAGGCCTGTCTTTTCATTTTCACCTCTCTGCCTATCCTCGATGGTTCTGAACAAGGAAACTTTGCTGAGGTTTTGTACTGTCCCCATTTAACATTGACTCAATCAATTCTTAAATGTTTCCATCAGCTAAAAGGCAGAGGCTTGATCCGTCAACCTCCCAACTTCAATTAGCCCACACTGAGAGGCAGGGAAGCGTAGTGAAGCGGATGCAGGGCATAGACCTCCAGGTGGCTGGGGCTGATGGGTGCTGGGATCCTGACAACATCTGGAGTGCCACAGATGTTCCTCACCACCGGTGCAGCAGTTACATGCCAGGCTGAAAGAACTGGAGGCCTCTCTCTCAGACAAACCTACCTCGGAGGGTTGTTTGCAAAGGATAAAACAGGCAGGGAAATGGCAGCCCTATAGGTGGCCTTAAAAACTTCTTCTGAGGCAGGTCTTCAGGAACTTCCCAACCCCAAACGCACATGCCAAGGGGTAGGGCCTTTTCGCTGGTGGCACCCCCAAATAAGTGTCTTCAATTGTAGCATTCAGGCGCCAGGTTAAATCCTCTCTTTTAAAGCAAGGCTCCTGACCGATGGATTGCTGGTAGGAATATGGCTGCAACGTTGGCTCTGCTGCCTTCTGACTTTCAGCCCTGTGTTTGGTTTATTTACTTATTCTGAAAATGTGATTTATGGTTTCAGTGCCAGCTTGCCTCTCTGCTTCCCTTGTATTAACCTGGGTTCTCAGTGGGTTAATGGATTTATATTTTGCATGTCTCTCTCACCTTTTCCTCCAGGGTGGCATGCCTGGCTCTCCCTCTTCCCATGTTAGCCTCTCACAACAACCCTGCGAGGTAAGTCATGCTGAGAGGCAATGGCCTGATAGGTGAGATTTGAACCCTGGCCTCCCAGGTCCTAGCAAGGCAATCTGAGCTTGCTTTGGCCTTGCTCTGACGCTGCACCTCCAGAGGCAAAGCCTGAACGAATTATCTTGCCATGGAGAGAAAGGAGGCAGGCAACCGGTTCCATTTAACGCTGTGAGTGGCATAAGAAGAGTCGTATCTCAATGCTAGATCATCCACTTTGCATGCAGAAGGTTGCAAGTTCAATCCCCAGTAGCAGAGCACCAGCGTGGTGTAGTGGTTGCAGCATCAGATAAGCACGCGGGAGAGTCCAGGGTTCGAATCCCCGCTCAGCCACAAAGCTCTCGTGGGCTGACCTTGGGCCACTCAGCCTAACCTACCTTGAGGGTTGCTGTTGTGGGGATTCAGTGAGGAGTGGGGAGAAGAACCATGTACTCCACTTTGAGCTCCTGGGAGATAAAGGTTAGATATTTATTATCATCATAATCATCACCATCATTAATTAAATTTGCATAAAGCCCTTCATCCGAAGATCACAGGGTAGTTCACAACATAAGCATATAGAATGAGAATGCAAAATGCAAAACAAAACAAAACAAAACAAAACAAAACAAAACAAAACAAAACAAATAACCTCCCCCTAAAATAAAACTAATCTCTAGGTAGAGCTTGGGAATGTCCCTGGCCTAGGGCCCTGGAAGGCAGAGGCTGCCAGTCAGTGCAGACCAGACCCGGGGGGTGGGGTTAAGCCTTGGCCCTCCAGAAGCTACTGGACTACAACTTCCATCAGCCCCAGCAAGTGCGGCCAACAACCAGGGAGGATGGGAGTTGTAGTCCAGCCACGCCTGGAGGTCTGCAGCTTCCCTCACACCAATTATGGACAACATTGGGCTAGATAGACCAGCAGCTGGTCTCAGGGTGAGGCCCTTTCCTAAACCACCCCCAGGCTCTGAAAGCAAGCATAGGCTACAAAGAACCAGAATGCAATGGGGGCCAGGATGCGCCTGCCAACGAGCGCATCAATCTCCGCCCCACTTAATATTCAAGCGGCAAGAATAATGACATCCGCTGTCACTGTCAAAGCTGGGGGAATTGGCTGGGGAGGAGGGAGGATTAGCTACAGCTCAGTCAGTCGCAGAAAAGGTCGGTGGCTCCAGGAGGCTACTAATAATCCAGAAGAAAGGCTGGCAATTTTTAACGCAGAAAAACCCCACACACATTTAAATGCAGGCTTAGCTTAGCCTTAATGTCAAGCCAAGCCAGCAAGCGCCAAATTTACATCCACCAAATTTACATTCTGCTCCAAGGGCTGAGCTTTCTCTCTGTTTGTTAAAGAATACCTCTTGCCAATAAAGCAGCCGGGGGGGGGGGCATGGCTGTGTCTCTGGGTGGATCCAGGAGCTCTCAAAAGAACAGAGGGCTCCCACCACTCATTTTGGGTTCCCCACCCACCCTGAGCAGCAGGTAGGAGGCAAGGGGGACACCTGTGCTATGGAAAACTTTACCAGCATGGCTTCAAAGTACAGCCCTGAAACACAGAAGCCAAATCTCGCATCCAGCAGCTTTGTGAGAAAGGGATGCCTTAAAACTGCCGAGAGTCAGTGTGCAAATATTTTGCCTTTGTTTGTTGTTAACTGCCCCATATATGCCCACTTGCCTGCTTCGATCTGTGGGACTGGCCACATCATACCCGTTCTGGCATTTGTGGGAACTCGATCTCGTAGGGTGGCAGCACCTGTAATTTTGGAACTCTCTACCTGATGCCAGGAGCCTCTACTATACTCCTTTTGGTGCCTGCTAAAAGCAATTTTGTTTAGACATGCCAACCCAGAAGTTTAGAAAGTTGGTGTGAGCTTTAATCTGCTTTTAGTCCATCATTATTTTAACTTCCGAAAGGTCTTAAATTATTGTTGTTAATTTTTCTCAGTGATATTTGCATTGTTTTATCCCTTTTGCAAACCGTTTTAAAAGTGTCAGTCCGATCCGATGACATTTCATATTTGGCTAGAGAAGGTTCCTAAAATGCTCAGCTCTTATTGCAGACTTCCTCACAAGGACCCTGAAGACTGCAGTTTAGCACAGGATTCGGAAAACTTTCTCCCCCTCCTTCCAAGCACCCCCACCCCCTTCAGAAAACTACAGCTCCCATCCCTCCAGGTGTCTTGATCAGGAGCCTGGTGCAGAACATTAGAGGATGCTCCTGGGTCAGACCTCCAGGTGCCTGGATGAAACCTGCAAGCAGACCCAAGCATGAGAGCCTTCTCCCTTTCTGTGGTTTCAGAAGCATAGCCAGGCCTGTGCAGAGCTTGTCTGAGGCCCAGGGCAGGAGTTCCCAAGTCAGCTGGGAGGCATGGGGCAATCTTGGCATGACAATGTATGTCTCTGGCATGTTCCTGGCGGAGAGCCCTGGCCAGCTTAGTCCTCTGAGACGCAGGGCAAGTCTACCCAGCTCCTCTCCTGCCTCTGTCTGGGCCTGAACATTGCTGTCTCCAACTGTGGACATCATGGCTGGGAGCCATGGACAGCCCTCTCCTCCATGAATGTGCCTCCTGTGGGCGGGAGTTCCACAGGTTAACTACACATTGTGCAAAGAAGCACTCCCTTTTATGTTGGAAGCTGAATCTTCCATCATTATTTCCCTTCTCTTCCCTTCCCTCCCCCTCCCCTTTTATGAAGATCACCTGCTCTGAGACCCCACAGCTAATTCTCTCCTGACCTCCTCGCTGGCCCAAGTAGGACCAATTCAGCCAGCTAGCCCTGGGGATTATCTAATTGATTTTTGATTTTTATTGTTATTCATGTTTTTATGCTGCTTTTATAATTAAGTGTTTTAAAGTGTTTTGAATTTGTTGTTAGCCACCCTGAGCCGGTTTTTGAACCGGGAAGGGCTGGGTATAAATAAAAAATTATTATTATTATTTATTATCATTTAGCTTCACTGGGTGCCAAGTTCTGACGGACGGACGGAGAGAGGGAGGTGCCATTTCCTCTTTCTCCATGCCACACACAATTTTATAGACCTTTGGCATGCTTGAAACTGCTTTAGGATTTGTCACGTAGACTTGGCTTTGCTTGGGAGCACATAGGTCCCGTCCCCCTTTCCTCCACTGACGCCGCTGCCTGGCCTCCCCACCCCCAACCCCTTTCTAACTGCCAATTAACTGTCACAAGCAAGGCGCCCACGCCGAGCCCCAGCTGGGAAATGCGAACACAAGGAATGCCTTCCTCCTTATTAAATCTCGGAAGCCTTTTTATAAAAGGGGAGGGGGAAGGGGGGAGGAATAGCTGGCCCAGAACACAAGGAGGATGCTTCATAAAGCCACTCAGCACAGCTGATTAGGGGATTAGCGGATGCCAGCCTACAGAGCCCACAGGGCGACAGGGAGGGGGGCAGCCTAAGGGAGAACCCCTGCAAGGCACCTGAGCGCAGGCAGCTGTTGGAAAACAGGATTGGAGGTGCTCCAGTCCTCCAGGTGCTGATGCAATACAACTCCGAGCAGCTCATGTGGCAAGTGGTCAGAGGTGGGGGGGAGACGAGGGTCCCAGTAAAACCCAGGGATCTAAATCCCACCCCCACCTCCCTGCTTTGAAAATTTGTGGCAATGGGGGGGGCTGCATATGACAGCTTCTGCTCTGCACCTCTTCTGTGTCCCCCAAGAAAACTTGGCCCACTTCCTGTTTTTGCAGAACTGGCCCAGAAGCACCTGGGTCTGCACACCCAGAAATTCCACAAAAACAATAGAAAAGTCAGTTTTTTAAAATTTTGTTACCTCATCAAGCAAAACTAAATTATGCTAACTTCCTAATATATAGTGGTACCTCTGGCTGCGAACGGGAGCCGTTCCGGAGGCCCGTTTGCAACATGAAAAGAGCGCAACTCACAGCAGCGTGCCTGCGCAAGCGCTGGTTGCGATTCACCGCTTCTGTGCATGCGTGTGACATTATTTTGCGCATCTGCACATGCGCGAGTGGCGAAATCCAGAAGTAACCCTTTCTGGTACTTCCGGGTCGCCCAGGGACATAACCTGAAAGAACGTAACATGAGGTACAATATGTTTTGAATTCCCAAGTCATGTCACAACTTTTTTTAGCAGCTCCCATTTTTGGAAGCTGGAAGCTGAAAAATTCAACACACGTTACCATGCTAGTTCCAGAGCACCTTAGCTATAGACGGTGGTGGACCTGACTCTGCTGGATGTTTTGAAGTAGAGTTTGGAGGGGCACCTGCCAGGGATTCCTGCACTGTGATCCTGCCCTGCAGGAGGGCTGGAATAGAGGACCCTTGGAGACCCCTTCCAGCTCTACAGTTCTACAAGTCTATGAAAAGAGACACTTTGGCCTCGCTCTCCTTCTCAGAACTGACAAGAAGGAGTCAGTCTTGCCTCAAGTCAGGCAAAGTGGGGGGGGCGGGGGGGGGCCGCGGGAGAGGAGAAAGAGAGAGAAATACAGACTGACAGTAGAGCCCAGAAGTGGACAGAGGCCCCACCTGGTCTAGCACTGCCATGTGTGCCCCCCACAGACTCTCCAGAAGACAGCTCCTAAGCTGCAGTCATTCATTCCCAGAAGGCCGTCTTAGCCACTTGAGAGAATCTGGGCTTCTGTTCCGGGAGGAAACGCAGCTCATCCGTGGGCTCAGCCATTTGTGGGGGTGGCGGGGGCGTATGTGAAGTGGAGTCCAGAAAGCCTTCTGGCTGAATGCCTCCAGGGGAAAGGAAGGCAAGGGCAGAGTGCTTTTTTCTTTCGGAGGTGGCGGAGAACAAGGCACAGGGGGAAGAGAACATTTCTCTGATTGCATCATTGAGCGGCTCAATGTACGCAGAAGATATCTGCAGGTTGGGGAGGGGAAAGGAGGAAGGAAGGAAGGAAGGAAGGAAGGAAGGAAGGAAGGAAGGAAGGCGCACGCAATGACTCACCCGGATCCTCCTCATCGCGGCCACTATCTCCACGCGGCTGTTGGGTCTTGGCACGTCCAGACTGCCAATGTACTGAAGGGAGAGAGCAAAGCCAGGAGTGATTCGTTAAAGACTTTTGGAACAATTTGCCCCTGTTCCAAAGCTTGGTGCTGTGCACATCTGCCCCATTCTCATTGGTATCTGCAAGGGCTCTGTGCATTCACACACTTATTTCTTACTACTCCTACAGTGGGACCTCGGGTTAAGTACTGTATTTTTTGCACCATAACACTCACTTTTTTCCTCCTAAAAAGTAAGGGGAAATGTCTGTGCGTGTTATGGAGGGAATGCCTACGGGTGGCATGCCTGCGGATTTTCCTCCTCTAAAAACTACGTGCCTGTTATGGTCGGGTGCGTGTTATAGAGCGAAAAATACGGTACTTAATTCATTCTGGAGGTCCGTTCTTAACCTGAAACTGTTCTTAACCTGAAGCACCACTTTAGCTAACGGGGCCTCCCGCTGCTGCTGCTGCTGCTGCTGCACAATTTCTGTTCTCATCCTGAAGCAAAGTTCTTAACCTGAGGTACTATTTCTGGGTTAGCGGAGTCTGAAACCTGAAGCACCTGTAACCTGAAGCATCTGTAACCCGAGGTACCACCGTATTATTATTATTATTATAGCCCATCTTTTTAAGAGACTGGGACTCAAGGCAACTTACGCAAATCAAAGCAGCACAAATAAAATACAAAGGCTTTGTTGGCATCCATCTGTCTCGAGAGACAATGGAGTGCCCCTTTGGAGGTGAAGTCCAGCCACTGTGTTAGCAGCACCAAAGTGAGCTCCCCCTGTGGGGCACAAGCCTGGGCAGCGTGTCTGGAGGTCCTGGGCTGACCAGACTACAAGACCCCTCTTTCCAAAGGAAAGCAGAGCAATACGTTTGGCACCCGCTTGGCTGCAGGAGTTGGATGGAAGGTGGAGTACAAGGTGCCACCCAACAGCCTTAGGGATGCCACTCTGGATTTGTGTAAGATTTGCTCCTGGGTTTTTTCTTTTCTTGAAGTTATCCTACAAGGTTTGGGACCAGAGCTTTCCTTCTCCCAGGTGGTCTACCTTCCCAGGTGGATTGGCCCCACCTGCCCCTCACTTCCCTCTACAGCATGTGCAGATACCACCTTCTTGACTGTTGGACCCACTCTTAATAATAATAATAATATTTATTTATTTATATCCCGCCCTCCCCAGCCGAAGCCGGGCTCAGAGCAGCTAACAGCAGTAAAAGTAACACAATTTACATAAAATCACAATCAATTAATTGAAATACATTCTAAAATCAATTCAGAATCAAATTAATGGCAACCATTGGGCTAGAGTTCTGTGAGGATTGCCAAAGGAGGGGGTCAGGCTGTGCCTTGGCCAAAGGCCTGGTGGAACAGCTCTGTCTTGCAGGCCCTGTGGAAAGATGTCAAGTCCCGCAGGGCCCTAGTCTCTTGTGACAGAGCATTCCACTAGATCAGGGCCACAGCCGAAAAAGCCCTGGCTCTGGTTGAGGCCAGTCTAATCTCCCTGTGGCCCAGGATCTCCAAGATGTTTTTGTTTGCAGACTGTAAGGTCCTCCACGGAACATACCAGGAGAGGCGGTCCCGTAGGTATGAGGTCTGCTCAATCCTTCGGAGCCTGTCTTCACACACAGAGTCCCAAACTCACTGAGGGTTTGTGACCCAATGGCTACCCTCACCAGATGCAGCCAGCCACTTTAAGTCGTTCTCAGGACTGTGGCTGCTGTCACATGCCGGCAGCTTCTAGGAGCCACAGGTGAGAGCTGAGAGCAGGGTGGGGACCAAAGGGGGCATGAACTACCTGAGAAGGAGCACAACATGCCACCCACCAGAGGTACTACCCCTCCCCTAACACCCCAGACACAGACTAAAAACCTAAATACAGTAACTAAATACTATGATGCTGGAGGAGACTCTTGAGAGTCCCATGGACTGCAAGAAGATCAAACCTCTCTATTCTGAAGGAAATCAGCCCTGAGTGCTCACTGGAAGGACAGATCCTGAAGCTGAGGCTCCAATACTTTGGCTGCCTCATGAGAAGAGAAGACTCCCTGGAAAAGACCCTGATGTTGGGAAAGATGGAGGGCACAAGGAGAAGGGGACGACAGAGGACGAGATGGTTGGACAGTGTTCTCGAAGCTACCAGCATGTGTTTGACCAAACTGCGGGAGGCAATGGAAGACAGGAGTGCCTGGTGTGCTCTGGTCCAGGGGGTCACGAAGAGTCGGACATGACTAAACGAATAAACAACAACAAATACTATACAGTCGGACCTTGGAAGTCGAATAGCTTAGTTCCCGAACGTTTTGGCTCCCGAACGTCACAATCCTGGAAGTGACTGTTCCGGTTTGCGAACTATTTTTGGAAGCTGAGCGTCCGACGGGGCTTCTGATTGGCTGCGGGAGCTTCCTGCAGCCAATCAGAAGCCGTGCTTTGGTTTTCGAACGTTTTGAAAGTCAAACAGACTTCCAGAACTGGTTCCGTTCGACTTCCAAGGTACGGCTGTAATAGAACTAAAGGAATATTAAAAACCAATGTATTAAAATACAGTTTAAAAAAGAAGCACAGCGTAATTTCAAAGCCTTTTCCTTTTTCAAAAAGTCAGTTCTCAAAGGCATGTGGGAATTAAACACATTCAGCTGCTGGCAAAAAGACAAGGAGCAAGTCAGGCTTGCCTCTCTAGGGAGGGAGTACCAGAGTCTGGGAGTAGCCACCACCGAGCAGACCCTCTCCTGAGTCCTCACCAAGGCTGTGGGACTGTGAAAAGGGTTTCCCCTGAAGATCTCAGAATCTGGACAGGTTCACATCGGAAGATACGGTCCTTCAGAAAGCCTGGGGCCTAAGCCTACACAAGTATGCACAGATTGGGTGCCTGGCATTAAAATTTGCAAGCACTCTGGCTGGGACAGAGCTCTGTGTTTGCACTGCGACAGCTGGATTGCAGCCCTCTGGTCTGTTGAGTAACCCTACGGGTGTTCCATATCAGTTGATGTGTGCCTATCCTGGGGATGTCATAACACCCTTGACCCTGCGGTGGAAATGAGTTGCAAAAACAAAGTTCTGGCCTGCATTTCCTCACCCTCCGTTTCCTGGCATTATGCTGCTCCTCGCAAGATAAGCCAAGCCGACAGAATCCCACCTCTTGCCAAACTCAGCCGGCCTGGAATTGGTACCCGCCGGAGGAAATAACTGATTTGCAAATTGTTCGTTTTAATGAGGCTCTGTCACGCCAGGGCAAGGTGAAGACACTGAGAACCAGGCTAGGCCTGTACAAAAATTTGCACGCCAGTGGAAGGATTTCTGTTGCCCATCTCTCTCTCTCTCTCACACACACACACACTCCGTCGGACTTGGACCCGAGTGATGCCCATCAAGCTTGCAACTGAGGGTGCCAACTCCAACATTGCTCAACTGGAGATTAGTTGCTCAACCTTCTTTAAGCCACAAGGGTGGTGGGAAGGAGCTTGGGTGGGGTGGGGGCTTAGAGGTGAAATGGGGATTCTAATCCCGGCTTAATGGTCTTGTACCTGAGCACCAGAAGGGAAGCCATTTATTTATTTATTTCATAAAATTCATATAGCACTCGGCTGCAGAAGATTGCCCAGTTGGCTGCTTCGATCTGCGGACCTGGAATTATTATTATGGGTGCCACATAACACCGGCTCCAAATTTGTAAGGAATTGATATTTTAGTGCAGTGTTGTCCATACTCTGGAACTCCCTGCCTCTTGACACCAGGAAGGCACAACTTGCTGGTTGTGGTACCTGCTAAGCCTACCCAGCTATGTGGAACACTGGCAAGTCTTTTAATCCGGTTTTTAGTTTCATCACTGTTATGTACTAAGCTTGGATCCCTAGAACAATAGGCAGGTAGGATCCTAGAATGCAACAACTGATTGGCTTGCAGGCGAAGACCAATCAGGCTCCAGGAGGAAGTTAATCAGCCTATTAGGCTGGTAGGATCGAAGAATGCAACAACTGATTGGCTTGCAGGAGAAGACCAATCAGGCTCCAGGAGGGAAGCGGAATCAGCCAATCAGACGGGATTCATTGTGTAAATAATGTATATAAAAGCCTGAGGTTTGGGGGGCAATTCAGTCACTGTTTTACAAGCTGCAATAAAGAGCATGAAATCACTGCAGGACTCCAAGTATTTTTCAACCACTTATTTAAATTAATATCTGAATGTTTCAAATAGCTGTTTCACATGTTTGGTTTGGTTGTTTCACTCTTTCTGTAAATTGTTCTGAGGTCACCATTGGTGTGTTTGATTTTTACAATCAATTCCAAATAAATTTTGTGGGGTGGGGGACCTCAAAGCCATTTGAGATCAATGTATCATCAAGCCCAGCTGGGGGCTGATGAGAGCTGGAGCCCAAGACATCTAGAGGGCACCAGCTTGGCAAAGGCTGCCATGGGCACACCAGCAAACAGTGGATGGAGCACATAGGAACACTCAGATTTCAAGAAAGTGCCAAGAAAGGGGGAGAGTTATAAATTCAGATATATAAGCTAGGTGCCAATGGCACCTTAAATCCAGGTTGCAGTCACCACAACAGAATGTCTATTGGCCAAGGAATTAGACTAGAGGATCCCCTGGGTTGTTTCCCACACAACAATTCTACGACTCTATGATCTCAAAAAAAACTAAGATCACGGCCACTGGTCTCATCACCTCCTGCAAATAGAAGGGGAAGAAATGGAGGCAGTGAGAGGTTTTACTTTCTTGGGATCCATGATCACTGCAGATGGTAACAGCAGTCACGAATTAAAAGACGCCTGCGTCTTGGGAGAAAAGCAATGACAAACCTGGACAGCATCTTAAAAAGCAGAGACATCACCTTGCCAACAAAGATCCATATAGTTAAAGCTATGGTTTTCCCAGTAGTGATGTATGGAAGTGAGAGCTGATCGCCAAAGAATTGATGTTTTTGAATTATGGTGCTGGAGGAGACTCTTGAGAGTCCCATGGACTGCAAGAAGATCAAACCTCTCCATTCTGAAGGAGATCAGCCCTGAGTGCTCACTGGAAGGACAGATCGTGAAGCTGAGGCTCCAATACTTTGGCCACCTCATGAGAAGAGAAGACTCCCTGGAAAAGACCCTGATGTTGGGAAAGATGGAGGGCACAAGGAGAAGGGGACGACAGAGGACGAGATGGTTGGACAGTGTTCTTGAAGCTACCAGCATGAGTTTGACCAAACTGCGGGAGGCAGTGGAAGACAGAAGTGCCTGGCGTGCTCTGGCCCATGGGGTCACGAAGAGTTGGACACGACTAAACAACAACAACATGATCTCAACTACTGTATTGCTTGACTGTATCTTGCTCTTGCAACAATTCACTTGTCCCAGTACGCAAGGAGAAGAAACACACACAGTGGAAATGGAATTACGGTAACTATGGACCAAGGTGGGTCTTTAAATTGTGGCCACCAACCTGGCGCCCATAAATCTCCTCATGGTTGCAACTGGACCCATGCCAGGAGCAAAACACATAATCCCAGGGAACCAGTTTTTGCTTTACTGGCCACCTGCAGGCCAGGTACAGAAGCAATACGGTGCCCTCTGTGGTGTAGTGGTTAAGAGCGGTGGACTCGTAATCTGGTGAACTGGGTTCGCTTCCCCGCTCCTCCACATGCAGCTGCTGGGTGACCTTGGTCTAGTCACACTTCTCTGAAGTCTCTCAGCCCCACTCACCCCACAGAGTGTTTGTTGTGGGGCAGGAAGGGAAAGGAGAATGTTGGCCTCTTTGAGACTCCTTCAGGTAGTGATAAAGCGGGATATCAAATCCAAACTCTTCCTCTTCTTCTCTGGATGTTGGTGGACTCCAGCTCCCATCATTCCTAGCCAGCCACTACCGCACTGGCTGGTGCTGAAGGGAGCTGGAGCTAAAACAGTTGCTGCAGCTTATCCAGAAGATCAAGAAGGGAACCTCTGCCAAACTTGTTCTCCTGTTTATGCTGCAGGGAACGTTATTTACAGTTGAAACTCAAAAATTTAGAATATCGTGGAAAAGCTCCTTTATTTCAGTAATTCAACTTAAAAGGTGAAACTAATAGATGAGATTGACTCATGACATGCAAAACAAGATCTGCTTCTACTCCTCAGAGGTCCAATCTTGCTCAATTTGCAATCCTTGTTTTGCTGATTTCTTTGAATATTCTAATTTTCTGAGATTGTTAATTTGGGGTTTTCATCAGCTGTACGCCATGATCATCACAACTGTAACAAATCAGGGCTTGACATATCTCACTTTGCATGTCACGAGTCAATCTCATATACAGTGGTACCTCGGGTTACAGACACTTCAGGTTACAGACTCCGCTAACCCAGAAATAGTACCTTGGGTTAAGAACTTTGCTTCAGGATGAGAACAGAAATTGTGCGGTGGCAGCAGGAAGCCCCATTAGCTAAAGTAGTACCTCAGGTTAAGAACAGTTTCAGGTTAGGAACAGACCTCCAGAACGAATTAAGTTCTTAACCTGAGGTACCACTGTATTAGTTTCACCTTTGAAGTTGAATTAGTGAAATAAAGGAACTTTTCCACGATATTCTAATTTTTCGAGTTTCACCTGTAGAACAAATCAAGGCTTGACATATCTTGCTTGGCATGTCATGAGTCTATCTCATATATTAGTTTCACCTTTGAAGTTGAATTAGTGAAATAAAGGAACGATATTCTAATTTTTTGAGTTTCACCTGTGTGGTTGTTGTTGTTGTTTGCATTTATAGCCCTCCTTTCCTCCAAGGAGCTCAAGGTAGCGTATATGGCTTCCCACTTCCTCATTTTAACCTCACAACAGCCTTGCGAGGTAGGCAGGGTCAGGACCCCCAGATGCTCCCAGGCCCCGTTCCCCTTTCCAGCTCTCTTGGGGCTCAGGGGTCTTTGTGGCCCTCTGCAATCCGCCTTATTTCACGGAGACCAGACTCCTAGACACCTTTGGCACTTTAGGGTCTGCAGTCCAAAGCAGAGCTGTGCCACCCCCACGAAACTGTGAAACGTATTTCTTTCATAAAAATGATGAACAGCCAGTGCTCTCTGCCTGATCTGTAAGAATGTCAAACCACAAAGCAAAAGAAGCACAGGGCTCTGTCCGCTAGAGAAGACTGCAATCTGCAGTAATGAGGGTCTGCTTCTTTTTCTTCTTCTTTAATTAATTTATGACTACTATTATTATTTATTATTATTTTATATTTATTAAATTTTCATGCCACCCTTCATCTGAAGATCACAGGGACGTTCGCAGCATAAATTACAAAATAAAAACACAAAATACATAACATAATACAGTGGTACCTCAGGTTACATACGCTTCAGGTTACATATACTTCAGGTTACAGACTCTGCTAACCCAGAAATAGTGTTCCAGGTTAAGAACTTTGCTTCAGGATGAGAACAGAAATCGGGCTCCAGCGGCGCAGCGGCAGCAAGAGGCCCCATTAGCTAAAGTGGTGCTTCAGGTTAAGAACAGTTTCAGGTTAAGTACAGATCTCCGGAACGAATTAAGTACTTAACCTGAGGTACCACTGTAATAACAACAAAAGCCAATAACCCTGAATCATAAGGGGGAAATTGATGTACAGAAATCACTGTTCCCCCCCCCCTTCAGGTGCTGATCATTCTCACGATTGTCCATCAGAATATCACTACTCAAGCAATGAGAGGGACCAATGTTTTCCCAAGACTATAATCTCCCTCTCCTATGAAGAACTGATGACCTTGGCTTTCTTTACCCTGTTCTTGTACTTCAACACAAGTTCTGTTCGGGGAATCTTTATTAAATACCAAGGCACTCTAATAGTTAATTCCAGGCTTGAGGAAGCTTGCAAGATATAAGGAAATCCGAAGATAAACATCTGCATTCCTTTAAAAGCATGAGCAGCATTGTTAATAACAGACTGATAAACCACACATTATTATTAATAATAATATTATTACCATTACCATTTTAAAAGCCCGTCCACCCTCTGAAATCAACAAGACGTTCCTTTGCACCTTTCCCATTTTTTCAGATATTTTCTAAAAGCGCTAAAGTGCTTCTGGGCTCAAACTCCTTCAGAAAACACCACTCTCTGCGTTACATATTCGGCATGGTTTTGCTCAGAAACCAGCTTGGCTCAATCCCACAGGGCTTAAAACTATCTAGCAACTGGGTTTTAGGACTGCAATCTTAGGATTTATTGTGGTTTTGGGAACAAAGACAGAGAGGGTTTGGCAAGGGAAGATTCCCAGTCAGGGCTGGGAGCTGGCTATTTTAAAAAGGGGGAAAGCGGTGGCACAGCTTGAGAAGGGGGAGGGGGCCGATGACAGTGTCCGACATCTAAAGCATCTCTCTCCCCCAGCCCCCACTCCCGCCCTCCAAAACACCCATTATTGTCTCCGAAGGTCAGTCTCCACACAGCTCCTCCCACTATCCTGCTGCCACCCAGAGCGCCTTTAATGGAAGGATGGTCCCATAAGAGAGGTCAAGATCGTAAGACCCTCTTGGAGCTCACCCCTGCCACAACTGGCAAGCATTTACAAATTACTTTTGCACAAGGTATGCACACCCTGATTTTCTTTCTCTCTGCACCACCTACACTGGGAGACAGGCTAAACACAGGTCAAACGGTCAAATCAAATTCCACGTGTCCCTTTGACACAGAACTCTTTGCAGGGCAGAACTGAGGTTTGCTTGCCCGTCTGCCGAGCACAGTTGTAACAATAAACAGCTGGCAAAACTGCCACTGCTGTTCTGCCTTGTGAAGGGTTCTGTATAGCTTGGAAGCTTGCATTATTTTCAGACGCAAATGGGATTTTGATACCAAGCTGGTACCAGCAACGGGCTGCCCAGGCAGGCAAGAACATGATTAGAGGCTCCAAGGAATATTAGACTTTGTTTTCAGTCCTCTATAAAGCTGGGACCTAAATGCTGGCATCACTTAAATGCCACTTCAAATGCAAATATTCACATTACACTTCTTAAATTTTGCCATGGAAACCTTCATTCTCTAGGCTTAAAAAGAACCAGTTTCCCTTCTGCTCTGCTTGATGAAGAATTCTGTGTCAGCAACACAGCCTGCATATTCTTCCCCCAGATTTCAAGACCCACAGAGTTATTCATAAGACACATGTGGCAGCACACAACCATCACACCAGTCTCAATTCAGACAAGAAGATGGGGCTGAGGCCTCGATGGCACAAGCACCAGATTTGCAAGCAAAAGTTCCCAAACTCATTCCTTGGAATCTCCAAGTATAGCTGAGGGAGACTAGGGAGAACTGTTGCTTGCTAGAGCTGGAATACTGGGCTGGGTGGACCATGGGTCTGACTGAGTATTAAGGCAACTTCTGAAGACTGGATCCAGGCGTGAGGAAGTTTTCCCCACCACCACCACCCCAGAGCAGGTTCCCAAGGATTCCTGCAGGGAAAATGCCCAACAGATTTAAACTCTGAAAACCAGAGAAGATTAATTTTGAATATGAAACCATACTGAGCAGGATAAGCCAGTTTATATGGAACAAGATCATACAACCGTTATGACCTCTTGAATTTGCGCCCCTTCGCTCCCTGAATAAACCTCCTTGGCTCCATCCGATTAGGACGTAATTAAAAAGAAATTGGTTGGCCCAACTCTCTTGACTTTGTTTTTCCCTCTGACATCGCAGATCTTTTGGGATAAACACATTTTGACTGCAGGGTATGGGAACAGCCAGTTCCAAACACTACAAGAATAAAAGCCGGAGTCCTTTTAAATTTGGCTGGAAAGACCTGCAGGTCAGCTGTATTTGCTGATGCTCTTACGCAGATTCATGGAGAAGGAGAGGGCTAGCCATCTCAGCTCTGCAGCAATGCTTCTGGATCCCAGTTTCTGGGACCCACAGGAGGGGAAAGGGCTGTTCTTGCATCTAATCTTGCTTGTGGGTTTCCCACAGGCGCATATGGTTGGTCACTATGAGAATTCTGGACTACCAATTGTAACTGTCATTGCACAGTAACTCTCTGAGCATAGCCTGGGACCTGGGACCACACCAGAAACCACTGTCAAGTCTATACCTATGAACCCCCGCTCCTGATGCCCCACCAGCCCAAGAAGTCTTTTCTGGCAACGTGCCTTAAAGGTAAAGAGATCCCTGACCATTAGGTCCAGTCGTGGCCAACTCTGGGGTTGCGGCGCTCATCTCGCTTTACTGGCCGAGAGAGCCGGCGTCCAGCTTCCGGGTCACGTGGCCAGCATGACTAAGCCGCTTCTGGCAAACCAGAGCAGCGCACGGAAACACCGTTTGCCTTCCCGCCGGAGTGGTACCTATTTATCTACTTGCACTTGACGTGCTTTCGCATTGCTAGGTTGGCAGGAGCAGGGACCGAGCAACGGGAGCTCACCCCGCCACGGGGTTCGAACCGCCGACCTTCTGATTGGCAAGTCCTAGGCTCTGTGGTTTAACCCACAGCACAACCTACCTTAGCACATGGTTAACAGTGGCTCAGTGGTAGAGCACCTGTCTTGCGTGCAGAAGGTCCCACGCTAAATCCCCTATCTCTCCAGGTTAGGGTGGGAATGTCTCCCATCGACAAAACTGTAAAAGCCACTACTGTTGCCTGCCAGTGTGGACGACGCTGAGCTAGAAAGGCGGTGGTTGGCCAGATTCTGTATAAGGCACACCCCCATGCTATTGTCAGGCAGCTGAGAGGCAGGTAGCCCTGTCAATCCACTATTGTAATTATATTTATTTATATCCCGCTTTCCCCCCAGGCTCGGATTCAGGGTGGCTTACACAAATTAAAACAACGCAGCCAAAATACAAAAGAGAGAGAAAGAGAGCTAAGAACGTATAAATGAGAGCCGCCAAGAAACTCTTTTAAAATAGTATGTAAGAACATAAGACAAGCCTGCCGGATCCGGACACTCTTCTCTCAGTGGCCACCCAGACGCCCCACTGGCAAGCAGGATCTGTGCCCAAAAGCATCACTTGCCTTCCTGTGGCCTCCAGCAACTGGTAAGCATTCAGAAGTTAGTAATAAGAACACGTATTACTGCCAAGTTACCCAAATATCTCCCAGGAGATCCTAATCTACCTTCTTGCTACCTGTGTGCTAAGGAGCCCCCCCCCCCAAGGAATGCAAGAAGCAAGGAATCACTCACACCCCTTCCCCTGGGACTGCTGCTCTCCGCTCTGGCTTAGGAACAGGAGCTCAGACCATGTACAGTGGCGCAACCTTCCTGCAATGGGGCCAAGCATCCATCTCAATCAGCACCACAATTTAAGCAACGGGCAATTGCACGTTTTGAGGGATTTCCACAAGCAGAGAATAAAGGGCGTACTCTCTCTCCTGCTCTTTGCAGCTGCTGCTCCCAGTAACCAGAATTCAGAAACAGACTGCAGCTACACACAGAGGTTCTATTTAGCTACAAGGCAACGGAGAGATCTGCCGGATCAGACCAAAGGTCCTTGTGGTCCAGCACGCTGTCCGTGAAAGCAGCCAGCTGGATGACCCCAGGAAGGTTGTTAACCTGCAAGCCATGTTTCCAGAGGGCACACTGCCCCTGCACATGGAGGCTCCATTTTGGGGGCTATGACTATGGCCACTTAGGTGGGAACTTAGCCCCCTTCCCTAAGTGCTAGGAGTAGGGAGTCTGAGCTTGGGGAGGGGGCGCACATTTTCAGGTAGGTTTGAGCCCCAGCACTTGTCTGACACATGCCGGCCAGTGCACAAGGCCTGCAGGCTGCCTTGGGGGCTGAAACATGGTCAGAGGCTCAGTGGACTTGGATGCCCAGGTATGGACAGTGTGCCTAGGGGGCTCAGGTGCCCTCCCCACCTCAAAGGCACATGAAATTGTGCATTCTCCCCTGGCAAATAAAAGGTGAAGGGAAGAGTTATCGCCTCTCTCTTCTTACAGGACTTCTGTACATGTAAGAACTTCTACGACAGGCAGAAATCTTAAGTAAGGAATTATTCCCACTCCCTGGATGCAGGAATGATGGGGGAAAGCTGCACCTGTGAGATTCCTGCCTTCTTAGGTGTTGGATCAAAGGCTGCAACCTGAAGCACTCTTGCTACTGGGAGCAAAGGCGGGAGGCGTCTGTAAACATGCAAGCGGTTCGCGGCCCAACGCGAGGCAAAAGCTCTGCACATGTTCTGGGAACCCCTTTTCCTCAGCGCTCCGAGTTACGGCTTTGACCGGGGAAATCGCGGGAGCTTCCTAGTTAAACACGACGCAGGGAGGAGGAGGAGGAGAGCTGCTTGCCGAGGAATCAAAGCGTGTCTTGAGAAGCACTCTGCACATGCACGGGTAGACCTCTTTCTCTGGAGGTGACAATCCGCGCCCCACGGCTGCGGGTACTGGAGAGAAGACGGGGTGGGGCGGTGGGACGGGACCTCCGGCCTGGAGGAAGCAGCGGTGGCAGCGCGGGATCCCGTGCGTAAAGGCGCGCAAAGGCGCCTGCCACAAACCCCCGGCTCACCTTGGCCTGGAAGTGGATCCCGTGCTGGAAGGCTTCCTCGTTGTGCAGCGGCACCCGCGAGTCTCCGGCATCGTCCACCAGGTTGTAGCGGTTCTTGAGCTTGACCGGCATCTTGCAAAGAGCATCGCCCGGCCGCCCCGACGGCGAGTCCCTGCCGCGCGCGCGCGCCAGCAGCCGCCGCCGCAGCAAAGAGCAGGAGGCAGGAGCCGGGAGCGCAGCGCTCGGCTCGCCCAGGACGAGGGCGCCGAGGAGGAGGAGATGGAGGAAGCTCCTCCCGGCGTCTCCCTCTTCCCGAGTGATGCGGTACGTTGGGGCGGAGCTGAAGCGAGGCAGCGGCTGCGGGCACCGGGAACGGAGGCGACGGGGGAGAAAGGGAGGAAGGAGGCGGGCGCGCCACGGGACCTCCCGGAGCGGAAAAGGGGACCTCCTGCAGGCGGCGAGGGCGGAGGCAGGGAGCTCAGAGACATACCCGATCCTGCTTGGTTAATTTTGTTTGTTGGGGTGTTTTTTTTTTGGGGGGGGTGCTTTGCTGCTCCATTGGGCAGAGAAGGAGGGGTGTTAGTTAATGTTGTTTGTTATTATTTTTATGGTTTATATATATTTTTATGGTTATAGATATTCATGCATGACACACAACCCTTTCCTCTTCCTTGTATTGTGGTACTGTGTTGCGTATGTCCTGGTAGGTAGGTAGATATTTGCTGTAAGTCGCTTGGAGACTAATCGGTTTAATAAAATTATTATTATTATTAAACTCCCACCATCCAAGTCCACTTTATTATTACTATAGTAACTGCTATAACTCAGACATTGTGGAGATTTAAAAACAGTGCCTGTGGCATAGCAGTTAGTTATTAACAGTGCTGCTTGTGCTGTTAAATGGCCAATTGTTATTATTATTTTATCTTTATTTATATCCCGCCTTTCCCCCTATCTGGACACAAGGCAGCTTACAGATAAAAACAAGAACCACTAAACACATAGGGAAAGTATCATTAAACAACCATTGAACATTAATAGAATTAAAACTATCTGCGTATATAAAATTTATAAAATTCATACAGACAATTAAAATAAAAACAGCACCAGCCCTTTCAGTAACAACAGCCAGTTCCCAAAAGCCTGCTGGAACAAGAAGGCCTTCGCCTACTGATGTAAGGAAAGCAAGGAGGGAGACAATCTGGCTTCCCCATACAGGTAGTTCCAAAGCTTCATGGGAGCTGCCACCACCAAAAAGGCCCTGTCTCACGTTCCCACCAAGCATGCTGATAAGAGTGGCAAGGGTGAGAGAAAGGCCTCCCCGCAAGATCTCAAAACATGGGCAGGTTCGTATGGGGGGAGGGGGAATATGAAGATGTTTCTGCGTTGCTTATCTTAGATTTATTTATTTATTTGTTGCATTTTTCCTACAGGGAGCACAAAATGGTGTACATGGTTTCCCCCGCACCCGCACGCCCCCATCCATCCCCACAACAACCCTGGCAGGTAGATTACACTGAGAGGCAGCGACTGGCCCCCAGGGTCACTGCCAAGGATCTTCATGGCCGAGTGGGGGATTCGAACCCTTGTCTCCCAGGTCCTAGTTTGACACTTGACTGCCGCACCACACTGGCCTTGCAAGTTTCCTCCAACCTGGAACAAGACCCTGTGCGCACGGCAGCCTTCCCCTTCCACCCCGGGTGGTGCATGGAACTGGAACTGCCATCATCCCTGACTGTTGGTGATGCTGACCGGGGCTGATGGACATGGAAGGCCACCTATTCCCCATTCGCGCTTTCCTGAGTTCAAGAGAACAGGTCTCTGCCCTGAGAGGGATTACAGACTAATAGCTGGTGAAAGCTGTGGAGGTCTGTACCTGATCCTCCAGGATCAGAGCCACAGTGCCCTTGAATGCCAGTTTAGGAAGGATGATAGCATGGTTGCCTCCAGGCCCCAGCCCTGGTTTTCCTCTATGCATCTGGTTCGCCACAGGATACAGGACTAGATGACCTGATCTAAATAATAAAAATAAAAATTTATTATTTATACCCTGTCCATCTGGCTGGGCTTCCCCAGCCACTCTGGGCAGCTTCCAACACAATTATTAAAACACACTAATGCATCAAACATTAAAAGCTTCCCTAAGCAGGGCTGCCTTCAGGTCATCTAAAAATCTGGTAGTTGTTTTTCTCTTTGACATCTGGTGGGAGGGCGTTCCGCAGCCGGGTGCCACTACTGAGAAGGCCCTCTGCCTGGTTCCCTGTAACTTGGCTTCTCGCAATGAGGGAACTGCCAGAAGGCCCTTGGCGCTGGACCTCAGTGTCCGGGCTGAATGCTGGGAATGGAAACACTCCTTCAGGTATACTGGACTGAGGCCGTTTAGGGCTTTAAAGGTCAGCACCAACACTTTGAATTGTGCTCGGAAACGTTTATAAGTCATTCCCCCTTTGGTGAACTGTAATCAGGGTGCGAGGGGAAGGGGTAGCACTAATCTCTTTGCCCTTCCTTTGTTCTTTCTTCCACAATTGTAGGCACTTACGCCACATCCACACCACATATTTAAAGCACTGTGATACCACTTTAAATAGTTATTGCTTCTCCCAAAGAGTTCTGGGAGCTGTAGTTATTAAGGGTGGTGAGAGTTGTTAGGAAACCTCCCTCAGGGAGCTACAGTTCTCAGACTTGTGTAACAATCAATTCCTGTTCCTAGGGAACTCTGAGAATTGTAATTTTTGAGGGGACTGGGGCAGAATCTCCTCACACCGCTCAGCACCCTTAACAAACTAAGCACCCAGAATTCTTTTGGGGGGAGCCATGACTGTTTAAAGGACTACAGTGGTACCTCGGGTTACAGGCGCTTCAGGTTACATACACTTCAGGTTACAGACTCCACTAATCCAGAAATAGTACCTAAGGTTAAGAACTTTGCTTCAGGATGAGAACAGAAATTGCGCACCGGCGGCAGCAGGACACCCCATTAGCTAAAGTGGTACCTCAGGTTAAGAACAGTTTCAGGTTAAGAACGGACCTCCGGAATGAATTAAGTTCTTAACCTGAGGTACCACTGTATCATGGTGCTTTCAATATGTGGTCTAAATGGTAAGTTCCTTCAGCAAGGGAGATGCTTTTTCATTTCTTTCTGGGCAGATAAAAGAAAATACTTCTTCATGCAGTGCATAGCTAAACTGTCAAACTTGCTTTAAAAGAGGATTAGAGCAGCTTCAAAAGAGAATTAAACCAATTCACAGAGGAGGAGGCTTTCAATGGCTACTAGCCACGATGGCTCTGCGCTGCCTCCATCGCTCCTCGAAGAAGGGTGGGGTACAAATGCAATTAAAAAACAAATGATCATAATACGAGTTGCTGGAAGAAGCTTGCCAGTTTCCCACAGACATCTGTGTGGTCCCCGTGAGAACAGGATGCTGGGCTAGAAGGGTCACTGGCCTGATCCAGCAAAGCTGTTGCGATGTTCTAGGTTATTAGGAGAGCCAGTGTGGTGTAGTGGTTAAGAGCGGTAGTCTCGTAATCTGGGGAACCGGGTTCGCTTCCCCGCTCCTCCACATGCAGCTGCTGGGTGACCTTGGGCTAGTCACACTTCTCTGAAGTCTCTCAGCCCCACTCACCTCACAGAGTGTTTGTTGTGGGGGAGGAAGGGAGAGGAGAATGTTAGCTGCTTTAAGACTCCTTTGGGTAGTAATAAAGCGGGAAAGCAAATCCAAACTCTTCTTCTAGTCTGTAAAGTGCCATGAAATGATTGCTGTGGCTCATTTTGTTGTTAAGCACCTAAAAGCTAACCTGTGGCACTCAGGAATGTGGGGCACCCCCCCTCCAGCATCCCTGACCATTGGCCACTGGCCATGCTGGATGACCCTGATGGGGGTTAGATAACAGCACCTAGCAGGGCACCAGATGCTCCCCATCCCTAGCACAAAGTTTTCTAGGCATGAACCACAAAGGAAAAGGGTTTTTTGTGGGGGGAAAGAGATGGACAACAAGAGAACAAGTGATAAAATTATATTGCTGTCTAATGGCCAGGTGGAATGGCCAATGTGGAAGAGGAAGTTGGCTTAAATAAGAGCTGTTTGACTGTGGAACAGGATCCTTGGAATCTGATGGAAGGTGATGGGCTCTCCTTCCTTGGAGGTTTTCAAGCAGAGGTTGGATGGCTACCTGTTAGGGATGCTTTTGTTGAGATTCCTGCCTTGCAGGGGGTTGGACTACATGACCTTTGTTTCCCTTCCAACTCTCTATTATTCTAAGTAACTGTGTGCTCCAGCTGGGCCAATGGATTGGGCAGTGGTGTCTGACCTGTCCTCCTGCTACAGCCAAGTAAAGACAGGCTTTTGCCTGTGTGGGCTTACAATCTAGAGACAATTATACAAGGGAGGTAACTTTATTTGGGTTCAAAATTAAGCCAGGTTACTGGCTGGGGTTCTATGTAGCACTTCTTTGACCCCTGCTTAAAAACAAACAAGCAGCAGCACTGTGTCAGGAACTTGGCCCCCCAGAGTGCAGCAGAAGAGTCTGCTTCAGAAACTGAACTAAGCGAGCAAAGGGCCGACTGCAGATGAGAGCTGGCTGTCAGAGTCTAGAAAGGGCAGCTCAGCCCCCCTCCTTCCCAGGGAAGACGCTGTTAGCTCCCAAGGAGAGGAAGAGTTAGAAAGCGGCCAGAGCGTTGCAAGGCAACCAGCAGATAAGCCAGAGTCTGAGGCTATGTCTTCTGGGAGTGGGGAGGAGGCAGGCCAGCAGTTAGTCCCCATACTAGGAGACTGGTGAAGCTCAGAGAACAACGGAAGGGAAGGAGAAGAAACGCAGGATTTCGGTGTTCTTCCTGTTGGGGGAGGGACGGTGAGTCAGACAGATCAACTACTGTTAATGGGAGCAGGTGGGAAGCCATGCTCTGGATGTATTTTTTCTTGTAAATAAACTTGCATAAAACTGACGGAGAGCCCTTGCTTCTTATCAGGCTGCTTGACTGCCAGAGATCGTTATACACTTGTTGCTGATTTGTTTCCAGGCCGGATTAAAGGTGCTTATGTTAACACCAGACATTTGTCCACCTGCCCTTCACTGTTGTGGGTGGGGGGCACACCTCAGGCACATTACCCAGCAACCCCCAACCCCAGTCATCCGCCTGCATCACATACCTGTGGTGGTGAGGCTTTTTAGCTGGTGATAAACCATTTGCCACTGAAATGGTTCCCTGCTGCCTCCTTCACGGCTGGCCAGTTCCAACGTCTGTTTGCAAGAGGCCTTGGAAACAAATAAATGTCACCCGCAATTACGCATTCTTCCTTCACCCTGTGCTGTGCAAGCAGCCTCTATGAGGTGGGGGGGGGGGAATCTGCGTGGCGCAAGTAGGTTGTGCCTGAGGTTTCTGCAGCTAACGTAAACAGTGACTTTGTGGGAAACAGTTTTGGAAGTTGAGAGCAGGATGTGTACGGTAATTACACCGAGAGCCCATGTTCACCGCAGGTGGATTTTCTTCTGACCAAAGTGATTTCTTTTAATCGCTGGCTAGTCGGGCTCTAGAATTCCTACTTACAGTTTAAGGAATGCTGCGATTTTCACCACTCAGAACCTTGGCCTCAATTTAATCCTTTAATTGCAGAGCAAAATCAGTGAAGGGGAGATAATGTGTTGGCTCTATCATCTTGGGTCAGTTTCAGAGCAGAAGCAAAGGGACTCCAGACCAGCTTAAAATATTTACATGGGACAGGAAATAGATGTGTAATCTCATCTGTATGTTAATAATCAATATGATAGTATTCATACCCATTGAGAATATTAAGATCCTAATGACTAATATCAATAATATAAGCAATCACGTAATCGTTGCCGTACACTTTAAATGTTAAACTTTAACAAAACATAACGCAATGTATATCTCACAACAACTTTGCTGTATTTGCATGAGGTTTCACTTATGAAAACCTAAAAACGCAACTGTGCATATTGCGATGAGACTGCACTGCCAAACTATCAAAATGCAGAAGCAAATGTTCATAAAGAGTTGGAAATTTTCGGAACTGCTTGGTTCACGACACAAGTTCGCAAGCCATTATTCAGAGTTGTGTGTGCACTGAACATGTAGAATAGATTTTGTTAAGAATTACATAAAATATATGTATGATAGTTGGGGCTCCTTCTGGACCACCAGGCCCCAGTAATTTGTTCTGGCTCCCACCCACCATAGATGCCACCAACAGCTTTGCCGCAAACCACCTGTGGCTACCTGCCCACTGCTTGAAGACCTATGCTTTGAAGGAAATTGAAGTTTTAAATGCTTTAAAGTGGCCTTCATAATATAATTTGGTGTTTATGCATTTGTATAGAGTTGTGGCCTGTCTTGGGGGGCATTCCCCCATCCCACTTGCCTGAAAAGTGATCTATAAATTCATTAAATATCTATAATCTGCACAGTTTGAGGATTAATTTTTTGGCATAAATCTGTTATTCTTGGTGAAGCCAGGATATTTTCTTGCATTTGCTGTGAGAGGCAAATGCAGACAGCGCTCCAGCATCTGTGGGGAGACGACTTCTGCTGTTTCGCGCTTCCCATAGGACATTTCAGGGTCAGGTTTGCTGCTCTCTGCCAGGCCTGTCCAATTCAGCTGGTGAACAACTGGGCTGAATGAGGCCCTCTTCCAGTCAAGCAAAGTCTGCCCACCAGGAAGCCGTCATTCTCCTGCCTCCACTGACTACTACTGACTGGAAGGGGTGGGGGTGTTGAAAAATGCCCTGGGGTGCCCCTGCAGCCCCCGAACTCCAAGCATTCTCCAGTATGCGCAGCTCTGGAAAAGGCATTTCCCTTCTTCTCCAGTGCGCTCCAGTGACATACAGTCATACCTCAGGTTACAGACGCTTCAGGTTGCGTGTTTTCGGGTTGCGCACCGCACTGAACCTGGAAGTACCTGAACGGGTTACTTCCAGCTTTCAGCGTTTGCGCATGCACAGAAACACTAAATCATGCTTTGCACAGAAGTGCCACTTCTAGCCCGCCATCTGAAGAAGTGTGCATGCACACGATAGCTCATACCAATAACAAACTTATTTGGTTTCTAAGGTGCTACTGGAAGGAATTTTTTTATTTTGTTTCGACTACGGCAGACCAACACGGCTACCTACCTGTATCTAATACTTACACAGAGAATGAGTCATCCTCAAGATGAGTCACAGTGATTCAGCATGCTAAGTAATTCTGCAGCTTTTCAGCATTTCACAACCTTTCTAGACTCCTTTACTGCTTCTGCTCTCAAATACCTTTGTCACATGACAGCAGCATCCCGCCGCCCCCATCGCTTGCCCACCTGTGACTGCCTCCATCGCCCAATCCTTCCCTTGCCCACCCACTTGCTTGCTCTCCCTTCCCCCCTTTGCCCACCGCCATTGCAGGATGTCCTCCTCCACGGTCTCCTGTGGCGGCCAGGACAGCTTCCCAGGGCTCTTTGGCACAGCCCTTGGACCAAAGCCCCTTCCCAGGAGGCTGTTGTGAAAGGGTCATGCCAGAGTAGAGGTGCTTCGGCTCAAGCCTCTGATGACAGCCAAGCGTTTCTGTGATCTGGGATGTCTCCCTTCAAACAGGGCAGTCTTTGCAAGATGCAAGATGCAATAATTATGGACAAATTTATGACGCATCTAAAGGGAAAAAATGGACTGGAATAAAAACCTACCTACTATACAATGTGGCATGTCTGTAAAATAGATGTGCAATGTCCAATTCTGTGTCACTAGTAGGTATGCTGCTACTAAAAGAAAAGTACCGTATTTTTTGCTCTATAAGACTCACTTTTTCCCTCCTAAAAAGTAAGGGGAAATGTGTGTGCGTCTTATGGAGTGAATGCAGGCTGCGCAGCTATTCCAGAAGCCAGAACAGCAGGAGGGACTGCTGCTTTCTCTGCGCAGCGATCCCTCTTGCTGTTCTGGCTTCTGGGATTCAGAATATTTCTTTTCTTGTTGTCCTCCTCCAAAAACTAGGTGCGTCTTGTGGTCTGGTGCGTCTTATAGAGCGAAAAATACGGTAATTATTATTTTTATTACAAAGGTCAGATTGCTCTTCTTTTAAAATAGTTAACAACCCCAAACTTGAGGTACATTTCACATGTTGGCCCATAATATACCATTTTTCTGTAAACACCATCAACCAGAAGCGCTTTATATGTTCTCATGTCCACTACCTGTGAAATGTGGTACCTACACTGTTGTAACCTCTCCTGATGTACAGTGGTACCTCAGGTTACATACGCTTCAGGTTACATACACCTCAGGTTACACACTCCACTAAGCCAGAAATATTACCTCGGGTTAAGAACTTTGCTTCAGGATGAGAACAGAAATCGTGCTCTGGCAGTGCGGCGACAGCAGGAGGCCCCATTAGCTAAAGTGGTGCTTCAGGTTAAGAACAGTTTCAGGTTAAGAACGGACCTCCGGAACAAATTAAGTACTTAACCCGAGGTATCACTGTACAAAGTTTACTATCATATTTTGCCTTTAAATTTATTTTATTTTAAATCCCACTATTTTAGACTCTTTCCAGGATCTGGAAGTGGTTCTGTATTTCCCCCCCCCCCTGCTGTGTTCATCTCTGTAAGAAATATCAATAAAATATGTTGTAATAATAATAATATTTCCAGAGCGGGGCACAAGCACGATAAATAAAACATATAACAACAAGCAGCGAGTTATGTGAAGCAGATAAACTTTGAAACAGCAAGAGCAGCAAAACTCATGGCTCTGATGAGGCAAGAAGACCCACCTCCACCTTTAAAGGGCTGGGCAGGAAAACACAATTTTAAGGGGCTCAGCACCCCAGCAGCACTCTTAGTAGAGATGGGGTCATCTAGTCCAACTCCCTGCAATGCAGGAATCTCAACGAAAGTATCTGTGACAGATGAACACCCAACCCCAGTTTAAAAACTTCTGAGGAAGGAGTGTCTACTACAGGTATCCCCGAACCCAGCCCTCCAGCTGTTTTGGACTACAACTCCCATCATCCCTGACCACTGGTCCTGTTAGCTAGGGATGGTGGTAGTTGTAGTCCCAAAACAGCTGGAAGGCCAAGTTTGGGGATGCCTAGTCTACTACCTTCCAAGGGAGACTGTCCCACCTTTCCATAAATGGCTATAATTTGCCCTTTGGACCTAGTGCAGTGGTTTTGCAGGTCAGCAAGCAGCTTTAAAAACCACTTCGTTGGAAAGTGGTTGTGGTTCTCTGTGGCTAGGAGCAGATGCAGCGGTGCATTACATCTGTGTGTTTCTGAGGGGTTGCTGGATGTGCTAGGTCTGTTGCAGCAAAAGAGTTTAGTGGCAGCTTAAAGACCAACAGATTGATTGTGGCAGGAGATTATCCAACAAAGTGTACTCTAGTTTATGAAAGCTGAAGCCGTGATGCATCTGTTTGGCTGCTAGTTGCCACAAGAGTCGGTCACAAGGCTGGAGACATCAGTTTTAGGGTGCCTTAACAGAGGCATAGGGTTTCACCCAACACTAGTCCTACTCAGAGTAGACCTGCTGAAATTAATTAATGTGACAAATCTAGGCTGGTTGATTTCAATTGGCCTACTCATGAGTAGAACTTAGTTGGGGTCAACCCATTGTGTTCATTTCATGAGAGATAAGTTTCCCACCCTGAGTCCTGCTCTGGGCACCCCGTCTTTTGAAGGACATTCACCAGCTAGAGTATGGCTAGAAAATACATCATGGAGAGGCTGGTCCAGCAATGAGGTGTGAACTGAGGTATGGCGATGCAGGGTGATGGATTGATTGTTAAGCCGCTCTGGGAACTGTAGTTCTGGGAGCTGCATTTGAGTCATTGAAAAAAATCTGGTAACCTTATCTTGGACTATACAGTATACCCATTGTATGGAAACTGACAACAGGACAGTGAAAATGGATTCCACGTGCCCTTATTGCAAGCAAGAGACTGGTATTGATGAACAGGGAGAATAGAGATCCATTTCCCCTTAATCAATGTCTTGACGACATGACAACATTGGCAACATATGAACTGACAGCTTATAGACACACTTTCTTTGGATAAATACAATGCTATTTGGAATTAGTTTACACAGAGTGTATTAGATTATTGACCATTATATATGTGGATTGGGATAATAAGAATATACACATCTGTATATTAATGTATGGCAATGTAGCAATATTTCTCACCCACTCTATCATTTTATAAATGATCCTCCCCCAATAAAATCTGCTGCACCTGTGCATCCTGCTGCCCAATGGAACTGCCCCTCTTTGCCCCATGCGCAAAATCTTTGCCCTGATCAAAAACATTCAGTATCATTAATAGGCATCAAGGTTTGGGCCACCAGCCTAAGTGTGAACTACCTGAAGAAGTGTACCTGAAGCAGTGTGCATGCACACGAAAGCTCATACCAGTAACTAGTTGGTCTATAAGGTGCTACTGGAAGGAAATTTTTTATTTTTTAAAATTTATTTTATTTTGTTTCGACTACGGCAGACCAACACGGCTACCTACCTGTAACTGTGAACTGCCTGTATAAGGAGGACTCATGGTGTCTTTGCTGCCCATTTTACCATTTCAAGTTTTGCAAGCTCAACATGGTCCTAAGCAGAGGATGGGCTCCAACCGTTGCCTCTGGCTCAGAACACCCTTGCAAATTATTCAAAGCAGGGGGAGCAGGGAGGTTTATCTCCCCCCACCCCCACCCCCCCGCTGTCGCCACTTTATATTTTGGCAACAGCTGCAGTGCCACCTGCTGGCCACGCTGGGTCATTTCCTTTCTTTATTAGGAAGGCTACAGTTGGGACGTGGGTGGCGTTATGGGTTAAACCACTGAGCCTAGGATTTGCTGATCAGTAGGTTGGCGGTTCGAATCCCCGCAACGGGGTGGGCTCCCATTGCTTGGTCCCTGCTTCTGCCAACCTGGCAGTTCTAAAGCATGTCAAAGTGCAAGTAGATAAATAGGTACCACTCCGGTGAGAAGGTAAACGGCATTTCCATGCGCTGCTCTGGTTCGCCAGAAGCGGCTTAGTCATGCTGGCCACATGACCCAGAAGCTGTACGCCGGCTCCCTTGGCCAATGAAGCAAGATGAGCGCCGCAACCCCAGAGTCGTCCACAACTGGACCTAACGGTCAGGGGTCCATTTACCTTTACCTTTACAGTTGGGACAGTAAAAATCCATTTGTGGATGTACGTGAATCATTACATGACCACCCCACCCTTCCTCAAAGGAGTCCACGGCAGAGTACATACCGACCCCCCCTTTTTAATCCTCCTAACAACCCTTGGAATAGGTTAGGCTCACAGGTAGTGATGGCGTCCTGCAAAGCGCTTTATGGCCAAGTGAACCAGGGTCTTCCTAGTTTGGCCATCTAGGGCACCACTTTGGCTTTTCCTTGCCTCATACTCCCATGCCCCAATGTGGTGCAGTGGTTAGAGTCAGACTAAGACCTGGAAGAGGGCAGCGTTCAAATCCCTGCTCACCATTAAGCTCACTGGGCGTGACCCAGGGCTGGTTGCTGCCTCTCTCAGCCTAACCTGCCTTTCAGGGTTGTTGTTGGGGGGGGGGGTTAGATGGGGGCGGGGAGAACCATGTCAGCCACCTTGAGCTCCTTGAAGGAAAAGGATATAAATGCAATTAATAACAATAATAAATTTATTTTACTATAAAACAGGATAAAAATATTTTAAACAAACAAACAGAAGTACCCAAAATTCTTGTCCATCATCTTGCACCAAGCTGTTCGGGCACAGCTGCGAAAAGTGTCCATGTGCTTAGCATGCCTCCAATATTTGAGATTTGATTGCATTTTGAAGCCTGAGGCTTTGAATAGCTGTAAAACAGGGCTTGCAGTTCAGCTGTCCGGTGGGTTTATATGAATATTCTGATGAAATGTCAGGGGGTTGTCTTTGTGCCTTTCATAGGATAGATATAGGGTGTTAGAATGCCCCCCCCATTTTTTTAGAAAAAGATGAAAGTTGTGGAATAAGTAAGAATTGTGTGCGCATGCGCGTGGGCACACACACAGTGACTTGGAACAGCTACTATCTCCTAGCCTAAACTACCACATAGGGTTGTTGTGGGAATAAAAGGAGGGAGAGAGACCCTCAGAGAAAGGGCATGGCTATGTATATAGTACTGTTACAGTGCACACTTCTGCTCACTTGCTTGGTGTACAGTGAAAACAATGGAGTTCATTTGGTGAGCTTAGGATTGACCTGATAGTATGTTCTTTTGACAGCTGATAAACTTCTGCACTGTTTTAAAACAATTTGTAGACTCAGAAATTTTAATCTGCTGTGTGAGTGCTGTATGGTAATTTCATTTGTTGCCTTTATATGATTTTATTACTTGCTTGCTTGCTTACTTACTTATGCCTTTTCCCATGGCGGGACTCTGACTGGGTCGCTGAATCACCTGGGACTCATCTCATTCCTACAGAGTCTGAGGCGGTGCTCAGAATTACTGCCAAACAGAGAAATGCCTGCATCAGAGGCCATTTCCCCATCCCAAACCCCTTTAGGCCCAGGGGCGCATTTGGAATATACAATAAAATGCCCATTTCCCCAAAGGAATACTGGCAAAACTCAGAGCCCGATATCCACAAAAGCAAGCAAAATCCCTTAACCTGTTGAATAGTGGGTACACATAGCAGACGACACAGCGATTTCTCCAAAGCAGCTCTTTATTGTAAGCTGGACAGAACTGAACAGCAAACAGCTCAGCCGGCCTGCTTTTATAGGCAGCCAGCTGTCAACATTGTAGCAACAACAACCCAGGGTTTCCCGCCTAAAATAACTGACGTGGACCTGAGTGAAAACTATCTACAGTATCCCCCTGCTGGCCCAGGGTGAGAACTTCAGTACATAACACCCCTCCCCACTGAGATAAGGCATTAGTTACAATCATAGTGGTTCCATTACATACAGCAATACCCTTATTGGTTTCAGTAAGGCACATAAGCATATTAATTGACCCTATTCACCATACAGCTTTACATGCGCAGTTTGTCCAGTGAACATAGTCTTTTAAATACACTGGGCACTTGGAAACCCTGCTGGATTGCCGAGGGCCAAGTACCAGAGTCCGGGTGACCTTCCGATTCTGGCTGCGACCAAATGCGGCACTGAGCCCGAGTTCCCTGGCTCCACTGCTGTCGAAGGAACCGCTGCGAGCGGACTCGGCAGATGGTCAGGCACGGCGGTGGTCTGAGTCTCTGGAGAGCCAGGCAGACCCACTGAAATGACTTGGCTCGGCTCCATGCCCTCAGTTTGTGAGGAAGATGTAGGTGGAGCCTCACTTTCCATTAACGACTGCTCCGGAGCTGGGGCCACAGTTGGGGCCACAGCGGTAGTGTGACGCGGGCTGCTGGCCTTGCGGATCTCCTGGGCAGAGCGTTCGGCAGCTTCCGAGGCCAGGGCCTCCTCAATGGCTTTCTGCAGCGTGAGGTCTGGCTTGGCAAGGAGACGCCGTTGCAGATGGATGTCCCAGACCCCGCAGACGATTCGATCCATCAGGGCATCGTCTAAGTCTCGGAACTCACAGTGCATTGCAGCCTGTCGGAGGGCGGTGGTATAGTTCTTAATTGACTCCCCCTCTGCCTGGTTCCGGTGGTAGAACGCATGGCGGGCAGCAATCTTGGACGGCTTTGGTGTGTAGTGGTTGCGGAGCTTCTCTTGAATTGTGTCCCACGGTGTTGCCTGGACTGCTTCAGGCGCAACCAATGCTCGGGCCGTCTCAAACACCTCAGGCCCACAGAGGCTGAGGAATAGGCCCCACTTACGCTCCTGTGATACTTGCGTCAGCTCGTTGGCTTGGAGGTAGCAGTCGAACCGAGCGAGGTAGGAGTCCCATGATTCAGAGGCTGGGGCAAACGGCGGTAGAGGCACAAGTGAAGCCATGGTTCCGATGCCAACGTGAAGGGCGGGCGATGGATGGAACACTGTGCTCTAGCCAGGTCAGCTCTGAATTGGTTCTGCTCCATGATTTTGCTCAGTGTTTCAGCTCTATGATTCAGCTCAGCTCAGAGGGTGGCTGCGTCTGGCTGTGCTCTGATGTCCATCGATCCCACCTTCATCGCCAGTGTTGAATAGTAAGTAGACATAGCAGATGACGCAGTGATTTCTCCAAAGCAGCTCTTTATTTGTAAGCTGGAACAGAACTGAACAGCAAACAGTTCAGCCGGCCTGCTTTTATAGGCAGCCGGCTGTCAACAATGTAGCAACAACAACCCAGGGTTTCTCGCCCAAAATAACTGACGTGGACCTGAGTGAAAACTATCTACAGTATCCCCCTGCTGGCCCAGGGTGAGAACTTCAGGACATAACACAACCCAGACACCAAAAGGAGACAAAGCCCCCTCCAAGCAAAAACCTAGTAAGGACCTAAAGCATTCTGTAAAAAGTTTCAGTTTACTTTTCTTGTTAGTCCAGACAAGGCAGACATCTCCTCAATTTTAAATTGCAGTGGCAAAAAGCTGCATCCGCTAGCTGGTACATTTTTGCAAGAGCTGCTTCCTCTTTGCATACCTGCCAACATTTTTCCGCTGAAAACAGGGATGTCCTATTTATTATTATTCTTATTACAGTGGTACCTTGGTTCTCAAAACGCCTTGGTACTCAAACAACTTGGAACCCAAACTTCAAACCAGGAATTAAGTGTTCCAGTTTGCGAACTGTTTTCGGAAGCCAAACATGCTCTGTTTTGGGTTTACACTTCCGATTTGAGTGCCACGCTTCCATTTTGAGCGTTATGCTGAGGTCTGTCTGTTTTTGCTATTTATTTTGCATTTGTGTTTTTGTGACTCTTTTTGTTTTGTTTTTGTGACTCTGTGGAACCCAGTTCAGCTACTGATTGAGTGATTGTGTGACTGCAGTAAATGGTTTATTGCTTTCATTTTATGGATCAATGGTCTCATGAGATAGTAAAATTCATGTTAAATTGCTGTTTTAGGGGTTGTTTTTAAAAGTCTGGAACGGCTTCATCCATTTTGCATTACTTTCTATGGGAAAGGGCACCTTGGTTTTGCAACACTTTGGTTTTGAGAAGCAAGGTACCACTGTATTATTATTATTATTAGACTACTGCAATGCGCTCTATGTGGGGCTACCTTTGAAGGTGACCTAGAAACTGCAATTAATCCAGAATGCGGCAGCTAGACTGGTGACTGGGAGTGGCTGCCGGAACCACATAACACTGGTCCTGAGAGATCTGCATTGGCTCACAGTACGTTTCTGAGCACAATTCAGTGTTGGTGCTGACCTTTAAAGCCCTAAACAGCCCCAGTCCTGTATACCTGAAGGAGTGTCTCCACCCCCATCGTTCTGCCCGGACACTGAGGTCCAGCTCCGAGGGCCTTCTGGCGGTTCCCTCATTGCTAGAAGTGAGGTTACAGGAAACCAGACAGAGGGCCTTCTCGGTGGTGGAACCCGCCCTGTGGAACACCCTCCCATCAGATGTCAAAGAGAAAAACAACTACCAAACTTTTGGAAGACATCTGAAGGCAGCCCTGTTTAGGGAAGTTTTTAATGTTTGATGCATTACTGCATTTTAATATTTTGTTGGAATCTGCCCAGAGTGGCTGGCGTATAAATAATAAATTATTATTATATTATTATTATTATAATACAAGACGAAACTAATAGTCCAGCTTGACTAGTATTGTTTAGTCGTTTAGTTGTGTCCGACTCTTCGTGACCCCATGGACCAGAACACACCAGGCACTCCTGTCTTCTGCCTCCCGCAGTTTGGTCAAACTCAGTATTGGCTCACACCAATGTGCAACTCTTAAGAAACTGCTGCCATAAAATGCCCAGTTCACAGGTAATAACTGGCAGTGCTGCAAACAAGACTAAAACTCCCTAAATAGAACACAAGGCGAAAAAAGCAGGCAATGCTCCCCCAAAACTTGCAACCTCTCCAATCATCCAAAAACCCCTGAAATACTCTCCAAAAGATGAATACATCTTTAAAATATAACAAATTGGGACAGAAGTACTTGAGGGTGCTGTACTTTGGGGGTCCCAGGTTCACACTGACTCGATGGGGGCTGAGATGGATGTTTCTCTCAGCTGTAGGGATAGAGTTAGTAAGGGGGTGTTGACCCCAGGGCCTTCTGCATGTGGAGCAGGTGCTACAGCCCTCTCCCTGCTTCTGATGGGTGTTGTCTGCCTTTGCTGCAGAGCATTATGGGGTCTCAGGAAAAGCCACAGAGGCCTGTTCTTGTCCTGTTTTTTTGGTTAGCCTAACTGATGCCATTTTGCTTCTGAAAAAAAACAACCACTGCCTGCTTTAGAATTTAGGAGGGTGAGCCATGAAACACGTGAAGACCAGAGAATGTTGCTAGGCGATTTTCAGGAAAACCTCCCTATGTCTGGACACTGTCCCTTTCAAGGCAGAGTGTCCTGTTTCAATCAGCCTAACGAACCCGAACCTCGTAAGGGGGGAAATGGGGGGGGGGGAGAGAAAAGGCTTATAAAGTAGAAATTTTTCCTCGGCGCGGCATTTTCCATTCCTTTGTTTGGAACATGTTTGTGTTGGGATACTGCTGGGAAGACGGGGGCATCAGGCAGGCCCCCAGCTGGTTCCAGCCACTGGTTGGCAGCCAGTCTCCCTTGGAACAGCATCAATCAGCGACATGAGCCTCAGATGCGTTTAGAGACCCGTGCACGCTCTGTCAGCAGAGTGTGTAAATCTTCTCACAGCAGAAGTGGCAGACAGAGAAATGTGTAAACATAATGTACAGCATTTTATTCAGCATAGTTCAGGAACAGAGGAAAACATGTCTGCTTCCCTTCGTCTCCAGCAAAACAGCAGTAACACAAAAGCTATATACAACTGGAAGTTCCCAGCAGACTGTGCTGGCAGTAAACAGGCATGTGACTCACAACAGTCATGCCTGTACCCTTTTAAGGTGGAACGGAACTATATCATAACAGTTTGCCCTCTCTTTTGCTCAGCTGAATAAAAAAAGGTTTATTGGATCTCCCCTGTTTTTGGCTCTTATTGATTTTATGCATCAAAGACGGCTCAGGTCCGAATAGCGGACCCAACAGTACCTTGGCTTTTCATCCAGACTTGGGACATTTCCTTGTGACATCAGTCTGAAACATTTGTCGCCCTCCCCTGGAATTGTGACACAGACACAGCTCTGCCCACGGTCATTGGTGGTCAGGGTCTGCCCATGCGATGCCCACCCAATCATAAGGCCACACAGAGCCAGCCGGGCAAGGAACTTAAGATGCCCTCCTCACACAGGAAAGGGTGGTGAATGGGAGTTGGAGGGCCAAATAGGAGGAGAGGAGGAGAACAGTCTAGGAGGAAGGAAAGGGCTGTTCCTCAGGCTCAACCCAGTAGATATATAGATATATAGATATATAGTCAGCAGCAGTTTCCACAGAGTCATGAGGTCATGTGCCATGGAACAGAGGAAGCTGCCTTATGCTAGGTCAGACAATTGGCCCATCAAGCTCAATACTGGCTACACTGGCTGGCAGCCGATGGCTCACCAAGATTTCAGGCAAAGGAATTATTCCTAGGTTTGCCTGGGCATCTTAGATAAGAGACAGTTCCTAGCATCAGCCCTCTAATAACATACTTAAAGATGCACCAAAAATACTGATTTTGTCCAATAAAAATTATTTATCATTCTGATGAAATGGACTGTGATTGACGAAAGCTTATATCATAATAAATCTGCAAGTTTTTAAGGAGACACAAGACTTGGTTGCTTTTGCTGAAAAGCCTAATGCAGCTAATCCCCTGGAAATTATTGTTTTATTTCTCTTCTCCCTCCCTCCCCTGGCTAAGCATACACTGGATATTGATCAGGCATGGTGGGAAGATAGATCAACAATACCAATGAACTATTTATTAATTGGATTTGGTTATAAGAAAAGGTATCTGCAGCATGACCCATAAATTTTAATTATTTTTTAGTTTAATCATTTTAATCATTTTTATTTGGGGTGCTTAACAAGAGTCCATTTTTCTGTATACTTTTCACAGTTTGAAGGCAATAGAATTATTTTTCACATTTTCATTGTCCCAACTGAACTCAGTAGGGCTTGCTCCTGAGTAAAAAGAGGCACAGCTTTGCACTGGCCAGACCCAGCGGCTGAATTTTAGGATTTTGCTAACACTGGATATTTGGGACACATCTGTTTGCATGTGAGGAGTCACCCACATCCACATTTATTTTAATTCTTAAATGAAATTATTTTAATTTGTGACAAGGGGAAGTCTACAGTTTGGGAAACTGCAAAAAAACCAAAATAAAACGGGAGGAGGACATATTGATGGAAACTGAGGCAGAAATGAATAAGAAAAGCAGGTGTTTTGAGGAAAACGAGGAAGAATGGAGGAAGGAAAAAAGTCCCGTGAGGGAAACTGAGGCAGAAAAATGAGAAAGAGGAGCTAACCGACCTGACTGGAAGAATCTGCGATCAGAAAGGAATATCAAGAAGATTGGAAGAAATTTAAAGACTATTTAGCTAAATATGTGTATCTGTGTATCTGAAGAAGTGTGCATGCACATGAAAGCTCATACCAAGAACTAACTTAGTTGGTCTTTAAGGTGCTACTGGAAGGAATTTTTTTATTTTAGCTAAATATTGTAACGTAAGATAAGCAGAAGTCACTTGAAAGTATCAAATAGGCCTAGGATTAGAGTAAGAATGAACTGTAAAATACTATGGATTTAGATAATTATGAAAAGAGAAGAAGATAGTAAATTGAAGGAGTTAATTTGAGTAGAAAGAGGATATTGGAGAGCTGTCACAGGGTGATTGAATGAAACTCAGTAAGGGGATTTGGGGAAGTCAGTTAACAATGAAAATTAAATTGTCTTAAAGTAATAGGTGTTTATATGTTTGTTTTTTTAGTGTTGTAATTTTTTCCCCTTTGTGTGTTATATTTGTTACAAATTTGGAAAATCAATTAAAAAATGGGGGGGGGGGGAGAAAAATGAGAAAGATGAAAGAAAAATCTTGAGGGAAACTGAGGAAGATTTTTTTCAAAAAAATATGAATGAAACTGAAGTGGAAGCAAACTTAAGAGAAACTTAAAGCAGAGGGGGGGGGAGGCATAGGAAAACTGAGGCAGAAAAAAACACATGGGGGAACTGAGGCAGAAAGAAAAAAGTTGAAAGCGCGTGGAGGTAAACTGAGGCAGAAACAAATGGAAGAGGAGGCGATGGGGAACTGAGCTGACTAATAATATTTAATGCAGGCAGGCGCTTTAAGGGGAAAAGGTGGAGGCTGCGCTTGAGGGCGCGCAGGCTCTTCGGTTGCGCGCACGTCGCCGCAACAAAGCCACAAAGAAGGCTCCCACGGGGAGCATGCTCAGTTTCCCCAGTGCCGGCAACGGAGGAGGAGCGAGCAGCCCAAGACGCCGCCGCCGCCGCTAGCCTGAGGATGGAGATGCCGGTGGGAGACGCAGACGCCGCCCCCGCGCGCGGGGAGAGGAAGGCGGCGGAGGAGCAGGAGCAGGAGCGCAAGGGGGCGGCGGGGGGTCCGCTGCCGCCGCGGCCGGAGGGTCAGCCGGTGGGCGTGGAGGGGGCGGCGGCGGCGGCGTTTCCAAGAAGAGCCCCTGGCACTGCGCCCTCGGCTCGGGCAGGTGCCGTGGCGCGGCTGGGCTCTGCCGGGCGCCGGGGCGCAGCGCCCAAGGAGCCGCCGCCCAGGAAGAAGAAGGGTCCCGCGGCTCCGGGGCCTCGGCCCCACCCGCGCAGGAACCCGCGACCCGTAACGGTGGACAGCTCCAAGGCGCGCACCTCGCTCCAGCCGCTCAAGCGCAGCCTCAAGCTGCTGCGTTGGAAAGAGGTAAGCGGGGAAGGGCGCGGGGAGAGGACCCAGCACCCCCATGCCTTGGCCCGGGTGGAAGCCCCCCTTCCCCGTCGCAAGAGCAGCTCCGCAGCTGGAGGAGACCGCGGGTAGAACGGGACTCCAACTCCCATCATGCCCCGCCGTTGGCCTGGCTGGCGGGGGCTGATGGGAGTTGGAGTCCTGGCGCAGCTGGAAGGACGCAGGTTCGCCCATCCCTGAGCCGCCACACCTAGTAGAAGCCCCCGCCCTAATTTGGGGGTGGGCAGGCCGCACGGCATGGGGAGTGGGACGCTGCTGTGCAACTCATTGCCCACAGGTACTAAGTTTGGCTCTTAGATGACTTTGGACGTATAATAATAATAATAAAAAATTATTTATATGCTGCCCTCCCCAGCCGAAGCTGGGCTCAGAGCTGCTAACGACAGTAAACTAATACTTGGTTGGCCACTGTGAGACCAGGATGCTGGACTCAGAGGCGGAGGCAGTGCGCAAGCTGGGCACCTGGGGGCGGGGCTAGCCATCCCAGGGGGTGGAGCGATGTCGTCACTCCCTCTCAGGGGTGTTCCCCCCAGGTGGGCGGCACCCCACTTCCTCCACCATTGGCTGGGCTGCATGGGCCTGATCCTGAAGCTGGGCTCTTCTTAGTTTATTAAATTTCTATACCGCTCTTCATCCGAAGATCACAGGGCAGTTTGCAGTATAAAAACACAAAAACACCTACTATAATAGCAGTACCCCCACCCCGCAATTTAAGAGAGCGGAGAGTAAATTAAGCTTATCCCCACAGTTGCCCCCTCCCCCGTTGTGTGTTCAGCTAACACTGACTTGGTTCATTCCATGCTATGATTTATTAAACTATGGTTTATATGATCTTCTGAACACTGTGCAGCGACTCTTAACTATGGTTTGTTTGTTGCCAGCCAACCAAGCAGGATCTGAAACCAGAGCTTGTTGTTAAAGTACAAACCTTGGTTTGTATTGACCATGGCTTGGCAAACTCGCAGTGTACGCCAGCCTTCACCAACAGCTGGAGGGCACTGGCTGGGCAAAGACTGTTGCCCATGCAACTTTGATTATGCATCAGTTCCCTGATTCTGAAGACAGGATCTCTGTTTTCTTTTGTGCAGTGGCAACACAGTCTAACTTTTCTGATGTGGTTTCTCTTCTTCCTGGTAAACAAATGAACTTTGCAAGGCTCCAAGCTCTTCCTGGAACACATCTCTCTCTGCATTTAAGGGGCCTGGCTAAATGTTTAGAATATCAGCCCCTTGCCACATGGCCAAGGATGATGGATGCAAGCAAAAGGTCTATCTATCTCAAAACTCTGTTTTGACTCCAGCTCCCATCAGTCCCCACCAGCATAGGAAAGTTGGGGAAGTCTAAACTGGACACGTACCAGGACCTCCTGGTGTGTGTTGCGTTTTGCAGCTCTGGGTCAATTTCTCCTTGCTTTCCTCATAATGTCTAGATGAGTACAATGCTTATTGTGACATCACTGCACCGTGCAATGCCTTTGACCTCACTGCTGGCAACCAATGAGGCACGAATGGACCCCAGCCAAATGATGCCTTTCTGGTTTTCATTGTGCAGGCATTGACCAGGAGTAGAGCAGAGTCCAACCCTTGCGCTGGCACCTAAGAACAAAACTGGGCTGTCCCCCCCTTCTTCCTGCAAACAGAGCGGAAACAATAAAAAATTGACGCACCTCAATTTGGCTGGTACTGAAGCCATTCATCATGCCGCTAATTAGTTTTATTTATTTTTTAAGAACCTATGAAGAGCCTCTGCTGGATCAGACCACAGGGGCCCTATCTAGTCCAGCGTCCTGTTCTCACAGTGGCCAGCCACATGCCCACTGTGGGAAACCTGCGAGGAGACTCAGGCCACGCACTGAGCTTCATGACTGAGTGGAGACTAATTTTTTTTACCATAATTTTTATTGAGTTTTCCATATTACATTTCATTTTCATTACATAAATCCATAACTTAAAATATTGCTCAGAAAGAGCATCATCCTCTTTCTGATTTCCACATATCTTTAACAAATCCGTCGCATTTCTATAACCACTTCTTTACCTGGCATCAATTCCCCCCCCCCCTTTGGTTTCTCACTCACCCCCATAATTCTTATTAAATTTTCCAAAGTTGTAAGAAATATTGCAACAAACATTACACAACCAAAGGTCAAACCAGAACAAACACACACAAAAAATACATCAAAGAAAAACAACAACAAACAAACCATAAAAATGAACTTAATTGTTTAAAAAACCCAACCTTATGAACATGTTAATTGACTTCCTCTAGTCCCTCCCTTTTGAGTTTCCTTGTATCTGAATATAACAGCTTTCCAATATCATTATTAAACAGCAATATTCCAATTATAATCAAATTTATTCACTTTTCTTACTGTTCTGAATCCCATTTATTAAATTAAATCCGAATTTAGTCCTAGGCCTATTTAGTACTTTCAAGTACTTTCTAATTTTTTATATTACAATGTTTATTCAAATAGTCCTTCCTTAAATTTCCTCCAATCTTCTTGACATTCCTCTTCTTTCTGGTCGCGGATTCTTCCAGTCAGGTCGGCTAGCTCCAAAAAGTCCATCATCTTCATCTGCCAATCTTCCACTCTTGGTAGTTCTTGTGTTTTCCAATTTTTAGCTAGGAAAATTTGAGCAGCCGTTGTGGCATACAAAAATAATTTAACATCTTTCTTGGGCAATTCCAAACCTATCATTCCAAGAAGAAAGGCCTCTGGTTTCTTAATAAATGTATATTTCAACATTTTTTTCAATTCATTATAAAGCTTCTCCCAGAAGTCTTTCACCCTAGGACAGGTCCACCACATATGAAAAAAGGTACCCTCTTTTTCTTTACATTTCCAGCAAAGATTATCATTATTGTGATAAATCTTTGCTAATTTTGCAGGGGTTGAGTACCACCTATACATCATTTTCATAATATTTTCCTTTAATATCGTACATGCAGTAAACTTAACCCCTTTCTTCCATAACCTCTCCCAATCCTCCAACATTATATTGTGTCCCACATCTCATGCCCAGTCAATCATTACCAATTTAACTTGTTCATCCTTTGTATGCCACTCCAACAGCAAGTTATACATTTTAGACATATTCTTGACTTTGGTATCTAACAACTCCGTTTCCAATTTGTTTTTTTCTGTTGCAAAACCATTTCTCTTATCAATCTTATATAATTCATTAATTTGATAATATTGCAGCCAATTCACTTTATCTTTAATTTGTTCAAACGGTTTTAATTTAAAACCTTCCTGATCCTCTAACAATAAATCTGAGTATCTCAACCATTTATTTTCCACATTTAACTTTTTTGGGGCCTGTGCTTCCATTGGCGAAATCCATTTGGGTGTTTTTCTTACTAAGAGATCTTTATATCTGCTCCATACATTATATACCTGGTATCAATTTTTAACATTCACCCTCTTATATGTAAATTAGCTCCGTAATTTCATATTACCAAACATTTCATGTTAAAGCTACAAACGTTTTCAAATTTTTACAATTTTCTTTCAAATAAAGTATAAATTTCCTCCAGTCCTTCTGAAACAGTTCATCACGCCGATTCTGGATCTTCCCCGTCAACTTTGCCAACTGACTGAGTGGAGACTTTAATTGCACTCCAGGATTGTGTCCCCTGGGCCATGCAGGCAACGTGTTTTGGGGAGGGTCTCCTTTCCGTAGAAGAGTACAGCAAAGGGGTATTTTGTTTTGTTTTGTTTTATTTATTTTCTCATTCTTTATGATCACACTTTCATCCAGGGATGTCAAATAACTTACAAAAAAACCCCATTTAGCCGAAAATCTAACAATAACATGCATCAAAATCTTCCTCCTATTAGTTATACATAACAGTATATACTTTTGTCCCTACTCATTTATCCTAATTTCCCCCCTTCCTCCCCCCTTTTAACCCCTCCCCCCAAAACTTGTTTTCTCTTAAGATCTTTATCCATGTGCACAGATTATTCATTTTAATTTGGATGCTTGGGTTGGCTTCCCCCTGCGCTATCCAATTCCTATAACTTGTCCATTTATTCACAATCTTTTGACATTTGTTTTCCCATGTACAGTGGTGCCTCGCAAGACGAAATTAATTCGTTCCACGAGTTTTTTCGTCTAGCGAATTTTTCGTCTTGCGAAGCACGAAATCCCATAGGAATGCATTGAAATCCAATTAATGCGTTCCTATGGTCAAAAAAAGTCTAAACAAAGCCAAATTTGGTACAACAAGAGTTTATTAAGTGCTCTTTAAAAGTCACACATACTGTAAAGAGCATTTCAAAAATTGAAGGAACAATAAATTAAGTTTCTAAACATGACAGGAAAAACATTTAAAAATCAACAAAGTGTACATTACATTTTCTAAGACTCTGGGGGACCACTTGAAGAAGGTTCCTCTTCCACTCTTTGCTTCTTGCTGAAGAACCTGTCCATGGTCTGCTGCTTCATCCGCCTTTTCAGCAGCTCCCTGAAAGGCGACATGACCGTCGTATCAAAAGTGTTCGCAAGGTCATGTGCCACGTGCTTGTTAGGGTGGTGCCGCTCTGCAAAAGCCTGCACATCCTTCCACTTCATGCAAATGTCCCTCAGTTCTTTGGAGGACAGCTGTTCCTCAGTTGCTTCCTCCTCTTCCAGCGAGGCCTGCTCCTGCGCAGCCTCTGCCTGCAGTTCGACCAGCTCCTGGGTGGTCAGCTCGTGGTCGTGCTCCTCCACCAGCTCGCTGATGTCCTCCTCTGTGACCTCCAGGCCCATGGTCCTCCCCAAGGCAACAATGTCCTGTACCACTGTTGACTCTGGTGCATCAGAGTCACTTGGTGCCACACAGTCCGGCCACAGGCTGCACCAAGCACAATTCAAATTTCTCTGGCTGATCCCTTTCCAGGCCGTGGTGATCATCTTCAAGCAGGTGACGATGTCGAAGTGGTCCTTCCAGAATTCCCGCAGGGTGATGGTGGTGCAATCAGTCACCTTGAAGCATCGCCTGAAAAGCTCCTTGGTGTAGAGTTTTTTGAAATTGGCGATGACCTGCTGATCCATCGGCTGGAGCAGTGGCGTGGTGTTAGGCGGCAGGAACATGATGTTGATGAAGCTGAACTCCTCCAACAAGTCCACCTCAAGGCCTTTAAGATGAGCAGGAGCATTGTCCATCAGAAGCAAAGCCTTCAGCGGCAGGTCGTTGTCCAGCAGGTACTGTTTGACAGCAGGGCCAAAAGCAAGATTGACCCAGTCCACAAACAGCACACGTGTGACCCAAGCCTTACTGTTGGATCGCCACATGACACTCAGCTGCTCCTTGTTGACCTTGTGTTTCTTGAAGGCCCGTGGGTTCTCCGAGTGGTACACCAGCAGGGGCTTGATCTTCAGGTCGCCGCTTGCGTTGGCACAGAAGAGCAGGGTCAGGCGGTCCTTCATGGGCTTGTGGCCAGGCAACTTGGCCTCCTCCTGAGTGATGAAAGTCCTTTTGGGCATCCTCTTCCAAAGCAGCCCGGTCTTGTCGCAGTTGAAGACCTGCTGTGGAACGTAGCCCTCCGTCTTCACAGCCTCCAGAAACTCCAATGCAAAGTCTTCAGCCGCAGGAACATCAGAACTGGCAACCTCTCCATGCCTGACCACGCTGTGGATTCCAGATCTTGTCTTGAACCAGTCAAACCAGCCTCTGCTTGCCTTGAAGACTTCTGGCTCGCCTGAGGTTCCTGGCTGTTCCCGGACGAGCAAGGCCTTGGCCTTCTCACAAATCACGGCCTCAGTCACTGTGTCCCCTGCACGCTGCTTCTCTTCTAACCAGATGAGCAGCAACTTCTCGACCTCCTCCAGAACAGCTGGGCGGTTCTTCACGATCCTGGTGACTCCCTTGGCTGCATCAGTCGCAAGGATCTTCTCCCTCATCTTCAGGATGGTGCTGATGGTCAATGGGTTCCTGCCGTACTCCCTGGCGAGGTCTGTCACACGCATTCCACCGCCGTGCTTCTGGATGATCTCCTTCTTCATTTCCAGTGTCACCTTCTCCTTCTTCCTCTCGCTGGCCTCTGCAGCAGCAGTCTTCTTGGGTCCCATGGCAGCACAGCTCCTAGCTGCGTAAACTCAGAAAAGAAAAAAAATCAGTGCTTCACACCAAAAAATTCAAAAGCACCCAGCCACCCACCACACAGGAATTCAATCCCAGAACCAAGTCCTTGAATTCCAAACACCCAACACAAAATCCAAAACCCCCCAAAAAAGTTTTAAAAGTTTAACTTACGAAATGGCTGCAAATCACCAAAGTCTTCAAAATCCTCAAATGGCTGCAAAAGAAGTTTTGGAAAAGCTTTAAAAATCACCAAAGTCTTCAAAAACCTCAACTGTTCCCCCAGCCACCCACCCACCACACAGAAATTGCAAACCCCTCCCCAACTGTTCCCCCAGCCGCCCACCACACAGAAATTCAAATCCAGAATTTTTTTTAAAAAACAGCAGTGCCCCAATGGTCACAAAAAATCATAAAAATGCAGAAAAAACCCACACGAGCTCCCAGATTCTTGCAAACCTCTCCCCAACACCAAGACCTTGAATTCCAAACACCCCAACCCAAAATCCAAAAACCCCCAAAAAAGTTTTAAAAGTTTAACTTACCAAACGGCTGCAAAAGAAGTTTTGGAAAAGCTTCAAAAATCAGCAAAGTCCTCAAAAACCTCAAAAAAGGCTACCACACCGCGTGCAATGTGTTGCTCCTCGAAGTCAGGTCGCAACTGCACCTCTTCAAGCAATGCACCCTGGGTATTAACGGTTTTACGAAAAAGGAAACAAACTTGCAAGACGTTTTCGTCTTGTGAAGCAAGCCCATAGGGAAATTCGTCTTGCGAAGCAGCTCAAAAAAATGGAAAACCCTTTCGTCTAGCGAGTTTTCCGTCTTGCGAGGCATTCGTCTTGTGGGGCACCACTGTATCTTCCGTCATTACCTGTTCAAATATATCAGATTGTGTATATTCAAAAACATAGTAATTCCGTTTTTCCATTGTCCATTTATCTTTTTCTTTCCATCCTAATGCAATAACAAGCGTACCAGCTAAGATCATAATTTTATGCCAAAGAGTATAGATAAAATAAAAATGGATAAATATAAAGAATTAAGTAGGAATTTCCTGTTGAAATAGTATAGAACTGGCATATATAGTTAAAGGATTGAGTCCTAAGTGTTGGCATTGTGGTTAGGGGTATATGCACATATGTGGTGGGAGTGTATTTGTGTAAAGGAATATTGGCAAAAGATTATAAAGGTTATTTCTGATGTGTTTCAGGTTAAGATAGAAGTCAATAGAGAAATGCTTATCTCAGGATTACTGGGGAATAGTAAAATAGAAAGGAAAATGAGTATTTGTCATCAGTGCCCTGGCCTTGGGTGTTTCTGCCAGGCAGAACCTGGTCTTGTTGGCTCTCTGCCCTCATTCCAGGCCCCCCTGCCTGGGTTGTTCTTCCTCTGCGTCCCTGCCTTCCTCCTTTTATCTGTACCTGTATTTATAATTATGGTTCTTATTCTAGCTGTCTTGTGGCTGGACCTCTCCAGTCTCACTGGGCCTCAGAAGCCTGGCTGCCATGGACTATCTAGATGGCCCTTGCGAGTCCCTTCCAGCTTTGTAATTCCATGAATGTAATTCCTGCTCATGTCTTTGACAACACACAAATCGCTGGCTGCCCCCATGATTACCCATGATTGCATGAGAACGTATGCAAGTTCACAAGCAAGATCGACTTATTTATTTCAGGGGTGGGGAATCTGCAGCTCTCCCAAGTAATATTTGGTTCTATCTCCCTGCAGCCAGCATGCCCAGTGGTCAGGCATGAGGGCTGTCACGGCGCACAAGCATCTGTTGGGCCACAGACTTATTTATTCTAGTTAGCTTGGCCCCGTTGTTTTAGGAAAGTGGTTTTGTTTTGTTTCTTGAGCGCTTTGGACCTGCAGCATTTCTGCACCAGAGGGAAATATCTTGCACTCTCTTTTCTCACATTGTCTTGCCCAGACGGTGCCACGATCGTGAGAAGAGACCAGCTGCATTAGAGTTTCTCCCAGGGGCCACGCTGGGGGCCCCCCTGGCAGGACATGGAGGAGGCAACGGCCTTCACCCTCTCCTGCCCCCCAGCAGCTGGCAATCGGTGGGATAAAGGCCTCTGAGCAGCCAGGGTCTCAGCAGCACCCGGCCCCAGAAGTCACGGGACTCCAACTCCCATCATCCCCCACGGTTGGCAGCGTTGGCTGGGGATGATGGGACTTGGAGTCCAACAGGATCTGGAAGGCCCCTCGTTCCCTGTCTCTGCTTTAGAGGGAAGCAGAAGGGAGAAGGAAAGGGCAGAGGTGGAAGGCACCCCAGGGATCATCTAGCCCAACCCCAGCAGTGCAGGCATCACGGCTAAGAAATCCCCTGGCAGGTAGTCATCCAACTTCTGCTGGACTACAATTTTATTATTATTATTATTATTATTATTATTATTATTATTATTATTATTATTATTATTATTACCCCACCCACCCTCCCCGGCCAGAGCTGGGCTCAGGGCAGCTAACACTAGTAAAATTACAGTAAAAACATAATAGAAAAAAGCAATTTAAAATACAGGTTAAAATGCAATTTCAAATGCAGCCTCATTTTAATAGTAGCCCATAGATCAAGACCATAAGGGGAGGGAAACATAAGGGTCAGACTGAGTCCAAACCAAAGGCCAGGCGGAACAGCTCTGTCTTGCAGGCCCTGTGGAAAGATATCAAGTCAATTTAGTTATTGCGTTTACCTTTTCCTCCCAGGAGCTCATGGTAATGTACATGGGTTCTCCCCCTCATCATTTTATTCCCACAACCATAATCCTGTGAGGGAGGTTTAGTAGGAGAGAGAGGGGGGGGGGGAAGGAAGACTGGCCCAAGGTCACCCAGCTGGTTCATGGCTGAGTGTGGATTTGAACTCTGGTCTCCCATGCCCTAGTCCATTGCTCTAACCACTACACCACATGGTCCTTCAGGTTCGTGTCATCCCTGACCATTGGCCGTGCTGGCTGGGGGCTTGGTGAGAGCTTGGTGTTTTACAAATGTGGAAATACTCCTTTTTCTTTTTTATAATTGTTGCCACATGCCCAGTGCTGTAGAAATTCAATATGATGGTGGTGGTGATGATGATTGCTGCTGAGTGCTAGGTGTTGTACAAACATTAAAATGCCACAGTGAGGTTGCATGGTGTGTGTGTGTGTGTGTGTGTGTGTGTCAGCATCGCCCTTGAGCCAGTGCCATGGACTGGACTCATTCACTTCAGCCCCGACTGGGCCAGGCGAGCTGGGTAGCACTTCCAGAGACCACCTTCTGCACAGGAACAGGTCAAAGTGCTGTGGACTCACAGCTTAGAGTTGTGAGCACCGGATTCACTTCCACAAGTCGTTGCATAGCAGAGTATAGCAGAGCATAAACGACTCGGAGAGCAGCTCTGTAGAATATCTTCTTTATTCTATCTACAACTATAATACACAACTATATACAGAGCTAAATGAGGTCTAAACGAAAAATGCTGAACTGCACTGAGTCTGCAGCTGCTCTTAGCAGCAACCTTATCTATACACACGATCTCTCTCTAACACTCAGTCTCTCTCTCCTTTGATGTGAGGCTGGAGCGGAATAAGTAGAGAGCAGAAACCACCCCTCCTCTCTGGAGAATCAGCAGAGAACATCAGCAGATTCTTGGATATGGGAGCGGTGAAATCTCAGTGTGAAGGGGGCACAGGGGTGTCAAAATATCTGCTGGAACACATCATGAGTTTGGACAGCCATCTGCCAGGGTTTCTTTATCTGTGGTTGGAGGGGGTTGGGCTAGATGACCCCTGGGTCCCTTCCAACTCTACAATTCTACGATCCTTTGAGCAATAGCTACCAGTTGCCATGAAAGTTCTATTAGGAGCAACAGGACCTCTCTCTGTCTCTCTTTCACGAGTTCACACACACAGGAGGCAACACCTTTTGTAAAATCATGAACCATCTAAAAATGAGGGAAGCGTACCTTTTTCTTCAGAATTACTGTTTTCAGTCATTTATGAGGATTAATTTAACATAACCTACTAAAATTTCATTAATAGGGTGAGAACCCTGGTAAAAGCTTCTTTTTGTCTGAGGCTATAATCTCCTACCCTCTTCAGAATTTTAGAACATACGACAAATGCTGCTGGATAAAGAAATAATAAATAAATTTTTATTTATACCCCGCCCTTCCCGGTTTAGAAAACCAGGCTCAGGGCAGCTAACAACAAATTTAAAACACTGAATTGATGCAACCAAAAACAGCATAAAAACGTGAATAACAATAAATTCAGAATTCAAAAGTCAATTTAGGGGGAAAATCCATCCAGTAAACATTAGATGATCACCAGGGCTAGCTGGCTAAATTAGTCCTGTTTGGGCCAGCGAGGAGGCCAGGGGAGAATTAGCTGTGGGATCCCAGAGCAGGTAATCTTCATAAAAAGGGGAGGGGGAGGGAAGAGAAGGGAAATAAGTTCCAATTGAAAGCCAGGTGGAATAGCTCTGTCTTACGGGCCCTGCGGGATGGATGAGGCCAGTGACCCATTTGGCCCCTCCAGCATCCTGTTCTGGGAGAGGCCAACTAGGTCGCCCACTGGGAATTCCACAAACAGGGCATGAGCACAACAGCAGGCACCCCCCCGCCCCTGCTTCCAGATGCCCTCCATCTCCAACAGAGAGGCTTTGTGAGTAGTAGCTGCTGGTAGACTTATCCTTCATCTGTTCAGTCCCACCATCAGTGCCAGTACCACTTCTGGATAACTGAACTCAGTCATTCTTCATTCAGGGCAGATCCAAAACACTGTCTAATGCATACAGGTAAAGGGACCCTTGACCATTAGGTCCAGTCGCGGACGACTCTGGGGTTGCGTCACTCATCTCGCTTTATTGGCCGAGGGAGCCGGCGTACAGCTTCCGGGTCATGTGGCCAGCATGTCTAAGCCACTTCTGGCGAACCAGAGCAGCACACAGAAACGTCGTATACCTTCCCACCGGAGCGGTACCTATTTATCTACTTGCACTTTGACGTGCTTTTGAACTGCTAGGTTGGCAGGAGCTGGGACCGAGCAATGGGAGCTCACCCCGTCGCAGGGATTCGAACCGCCGACCTTCTGATCTGCAAGCCCAAGAGGCTCTGTTTGTGCATTGAAAAGCCAATTATTTTTAAACAAAATCATAAGAGGAGCCCCTAGGAAATTATTGCCTTGCGGCAATTCACTATTGTTGCAGGGACAAAGTCTTTGTGGCAGTTTTAAGGTGCCTCTAGTCGATTGCCATTGCTGCTTGGGGGTTAAAAGAATTCTGGCGCCTAATACAGTCATACCTCGGGTTACAGACTCTTCACGTTGCGTTTTTTTGGGTTACGGACCCGCTGAAGTACCAGAACGAGTTTCTTCCAGGTTTCAGTGGTCATCCATGTGCAGAAGCGCTAAATCGCTCTTTGCACATTGGCAGAAGCGGCGAATCGCAACCCGCACATGCGCAGATGCGGCGCTGCAGGTTGCAAATGCTGTGGGTTGCGAACATGCCTCCTGCACGGATCATGTTCGCAACCTGAGTGTCCACTGTACTGAATTCCTCAGAGAAGGTATAGACTTTAACATGAACAGACTCAAATTTGCATTTTTTTAAAAACCCCAAAACAAAATTACAGACAGAATACTTTCACCTCCTTTGGGGCAGCAGTCTGTCTGTCTGTCTGTCTGTCTATCTATCTATCTATCTATCTATCTATCTATCTATCTATCATTTCAGGAAAAGCCCCTGCCCCACTTTTATAGAAAAGCCATGTATTCCTCTCCACACAAATCCTGTTCTGACAACTTGAAGTGGTCCTGATCCTCAGCTCAGCTCGAACTTGTTGTAAATGGATGCTCTACAAGTAGTATTATTCACGTACTGCTGTGGAATTTGTGGGGTAAGGGTGGGATCAGGTTTTGGGATGCTGTTTTCACCAAACATTTCCCTTCAGTTTCTGATATTAATATTTGGCCAGCAAGATTCTTTTTTATATGCTTCCTAAAAAATGCCAGAAGCCATTCTTGCAACTTTACAGTGAGTGTCGGTGGGGAGACATAGCAGTAAGAACAAGGTCAGTTAAAATTGGATTTTGTGCTAACGAGATCGGTGTGTTTGCATACTGACTTGCTGAAGTCATTTGCAGAGGTGGAAACAGAAATCTCACCGGGAATTATGTATGCCGGTGTTAATCAGAACGGATAACACTTCTGAAAAGTCTGCTGAACAAATCCCTTTTGGAACAAGATGACACCTTCATCTGCCATGTTATTTGCATAATATCAAGGAATTAGCATAATTAGCCCAGAAAGCAGAAAATGCTTTGCCCATTAGGGTCCTGTTCTGTTGTATCTGGAGCAGGGAGCGTGGGGATTTAATGATGCTGAGTTTTTTGGCCTGAAGGGGGAGCCCTTGACTTTCTTATGAGATGCAAGGCAGACTTTGTCCTGGTCTGGAGCCAAGGCTATCAAAAATTGCAATTTTGCAACATCCTGCTTGGGCCTGGACACCATTTTTAGGTTGGTTAGGGATGTGCATGTTTGTCTGCATCCATTTTCCCCAACCGGGTGCTCTCCATATGCTTTGGACAAGAGTTCCAAATAGCCTTGACCGCTGACCATTCTGGCTGCAGCTCATAGGCGTCAGCTGATGACTCTGCTGGACTAGACGGGCCAGGGACCCTTCCTGTGTTCTTAAGAAGTGATTCCACACATCTGCAATGTTGTCTCTTCTGCTTTTTGGTTTTGAAAAGCTGCATACCAGTTGCAATATACCACAGTGGTGGCAGCGAGAATGGTGATAGTAACTGAAGGCTCCTTGGGGCAGGGACCTGTCTGGGTTTTGTTTTGCCAAGGCCACAGCGGCTGAGCATGGCTGCTTGTGGTCCCATTCTGCTTGGGCTGAGAGTTTCACCTGGTTGGGGTCTTGTGCAAAAGCTTTAAGGGGGAAGGGAGGGGAGGTGAAGAGGAGGTGGGTTCTGTGAATGGCTCTCTGGTCGTAAGGTGGCAGGGAGGGGCGAGGTGGAAGTGGCAGAGGATGTGGGAGAGACCAGGGTTCAAATCTGTACTCGGCACGAACCTCATGGGGTGTGTGACCTTGGGCCTCTCTCAGCCTAACCAACCTGCCAGAGTTGCTGTGAGATAAAATGAGGAGCAGGGAAGGCCATATAGATCACCTTGAACTCCTTGGATAAAAAAGTGGCATATAATTATTTTTTGGGGGGGTGAGGGTAGGTAAACAGGCAAGTGGGTGGGGCCCTGTGAGGCATTTCGAAGAGCTCAGGGCGGGGGTCTTGGAAGACAGGCGGAACAGCTGACGGCTGGGCTTCCTTTCTGGGTTGCTGTTGCCATGGTTACAGCGGCATTGTTTCACCAACACAGCTGCGGCAGCTATGCAAACAGTCAGGTCCCATAACTCCCTGATTTCCTGGTGTACGGCTGGCTGTCCCCCCCTCCCCCTCTGCCTTCCGTTCCTGTTTGTTCCTCACCTTCTCTGGAAAACAGGAGATCTGTTTCACGTGTTTTTGCCTTTCGCTCTCACCTCCACGACACCCTTTCCCCCCCAGGGACCCATGCGTGAAATGTGCTGCTTTAGCTTACGGGCTGTACAGGTGCGGTGGAGAATCGGGCCGCGCTGCAACCAGGGCTTGCAAAAAGAAAAGAAAAGCAAAAAAGAAGTATCTGAGAGCAAAAGTGGCAGTAACCAAAAGCTGCTTGCGAAGGAGCTAGCTTTATCTTCCTTGTTTATTGACAGTGGTACCTCTGGATCCGTTCCGGAGCCCCGCTCGCATCCTGAAGCGAACGCAACCCGTGTCTGTGCGTGCGCGGGTTGCGATTCGCCACTTCCCCGCATGCGCGTGGCGTCATTTTGAGCGTCTGCGCATGCGTGAGTGGCAAAACCCGGAAGTAATGTGCTCTGTCACTTCCTGGTTGCTGCGGAGCGTAACCTGAAAACGCTCAACCTGAAGCACATTTAACCCAAGGTGTGACTGTATTGTATTTCTGTCCTACCTTTTCACTCAAGGAACTCAAGGTGGCATATATGGTGTCCCCCCCCCTTCATTTAATCCCCATAACACCCTTCTTCGGCTCAAGGCCACACCCAGTCAGCTTCATAGCCAAGTGGGGGATTCAAACTCAGGTCCCCCAGTTGTCCGACTAACAACTGGCTCTCTTCCTTTATGATAGTCTTCACCAACCTGCTGGTGAGCTCTGTTTTATGCATACGTGTGTTTGTGGGGGTTGTTGGGGGCTCCTGCAGGGGCTCCCAACCTCCTCCACCTCCTTTCCCCCAGAACATTTGACAATTGTTGAGGGTCCTGGACAACCACTTAACATTTTCCCTCTGCAAAGGCAGCCTTTGAGCAGGAGCTGGAAGAAAACCTTATTCCTGTGCCTTTTCCCAGAATGCTGGCACAGTGCAACGGCAAATTCAGCTGGCGGTTGCTACACACCAGAACAAAAGCACCTGGAAGCAGGGTCTCTTTGTCAGCTGCCCCTGAAGCTCTGCAACCTTTTGTCAGAAGTATGAAAACATAGCCCTTTCCTTGGGGTTCAGATGTAGCTGCAGAAACTCTTTCTCTTTAGTGTTTTTTCAGCTAGTTTTCTTGAATCTTGCTGCTTTTCTTTTTAATTTTGTTATACGTCTACCAGGGTGATTGTCATTGCTTTGAGCCTTGCAAAAAATGAATTAAAACAGAGAAGCCTACCTCCTGGCATGTGCAGAGTGCCTTTCCTTCAGCCCTGGACAATTAACCAATAACATGCTCTCGTTATGGGTTCAGGGAAGAAATTGTGGCTTCCTGGCAGCCTTAGCCCACCAGTTTAGGGCTTTCTTTAGCCTTTGGCTTGTGAACAAACTCATACACTCTAAAATTTATTTGCACTATAATGAAGTCACGCAGGTTTTCCCACCCTGCTCCCCCACCAAAAAGGTGTCTTTTGTATACCTTTAGCCAAGGTTCTTTTTTGCCTTTAGATTTTTGTTTTGAGTGGAAAAGTGTTTTGGAGAAAGCTGTTGTAAACAAAAACTGCTCCCTTATGGGGTATCCAAGAGCCCATATAGAGTCCTTACATAGGTTCCCTATTGGTAGGAGAAAATAACAGAGGCCAACCAGAGAAGATTGAGAAGCAAAGCAGCTAGTAAGCCTGAAATTTATTAAAGCTGTTGCAACAGGGTGCTCCCCTCACCCGCAGGAGAAGGAGGAGGACCCTGACCATGCGCACAGGCCCTTATATAGACTTTTGAACTGCTCACCCTGGAGCCCCAAACCACCCCTCCATACATCATAAACACATGATTTTATTTATTACCCAGGAGAGGGCCTACTCTGCGGTGGCCCCTAAGTCAAGACCACAGAGTTGCGCTTGGCTCCTTCATTGTGCGGCCTTCAAAGGATGCTGAAGACGCAACTCTTGTTTTAAACCCGTGTTTTAATGGTGGGACCTGAGGGCAAAGAAGGGTGTGGAACAGACAAATTAAAATTAAGAGTGAAACTCTTCCCCCTCCCCCCCATCCACTCTCAGAGATAAAGTTCCCAGCATGGTTTTAACAATCCACCTCTCTTCACAGAGAACTTTCAGAGCACAGAATTTTTCAAGAACCCACAAACATAATTTATGAGGTTTTGGTTTTTATTTCAAAGCAAAAGTCACAAGTCCTGTAAAGTTTTCCATTTGGGGGCAACTGAGGTTCTGCAAGCTGCTAGCATCCCTGTCGAAAGTTCCCAGGAGCTGAAACCTTTCAGTCGATTGGTCCATATGTTTAGGAATCAAAGCTGTGGTGAAGTTGAAATAGCTTGTTTTGCGTATTTTGGTCACTTCTTGACAAACCGCTGTCCAAAATCTGAATACCTGTGGGCAGTGTCACCACAGGTGGAAAAAGGTTCCTCTTTCAAATCTCCCCCCCTTTTTGGGGGGGGGGTAAGCTCATCTGTATAGGCATAATGTGAAGTTTGGCTCTTAGATGACTTTCTGGGCACAGAAAAGGTGGGATTCCATCCCTTGGTTGTTTTCCTGAGAATTACACATTTTTTGCCTCACTCTCCCCAACCTTTCCTCTTCCTGAGTAAATAACGAAACAAACCAGAGGTCCTCCTTCCTCTCTTGTTGACTGTTGTGGGTGTCATACTTGCTCCATTAAGCAGCAGAGGAAGAAAGAATTTCCCCAATTAGCGTGCTAATTAATTTCAGACACCCCCCCCTCCTTTCCCAAAGCAAGTTGCCTTCAGAACTAAGGCTTTTTAAAAAGGCATTCTTGGAAATAATCTGGAGATCCTCCCCTCCCTGCAACCTCCCACCTTTGCCCACAAAACTTCCATAGTAAGGGGGCTGGGTTAACCGTAAACAGCCAGGGGGTGTTTTAAAATGTTGTTGCTCCAGTGGTGAACATGTTTTTTTGCAAAAAGGGGTGGCAGTGGGAATGAAGGTGCTCTGTGCTGCTGCCTCCTCAGAGGAGGCCTGGAAATGGCCTCTGCATTCACCCTGGGGAAACCGTTGCATCATAAGTCTGGCGTCTGTTGCAATACACCTCTGAGTGTTCCAGTCAGTCTTGGGGGCACAGGCTTGTTTGTCCCGGGGGGGGGGGTGGACACATGATTTGAAGCAGGTGGGAGGGGGTGAACTGGAGGGCAGCAAGCTTGCATCAGCTTAACGGTCCCCCAGGATTAAGTAGCTGCACCGGTGAGATGGCTGTCAGGCAAAATTTCTACGATCTCTGCTGCAGGTACCCAACTGCGTCCCCAACTCCGTACTTCTGTTAGAAGTTGGTGAATGCTCAAATTCAACTAAAGCGTGGTGGGCTGGCCTAAAACATTGGCTCAGGATTTCAGTGTTTGATCTAGGGAAGGGTTTGTACCAACACCTGACCAATGAGGAATTTGTCAGCAAATGGCAGAAAACCATGGCTAAAAAAGCCACCTCCATTGGTCTGTCTCCCTCCCAACTGTATTACCTGGGTTACTAAGGCGCCCAAAAGATGTTAAAGCAAAGATTATGGGATAATGCACACAGTGACTTGCGATCTTGATCACACGCAGTCTGTAGTCCGCTGGCAGTAGGAGTACAATATGGGTATGTCTTTAAGTTAACATCTTACATTAAAAACCTGACAGTACCAAACTAGCGAAGGCTTTTCACCAAAGCCAGACTAAATGTCTTTCCTTCTGCAGTGTTGGATGGCAGGCTGAGAGGAGTTCCCTATCAGGACAGACTTTGCTCGTGTACTCAAGATATTGATTCCATAAAAAATATTTTGTTGCATTGGGCCAAATATGAGCAGGCCAGGGCTGAACTGATATTCCCCTTGCTGGTACCTTTCCCAGGAAATTCAGAGGCTCACTATGTCAGGTTCCTACTGGAAGACCAGACAAAGGCTAGAACATTAGCAGTGGCAAAGTTTTTACCGGTAGTTGCAAGAACAAATGATCCCTATATTCTAAACAAAATGCTTGTTTAACCTGGAGGTAGGCTGTATGAATTGTGTATTACTTTGTAATGATTTGTTGGGTCTCTGGACCGTAATAAAGATTGATTCATTGATTGCCAAGCCAGCGAACCGGGGCAACAAGGGGTTGGGTTTCCTCCTCTAAAACCTGGTTGGGGTTCTCGGGTGTTTCTGTAATAGAGCAGAGAAGCTGAAATGCCATTGCTCTGATGGTGAGCGGTTAACTTTTGTTCCTTAAATTGTATGTTTCTGTGCATGTCTTTCTGCAATAATTTATTTTGGTCTATTCCATCTTCAAGGGACGCGGGTGGCGCTGTGGGTTAAACCACAGAGCCTAGGACTTGCCGATCGGAAGGTCGGCGGTTTGAATCCCCACGACAGGGGTGAGCTCCCGTTGCTCGGTCCCTGCTCCTGCCTACCTAGCAGTTCAAAAGCACACAGTGCAAGTAGATAAATAGGTACCGCTCCGGCGGGAAGGTAAACGGCGTTCCGTGCGCTGCTATGGTTCGCCAGAAGCTGCTTAGTCATGCTGGCCCAGAAGCTGTATGCTGGCTCCCTCGGCCAGTAAAGCGAGATGAGCACCACAACCCCAGAGTCGGCCATGACTGGACCTAATGGTCAGGGGTCCCTTTACCTTTATTCCATCTTCAAGCACTCCGCTTCATTGGATATGCATATCAGAATTTGGGGGGCATCCAGTGAAGCTCTGGTTTGCCACTGTGCGGACAGGATGCTGGACTACATGGGCCATTGGCCTCATCCAGCAGGGTTCTTCTTATGTTCTGTGTCCTCACAACGGCCCTGTGGGGTTGGCCCAACATCACTTGGTGAGCTTATGGCTGGGGCGGCGGCAGGGTTTTTGAATGTGGGCCTCCCTAGTACAGCCTTCTCCATATGGGTCCCTTCCAGGTGTTTTGGATTGCACCAGGTTTGCAAAATCTGCCCAGGAACAGCCAATGTGTTGTTGGATTCTAGCCCCAGCCACCCCTCCCCAAGCCAACATGGCCAACAGTCAGGGAGGATCAGAGCTGTGTGGTCCAGTGACCACGTTGGCTTTCCATGCGCTCGTCAACACAGTTACTGCAGGTTTCCTCCAGCCCATGATTAAAAAATAAATAAATGACCGCCAATGCACCAAATTTCAACCCTGCAAGGAGAAAAGCTGGATTCCGAAACCTGTAAATTGGGCAAATGTGCATATCTTCCACCCTGCGCCCCTGTTCCATGAGAACTGAGCACAGTGTTGTTTCCTTTTGAGGAAACAGGCGCAGGAGTCGGAGGATGAAAGCGTCTCCCGGATCACAGAGAAGGGGTGATGTGCCCACCAGTCCTGGTAACTGTCTGCTCAGAAGTAAATCCTGTGTCCAATGGGGCTTCCTCCCATGTAAACGTAGGCAATAGAATTGCATACCTAAATTGTTTCTAATTTATGCATAGCATTCGCTTCAAAGTTGTATGTACCTTATCTCTTCCTCTTCTACTTTGCTGCAGTTTCCTTTTGGCCGCCGCATTCCCTGTGACATCTACTGGCACGGTGTCTCGTTTCACGATAATGCCATCTACTCGGGCCAAGTCAACAAATTTCCAGGTAATAGATTTATTTGCGTCACTCATTTAAAAGAAGCAGTTGTACAAGGGAAGAGGGGGAGCCCTTTGTGGTGTTTTCTGTCTTCGCAGACAGACAAGCCCTCTTCAGGTACCTGAAGGTTGTCTCATGAGAGATGGAGCTCCTAGGACCAAAACCAACTCCGTTAATTAGATCCACACTTCGTTTTTCCTCCATTCACCTAACGCTTCTTCAATAGACCCTCTTCTCCCTTAAAAAGACCAAACCGTTTTATGTGTACAGCGGATGCTCGGGTTGTGAACGTGATCCATGCGGGATGCACGTTCACAACCTGCAGCATCTGCAACCCACAGCAGCGCTTCTGCGCACACATGGGTTGTAATTTGGCGCTTATGCGCAAAGCACGATTTAGCGCTTCTGCGCATGCGCGACCGCCGAAACCTGGAAGTAACCCATTCCAGTACTTCCGGGTTTGGGCGGTCCACAACCCGAAAAAACGCAACCTGAAGCGTCTGTAGCCCGAGGTATGACTGTAATTGGAACTGTTCTGCCAGATTCCTGGCCATGTATAAAACCAACACTGAATACCAGCCTGCGAAAACTTGTCCTTTTCATGCACGATTTAGCTCCTGGCACATGGGTGGCATTTACCGCCTCTTGTCCAGGGGTGCAGAACCTCAGGCCTGGGATTCCTCCCCAGGCTGTACCCCCTTTTCCCCTGGCTGCCCCTGCCACGGACCCTAATCTGCACGGATCCTGATCTGAATGAGAATGTGTCCCTGAGCAATTTCTCTTGCTTGCTGGGATAAGGTGGAGCATAGGGAGGGGAGCATGGGTGCAGAGGCTAGCCTGCTGGTTGGTCAACGGTAAAATTTTCACTCATTGCCCAAAATGCTGTGGTAGGCCTGAGTTGGCTCTCATGCCGGAAGTGGCCCACACTGGTCTCCCCTGGCTGCTGGTGCCCCTCAGGGTGTCAGACATTGGGGAGGGGGTGTTTGTGTGATTTCCTAGCCAGTTTTGGTGTATTGGTTAAAGTGCCAGAGTCGGACCTGGGACAGATCAGGGTTCAAATCCCCACTTGGCTGTGAAGCTCACCTGGTGTGGCCTTGGAGGGGCCAGTCACTGCCTCTCTCAGCCCAACCTAACTCACAAGGTTGTTGTGAGGATTAAATGAGAAAGGGGGAAAACCACGTACACCGCCTTGAGACAGAAACACAAAACATGTAGTAAAAGCAAGAACAGAACAGAACAAAACAATGACCATCGCCACTGAAGTGAACTGCAACACTTCCAGTCTCAGAAGGAAAGCTCAGACAGGTGTCCCCCCCAATAGATTATTTTTAAAGAGAAGAGGGGAGTTTTAGTCAACCTTTTCCTAATATTAGGTCTATCAAACTTCTTAAAGCTCCCTTACTTCTCCTTTAATCTCTACCTGAATCCGGTTAAGTAAGAGCTAAGCGCCCAAGATATTGATTCATCACAGCTCACAGCTCTTTCTGTTTATTGCGTTCTGCAAAGAGCTGTCAGGCTTTGCTCCCTTGGAATAGAGTTGGCAGGAAGGCAGCTCCCCCCAATGCCAAACTTAATGAAACTCTGAAGTTTGGTTTTCTCTACTAGCTCCAACGATCAGCCAACTTGGCTGCCTCTTCTCACGTATGAAAGAAAGCTCTGTGGCAGGATAGGTGTTCGGTCCCTGCTTTCCTCCTTCGTGGGGTAAGCAAGCAGCAACAAAACAGGATAGTATTGGGCAGTGTCAGCCTCTGGCCAAAGACGGGAGAGGTCCAGCCACAAGACAGCTAGAATGAGAACCATAATTAAAAACACAGGTACAGATAGAAGGAGGAAAGTGCTCAAGAAACAAAACCACTTTCCTAAAACAATGGGGCTAACTAGAATAAATAAGTCTGTGGCCCTCCAGAGGCTTGTGTGCTGCGACGGCCCTCATGCCTGACCACTGGGCATGCTGGCTGCAGGGAGCGCTTTTGGAGGAGCACCCTTGTCCTAGACTTACCCGTTGTTGAGGCCCTGCTCACAGCTGACCTTCTTCCTCAGGCATGACCGAAACGGTCCGGAAGATCCCCTTGAGCCTTGCCATGCGGATGATGCAGGAACTCTTCCCCGCGGAGTATGACTTCTACCCACGCTCCTGGATCTTGCCAGAGGAGTTCCCCATTTTTCTTTCAGAGGTGGGCTGTCCTCGCTAAGGTCTTTGAAATTTGAAAGAAGTTGGTATTTTAGCATGGCACTGCCCAGTTTGGAACTCTCTGCCTTTTGATACCAGGCAGGTGTTGTACTTCATTGTTCGCCTGCTAAAAACTTCCTTTTTTTCCAGCTTGCCTAGATATTTGGAATGCTGATGTTATTGTTTTTAGTTTATCACTGATTTTAATTCTTTAAAGTGTTTTAAATCATTGCTGTTAATTATTTTTATTGACAATTTTCTTGTTTTATCCTTTTCTGTGCCAGCCAGCCTGAGATTTTATTTTATGATCAAGCACTGTGTACGTTCTTTGACTCCCCCCCCCCCCAAGAATTTTGGCAGCCATGGTTTGTTTCTCATAGAACCACAGTTCCCAGCGCCCTTAGTCAGCTACAGTCCCCGGGGTGAAGCCATGTGCATTGAAGTGGTGCTTTAAATTTATTGTGTGGCTGTGACCCCTTTTTTCTGGGCTCAGAGCTTGGAAAGGATGGCTCTGGTACCACCTTCTCCTGGCCCTTTGTCCAGCTGCACCTGAACCAGAATGTATTGTGGAGGGAACCTCTTACTTGCCTTTCCAACTGATGTAGTCCCCATCTAAGCACCACTGCCTCCACAACATGGGTAGGCAACCTAAGGCCACGTGGGCTGGATCTGGCCCAATTGCCTTCTAAATCGCCTTCTTACCTTTCTCGCCCTGATCTGGCCACTGTGATCCACGCGACGGTTACCTCCAGGCTTCATTATTGTAACACGCTCTTTGCGGGGCTGCCCTTGAAGCTGACTCAAAAACTCCAGCAAGTGCAGAATGCCATGGCGAGGCTCCTTACGGGGTCCTTGCTGCGGGATCACATTCATCCAGTGCTTTACCAACTGCACTGGCTCCCGGTGGAGTACAGGGTCAGGTTTAAGGTGCTGGTTTTGACCTTTAAAACCCTATGTAGCCTAGGACCCTCGTGCCTACGGGACCGCCTCTCCTGGTATGCCCCACGGAGGACCTTATTGTCTTCAAACAAAAACATCTTGGAGATCCCGGGCCACAGGGAGGTTAGGCTGGCCTCAACCAGAGCCAGGGCCTTTTCGGCTGTGGCCCCGATCTGGTGGAATGCTCTGTCACAAGAGACTAGGACCCTGCGGGACTTGATATCTTTCCGCAGGGCCTTCAAGACAGAGCTGTTCCACCTGGCCTTTGGTTTGGACTCAGTCTGACCCTTATGTCCCGTCCCCCCTGCCTTACAGTTTTGATCCATGGGCTACTTTTAAAATGAGGCTGCATTTTAAATTGCATTTTAACCTGTATTTTAAATTGTTTGGTTGTTGTCTGCCCCCCCCCATTAAATTTTACTGATGTTAGCAGCCTTGAGCCCAGCTCTGGCCAGGGAGGGCGGGGTATAAATAATTATTATTATTATTATTATTATTAAATCCAGCCCACGGACGGTCTGGGAATCAATGTGCTTTTACATGAGTAGAATGTGTACTTTTATTTAAAATGCATCTCTGGGTTATTTGTGGGGCGTAGGAATTCATTTATTCTCCCCCCCTCCAAAATATAGTCTGGCCCCCCACAAGGTCTGAGAGACAGCGGACCGGCCCCCTGCTGAGAAAGCTTGCTGACTCCTGTTCTACAATATCCTCCCCACCCCCCTCACACCTGCTTGGTAGAGGCTTTGATTTGCCTTTCTGGGGGGAAAAATAGGCAGATGGCTGATAAAACACTGCCGCATATGGTCCCCCGTCTGTGTTTGAGGGGAAAGTACTTCTTTGTTACCAAACATGACATTTTATGCCACATTCCTCCCCCCCCCTTCTTTATATACTAATGCGGAGGCAGTGTAATGAAACTGCCTGGAAGCTTCCTGGTGTGGGATATCCTGGGAACTATCCTTTGCTGGTAGTTTGATGGTGCCGCCCCACTTCCCACCCCTCCCCTTAATAAAATAATGATTCTGGGTGATTCCCAAGAGGCCCCCACCCCCCAGTTAGCACCACTTTCTCAAATATCATGGGGAGAAGGGGTGGGGTGGGGTGGGGTCCCCTGTGAAGAAAGTTTGCAGTTTTGGGGGCTTCTTAGTTTGTAGAAACTGTTAATGAGAGGCGACGTGAGAGTAGTTTCCATGCGTGGGGTGGACAAAGCGGACAGAAATAATAATAATAATAATAATAATAATAATAATAATAATAATAATAGTAATAATAATAATAATAATAACAATAATAATAATAATAATAATAATAATATAGAGTGGTACCTCTGGATGCAAACGGGATCCGTTCCGTAGCCCTCTTTGCATCCTGAAGCGAACGCAACCTGCGTCTGCTCGTGCTCACGTCACTATTCGCCGCTTCTGCGCATGCGCGTGACGTCATTTTTAGCATCTGTGCGAGCAGCGAAACCCGGAAGTAACGCGTTCGCCGTGGAGCGCAACCCGAAATTGCTCAACCTGAAGCAATTTTAACCTGAGGTGTGACTGTAATAATAATTTATTATTTATACAGGCTGGGTTTCCCCAGCGACTCTGGGCGGCTTCCAACCGAATATTAAAAACAATACAGCGTCAGGCATTAAAAAGTTCCCTAAACAGGGCCGCCTTCAGTTGTCTTTTAAAAGTAAAATAATTGAAGAAGGTTTTCCTCTCCTCTCGTAACGCTAGAACTCATCTATTGCCAGTGAAGTTGAATGTTGGGATATTCGGGGCAGAAGAAAGAAACTCCTTCACACACAGAGAGTTAAACTATTATGGCATTTGGTCCCACAGGAGGCACCTGTGGCTTTAAAAGAGGAGTGGGCACATTCATGGAGGAGGCGGCTATTGATGACTACCAGCCACAATGGCTATGCTCTGCCCGCAAGAAGCAGCCGTGGTTCTGAATGCCCATTGCTGGGAACCTCAGGAAGGGAGAGGGCTCTGCCCTCAGGTCCTGCTTCTGGGCTTCCCACAGTGGGCGTAGATGGGTCCTTGGCCTTATCTGGCAGGCTCTTCTTACTTTATTTTATTTATTTCATAAAATTTACAGACCACTCGATTGTAGAAAAAAGTTGTTGTTTACAAAAAAGATTAAAAGGTACAGGTAAAGGACCCCTGACAGTTACCGTAAGTCCAGTTGCAGACAACTCTGGGGTTGCGGCGCTCATCTCGCTTTACAGGCCGACGTTTGTCCACAGACAGTTTTTCCAAGTTGTGTGGCCAGCATGACTAAGCCGCTTCTGGGGAACCAGAGCAGCGCATGGAAACACCGTTTACCTTCCCGCTGGAGCGGTACCTATTGATCTACTTGCACTTTGGCGTGCTTTTGAACTGCTAGGTGGGCAGGAGCAGGGACCGAGCAATGGGAGCTCACCCTGTCGTGGGGATTGGAACCGCTGACCTTCTAATCGGCAAGCGCTAGGCTCAGTGGTTTAGATCACAGCGCCACCCGCGTCCCTTACAAAAAAAGATAAAGCAGTGCAATTATTACTAAAATATTTACAACCATAATTTAAAACATACAGAAAGTTTAGATGGCAGTAGAATAGATTCAAGCAGGTTAAGACTCATAAGGTAAAGGTAAAGGTACCCCTGCCCGTACGGGCCAGTCGTGTCCGACTCTAGGGTTGTGCGCCCATCTCACTCTAGAGGCCGGGGGCCAGCGCTGTCCGGAGACACTTCCGGGTCACGTGGCCAGCGTGACGAAGCTGCTTCTGGCGAGCCGGCACCAGCGCAGCACACGGAAACGCCGTTTACCTTCCCGCTAGAAAGCGGTACCTATTTATCTACTTGCACTGTAGGGGTGTTTTCGAACTGCTAGTGGGTAGGAGCTGGGACCGAAAGACGGGAGCTCACCCCGCCGCGGGGATTCGAACCGCCGACCATGCGATCGGCAAGCCCTAGGCGCTGAGGTTTTATCCACAGCGCCACCCGCGCCCCCGTTAAGACTCATCAGGACTGTCTAAAATGTGGGTTGCGCTCGTCTAAATAAGAATGCCTTCAAGCAGGCACCAAAAAGAATACAGGCAGGGAGTTCCAAAGTGTCCGTGCTGCCACACCAAATGATCAAGTTTTTACAGACGTGCTGTGGGCATTATGTGGCAGGGCCCATTCCCTCGGTTGAAGCGGTCAAGCAGGCAAGGCCGTCCCGTGGGTGAACTGGTCCAAAGTGAAGGGCTTTATATACTCACAGTGACACCTTGGATGCAAGCTGGTTCTCATGTGCCTTTAGGGAATGTTCCCTGTGACTGCTGAAGTAGCCTCAGGTTCCACACCCCTGGATATCGTTGCAGAAGTGTGTAGTTGCACCCAGTATTCTAAGAACGGCAGCAAATGCTGCTCCCTACAGTTGCCAGCATCCCATGAGTTGCAGTGCGATGCAGTGGATAAGAGCATCTGACTTGGTTTGGGAGACACCTGGGTTTAAAGCCATGCTCTCTGCCTTGAAGGTCACCTGGGGCATGTCACTGTCTCTCTGCATGACTGTGGCGATCACACAGGGTCCCCGGACGTTTCACTGTCTATTGATCCCTGCGCCACCACTTGATTTCTCGCTGCCACCACCCAGGCCCTACCTGGTACAATACTGAGTCCAGTCAGGGTTGAATTGGAACATAAACTTCTGTGTATTTATTGCAGTTTAACAAGCTTGTGGTTTCATAAACGGTATCGGTCAATGACATTCATGGGGTGCCTATCCAGACCTATAACTTCCGCTACCTGCTCTCGCTCACTAAACCACCTCTCAGATATTTACTTGTCTTCCTAGCTCCTAACTGTTCCTGACTCAGCTTATTTTGCTACACCAACTCAACCTGCCCACAGACTCTATCCCAATTCACTCCCGCTCCAACCAACCACCCAACTCCCAACAAACTCCTCCCAGAGCTGCTTTTATAGTCCCTCTGATTCCACCCCCCTGGGTTCTGATTGGGTAACCTGTTTAACTATTTCACCTCCAGCACTCTCGTATGTTAACGTCACAATGACCTACCCCACACGGTGGTTGTGAGGGTAAAATGGGGACGAGGTGGGAGAGGCTGAAGCATATACACTCAGTGGTTCCCAAGGTGGGAGTTTGCCTCCTGGGAGGCAGTGGGATTACCTGCACGTACGTGTGTGTGTGAGCGCGTGTGTGCGTGCTAAGAGGCAAGGGGGTGGCAGAGGGCGATTTAAGACTCCTGCTAAGTGACTTTAAACCAGACATTGGGAAAACGGTATCACTTCATCAAAACCCATCTGTTGCATTCAGAATTTACTGAACAGTGAAATAAGTTTCTAAAGGTGGTACGCAAGACTAAGCAACAAAGCTGGTATCACTGGACCCAGTTCATCAGTTTCATTGACTTAATCAAACCTGATAGTTTTAATTGGATTTTGAATAAAAGTGCAATTGATTGTTTGAATTTTATAGTGTTATTATCTTCCCTAGTGGGTCGTGCAAACTGCTATTCAGAATAATGCTTTCTAAAGAGTAGGGCAGCAGGCCCTAGGGACGAGTTCCTGGAACCAAGTGGGTGGGGGCCTGAGAAAGGTTTGGGAGCTACAGGTCACAGGCATTTTTTATGGGAACAAAGGAGGGGGCCTTCCCAGTGGTGGCTGCTCCCAGACTTTGGGACTCCCTCCCTAGAGAAACCAGACTGGCTCCCTACTTGCTGTCCTCCTTGTTCTAACAGGCTTTAGGGGGCTGAATGCTTTCAGTGAAAGGGCTGTTTGTTGGCATCTGTCTGTTTTGAGAAACAATGGAGTGCCCCTCTGGGGGTGAAGACAAACCTCTGTGTTGCCCTCCCCGGGCAGTAGGGCTGGGCAGTGTGTGTGTGTAGGTCCAGGCTGGGCTGTCCATACGACAAGGCCACCCCCTTGGCCTTGCTGATGTGGTCCAAAGGAAAGCAGAACAAGATGTTTGGCACCAGCTTGGCTGCAGGAGTTGCTGGAAGGAGGCGTACAAGACGCCATCCAACCATCTTAGGGACTCTATTCTGGATTTGTGTAGGCTTTACTCGTGAGCCCACAAGGCAGCAGAGGTTTAGGATCAGAGTTTTCTGTCTCCTAGATGGGCTACCTTCCCAGGTTGACAAGCTCCATCTGCCCCTTGGCTGCTCTCACCTGGATTAGCCGGCCAGTTGAAGCCATTCCTGGGGTGTGTCCGCTGTCACAGCTTCTAGGAGCCACAGGTGAGAGCTGAGAGCAGGGTGGGGACCGAAGAGGGACAAATGGCCCAGAAGGAACATGACGTGTTCCCCACCAAAGGTACTACCCCCCCTTAACACTGCACAAGCCCCAAAAGGCTGGTGCCATGCTATTTTTATTGTAATTATCTGTATGATTTTAATACAACACACACACAGAGACAGACTGAGCAAGCCTGCAATTTATGCACATTATGTATTCTGATCCTGATCTGATTTTAGGATGTATTTTAATTGATTGACTGATTTTATGTTAATGTGTTATACATTTGATGTTAGCCGCTCTGAGCCCAGTTTTAGCCAGGGAGGGCAGGGTAAAAATTTATTTATTTATTTACTTACTTACTTACTTACTTACTTACTTACAGTGGTACCTTTGGATGTGAACGGGATCTGTTCCGGAGCCCCGTTCGCATCCTGAGTAGAACGTAAGACACGACTGCACGTGCGCAGGTCACATTTTCCCGCTTCCGCGCATGCATGTGACGTCATTTTGAGCGTCTGCGCATGAGTGAGCGGCGAAACCAGGAAGTAACGCACTCCGTTACTTCCGGGTCGCTGCGGAGTGTAACTTGAAAATGCTCAAACTGAAGCACATTTAACCTGAGGTATGACTGTATTTATTTTATTACATTTAACTTGTGCATGTTCAGCTTTACGCAAGTGCAATAATACAAATAAATAAATAAATGCGGGTCAGAAAGGGGTCAGGAATCTATTCCCCCCCCCTTTGGGAATTATAGGGACAGAACTACCTAAACTATGTAGAATAAGGTTTCCAGATTTTTTTCAATGAATCCGCCTACACTTTTCAACTTCCTACTAAATAGATGGATTTTGCCAGGGGACTGATTTGTAAATCTGGGGACTGTCCCCAGGAAATGGGGACGCCTAGTAACCTTACTATAGAAACTTATTCATGTATGCTACTATAGCGGCAAGAATCCTACGCACCCCAAAATTTAAAGAAGCAAAAGTCCCAGCAAAAGAAGAATGGCTATAAAAACATGGAATATGCAGAAATGGCGAAACCAGAAAAATAAGAAATCAAAATAACAGACTTTTTTATATATAAAACAAGAGAAATGATTTATTGAATATTTACAAATAAACTGTAAGCAAATAAGAATGTTGGCAGGATTATTGTAATAACCGGCAGTTTCATAAGAGTATATATTTAAAGTAGATGAATAAATGAACTAATTAAGTTAATTTTGATATGCAGACGATACTAAAAATAAATTTGAGGACCTGCAGAAAGAGGGGGAAAGAAGTTTTGAAATGTTAAAATGATTGTGAAATTAGTGAAATGTATAAACCTGAAAGAATGTATGCGGGTGGCGCTGTGGGTTAAACCACGGAGCCTAGAAGGTCGGTGGTTCGAATCCCCATTGTTCGGTCCCTGCTCCTGCCAACCTAGCAGTTCAAAAGCACGTCAAAGTGCAAGTAGATAAATAGGTACAGCTCCGGCGGGGAGGTAAACAGCGTTTCCGTGCGCTGCTCTGGTTTGCCAGAAGCGGATTAGTCCTGCTGGCCACATGACCCGGAAGCTGTACGCCGGCTCCCTCGGCCAATAAAGCGAGATGAGCACTGATGGCTGGACGTAATGGTCAGGGGTCCCTTTACCTTTATAAACCTGAAAATCATAAATAAAAATTTCAAACAAAAAAAGAAAAGGGATCAGGAATCCAGGAAAAAAAGACTTTGGCAAGCCCTTCCACCACTGAGCCCTATGTGTTTTGAATATACATGATTTTGGCTTCTGCAAAATCTACTGTATTGGCCCAAATATAAGCCGCACTCCCCCCCCCCAATTCCGACCATGAAAAGTTAAAGTGCAGCTTATACTCATGCCCTTACAAAAATTGGCTTTTTGGTCAGCTGTGAGGTGGCGCACTGTTGCAGGGAGCCATCCAACTGGTCTGCGGCACCTTGGAACCACGTGGGGTCTGGGCATGCCGCAGAAGCCTATCAGCTGTGAGGCGGCGTTCCCCCAAGCTGAGCAGCAGCTGCTGCCCATGCAAGGTTTCTCCTATGTGCTGCAACCTCTGGTCAGCTGTGAGGTGGTTCCTTTACAGCTGGGCAGCATCCGATTACTGTATTTGGCAGTGGACGACCACATGCGCTTCGGTAGTGAGAGTGTGCTTGTTTGGGACGGGTGCTTGCTGACCCCCTTTTCATTTGGCCCCCCAACCCTTGCTGGGCAAGCCTTGTGTGTGTTCCTTGCTGGGTGCCTTTCAGAATCACCCCCCTCCAATTTTAAGGGAGCAGCTTATATTCGAGTGCGGCTTATGTTTGGGCCAATATGGTACACCCCTGGAAGGTCAGCCCCGAGTAAGTTGTGTACTTAGTCAGGGAGAGAGGGTAGGTAAATTCTCCACCCCCAAGTTTTGAGCTGTTCTTACTTTTATCTGTAAGCTGCCTTGAATCCTTGCCGTGGAGAAAGGCAGGGTATGTATGTACGTATGTATTGAATGAATGAATGAATGAAATAATTTATGCCAATCTAGGACAAAGATGTGGGTGGCGCTGTGGGTTAAACCACAGAGCCTAGGACTTGCCGATCAGAAGGTCAGGGGTTTGAATCTCCACGACAGGGTGAGCTCCCGTTGCTCTGTCCCTGCTCCTGCCAACCTAGCAGTTCGAAAGCACGCCATAGTGCAAGTAGATAAATAGGTACTGCTCCGGTGGGAAGGTAAACGGCGTTTCCATGCGCTGCTCTGGTTTGCCAGAAGCGGCTTAGTCGTGCTGGCCACAGGACCCGGAAGCTGTACGCCGGCTCCCTCCGCCAATAAAGCGAGATGAGTGCTGCAACCTCAGAGTTGGCCACAACTGGACCTACTGGTCAGGGGTCCCTTTACCTAGGACAAAGAAGGGATAGGCAAAATGTAACAGACGTTCTTTTGCCTTCTTGCTTCCTTTCAGGTCCAGATGATGAAAGAAGCCAACCCCAGGTGGAAGCCCATATTCATTGTGAAACCTGACGGTGGTTGCCAGGGGGACGGAATCTACCTCATTAAAGAGCCCAGCGACATCCAGGTGACGGGGAGCACCCCTTTACGACCTGCGGTGGTCCAGGAGTACATGTCCAAGCCCTTTCTCATTGACAATCTGAAGTTTGACATCCGCCTTTACGTCCTGCTGAAGTCTCTGGACCCGCTGGAGATCTACATTGCCAAAAACGGCCTCTGCCGGTTCTGCACGGAGCCCTACCAGGAGCCGACCCACAAGAACCTCCACCAGGTCTTTATGCATCTGACCAACTACTCCCTCAACGTCCACAGTGGGAACTTTGTCCACTCAGATAGCGCCAACACAGGCAGCAAACAGACGTTTTCCAGCATCCTGAACAGGTTGTCCTCCAACGGAGTCAACGTCGAGGAGCTCACGGATGAAATAATTTCCCTGGTCATCAAGACTGTTATTGCCATGGTCCCTAACTTGAAAGTTTACTACCAATCGGATATTCCTGCCGGAAAACCAGGGCCTTCTTGCTTCCAGGTGAGCCAAGACTTAGACTAGAGGGCATTTGAGGGTGTGTAAGAACATAAGAAATGACCTGCTGGATCAGGCCCAAGGGTCCCCCGCCTAGTGTAGCATCCTGTTCTCTTGGTGGCCAGCCATAAGCCTCAATTGAGAAAGCTGCAAGTAGAATTCGAGCCCTCTCCCTTCCAGTGGTTTCCAGCAACTGGCGTGCAGATCATTGCTGCCTCCAACCGTGGAGGCAGAACACAACCATCATGGCTAGTGGACATTGATGGCCTTGCCTCCTCCATGAATTTGTCCGATCTTCTTTTAAAGCCAGCCAAGGTGGTGGCTATCACTGCCTCCTGTGGAAGTGAGTTCCACAGTTTAATTCTGTAACGTGCGTTTTCTTTTATCTGTCCCAAACGTTCCAAGGCAACAGAAGTTCTTGCTGACGTATCCCTCGTCAACAGATACTGCCTTGGTTTGTTTGTTCGTTTTCAGGCTTGTTATTTTTATAGAGGCTTGTTATTTTCATGCAGACAAGATATAAGAGCATAATCAATTGCCATGATTCAAATCAATGCACCCTGTCCAGAATCTATCCAGGGCACGTGTTTAATGAAATGAAAACCTAAGATGAGCCTGCCATATCAGGCCGCGGGGTGTGGGGTTGCGGCGTTTGGCATCTAGTCCAGAATCCATCTCTCTTTTGTGCATGCACGCACATGCATGTGCAGGCAGAAGGTGGCCAGTTGGTTTTCACACTTCAAAATACCAGGAGAAATAAGAGGATGAGACTCTGATGGGACTGGACCGTGTGTGTTGCCTCTGAGCCACAGGTTGCCTACCTGTGATCCAAATGGTTCAGACCAGCCTCCCTGAGCATGGTGCCCTCCAGATGCACAGATGCATGAGGACTGGTTGTAGCATGAAACATCTGGTGGTGACAACAGGATCAAACAGACCTTGCTGGCAGCTGCATCCCTCACCACAGTTGCCCAGATTCTCATTGGAGAAGTGCCATGGCTGGAAGGCATGTGAGAACAACTAGGGCCAGGAAAAGTTATTGAGGAGGGTCTTGCATATGTCCGCCACTTCTGAGCTGCAGCCCCCCCCCCTCTCCTGGTGGCTTGAGACAAGATTCAGAGTTGGGACTCCATCCCACACGCTTTTAACCACCCTGTTTTTACTGTTAATATTGCAGTTCGATTTATTAATCGCTTTCTAAAGCTGCTGTCTCAAGGTGATCTGCACATAAGATAATTAAAAAGAGTTAAAAGAACAACAAATACATTTGAAACTCGGAACAGGTGGACATCCGTGGTAAAGAACCGTTTACCCAGCTGGTACAGCCTGTTGGAACATTAAGCGTCCTCCGCTGCTTTTAATAAGGTTCAGATAGCGCTTGTCTGTTGTATGTTTGGTTGTAAGTTGTTTTGGGTTGCCTTGGGCAAGATAAAAGTGACTAAATGAATGAATGAATGAATGAAATAATAATATCTCGACAGGAACTCACCATTCCACAGGACAGGGGCAACCCCACTAAAAAGTGCTGCTCCAGGTTACTGCAGGGAGAGTTCCTGAGATCTTTGGAACTTGCAGGAGAGACTTTACTGCAGGCTGCAATGACCTCTTGGGTGTATAAAGGATAAGGCAAGTAATCTGGCCCTGAGCTGTATAGGGAGTTATATGTCAGCACTAATACTTTGAACTCAGCCTGGTACTTCTCCAGTTCACAGACACAAGGGAACAGCAGTGGGTAAAGGCCACCAGGAGGCTTGGACTGGGTTCCTTGTTTCCAAATTGTGGAAATCCACACCAAGGTCATCAAGAGACTCTTCCTCCAGACACAAGGCTGTAGTCTTCTGACTCCCTCCCTCGCCCGGCTTGCTTAAATCAGAAAATATATTCATTTTCTCTTCTTGTTGTTTTTGCCAGTGAGGGTCAGGATGAGCTGAAATCTCAGTATCTCCTCCTGACCTTTGCAAAATTGCAGTTCATGCCATCCTGACCAGAAGACAGCTGTGATTATGTGAGCAGGCTGTGTCATTAAAGCCAAGAGGAACTGCCACAGTAACCATTTGCCAATTAGTGTCTCAAAGTCTGCAGTCAAAATACTGTACTGTGGAACCCGTCTCTGAGCAATCTCTCTCTCTCTCTCCCCCTGCTCCTTAGCTTCTCCTTCCACCAGGAAACCACCTTGTTGTAACCATAGCAAACCTTGCTTTTAGCAATCTATGGTAGCAATCTTTGGTGGGACACTACAGGCAATGACCGATTAACTTGCGTCCGAAAGATATGCGACCACACGCAGTGCCAAACCCAGAAGTGACACAAATTTGTCACTTAACACGTCATGGGGTGCTCTTATATGAGCTCTGCAGATACAGGTGAAACTCTAAAAATTAGAATATCGTGGAAAAGTTCCTTTATTTCAGTAATTCAACTTAAAAGGTGAAACTAATATATGAGATCGACTCATGACATGCAAAGCGAGATGTGCTTCTACTTCTCAGAGGTCCAATCTTGCTCGATTTGCAATCCTTGTTTTGCTGATTTCCTTGAATAGTCTCATTTTCTGAGATTGTTAATTTGAGGTTTTCATCAGCTGTACGCCGTGATCATCGCAATGATAACAAAGAAAGGCTTGACCTATCTCGCTTTGCATGCCACGAGTCTATCTCATATATTAGTTTCACCTTTGAAGTTGAATTAGTGAAATCAAGGAACTTTTTCATGATATTCTAATTTTTTGAGTTTCACCTGTATGTGTGTGTGTGGGGGGGGGGGGCAGGAATGGAAACCCTGTGAAAAATGGCCGCCATTTGTATAGTACAGTGGTGCCCCGCAAGACGAATGCCTCGCAAGACGGAAAACCCGCTAGACGAAAGGGTTTTCCGTTTTGGAGGTGCTTCGCAAAACGAATTTCCTATGGGCTTGCTTCGCATGACAAAAATGTCTTGCGAGTTCCTGCGGGTTTTTTTTCCTCCCCCCCCTTTTACCAAGCCGCTAAGCCGCTTATCAGCTGACCCTAAGCCGCTTAACAGCTGATCCGCTAAGCCGCTTATCAGCTGACCCGCTAAGCCGCTAAACCACTTATCAGCTGATCCGCTAAGCCCGCTAATAGCGCTAATCCGCTAAGCCGTTAATGGGCTTGCTTTGCAAGACGAAAAAACTGCTATACGAAGAGACTCGCGGAACGGATTCTTTTCGTCTTGCGAGGCACCACTGTAGCAGAAAAGCCTGCTTGTGCCCTTAGGAGAGGCCTGTTGGTTGCTCTTAGCCATTACAGCTGTGCGTTGCCACCCCAGTCGGAGGCAGCAAGTGCTTCTGAATGCCAGTTCCTGGAAACCACAGGAGGGGAGAGTGCTTCTCATGCTCAGATTCTGCCTGTGGGTTTCCCACAGGCATCTTCCTGGCCACTGTGAGAACAGGATGCTGGACTCGATGGTCCTCGTTTGGCCTGATCCAGCAAATTCTTCTCTTGTTCTTATTTTATTAAAAGCGTGCCCTGGGTAGATTCTGGATAGGGTGGATTGATTTGAATCAGGGCAAGTGACTGAGCACTCACATCTTGTCTCTGTGTTAGCTTTGTATCTTGTCAAGTTTGAAAATGAAGAAACAAACCAAGGTAGTGTAAATGAGCAGTTTAATCAGCGAGTGTATCAAAAAGGCTGAATCAATGGCCAAGCCAAGTTTCATTTCATTCATTTAAATTTGTATGCCACTTCATACAAACCATCATGGTTTGTTGCTCATGCTAAGAGAAGATTGAGGCAGGAACCACCTGCCCATTCAGGGTAAACCATTATTAATTACCATACGTGTGATGTGTGAATGCAGCCATTTTATCCAGCAGAGGCAATGATTCCGTTTAGAGATTAACAATAGGGCTGGTTCTGAAAATGCTTAATGTCCAGCATAGGGGAGTTTGGAAATATCTTTTTAAAAAAGCTGTTGTCTCTTGTCTAAAGATTTTAGGGTTTGACATTCTTCTGATGAAAAACCTGAAGCCGATATTGATGGAAGTCAATGCTAATCCCAGCATGAGAACTGAACATGAGAAAGAGGTGAGTCTTTTCCTTCAGCCTCAGCCAGGCTACTTTAGAGACTTTTTTTCTGAAAGGCAGAAGCTGGCTGTGGACTTCAACAGCTCTTGCCTCCCCTCAGGGTGCCACCACTCTTCCTTCCTAATAATAATAATAATAATAATAATAATAATAATAAATAAATAAATAAAATTATTTATTTATACCCCGCCCTCCCCAGCCAAGACTGGCTCAGGGCAGCTAACACCAGGTAAAAACAATTGATTAAAATAAAACTTAAAAACAAGATTAAGTACAACATTAATTAAGTACTCCTTTCAGTAGAAACTCAAATCAACAACTTTTTGGGGATGAAAACATCAAATCTTCACCAAGGCCAACTATCCAGACTGGTCCTACGTGGGCCAGAAAAAAAGCCAGGGAAGTCAGAAAGGAAAAAGGAAAGAGGGGGAGGGATCGAGTTGATTCCAAGCCAAAGGCCAGGCAGAACAACTCTGTCTTACAGGCCCTGCGGAAAGAAATCAGATCCTGCAGGGCCCTGGTCTCATGAGACAGAGCGTTCCACCAGGCCGGGGCCAGTGTTGAAAAGGCCCTGGCTCTGGTTGAGGCTAATCTGACTTCCTTAGAGCCCGGAACCTCTAGGGTGTTGCTATTTATGGACCTTAAGGTCCTCCATGGGGCATATCGGGAGAGGCGGTCCTGTAAGTATGATAACAATAATAATAATAATACAATAATAATACATTTTATTTATACCCCGCCCTCCCCAGCCAGGGCTGGGCTCAAGGCGGCTAATACTGAATATAAATTACAATAAAACGTAATAGAAGGGGGGGGGGACAATTAAAATACAGCTTAAAATGCGGCTAAAAATATAGCCTCTTTTTAGTAGCAGCCCATAAATCAAGACCATAAAGGGAAGAAACATCAGATATTCACCCAAGCCAGCTATCCATGCTGGTCCTACATGGGCCAGCAAAAAAGCCAAGGGAAAATTTATATACCAAATCAATCAATCAATCTTTATTACGGTCCAGAGACCCACAAATTGTTACAAAGCAATGCACAATTCATACAGCCTACCTCCAGGTTAAACAAGCATTTTGTTCAAAAGATAGGGATCATTGGTTTTTGCAATCACCGATAACAACTTTGCCACTGCTAAAGTTCTAGCGTTTGTCCGGTCTTCCAATAGGAACCTGACATAGTGAGCCTCTGATTTTCCCAGGAAAGGTACCAGCAAGGGTAATATCAGTTCAGCCCTGGCTTGCTCGTATTTTGCACAGTGCAGCACTTTGTTGATTTTAAATATTCCTGCGCTACCATACAACCAATGGAGCCATTCACCGTAAAACCATGCCATGAAATAAAATTTCAAAACCATTTGCAGGAAGAGAGGCAAGAGCAGATTGGAGGCAGCAGCTTTTTAAAACTTTTAAAAGCCCGGAAAATATAAATTCCTCAAACAATAAATATCCATCCTCTATGGCTTTTGCTTCTGTCTTCTTTCCCCATCATTCTTTTTTTTAATAAATAAATAAATTGTAACCTCATTGGGACAGTGGTGTGCAGCTATATTGATCAGAATATAGAACATTTGGGGATTTACTACTGTTAATGTTGTGATTCCTGCTAACTTTGTATCACTTTGAAGTGGTTCAAGGTCTGCTGGATGAAATCCCACATTTTAAATGCAAACAGCTCCGTGTGCTAGCTCTGGAAAGCTAGCGATGCTTGCGCGAGATCTCGGGTGGCTCTGCGAGATCTTGCAAGAGTATCCCAGAACTGGGCCTTGTCTCCCCAGCAAGGCAGAGAGCTTGAAATCTCTTTTGGTGCCAGGGAAACCCACGAGCGTGAAAATAACTTTGAAGCTCACTGCCTTGCTTGCAGAATTTCAGCCAGCCGGCCAGCCTGCCTTCAACTGCATATGGTTGAATTCACACAAGTTAAATGCAATCATATTGTACCGCCTGCTCCAGCCCTCCCACTGCGCTCCTGGTAAGGAAGAAAATGGCCAGAGTGCAATCTATACAGGCTGTAACCAGCCAGGAAAGTGGTTGAATAGATCTAGTACAATGGATCAGCTACACCCAGGGAAATTATTCACCTATTCCATAAAAGGTTGGATTTTTCTGGGCTCTGCAAAACACCACACACACACACACACACACACACACACAGAGGAAGTTGAACAGGAGAAATAAGAGACAAGCAGCTTTTGCTCACACTTGTCCAGAAGCTCCATAAAAGCATGTCTTTTCCCAGCACGGAAGTAGCCTAAGGATGTCTAATACAGAGCAGTGAGTGCACCTCTGTGGTGTGTGTGTTTTTGTAGGCTTGGAGCAATGCAACACAGTAGACTGTGGCTGGGGAAGCTCTGGCCCACCAGAAGCTATTGGACTCCAGTTCCTATCAGCCTCAGCCAGTTGCATGGTCACGGATGAAGGGAGTTGTAGTCCATGAGCATCTGGGAATCCACAGGTTCCCCATACCCAATATAGGGAGAATTTTGTCATTCATCAGTGTACGCTATTTGAATCCAAGGTTTCTCCGGGAGTCTTTGAGTACATCCGAAGCCCTGTTGATGAAGCAGTCAAAGTCTCTGTCATCCGGGACACCCTTCGGTTAGTGGACCCACGCAAAAAAAGGAAGGAAAAGACATTGTAAGTGTGTATTGATTTCATGTCCATTATCAGATTGTATGTCTGTTCTTTGCGGAAGGGAGTTGCTTTCTCATCTTAGAGTTCAGTGACCAGGCAGTCAAAATTCTGCATCATGAGCAGCCGGATTCTGCAACCTGCACAAGTGACCTTCTCTGTAACCCTTGCTTCTTTGCATAATACATCCCAGTTCCGATTTTAGCAGGCCTTGCAAACTGACTTTCAAGCATATCTCTGCAATCATAATGGCTAGTAACTTTATTTTTAATGGAAACATGAGATTCATTGGGAGTCTGCAGACACCTCCAATTCTGTTGCCCCCTTCCTCCATGCTAGTGTCCCCTAAGGTGACATACATACCATAGCTGTCAACCGTCCCTTATTTGGCGGGAAAGTCCCTTATCCCAGCGCTGTGTCCTGCTGCTGTCCCTTATTGATGATGTCCCTTAAATTTCCTGGGTTTCAAAGGAAGCAGCTCCTCTCCCTCCCTCCCTGCCGGCCAGGGAGGAGGGAGGCTCCAAGTCTGTTGCTTGATTGCATTGCTCACCCAATAAGGAGTCTAAGAACAACTGGGGGGGTGGAGCTTGCATGCCTTGTGCCGATCAAATCGGCCGCGTTGCCTGGGGAGTCGCCTTTGCTCAGCGCTTCCCAGCGGAGAGGTGATGGTGGTTTTCCTTGCTGCATCCCCTTTGCTGGGTTGCTGCGCTGTGGGAACCACCGCTTGAGGCTTCGTTTGGCTGCTGGCTGGGCTTTCTGCCTTTGGCTTGGAGGGGCTCAGAAGTTGAACATACCTGTGCTCTGAAAATTCCTTATTTTGGCTGCTGATCCCTTATTTTCAAGGCTGCTGGTCCCTTATTTTCAAATCTGTAAGTTGACAGCTGTGATACATACAAAGCTACTATACGTATTATTGCCATGAGCTTTACGTGGGGCTTCAATTGGTCTTAAACGCAGGTTGCTCACTGGGGCAAGGTGGTTTGAGCATATTACACCAATCCTGCCCCAGCTGCACTGGCTGACAGTTTTTGGGCCCAATTCAAAGTGCTGGTTTTGACCTATAAAACCTTAAAACAGCTCAGGACTGCAGTACCTCAAGGACTACTTTTGTGTGCATCTTCCGTGAGAGGTCCAGAGGGTGGCAGCATGAGAAGGCGCCTTTTCTGGGGTGGCTCCATGTTTGTGGAATTGCTCGCCCCAGCGAGGCTTGCCTGGAGCCTTCACTACATACCTTGAGGTGCCAGGCAAAAACACCTCTATAACCAGGCCTTTGGCCTTTAACTATCTCTGGCTTTTAGAAGTGGGTGGAATGTTTTAAATGCATTTTTTTCCTCTCTCTGCCTGCCTTGGTCTTAATATGTGCGGTTGTTTTTGCAAGTTTCTTTGGGTTGCTTTGGGGAAGATACAGCGACTAACAATGAATAATAATAATAATAATAATAATAATAGCAGCACCTGCATTTCAGAATGTACCGTTATGCTGTTGCTTGGGTGAAAAGGGATGGGCAAAGGAGATGGTTCCTTCTGTAGCCCTCCACTGAAATGTTTGGCGGAATGAACTCTTATCTGCCACAGCAGCAGTCTTGCTTTGGTCGCAATATTGAAATGGCTGCATGGGAGAAGGTAGGGAATGTTGGTTTGAAATTCACAGCATGTCATACACCAAAAGAAAATTATTTGAAAAGGATGTACAGGTGGTATTTATCTCCTAGCAGACATGCAAAGATTTATAAATCAAAATGAAATTTGTGCTGGAAATGTAAAGAAAAGGAGGGCAATTTCTACCATATGTGGTGGTCCTGTAAGAGAACAAAAGCTTTCTGAGAAATTGTTTATAATGAATGGAAGAAAGTGTTGAAAATAACTTTTAGTAAAAAAACTAGAAACATTTCTTTTAAGGATAGTGAGTAAAGAAACAACAACAACAACAAAAATTGAATTTTTATACCGCCCTATACCCAGAGGTCCCAGGGAGGTTCACGGAACAAAATCAAAACATAAAACCACAAAATATATAATCAAAATAAAAACAACATCCCAATAATTCCCCCCCAAAACCCCACATTTTAAATTCTGAAGAAGCTTAGAAATTTGTTTACGAATGCCGCAAAAGTAGCCCAAATGGTATTTGTCCAGAGATGGAAAGAGGAAGCTACTCCAGCCGAGGAAGAGTGCCTGATTAAATTGATGGATTATACTGAAATGGCAAAATTAACGAGTGCAAAGAAACCAAGAGGAGAGAAAATATTAAGGAGTGGAGAATATTTGTGGGATATGTGAAAAATCATGGTATGCAACTAAGTGCACTGGCAGGGTCAACTTAAATCAAGCAGTTAAAAGTATTCTCAGGATTAATTGTTTAATAATTCAGAAATGGATTAAAATGGAAAATGCATGGTTAAAAATTTAAATAAGAGAAGAAACCATAAAAGTGGGGGAGGGAAATCTGATACGTATTTGTAATGGAAATACGAGATGGTAAGATGTGTATCTGTAAATTATTGAAAACTGAAAACAAAACTTACATTAAAGGGCTGCAAATGGCCAGCTCTTTAGATGATTTTTTTTAAAGCATCAGTTTTGCTGTAGAGATTGTTTTGCGGTGCTGCTCCCCTCCTTCCTTGCCGCTCCTTCCACCCATGATACATTTTCATTATACTTGCTCCAGCTAATATTAGAACCGAGAGTCTTTAGTAATTTGCACTTTCTGTTCTACATATTTTTGACTCTTGAAATCCCGCAGCAACAGATTTGCATACCCATTCAGATTGAAGGCCTGATGGCAGGCTCCTCTCATCCTGGCTAAAATGTGTGAAAATTGCATGTAGACATTACTCCCTTGCTTGGGGCAGGGGGGGTGGGGAATGAACTCAGGCAGCCCTTGTGAAATCCTCCGCAATTCAGAAGCGAGCAGGCACAAAACAGTCTTGGGTAGAACTCAACAGACCATACAAAGTGAAATGTCATCCTTCCAGAAATAGCTGCCAAGAGAAGCATCTCTCTTTCTGGGTGCCCTGCTAAGACAATTTGGTTGCAGGCCAATTACTGTGTGTATTTCATGCTGGTGCAGCAAAGCCCACCCCAGCTTGCAGCTTTCCCCCCAGTATCAAACACACGTATGAAGAGCCCTGCTGGATCAAAGTCTAGCGTCTCATCTCCCACCATGCCCAGCCAGATGCCTCTTGGGAAGCCCACAAGCAGGGCATGAGTTCAAGAGCCGCCCCCCTCTGTCCTCCTTAGTGTTAAGGACATAAGCAGAGGCTGCTGGATCAGGCCAGTGGCTCGTCTAGTCCAGCCCCTTGTTCTCTCAGTGGCCAACCAGATGCCTCTTCTGGGAAGCACACAGGCATGGCACGAGCCACAGGACTACTCAGCACCCCACGCTCCACTGTGATAAGAAATTTAAGGTCTTAAAAAAGTAAAGGGACCCCTGACCATTAGGTCCAGTCATGGACGACTCTGGGGTTGCAGCGCTCATTTCGCTTTATTGGCCAAGGGAGCCAGCGTCCAGCTTCCGGGTCTCGTGGCCAGCATGACTAAGCCGCTTCTGGCGAACCAGAGCAGCGCACGGAAACGCCGTTTACCTTCCCGCCAGAGCGGTACCTATTTATCTACTTGCACTTTGACGTGCTTTTGAACTGCTATGTTGGCAGGATTTAAGGTTTTACATATGTAATAAATGTTCATAAATGTACTAAGCAAACACGTACATAAATTTATAAACCACATGTCTGAAAACCCCACAGAAAAAAAGGCCTGAACAAATTGACCTCAATTATTTCTCTGCAAGGTCAAAGTGGGAAACCTCCCCATTGTCTTTTTCCTTCACAAATCCTGTCTTAAGGACACATTTAAGATATGAATAGGGTGTGAGCCTGTGACCTGGCCCAGGAACTAAGTATTTATCATTACAAAAGACTGGCCAGGCTCCCCAGGCAATCCAATCTACTAAGCAGGGTATCCAATCAAGTAACCTGCCGGACAGGAGAAAAACAACATTCAAATTTCTGTTTTAGACAACCTTTTCTGTGATGTAGGTATCTGGGTGGTCTTAGGTTACACCCCTTCTGTGATGTATGTATGATGTATGGAGGGGTGAGCAACAGATCAGTAAAGATCAGGCCTACTAGCTGCTTTGCTTCTCAATATTCTCTGGTTAGCCTCTGTTATTTTCTCCTACCAATAGGGAACCTACGTAAGGTGGGCTCTTGGGTATATGGGCTCTTGGGTACCCCATAAGGGGGAAAGGGCAGATTTTGGTTAATAACACCACTCAGGTGGCTTCCAGCAGCTGCCATCGGAAGCTTTCCTGCCTCTGACTTGTGAAGATGGAATGTAGTCACTGACAGCCTTCTCCATGCATTTTTCTACTCTGCAGTTGAAGCCATCCGTGTTGGTGGCCACCACTGCCTCCTGTTGGAGTGAGTTCCACACTATGTGCTGCGAGAAGGACTTCCTTCCTTTTATCTGTGCTGAATCTTCCAGCACTCAGTTTCATTGGTGGTCCACGAGTTCCACTGTGGTGAGAGAGGGATAAAATACAGGGAAGGTGAGTACAGGTTAGGTCAGAAAGGACAGTCTAGCTAGCAAACTTGGAGGTTCCTCTCTCGATCTTCCCCAAGACAAGATGAGCTGCATCTCAACACTTCCAGCAAAAAATCCCTTTGTACTGTTTCTTTGACCAAAATCTCCCGCCCTGCCCCTGCCCTCCAACTGATTTTTTTCTTCTGGGGAATAGATACAAATTTTAGATTCTGTTTTCCTTGATCTAACAAAGTCCCGTGGCCTGTGTTGACATTGTAGGCAGTTGATACGCCACTATCCAGTAGGTGAAGCTATCTGTGTGTGGGTAGATTTGATTTGCCACTAATTGCCTCCTCAATTAAAACAAATGAAGCATCAGAATGAAAGTAAGGATTTTAAAGATACCACCCCTAAAGCCTTTCACAGTCGTGAGAAATTAATGGCTCAGAGAAACATTCTTATGCCCTTTATAGAAGGTGCATATTGTTCCCTAGCGATGTTTATCTTTTACATTGAGTTAATAATGCCCTGCTTTGATTCCCCCCCCCCCCATTGCATCTCAGTTCTCTCTGAAAGTGCTTCCAGATCTGCCAGGAGCTGCAGTGTGATTTATTTTTGGATCACCAATAAGGGATATAGGAATGAGAACTCGTGCGGAGAAAGTGAATAGGAATCCCCCCCCCCTTGCATAATAGTAGACTCTGGGTTATCCGACTAGCTAAATGTTGGAAGGTGTAGGGAAGGTAAGCTGTGGAATTCAGGATATAGTGAAGGGTCACCAACCTGGACAACCGTGTCGTAAACAAAATCTGCCCTTTTTCCCTTATGGGGCATCCAAGAGCCCATATAGAGTCCTTACGTGGGTTTCCTATTGGTAGGAGAAAATAACAGAGGCCAACCAGAGAATATTGAGAAGCAAAGCAGCTAGTAAGCCTGATCTTTATTGATCTGTTGCAACAGGGTTCTCCCCTCACACGCAGGAAAGAGGAGGATCCCAGAACCAAGGTGTACCCGCCCTTATATAGACATTTTAAATTGCCCACCTTGGAGTCCAAGACCACCCCCAGATACATCATAACTATATCACAGACAGGGCGGTCTACAGCAGAAATCTGAGTGTGTTGTTTACCTCCTGTCTGCCAGGTTACCTGTTAATGCTTACTTGATTGGATACTCTGGGGAGCCTGGCCAGTCTTTTGTAATGATAAATACTTAGTTCCTGAGCCAGGTCACAGGCCCACACCCTATTCATATCTAAAATGTGCCCTTAAGACAGGATTTGTGAAGGAAAAGACAATGGGGAGGCTTTTCCATTTTCCTTTGACCTTGCAGAGAAAACATTTGCTCAGTTTGGGAATCGAAATGGTTCCAGGTCGGTCTTCCTGTGCTGATCTATGTACGTGCTTGGTTGGTACACTTATGAACATTTAACATATATCTAAGACCTCAAAATTCCTATCACACCCCCCACCATCCCAGGGAAAGATGCAGGATTTTCCCTTCTGCATGAGAAAGCGTCCACTCTCCTGCAAACTCTCTTCCTTCCTGCCAGGTGGGTGAGCGATGGGTGGAGTCGCCAGCTCTGCAGGCGCAGCAAACTACCAAATTAAAATGTTGCAAAAGTAGGATTTAATTGCTGGCGGTTTATTTGGAAGGTGTCTGGTGTGCGTGTACACAGAGGAGAATATGATGCTTCAAGTTAGATTTCTGAGGCTTAAACGGGGGAGAGGGAGGGGGCTTTGCTCCCTTTCCTTCCTCCCCCCCCCCCCCCCCCCGCCACCAGGCATTCTGCCTGCCTGGTGTTTAATTGGAAGCTGTGTGTATCACTTTTGCCTGCATACACTCCAAACGGCTTTTGAAGTGCCTTCCCCCCCCCCTCTTCCCAGTCTCTTTCCCTTCAGCACTAATGATTCTGCTTCCCTGTCGTGTCAAAAGGAAATATTTGAGTCTTGCTTTATTAGCGCTAATTAGCCCAGAGAAAAATTGGGAGAGGCTTCTTCTTCTTCTTCTTTACGAATAATAATAAGAGTAGCTTCTTTGGCCACCCATTTCTGTCACTAAAAAATGTTGCACTTCCCTTTTTTTTTATTCCACAAGACTTGTGATGAGCGTTTGGAAGTTCCTTGAGTAAATTTGGAGGCAGTGGGGAGACATATCAAGGTTGTGGGGCCACAGGCCAAATGGGATCTCCTTGTAGCTTCCCACTGGGCAGAAGAAAGTGTTCCTCCTCCTTGTTTCACAAAGCTAGAACTGAAGCTGAATATTGGAAGATTCAGGACAGATAACAGAAAGTCTTTTTTGTGCAGTGTATAGTTAAGCTGTGGAACTCACTTCCACAGGAGGCAGTGATAGCTGCAGCCTCCCCTCATCCACTGCCCTGTCCTGGTTCTGGTTCACTTTGATATTTGGTCTGTGCCTCAGATAGCTTTTAAAGAATTGTTTAATAAATAATAATAAAAAAACTTTATTTATATCCCGCCCTCACCAGCCGAAGCCGGGCTCAGAGCGGCAAACAACAATAAAAAGCAACACAGTTCACATAAAATCACAATCAATCAATTGAAATGCATTCTAAAATCAATTCATTCTAAAATCAATTCATTCTAAAATCAATTCAAAATCAAACCAATGGCAACCATTGGGCTAGAGTTCTTTTTTTTCTTTTTTATTAAAGGTTTTCTTGATTTACAAAAGTGTTTGCAATGTCTCTCGTATCCCCCCCCCCAAACCATGTAACATTTTTACAAATCAGTTTCATTTGTTGAGACATTAGGAAGAAAAGGGGGAAAGTGGTGGGGGGGGGCTAGAGTTCTTTGGGGATTCCTGAAGGAGGGGGTCAGACTGTGCCTTGGCCAAAGGTCTGGTGGAACAGGTCTGTCTTGCAGGCCCTGCGGAAAGATGTGGTTTATCAATGCCTGCCAGCTATGATGGTGAATTAGAACCTCCATTGTCCGAAGCAATCTACCTCTAAGTAGCGATTGCTTGGAGGCAAAGAGCGATGGTGGCTCCTGCCGGCATGTACCTGCTTGATGTAGCTGGCTCACTGCCGTTGGAAATCAGATGCTGGAGTAGAGCAGCGCTGGGTTTCCTTTGGCAAGGCTCTTCCTTGGCCCCAACAGAGGAATATCTTGGAATCAGAATTTGTGCTGGGAATGTAGCCTTGTTCCATTTGCCTCTGGAGCCTGTTTGATTAGAAAAGTATTCTGTGTAGAGGGGGAGAAGCCCCCGCCTCCATGCCTCCTCCTGCAATTCCCGCCCTCTCCTGCAAATTCTGCCTTCATCTCTTTCACAGCAAGAAACGCTGAAAGGAGGAAGAATAAATGAGTAGTGGATGTTTCTTCTGCATTAAGGGGGGGCTTCCCCTCCCCACCCCCCACCCCATTTACACAGTTAAGGCGATAATGCTGTCCCTGCCTCTTACATTTCAAGCATAATTTATTCCTTAGTTCTCAGCCTTGGATATGCAGCAACACTTTGCAGTTAATGAACCGTATTACCTCGGGGCTCCCAGTGCCGTGATCAGGCTGGCTCTGCCTGGCTCCACTCCCCGAAACTGGTGTTGCTGTTTTCTCTGCCGCAAAATATAGTTTGATCAGAATAAAGCCTGGCGGAGCAGCCCAGACCACCATACTGGCACTTCTTTCACTACAGGGGGTTGGACTAGATAACCCTTGGGGTTCCTTCCAAGTCCATAATTCTGTGGTTCCCACCTTTCTGGCGGGATGATTTAATCCAGCCTTTGCCAGCCCAGTGGCCCCTTCCAGCTGTTTCAGGCTACAGCTTCTGTCAGCTACAGCATCTTACAGTCGTTCGGGTAGCACTGCATACCTCCTCTCTTTCAGCAGAGAGTTCTTGTCCCTTCATTCTCAGATAAATCACTCAGAATTTGCCTCCATCAATTTTATTTGTTGCAGATGCAGAACAGCTTTTCTCCTTCTCTCGTGAGACTAGAGCTTGTAAGTTTCCCATGAATCTGAATGTTGGGAGATTCAGCACAGAGAAAGGAAACCACTTCTTCATTCAGGGCATCGTTAAACTGCAGATTTTGCTCCCACAGGAGGCGATGATGGCTGCCAACAAGGGTAGCTTTAAGGAGGATTGGACTATGGCTTGCGGGTGGCGCTGTGGGTTAAACCACAGAGCCTAGGACTTGCTGATCAGAAGGTCGCGGTTCAAATCCCCGCGACAGGGTGAGCTCCCATTGCTTGGTCCCTGCTCCTGCCAACCTAGCAGTTCGAAAGCACGTCAAAGTGCAAGTAGATAAATGGGTACCGCTCCGGTGGGAAGGTAAACGGCGTTTCCATGCGCTGCTCTGGTTTGGCAGAAGCAGCTTAGTCCTGCTGGCCACATGACCCGGAAGCTGCACGCCGGCTCCCTCGGCCAATAAAGCGAGATGAGTGACGCAACCCCAGAGTCGGCCACGACTGGACCTAATGGTCGGGTCCCTTTACCTTTACTAGCTGTGATGGCTGTGCTCTTCCTTCACAGTTTGAGGCAGCCATGCTTCTGAATACCAGTTGCTGGAAAACAGCTTGATTGGAGGTTTTTAAGCAGAGGTTGGATGAGCATCTTTGAGGCGGAATTCTTTTAGATGTGATTCCAGTTGGTTAGACCAGATGTTTATTAGGATTATGATTGTGATGATGATGATGATGATTATAAAATTTTATTTATACCCTGCCTTCCCCAGCCAAGACCAGGCTCAGTACAGCTAACACCAGGTATAAAAACAATTTATTGAAATACAACAACATTAAAATACAACATTAAAATGCAGCCTCATTTCAGTAGGAACTCAAATCAAAAACTTTTTTGGAGATGAAAACGTCAAGTCTTCACCAAGGCCAGCTATCCAGACTGGTCCTACGTGGGCCAGAAAAAAGCCAGAGAAGTCCCCAAATAGGAGTTCCATCACAGAAGGAGAAAGGAAAAACGAAAGAGGGGGAGGGGATCAAGTTGATCCCAAGCCAAAGGCCAGGCAGAACTCTGTCTTACAGATCCTGCGGAAAGAAATCAGATCCCTCAGGACCTTGGTCTCATGAGACAGAGCATTCCACCAGGCCAGAGCCAGTGTTGAAAAGGCCCTGGTTCTGGTTGAGGCTAATCTGACTTCCTTAGGGCCCGGGACCTCTAGCGTGTTGCTATTGATGATGATTAATTAAATTTGTATGCCACCCTTCATCTGAATATCACAGGCTGGTTCACAACATAATACAAAAAGAAAACACAGAATACATAGCATGGCAGCTGCTGAGCCTTTGAACCCTTTTGTGCTTACCATCTCAGGGTAACACTTTTATAACGGAAAACACCCCCCAAGCTTGAGTTCTTCATTCCTAAATGAGAGCCAGGACAACAATGACTTTCCCATCGCCTGAGTGGCATCACTCACTGTTCCCCTGTCTGACAAGCATCCTTCAGGTGTGAATTTAGCAACCTCTCCAGGTTTTCATTACCTCCACTTTGCAAGCGGCTTTAAAGGCCCCAAGAAATACCATCATCAGAGGCAGCTGTCGAGGCTGCCTGGAGATTAGAGTGAGACCCTCTTCCATTAAGTATAAATTAACTTAATCACCAGGTATGGGAGATAAAGCAGCGTAAGCATTCATTCCCCAAAGCATTTGTCAAAATTAAAATTCTATTTTAAAAACTCGGTTTGTCTTTTAAACTACTTGGTGCTTTTCTCCCTTCAACCCGATCAAATAATAGATTATATATGGCTGCATTTTATTTTTATTTTTGCAGAACTGGAGTGGTGGGAATCTGGATGCATCTGGAGCAATAAAGTGCAGGGATTACTTTATTTCGTAAAATCTATGCACTGCTTGATGTACACCAAAAAAGTATACAGTGTGCAGTCAATAGGCAGGGAGTTCCAAACTGCAGGCGCTGCCACACTGAAAGATTTGAGTTGTTACAAATGTGGAGCGGGTTTTATGTGGCACCTGTAACAGTGCAAGTTCTGCCAATCACACTGGTCAAATTCCTCTTCCTCAGACTCACCCTTGAAAGCTTGGATGACCCCCAGGGTCCTGATGCAGCTGGCCGGGTTCCCTCCCCAGGCCCGCCACTCGGCATCTCCTAGAGCTCCCCCAGACCCTCATCCTGATCAGACCAGCCCCTCTGAACACTTTCTTGGGACTCATGATTCTCTTGGCAACAGGGTGGTGGAAGAAGTAACTTGCCCACAGTTCTTGGTGGAAGAGAAGCTCTGTGCTGTGTTCACGGAATGGGAACAGACCAAGGTCTGGAAGGGCAAATGAAGAAAAAATATGAATTTGTCTGGGTTAATTAAATGATATTTTATATAGCCCAGGAGTTCTGTGAAAGTCTATTAAAATTGTCCTTTGAGCTAGTTCCTGATGTTAGCAATTGCATTAGGATGCTAACATGATATCTCTGCTAGCTTGCTAAATGGCACTCTCTTTATTTCTGAGTACTTGTGCTTCCTGGTATAAAAGGCAGTCTCTTTTTTTAACCGGATTTGTGAGGGAGCTAGAAAAAGGTGTACATAAGTCATGAAAGGTAGGGGTTAGGGTTGTTTTTAAGAGGCCAGCTACAAATACTTTTTAAGGTTTCATAGCTGTTAAAACATGTTGCAAATGGAGCAAAACAGCACTCAGCTGGAGAGTGCTATCTGCAAGATGGCAGTAAGTTGTGTCTGGCCCACAATTCATGTCCAAGGGTGTGAATTGGTGCCCACAGTAATCCAAAGTGTAGAAAAGAATAAGTAACTTGATGAAGGAATTGAGCGAATGCACATCCAGTTTATAGATGACACTGAACTGGGAATGGTAGCTAGTGCTGCAGAAGACAGAATCGGGATTCAGAATGACCTTATAACAGATTGGAGAACTGGGCTCAAACTAACAAAATGAATTTCAATAGGGACAAATGTAAGGTTCTGCCCTTAGGCAGGAAGAACCAGATGCACTAATAATAAGATGGGGACACCTGGCTGTATATAAGAAAAGGATCTAGGGGGCTTGGTGGATCACAGACTTAACATAACAGTGTGGTGGCAGCAGCAAAAAAAGCTAATGCTCTTCTAGGCTGCACCAACAGAAGGATTAGTGTCCAGCAGCGCACTATTCTGCCTTTGTCAGATCACGCCTGGAATACTGTGTCTAATTCTGGGCACCACAATTTAGGAAGGATGTTGACAAGCTGGAAGGTGACCAAGTTGATATGGGGTCTGGAAACCAGGCTTTATGGGGAACGGTTGAGGGATCTGGCATTGGTCTGTCTTGAGAGACAATGGAGTCTGCCTCTGGAGGTGTTGTCAAACCATTGCTTTAGCAGCACCAAAGTTACCTTCCCAGGGCACAAGCGAGGTCTGGAGGTCCTGGGCAGCCCAGGCGACAAGACCCCCTCTCGACCTCCTTGATGGGAGGAAAGCAGAGCCATATGCTTAGCATCAGCTTGTCTGCAGGAGTTGCCGGAAGGAAGCATACAAGGTGCTACCCAACCATCTTAAGGACTCCACTCTGGATTTGTGTAGGGTCTACTCTTGAGCCTTTTCTTCTGAAGATGTCCCGCAAGGCAGGAGAGGTTTAGGGTCAGAGTTTTCCTGCTCGCAGACAGGCTGCCTTCCCAGATGGACAAGTGCCATCTGTTTTGGACTACAGCTACCATTATTCATGGCCATTGGCCTGGGGATGATGGGAACCGTACTCCAAAACAAATGGAGGCCACCAGGTTGCAGAAGCCTGCCCTATAGGCTGACAGTGGGCAGGTAAGCCAATCTACAGAGCCATTGTATGAAGGTGCTCCAGAGAGTCAGTTGGGGCAAGCACCATGCTTTGCAAAAAGCCTCACTTTCACGTAGTGCATAGGTTAAACTATGGACCTCCCTCCTGCAGGAGGCAGTGACGGCCACCAGCTTGGATAGCTTTAAAAGAGGATTGGACAAATTTGCGGAGGAGAATAAGGCTATCAGTGGCTACATTCGGAAGCAGCAAAGCCAAATGAGTGGAGCTGGCTTTTGTGCTCAGGCTCTGCTTGCCAGTTTCCCACGGGGGCATCTGAGAACAGGATGGTGGACCAGAGGGGCCCTTCGCCCAATCCAGCAGGCTCCTCTTGTATTATTAACTTGGCTGCTGACATCTCCAGGCAGCACTGGGAATTGTCCCATGTCTTAAACTCTGGAGAGCTTCTGCGGGTCAGTGCAGATAGTACTGAGCAAGGTGGACCAATGACCTGACTATGTATAAGACACCTAACCTAAAAAAGGTAAAGGTATCCCTGACCGCTAGGTCCAGTCATGGCCGACTCTGGGGTTGCGGCGCTCATCTCGCCTTGTTGGCTGAGGGAGCCGGCATACAGCTTCCGGGTCATGTGGCCAGCATGACTAAGCCGCTTCTGGCGAACCAGAGCAGCGCACAGAAACGCCGTTTACTTTCCCGCCGGAGTGTTACCTATTTATCTATTTGCACTTGGACGTGTTTTTGAACTGCCAGGTTGGCAGGAGCTCAACGGGAACAATGGGAGCTCACCCCGTCGCGGAGATTCGAACCGCCGACCTTCCTATCAGCAAGCCCTAGGCTCTGTGGTTTAACCCACAGTGCCACCTGAGTCCCTAGTTACCTAACCTAGGTTGCCATTAATCTGAGGGGTAGTTACAATAGTCTGGTTTAAGAACCATTTTCTCTGATATGAAATATCCTAAGTGTGCTCTGCATATATGTGAGCCTGCCTCACAACAGCAGCTTGAGCCTCTGTTTGGCTTTGAACTTGACGGTTGCCGTTTGGGCATCTACCCAAGCAACCCCCCCCCCCCATGAAAATCTCAAAGCCTTTAATTAGCAGTTGGAAATGTAGCTGAGGGACCGAGAAAGGGGGTGGAAGAGGAAGTGCATTAGCATAAAGATTAAGGCCACTGAGACTGAAGAGGATATTGTGCAGACATGGAGTGGGGGGGGGGACATTAATAAATTAGTAATCATGTATAAAAGATAAGCAGTCTTTGGGATTTTCATAAGCTTTGTTCAAATTGATATTCCTCCCTCTCCCCACTCCAACCTTCCTTTCCTTTCCTCTAAAAGTCATTAATATTTTCTCTGCTGGTGATCCCTTCTGAAGGGAGATCTGTCACAAGCTGCAAAATTAGAGAAATGAATGTATTGGGGTCAGACATTAGTATGTAAACGAAGTGCTGCTTTTTATTCCGTGTGTCGCTGCAAGCCCTTCCATGTGGTTTGACCTTTTGCTCGCTTAATCTGACTCCGCTGTGCCAGTCAGACAATTTAATTCTATGGAGCAGACACACCCTCTCTCCCTGGCCCCCTCTCCCCACTTCCAAGCAGGTCTGCTCCAGAGGGCTTGCCCTCAGTTGTTCTGCCAGAGCAAAGAGCCACCACTGATTCTCAGCAGAAGCCCCCCAGAGCACGATAAGGACGTAAGAAGAGCCTGTCGGATCAGGCCATGGGCCCATCAGGTCCAGCTGTCATGGTCCGGTTCACGGGCGATCAAAGTCCCGGCTGGGGACGCCAGGACTGGGGGCAAGATGGCGGGGTGGGAGCAGGAACGGGAGTCCAGGAGTCAGGAAGCCAAGGGTCCGAGGGTCAGGAAGCAAGGAGTCATGAAATCAAGGGTCTGAGGATCAAGAAGCAAGGTGTTGCGAAGTCAGGGGTCCGAGGATCAAGGAATCATGAAGTCAGGGGTCTGAGGATCAAGAAGCAAGGAGTCATGAAGTCAGGGGTCTGAGGATCAAGAAGCAAAGAGTCACTAAGTCAGGGGTCCGAGGGTCAAGAAGCAAGGAGTCACAAAGTCAGGGGTCCGAGGATCAAGAAGCAAGGAGTCACAAAGTCAGGGGTCCGAGGATCAAGAAGCAAGGAGTCAAACGCAGCAAGGCAAGGAACGTGTTGCTGTGGCAAAGAGCCAAAGGGAAATGCTGACCTTATATCCCTTCCCAGCTCTTGCCACCAGGTGCTGTGAGTTACCAATCAGCCTCACCTGTGCCTCTTCAGAACAAACTTAGGAAGGCCCCAGATCTGCAAAGTCCTATTGGTCACAGGGCCTGGCTCCTGCACGCACACCTGACACCAGCATCCTGTTCCCACAGTGGCCAATCCCAGATGCACCAGTGGAAAACCCACAAGCAGGAGCAGAGCACAAGAGCACACTCTCCTCCTGTGGTTTCCAGCAACTGGTATTCAGAAGGATTGTAGCTAGTAGCCCTCTCCTCCTCCATGAATTTGCCTAGTCCTCTTTCAAAGCCATCCAAGTTGGTGGACATCTCTGCCTGCTGTGAGAGGAAGTTCCACAGCTTAACCACATGCTGCATGAAAAAGTGTTTTCTTTTTGTCCGCCCTGTGTCTTCCAACATTCGACTTCATTGGACGACCACAAGTTCTAGCATTGTGAGAGAGGGAGAAAATCCTTCCCCTCTCTACCTTCTCCATGCCATGCATATATTTTTAAAATAAGCTTCTGTCATGTTGCCTCTTGCTTGCCTTCTCTCTCAGCTAAGAAGCCCTCATGGGGCTCCATCCCCTTAGCCGTTTTGGTCTTCCAGCTCTACAGCATCCTTTGTGAGATGAATGTACAGAGTATTCCAAATGCAGCCACACCATAGACTGGTATATTGGCAGTTTTATTATTTTCAGTTCCTTTCCTAATGGTTCCCAGCATGGAATTTGCATTGAACTGCATTTGCCAGTTTACTGCCTGCTCACTCAGTTTGGAGAGAGGTTTTCAGCTGGAACTCCCAAAAGCAGCATATGGTAAAAAATGAGTGTTCAGCAGACACAGCAAAATAGTATCAGGAAACAATAATAATAGACCCCAAGGATCACCCATTCCAACCCCCTGAAATGCACTATTTACAGCTGAAAATTTCCCAGCAGATGGCTGTTCAACCTCTGCTTAAAAACCTCCAAGGAAGGAGAGCCCACCATCTTCTGAGGTTGTCCATACTGCTGTCTAACAGCTCTTGCCCTCATAAAGTTCTTCTGAAAGATTCTGTCCTCTTGCTATGGATTGTCTCCTCAGCATGGATGTTTAACTGAACTTGGAACCAGGTCTCCTTCAGTCAAATCCTATCCTCCTCCCTATCTCTCCTGTCTTAACATCTCAAATGAAGCCCTTTCTCTTAACCTGAACCTTTTGTTGTTGTTGTTCAGTTGTTTAGTCGTGTCTGACTCTTCGTGACCCCACGGACCAGAGCACGCCAGGCCCTCCTGTCTTCCACTGCCTCCCGTAGTTTGGTCAAACTCATGCTGGTAGCTTCGAGAACACTGTCCCACCATCTCGTCCTCTGTCGTCCCCTTCTCCTTGTGCCCTCCATCTTTCCCAACATCAGGGTCTTTTCCAGGGAGTCTTCCAGGGAGTCTCTTCTCATGAGGTGGCCAAAGTACTGGAGCCTCAGCTTCAGGATCTGTCCTTCCAGTGAGCACTCAGAGCTGATTTCCTTAAAGATGGATAGGTTTGATCTTCATGCAGTCCATGGGACTCTCAAGAGTCTCCTCCAGCACCATCATTCAAAAGCATCAATCCTTCGGCGATCAGCCTTCTTTATGGTCCAGTTCTCACCTGAACCTTAGCCCTATCTAACTCTCTCAGAACCGGCTCCTTTTATTCTCCCTCCCAAAGTGCTGCTCCTCCCCATTCTGTGGTTGGCTGACTTTGTAGCCAATCAAAGAGAGGTTCCAGCCCTCTGGTGGAATTTTAAGGGGAGGCTCTAACTCATGGGTAGGCAACCTAAGGCCCAGGGGCCGAATCCGGCCCAATCACCTTCTAAATCCGGCCTGCGGACAGTCCGGGAATCAGCGTGTTTTTACATGAGTAGAATCTGTGGTTTTATTTAAAATGCATCTCTGGGTTATTTGTGGGGCATAGGAATTCGTTCATTCCCCCCCCCAAAAAATAAAGTCCCCCCCCCAAGGTCAGAGGGACAGTGGACCAGCCCCCTGCTGAAAAAGTTTGTTGACCCCTGCAGTCTAGCTCCGCTGTCCGTCACACCCAGCCTTGCATGAAATGGCGCCCAGATGTGTTCACCCCTTGTTCTCCTTGGCTGTCCCAGTCTCAACTGCATAAATACTAAATAATTCCACTATGGGGGAAAAATTAAATAAAAACAGCACCACGGTATATGATGCCTCCAGCAGAAACAGAAAATGTACAAAGCAAAAAAATAAATAAAAATGTTGTGATGAGAGTCATAGGTAATAGGCTGACTGAAGTCTTTTGCAAAACTTTAAAACATGCTGGCGTATTCAAAGGGAATATCCCTTGTTAATTTTATTCAGTGTACAGTTCTATAGGTGCACGTATTTTCAAGCCATGTGTTGCTGTACCTGTATCCTACTACCCCTCTCTTCCCTGTCCAATATCAGTTTGCTGACACCTGAGGGCAGGGAGCTGTCAATATATTTTTGAGGGGGGTCTTTCTTTCATGTACTTCAGTGCCTCAGGTGTTTATGGTTTAAAATAAAGCAGTATTTCCCAATATATATATAGCTTTAATTTAAACCATAAAGTGCTTGAGGCACCAAAAATGACAGGCGGATTATGAGAAAAAGACAGCAGTGACTTTGAAAAAGAATGGGAGCCATTTATATTATATCTGCAGAAACAAGGAAAGGCTATAGACTTGATGGCAGGATTTAAATAAACATTCACATCATTAGTATTAGAAAATGTGTAGATGATAGAGAAATAATATGGTGTACTTATTTTCATTTTTATGTTTTTAGGTTAGATGTTATTGTATAGGTGTGTTATTAGTATCTTTTCTTTAGGAGGTAGCAAGGTGGTCAAACGGAGAAACGAACCAGAAGCGGAAGTTGGGGGAAGCCCAGGAGGGGAGGGAAGAAAGAATGAATAGAAAATGTTATGGACATGGGGTGTATGTAATGAGTGAAAAAGAAAACTGAATAAAAAATTAATAAAAAAATAAAATAAAGCAATATAATGTAATTATAGGTAACGTAATCATTATGTAGGGTAAGGCCAACAATGGCTGGTCCCAGGGAAGCTTGTGGACGGGGCCTTGCTGTCTCCGCCATCTCCCTGAAGCCCATTTGTCCTCCCTCAAAATCACTCTGATAGAATTGCGGAGTTGGAAGGGGACCATGAGGGTCATCTAGTCCAACCCCCTGCTATGTAGGAATATTTTGCCCAGTGTGGGGCTCGAACCCATGACTGAGATTAAGAATCTCATACTCCGCTGACTGAGCTATCCCAGCTTAAATGTTTTACTGCTGAAGAGCTAAGCCTCCAAATTTCACTTTTAAGTAAACTCCACAGTACTGTAAAAGCTCTGTGAACACTGATAGCACTGGTTAAACGACAATGTCTGGGTCAAATGGAAATTAGGAGGTTGGTTTTTTCTGTCTATCTTCTGTCTCAGAGCCACACTGAACAGGTTTTTTGTTGTTTTTTTAATGAGAGTTATGTTGGTACCTGGGATCCCTTGGGAAGAATGTCACCAACATGACTCAGTGGCTCCTAAATGCCACAAGATTGAGGAGGAAATGTAACAGGACTTTTCAGGTGGGATCTATTTTACCTAACAGTTGAGGAAAGGGAGGGGGATCCACATGTGTAGTTTTTAAGCAGAGAATTTAAACATACCCCCCCCCCCTTTAAGAATTGTGAACATCCCAATTAAAATCTGGCTTTATGGATTTGCGTGGGCGTCCAGGCCTGACCTCCTTGGTTATGCAGGCTTCGCGTAATGAGCTGCGCCCAGAAAACACCTGAAGTGATGCAGCGAGTGGCCCTGTGCTTGCCAAAGCGAATTGGCTCAGGCTCCCTCCCTGGTTCAGCCTCAGCACCTGAATAGTCAGGCAGCTGTGAGACGGAACAAACCCCCCCAAAAAAGTGAAATACAAGTGCCCTGCTCACGACAAACACACGAGGCATTGGGGAGGAAGGAAGAAGTGAACATTGTGGCTCCATCTTGGTTGCTTTGAGGCTGGACTGCTGCAATGCGTTCTATGTGGGACTTCCCTTTATCCGGGGGCTTCAGTTAAGGCAGAATGCTGCAGGAGCGAGGCCTTGTCAGCATTTAACACCTGTGCCTAGACATTCTGCACTGGCTGCCCATTTGCTACTGGGTCAGGTTTAAGCTGTTGCCATTATTATTAATATTATTACAGCTACGGCAGTTTATTACCCAGCCTTCACCCAAGGCGAGTGACAACAATTAATTAATAACAGCTTTAAACAACTTAAAACCACAGAAATATTAGTATATAAAGACCTTAACAACTTGGGACCAGTTTACTTACGAGATCGCCTTACCTCACAGGCACCCACTTGTCCGCTGCCATCTGCAGGAATGGCACTATTACAGGTGCCAAAGAATAGTCGATCTGCATTTGTAAGAAATCCACATTTTATTATGTTGGTGCCATCGCCCTTTGGAACTCCCTGCCTATTGATATCGAGCAGACGCCTTCACTGTACTCTTTCTGGAACCTACTTAAAGTGCTTTTGTTTAGGCAAGCCTATTCAGACATGTAGAGTGTTTATGTGTGTTTTAATATGTTTTCAGCTTATCATTGATTTTAATTATTTGACATTTTAAATAGCTGTTTTTACTGATTATATTTTATTTATATTTTTATTGTTTTCTTCTTTTTTTGTAAACTGCTTTGAGGGTTTTATTTTGGGTGGGGAGTTGCCATCTACTGGTATATAAATTTTAGGGAAAAGCTAAATAAAATCTCTACCTGCCTTGTGGTTGGTGCTGCAAGTGAAGACCTCTCCCCTACCCTAGTCTGCTGACATGGCGTTTCCTTCCCTTTTGTACATATTCAGTGAGGAGGGGCCTATTCCATAAAGCAGCAGTACCCAGCTGTGGTTCCCTCCAGATGTTTGTTGCACTCTTAACTTCCACCCCCCCCAGCCAGTGTGGCCAATTGGTCAAGGATGGCAGACACTCGCATACCTCCACATGTGGTAGGAGTGCCCCAAAATGCAACTATTCTGGACAACAGCCATACAAGAAATATGTAAAATAACTAAGCAAGTATTAGACATCACCCCAGAATTGGCCTTACTAACATCTTCCAAGACAACAATGCCCACTTACACCACAAAGAACTCATAACCCACCTACTTTCAGCAGCTAGAAACACCATAACCAGACACTGGAAGGACCTGTTAGGAGTAAAGCATGGACCAATGGTACCAAATAGTATGGGAAGCAGCCCTACTAGAAAAATTAACCAATAAACTGAAACTGACACGGGGACAAATAGAAGAAGACGCCTTTACCCCGTCTTCTTCTTCTGTATGGCTCCCCTTTATCACATACACAGCCCAACAAGACAGTGACAATAATCCACCAACAGCATATAAATCAATATGGCTAACCTGATCCAAAACACCCACCCACCCCAATCACACACGAAAACAAAGATCACCAAAGCCAGTCACAAACAAACAACCACACCCTAGGCCAACCCCAACCTCTCTCACCACCAAAGGAACACAAGTGAACAGCAGAGAACCGGCACGAGTAACGCTGACACCAAACCCTACACACATTATGCAAAATAGAAACATCGCCACCCGACCCCACCCATCTCCCCCCCTCCACCCCTTTTCTTCTTAATGTCTCAACAAATGAAACTGATTTGTAAAAATATTACATGGACAAAATACGAGAAACATTACACATACTTCTGTAAAACAAGAAAATCTTTAATTAAAAAAAAAAAGGATGGCAGACACTGTAATACAGCTAATTCTGGAGAGTATTGTGTTAGTTTCCATAAAGCATTATCAAAATATTTATAAACACTGGCCAGGCTTGTACCCCAGAGACGTCACTTCAGTGCATCAATTTGACATCACCTCTGGAGGCACATTCCATTGTTGCTTGAGACAGACGGATGCCAGCAACAAAAGTATAATGGTAGTTGTGCATATTTATTTTCCCCAATTGTTTGGAAACCCTTTAGGTATCCAGCTAATAAATTTAATAAACAAATGACTAAATAAAAACATGGAAAGCAGATGCTCTGCCATTTGAGCCTTCCCGGTGCTCCATTGGCTGGGCCTGCATTTGTGCAGGCCTACACTGGCGTAAGCCAAACAGCAGGAATCTTGACCACAAACATGCCACAGATAGCTGGAAGGCCTGATAGATGATCTCAGGTGTGTTGTTTTTTCCCCAAGGGCCTTAGCAATGGCTGAACTGAAGGTTTCTTGCCGCCGCCACCACCACCCTTTTTCTATTGCATGAAGTGCTTTCTGCTAAAGCGTGAGCAAATGTTTGCACCCAGTTTCTCTCCTAAGCCCTTGAAAATGAGTTTTTACGGTACTGAACGCCGGCAAGGGTGTTAATGGATGGATATGGTCGCTTCTCGGATGGGATCATGGCAGTGGCAGCTGCGAGGTGGGAAGCAATGAAGATGCATTGATGCAATCTTTGTCTTTCTGTTTGCCCTGCAGAGCTGAGGCTTCGGAGGCTGAATGGGAGAGGGAGAATGATTTGCTTGAGGAAGGGTCCATGGAAAACCCAGAGCTGGGTGACAGCAAGACCTCAGAAGCCAAGTTCCCTTCCATTTGCCTGAGGGAGGTGTATCCGAAGTACGCAAAGGAATTTGACTATCTGCGGCTGGTCGACCGGATCGCAGCTTTGTTCATCCGTTTCCTGGGCGTGAAGGGGACGACAAAATTGGGACCCACGGGCTTCCGGATGTTTATAAGGTGAGGGAGATCTTCCGGAATAATTTTCCAAAGGTAACTCACTGTTTGAAATGCCTGGATGTGGTTCCCCTTAAGATCAGAGATAATTGTAGAGTTGGAAGGTACCCTCAGCGGTAATCTAGTCCAGCCCCCTGCAATGCAGGAATCTCACCTGAAGAATCCTTGATGGATGGCTGCCCAGACTCTGTTCAAAAGCTTCCAAGGGAGGAGAGCCCACTCCCATTCCAAGGGGGTCCGTTCCACAGTCACAACAGCTCCTTCTGTCAGGAAGTTCTCTCTGATGTTTAGCAGTTTGAATCCGTCATAAATAACATGGTCCACTAAGAACAGAGGGAATGGCTGGCCAGCCACCAAGACCTGCACCCTGTTCCCACTGGACCAACCCAGTCGTGGTCAGTTAAATGAAAGCACTTCCTTACGCAGCACATGGAACTCACTCCTGCAGGAGCAATGGCTGCTGACCTAGGTGACTTTAAAATAGGGTTACCAAAGGTCCCCGGATTTCCAAATCTATCCCCGGACAAATTCCGTCCCTGGAATGTCCCCGGATTTGCAAATCTGTTCCCAGGAAACGTGGCAGCGGCAGCCTCAGCAGCCCGGAGCCAGCCTGGTAGCGCAGTTGTCTCTGGCTGGCTTCAGGAGCTGCTTGCTGCCGTGGCACCCACCATTTTGCCTCGCCGGAAGTCCCCATATGATGTGTCTTGTCAGCCACTACTGAAGGGGAACCGGGGACGTCCGGCGGTACAGATCCCCTGCCCCCTTTGTTTTGACTGATTGGGGGAAGCTGAGGAGTTGCGGGCAAGCGTCGCCCAGTTTTTTAAAAACTGCGCATTTATGTTTCACAGCATGCGAAAGGGCTTTGCGCCTTTATACAAAATTCATGTGTGCTTGGGCCCAGGGTCTTTTGCCTCACCATCCCCACTACTGACTCCCTGTTGCTACTCAGCTTCAAAAAAAAAGTTTTTAAAAAGTGTCCCCGGATTCATTGAAAAATATCTGGTAACCATACTTTAAAAGAGTTGAGCAGTTTAATGGAGGAGGATAATGCTGTGAATGGCTTACCAGCCACAGTGGTTCTGCTCTGCAGGGTCCTTCTTGTGGGTTTCCCATAATGGGCCTCTGCTTTGTCACTGTGAGAACAGGATTCTGGACTTGATGGGCCATGGGCTGACCCAACAGGCCCATCATAGGTTCTTACGTTCTTACGTCGGTGTGTCACAGATCAGTAAAGCATTAATGTGTCACATTAATCAGTAAAGCCCTCTCCAGATTGACACTCACTGCCCCCCAACTTGCTTTCGGATCTAATTTAAAAACTTGTACCATCAATAAAGAGTCGTTTATTTAAATCAAATCAACTCTTTATTGCGATGGTTGGGGACCAGTACTGCTGTGCATGTATATCATCTTTCCCTGTTGGAGACATCAGGAATTGACTTGAGCAGATCTTCCTTAGCTAAAACTACCTTTCTCTTTCGCTACGATGGCTAGATGGAACCTCCGCTTTCAAGGGCAGTCTGCCTCAAATGCCAGCCACTGTATGTAAGGTTACCAGATTTCCCCCCCCCCCCCCAATGAATCCGGGGACAATTTTCAACTTCAATGGATTTTGTATGGGGACTGATTTGTAAATCCGGGAAACGGAGACATCTGGTAACCTTATGTGGGGCTGAGGCAGAGAGAGTATCAGTATACCATATACTCAGCTGGGCCTGAGATGAGATTTGAACCTGGGGCTTGTCTTTTTAAAAAATAATAATAATAATAATAATCAAGTGGGAAATAAGAAATAAAGGTGAGGGAGACCAGTACCAAAAGCCCCCATCATCATCATCATCATCATCATTATTATTATTATTATTATTATCTGGGGAGGGGCACTGCCCCCTCTGGCTATACCCATGACAAGAACATAAAGATTAAAAAAAAAAAAAGGTTGCCAAAGGAGGCAAAACTCATAGCGCCTCTATCTTTTGCCTCGAGAAAGCTGTTTTAGTTCATGGTGCCATTGGGAGTTTGCTCTCCCACCCCCCAGATGATTCCCTCATAGTTCTCTTTTCCTGACACCAGGAACAGCAAGATAAGCAATAGTGACTTCAGCATGGCTTCCGCAGACATCCTGTACATTGACATCACCAAGAAGCGGTACGGCATCACTGCTGATCAGCGAGATGCAGGTAAGCCCTCTTGCATAATTCTGGGTGCAGACCTTTGGGGTGGGGGTAGGACAGGGTAGTGCATGTGGATATATGTATTTACCGTATTTTTCGCTCTATAGGACGCACTTTTTCCCCTCCAAAAATGAAGGGGAAATGTGTGTGCGTCCTATGGAGCGAATGCAGGATCCTCGGCTTCGCGGCGAGGCGCGTATCATGCGAAGCCGGAGGAGGAACAGAAGGGACTGTGAAGGAGAGGCGCTGCGTGGAGAGAGAGAAGGCACAGCGCCCCTTCAGCGACGCGCCTGACCTGGAAGCCGGAGGAGGAGCAGAAGGGTCTCCTTCTGTTCCTTCTCCCGCTTCGCAGCGACGCGCCTGTCATGCGAAGCCGGAGGAGGCACAGAAGGGTCTCCTTCTGTTCCTTCTCCAGCTTTGCTGAAGGGCGCTGCGCCTTCTCCCTCTCTGCGCAGCACCTCTCCTGCGAAGGAGAGGCGCTGAGCAGAGAGAGAGAGAGAGAGAGAGAAGGCGCAGCGCCCCTTCAGCGACGCGCCTTTCCAGCGAAGCCGGAGGAGGAACAGAAGGGACTCCTTCTGTTCCTTCTCCAGCTTCGCTGAAGGGCGCTGCGCCTTCTCCCTCTCTGCGAGGCACCTCTCCTGTGAAGGGTCTCCTTCTGTTCCTTCTCCCGCTTCGCAGCGACGCGCCTTTCCAGCGAAGCCGGAGGAGGCACAGAAGGGTCTCCTTCTGTTCCTTCTCCAGCTTTGCTGAAGGGCGCTGCGCCTTCTCCCTCTCTGCGCAGAGAGAGAAGGCGCAGCGCCCCTTCAGCGACGCGCCTGTCCTGGCTTCTGCTTTAGCCCTGCGCAGCCTCTTCGGGCAGGGGGAACCTTCATCCCGCTGCCCCGAAGAGGCTTGGCGCCTCTTCCCAGAAGCCAGAACAGCCACACGGTATCCCAGAAGCCAGATCCCTCTTGCTGTTCTGGCTTCTGGGGTTCAGAATAAGTTCTTCTTGTTTTCCGCCTCCCAAAAGTAGGTGCGCCCTATGGTCCGGTGTGCCCTATGGAGCGAAAAATACGGTACGGGGAGCGTTTGTACCCTGCACCTCTTCAGCCAAAGAAGCTTCCCAAGAGCAGTTTGCATACAATCAAAAGCAAGGCAGCCTTGGCAGGCTTACAGTCTAAAAATAAGCATAGCATACAAGGGGAAAGGGGCAGGGAGGGAAGAGGAAAATTGATTCCACACACATCCCCAGTTGTCCTTGCTTTCATGGGCGGAGGGATGAATAATTAATACCTAAGACATAAGGGCTATTAAGAATGTTGCAGTGAGGCTCTCTGAAGTCTAAACCTGGAAAAGTTTACAAGTTACAGGGCTAGATTTATAGTTAACGAATGCAGGGGAGAACTCACAAGGTAGCAGGACTGAAGGGAAAATAGGAAACCATGCATTTCCTATGGCCAGTTGGTGGGCATTTATTATATAGTAGGGAATGCCTGGCACTGCCTGGGAATTTGTAGAAACCAAACAATTATTGTGATTGATAGTGTAATTCATGAGTTTGGACCAGTCATGCCCAAAATCAGGCAAAGAAGAAGAAGAGTTTGGATTTGATATCCCGCTTTATCACTACCCAAAGGAGTCTCAAAGCGGCTAACATTCTCCTTTCCCTTCCTCCCCCACAACAAACACTCTGTGAGGTGAGTGGGGCTGAGAGACTTCAGAGAAGTGTGACTGGCCCAAGGTCACCCAGCAGCTGCATGTGGAGGAGCAGGGAAGCGAACCTGGTTCACCAGATTACGAGTCCACCGCTCTTAACCACGACACCACACTGGCTCTCAAAGTCATACGAAAGCCATGTTTTGGTCCACCATCTTGATTCAAAATGGTGACCAGCATCCAAATGTCAATGAGGATTGACAGCCCTGCCTCAGGCACTGTGGTGCTATGTGTAGTGATGATGTCTTGAGAGGTGGCCAAAACTGTGCCCAGAGATGGGTGAAGTCATTTCAAATTCACGTGTTTTGTCTGCCACCTTGATTCAGAATGGTACCCAGCATCCAAATATTTATGAAGGCTATTGCCCCTACCTTGGGAATTCTCATGCTCAATTTAGTGATGACGTCTCGAGAGGAGTCCGAACCCATAGAGAGCAGAAGGACAGACGAATGGACAAACGAGGGGCAGACAAAGCACTTTCCAAAATAGGCAGGGTTGGGAGAATTGCCCCCCTGATCTGAAGCCCTGGGGAACTGCTGCCAGCCAAGTGTAGACAAGACTGAGCTAAATAGGTTTGGGGTCTGACTCAGTAGAAGGCCTTTCTCCTTTGGTCTGATGCAGCAGGGCTCTTTGTAGAAGGTCTCAAGGGCTTGTATTAGCAAAGAAGAAGAGAACACTTTTTTTATTGGGTTAAAAATTCACTGAATTAATGCAGGAGGCCTCCCTATCAAAGTATTGTAGACCCAAAGTCAGTAAGAGGGAATCCTAGAATTGTAGAGGTGGAAGGAATCCCAAGTGTCATCTAGTCCAACCCCTGCAATTTTATATTGGCTGCTGAAATGGAGGCCTGCTGAGGGTTAGTGTCCATAATAGGTTTCACTTTAGGGACTCAGGCTCCTCACCATCAACTCCCCACCCTTCCAAATCCCCTCCCCCAAAGCTGAAATTTGGCTGAGGCAGGATCCGTATCCTGATGGCAGTAGTGAAATTGTTGCTGCAAAAGGTTTAGAGCAGGGGTCAGCAACCTTTTTCAGCCGTGGGTCAGTCCACCATCCCTCAGACCTTGTGGGGGGCTGGACTATATTTTGGAAAAAACCAACATGAACAAATTCCTATGCCCCACAAATAACCCAGAGATGCATTTTAAATAAAAGGACACATTCTACTCATGTAAAAACACGCTGATTCCTGGACTGTTTGTGGGCCGGATTGAGAAGGCGATTGGGCCCCATCCGGCCCCTGGGCCTTGGGTTGCCAACCCCTGGTTTAGAGGAAATGCCCAACTTCTGAATTTCTTTAGTAACTAGTGGAATTGATGGGCAACCAGTGCAAGTGGAAGCTTAATTTCCCCCCTACGTTTATTTCTACAAGCAAGCATTGCCATCTGGCCTATTGTTAATTCGGGATTAGCGCTTGGTGAGAGGTTTTATTTTCCTTTCCCCTTTTTCCATCCTAAATTTTTCTGTGGATAAGCAGAATCTGTTGTTTGTGGAGTATTGCTAGTACAGATTTTTGTGTGTGCAGTATGTTTATTGGCATCATATGTTGTTGCCTTCTCTCTTTTTTTTTTGCTGACTGGGACGGGTGACGAGGAAAATATTTATTTAGTGTTGCATTCAAGGTAGCAAGAGTTCCTCTCTTTCTTCCCTCCCCTCGTCGTCCTCCTCCTCTGAAATCCGAATGTTTACTCTTGAGTCACACAAAATACATCTGGTCCACAAATTGTCCTGGCTATAAGCCACTTCCAAAGCAATTTGAGGTGGGTGAAAGGGTAGAGATGAAACTAATAATAATAATAATAGTGCTCTGGCACATTTCCTTCTACCAGTTGAAGTACCGTATTTTTTGCACCATAACACTCACTTTTTTCCTCCTAGAAAGTAAGGGGAAATGTCTGTGCGTGTTATGGAGGAAATGCCTACGGGTGGCATGCATACGGATTTTCCTCCTCTAAAAACTATGTGCGTGTTATGGTCGGGTGCGTGTTATAGAGTGAAAAATACGGTACTTTCATTGTACTGTGTGCCATTAAAACTATGGGGCTGGCTTCCACCATGGAGGCGGTGATGGCCACCAACATGGATGCCTTTAAAAGAGGATTGGACAAATTCACAGAGAAGGAGAGGGCTAGCGATGGCTCCTGGCCATGTTGGCTGTGCTCTGCCTTCCCGCTTGGAGGCAGTAAATGCTTCTGAATACCAGTTGCTGGAAAGCTCACAAGGGGCGAGGATCCTGGAAGATCCTGCTTGCGGATTTCCCACAGGCATCTCGTTGGCTGGTGACAGGGCCGGTGGCCTGAAGCCGCAGGCTCTTCCTGTGTTCTTCTCTGGCAATGCAGGTGGAATTGTCAGGCATGAGGCAAGGGAAGTGGGGGCCACAGGTAGGTTGTCATTTGCAGCCCAAATGCTTGCTGTACATCGGGGAGGGCTGTGTGGAGAGAGTCTCTTCCTTTAAATTCCTAGGAGTTTATCTCAGTGAAGACCTTACTTGGAAAATCAATACAACCCAGGTGGTTAAGAAAGCCCAACAGAGGCTCCATCTCCTCAGAGTATTGCGTAAGAGCGATGTCAATCAACATCTGATGATCTCCTTCTACCGGTCCATAATAGAAATTGCCTTTTCATACCGCTTCACGGTGTGGTACGCCAGTTTGACATCACCTGATAGGAAGTGCCTACAGAGGGTGGTGAATACAGCACAAGATATTATGGGCTGTCCCCTTAATCCGCGGGATGAAATAGCAGAAGAACGTTGCCTCAGGAGAGTGAGGAAAATTCTCAGGGACGATTCACACCCTGGCCGGCACTTTCTTGATCTCCTGCCATCAGGCAGAAGATATAGAAGCATGATTAGTCGCACCAACAGGGTAAAGAACAGCTTCTATCCCTGGGCTGTTAGGCTGCTGAATGAAAAGATAACAACAGGGCAACTGACTTTCGGGTTTGGTGGGTGTGCGTCAGCAAACGAGGGGAATTAAGACTAAGAGAGCTGAGTGGGGGGAGCTCGTGTAATCTCACTGTATACAAGTTGTACAAGTGGCAATAAAGTATTTCCATTTCAATTATATCCTTGCTCCGTAGGAAGACAAGCCTTGAACAGTATCACACTGAGGGCCCATAAAAGGGGGACACGCACGAAGAGCCAAAATGAAAAACCCACATTTGGAAAATTTATTTTGCAAGGGGCTTCTCTCTCCCTCCACCCCCCCCCTTTCTTTTCTGTTCCCCGTCAGGTTTTTAATATGTGTTACCCGATGAACGTTAACAACAGGAAGCCTTTAAATGCTCCATTTTGTGTCTCTTGTGCCGATTTAATTGCCAGGTTTTATTAAAAAATGTAATGGATGGGCTTTATTTTAACATCCATGAATAAGTTTTCAGTCCAAGGAGCTGGGAATGCAAATTAAGAGTGAGTTGGGATGGGGGGGTAGGTAAATACCCCTCTTTCCCCATTCCCACCTCCATGCTCTCCCAAGAAACAGAAATACAGGGGTGCTTCTAATTGCACAAACCACCTGGGTGGTGCCTTTTTGTCGGCAAGGTGCACCTGTGGTGCTTCCCCCCCATTGTTTTACGAATAATTCACAGGCGCCGTGTGTGTGTGTGTGTGTGTGTGTGTGTGTGTGTGTGTGTGCTGAGAGTGCCAAGCTGGCAGTGGGGGAGCATTCAGTTATTATGCAAAAATAACTTGGAATATAAGAGCCCTCCTGGATCAGGCCGTTTAGTGCAGCATCCTGTTCGCACGGTGGCCAAACCCAGCAAACAGGTCCCAAGCACCGGCCTCTCCCCTCGCATAGTTCCCAAGCAACTGATTTTCTGTAGCGCTGTCCTATTTTTATTAATATCTCATATATAGATATTCTATCATAGGTTAATTGATTTTTAATCATTTCCCCTATGTTTTTAGCTGTTGTTATTTTTATCTGTAAACCCCCAATAAGCGATATAAACCAAGACAGTGCAGAATGAAAGCCTTGGGAGATTTCTGACGCCTTCTTTTTCCTTTTCCTTCCAGGGATGGACTTGCACGCTTTTGTGGAGGCGATTTGCTTCCTGGCACAGAGGAGGTACAAGTCCCTCTCTCTGCACGAGCAGGTGGAGCTCCTCATTGACTTCGCGGAGTGCAACTTGGCTGCCCAGGACAAGAAGCGCGCCAGCTGTGACCAACGCGTGGCCCTGGTGACTTGCCACCAGAACAGGCTCCACCTCCGCCCGGCAACCGACATGCTGGTCAACTACAGAAGCTCCCGTCCATGAAAGACTGCGTTTGCTGATACGGATTTAAAGGGAGGTTTAGACCACATTCTAGTCCTTTGGGTGGTAATCTCATAGCCTATCTCATCCTCCCATTTTTTATTTATTATGTCTGGGGCGGTTTGTGGGATTTTGGATTGCAGATACCATTGCTTTGCCTTGTCCCTTTGTTGTTAGGAGGAGGTGTTTGAGGGTGCGCCGAGCCCTGGTGGCACCCTCAAACCCTACTTTGCTGGGACCGTGTCATCTCTTTATTCAGATGACATGGAGCACACCGCCATTAGCCTCCGCAGTAGACCGGAAGTCTAAGAGGGCATGTAATTGGTGGTGTGTTAGCCAGGGCATTTGGGTGTCCCCTAGTTTGTCCTGTTTTTCTTGTGTTGATAGGGGTTTGTTATTTTTGTAGAAGTCTGTTAGGTGGTATAAGCCTTTGGTTTGCCAGGTTTTTAATCTGGAGGTTTTGCGCTGCGTGATGGAACTGCTGAGTCACTTTCTGACTCTCACAAGTTTGCTGCCTCACACTAACCAGATGCAGGTTGCAAGACAAGCACACCTGAATTAACCCTTTGTTTCCCTTCTCTCCCTCTCTCTCTCTCTCTCTCTCTCTGCCATAAACAGACAGGGCTCTCTTGCACCCCGGGCTGATCACACAATGAACTGACACTGGAGGAGGAAGAGTCCAGCCTCAGCCTCGCCTCGCCGGAAATTCTTCAGTTTGCCTGGAATGAGGGAGGGGAGCTGGCTGCCCTTGAACTTCACACGTTGGGAGGTGTGGGCTTTGGAATTGTGCACTAAAATTAAAAATTAAAATCCTATTTGGTTTACTCCTATTTTCTTTAAAGTAAACTGGCGGAGATGGGGGGGGCTGCCTGTTCAAAGTTTTGACTTTAAACTTAATATTTATATGGAAGAAGGGCAGATGGAGTGAATAAGGCCTCACTTCCACTGCCACTTTTCCCTAAATGAAAGCTTTTCATTTTGGAATGTTGCATTCTGCACTCAGCACAAACTCATGCATTTGCATGGTGCCTTCAAGGGGATGTGGGATATTCACAGACCCCAAGCACAGGGAGTTAATTGACTCCTCAGCTTCCTTGGGTGAGGATTGAAGTCCACCCTTTTCTACCACACGCCTAAGGGGTTCCAGGACTCACACAGGGCCTCTGGCTGCTCATTTTCAGTGACAGGGACAACCGCCTGCCACCTGCACAAACCTGAGACTTAAAACCACAGAATGGTAGAGTTGGAATAATAAATAAACAAACAAACAAACAAACAAACAAACAAACAAACAAACAAACAAATAATACTCAACCCATTGTACTGGGCAGCTTCCAGTATATACAAAAACTTCTTAAACGTTAGAAACCTCTAGATACAGGGCTGCCTTCAGATGTCTTCCAAAAGTTGTGTAGTTCTTTATTTCCTTGACATCTGATGGGAGGGTGTTCCACAGGGCAGGTGCCACCACCGAGAAGGCCCTCTGCTTGGTTCCCTGTAACTTCACTTCTCACAATGAGGGAACCGCCAGAAGGCCCTCGGCGCTGGACCTCAGCGTCCGGGCAGAATGATGGGGGTGGAGACGCTCCTTCAGGTATACTAGGCCAAGGCCGTTTAGGGCTTTAAAGGTCAGCACCAACACTTTGAATTGTGCTCGGAAATGGACTGGGAGACAGTGTTGATCTTTAGGATCAGTGTTATATGGTCCCAGCGGCTGCTCGCAGTCACTAGTCTAGCTGCCGCATTCTGGATTAGTTGTCATTTCTGAGTCACCTTCAAAGGTAGCCCCACGTAAAGCGCATTGCAGCAGTCCAAGCAGGAGATAACAAGAGCATGCACCCCTCTGGCGAGACAGTCTGTGGGCAGGGAGTCTGTGAACCAGATGGAGCTGATAAACAGCTGCCCTGGACACAGAATTGACCTGCGCCTCCATGGACAGCTGTGAGTCCAAAATGACTCCTAGGCTGCGCACCTGGTCTTCTATGTGCTCAGTTATGCCATTCAGGACCAGGGAGTCTCTCACTCCTGCCCTCCTCTGTCCACCCAAAACAGTACTTCTGTCTTGTCAGGATTCAACCTCAATCCGTTAAACACCTTCCACCCACCTTCAGACATTCACACGGGACATTCATCGCCTTCATTGGTCTCTGATTTAAAGGAGAGGTAGAGCTGGGTATCAGCCATATAAACCCAGCCCAAACCCCCTGATGATCTCTCCCAGCAGCTTCATATAGATGTCAAAAAGCATGAGGGAGAGGACGGAACCCTGAGGCACCCCACAAGTGAGAGCTCGGGGGTCTCAACACTCATCCCCCAATACCACTTTCTGGGCACAGCCCAGGAGGAAGAAGTGTCTCCACCCCCATCATTCAGCCCAGATACTGTGGTCCAGCTCCAGGGGCCTTCTGGCAGTTCCCTCCAGGCAGAGGGCCTTCTCGGTGGTGGCGCCCGCCCTGTGGAATTCCCTCCCATCAGATGTCAAGGAAATAAACAACTACCTGACTTTCATAAGACATCTGAAAGCAGTCCTGTTTAGGGAAGTTTTTAATGTTTGATGTTTTATCGTGTTTTTAATATTCCGTTGGGAGCTGCCCAGAGTAGCTGGGGAAACCCATCAGTGCCCCCAGCTCCCAACCCCCCTAGATACCATGGTCAATGGTGTCAAAGGCTGCTGAGAGATCCAGCAGAACTAGGAAACAGCTTTCACCTCTGTCCCTAGCCGGCTAGAGTTCATCAACCAGCGTGACCAAGGCAGTTTCAGTCCTGGGATGGGTCCCAAATCCCAATTGCAAGTGTTGTTCAGCAACCACCTGCTCAATCACTTTGCCCAAGAATGGAATGCTTTTTTTAAAAAGAAGTGGTTGAATAATCACTTCTTTAAGGGGATCCAGGAAGACTCCCTCACAGAGGGAAGCATTCAACACCCCCACAAGGCCCATTGCCCAGCCCTTCCTGGCTTGCTGTGTACCTCCTCCTTCAGAAGGTGTGTAACCCCACCAAGAGCAGCAACCTCCCAGCTACCTGGTCTAGGGTTTCCTGTAAAGTTCGTCTTCTGCTTTCAGTAGCGCTTCATCTGTATGTCTAGTCCAATTGAGAACTGTTAAGTATCTTATCAAGTTTGGTATTCCAGTGCTTCCATAAGGGGGTTGGGCTAGATGACCTTTGACAGTCCCTTCCAACTCTTCCAATTCTATTATTTGTGAGCCAGACGTGGACTCTTTGAAGGCCCAGGCCAAGTGTAGAAACCTATACTCTCCAGATGTTGCTGAACTACAACTCCCATCAGCCCTAACAAGCATAGCCAGTGCTTGTGTTGAAGTGAGCAGTATGTGGAAATATTAGTTAGCCAAAGCTATTGACTGCCGCCCAGCTTGCCCACCCCACCTCCCCAGTTGAGACTCTCCACTTTGGATGGCTTATTGCTTCAGCATATTCTTAATTAAAATAATTTGAAGACTCTGCTCCTTTGCAGCTGGATTAAGACTGCACTGATCCTTTCATAATTGGACTTAAAGCCATTGTTGTGTATTTGGGAACCTCCCACCCCCCCACCCGAACTGATTTGTTTTATTGTGACCACCCCCCCTGCCCCACCACCTCCGCCTCCACGAAGATGCAGAGTGTGCTAGATGAAATCTGGTAATCCACAGAAGTAAGAGACATACAGATGAAACTCGAAAAATTAGAATATCATGGAAAAGTTCCTTGATTTCACTAATTCAACTTCAAAGGTGAAACTAATATATGAGATTGACTCATGACATGCAAGGTGAGATATGTCAAGCCTTCATTTGTTATCATTGCAATGATCATGGCGTACAGCTGATGAAAACCCCAAATTAACAATCTCAGAAAATTAGGAATATTCAAGGAAATCAGCAAAACAAGGATTGCAAATCGAGTAAGATTGGACCTCTGAGAAGTAGAAGCACATCTTGCTTTGCATGCCATGAGTCAATCTCCATGATATTCTAATTTTTCGAGTTTCACCTGAATCCCAGAATTGTAGAGTTGCATGGGACCCCCAAAGGCCATCTAGTCCAAACCCCTGCAATGCAGGAATCATGGATAGATAACCCCTGGCAGGTGGCCATCCAGCCTGTTTTAAAACCGCCAACCAAGGAGTGCCCACCACTTTCGGAGGGAGTCCACTCCACTGCCGAACAGCTCCTATCATCAGGAAGGTCTTCCTAAGGTTTAGTCGGAATCGCCTTTCTTGTCATTCGGATCCATTGGTTTGCGTCCCGTCCCCCGTCCCCCCCACTCCAGAGCAGCAGAAAACAAGCTTGCCCCCATAGGACATTCCTTGAGGTGCCCCTTGTTCTCTTTCCAGGCTCTGTTCCTGTTTTACAGCTGGGGGGGGGGGAATACATCCCCCCCACTACTTTCCATGCTAGGAAAAGTTGTACCTGTTGGATTTTTGCCTGTTGGGCTTCAGGCCTCTCTACCTGCTGTCTGGGAGGAAGGGTCCCATGTTCTGCATTGCAGATTGTGCAAGCACAGCTGCAGAGCACACCAATAAATTAGGCATTTGTGCAAAGTACGGCATATGATATATATATTGGCAATTACTGTAATTAGATCAGCTAGCTAATTGGTACCTGTAAGCAAGAGAAGAGGGAGACCCATTTTGCTGTGTCAGAGGAAGGGGAGGGGAATACAATAAAGAAAGAAAGCTTCGGCTGCTGCCTGCTGCCTGGCGTTCCAATGCCCTAATAATAATAATAATAATAATAATAATAATAATAATAATAATAATAATAATAATTTTTATTTATACCCCACCCTCCCCAGCCAAGACCGGGCTCAAGGCGGCTAACAACCAACAATAAAAACAAGTGGATTAAAATACAATTTAAAAGATTAAGATACAACATTAAAACATTAGGGTGCAATCTCTTCATAGGAGTAGAAAGGAAAAAGAAAGAGGGGGAGGGAATCAAACTGATTCTGAGCCAAAGGCCAGGTGGAACAACTCTGTCTTACAGGCCCTGCGGAAAGAGATCAGATCCCACAGGGCCCTGGTCTCATGAGACAGAGCGTTCCACCAGGCCGGGGCCAGTGTTGAAAAGGCCCTGGCTCTAGCTGAAGCTAATCTAACTTCCTTAGGGCCCGGGGCCACTAGGGTGTTGCTATTTATGGACCTTAAGGTTTTCCGTGGGACATACCAGGAGAGGCGGTCCTGTAGGAACGAGGGTCCTAGGCCGTGAAGGGCTTTAAAGGTCAAAACCAGCACCTTGAACCTGACCCTGTACTCCACCAGGAGCCAGTGCAGCTGGAAAAGCACTGGGTGAATATGCTCCCATGGCAGAGACCCCTTGAGGAGCCTCGCTGCAGCATTCTGTACCCGCTGGTGTTTCTGGGACAGCTTCAAGGGTAGCCCCGCATAGAGCGAATTACAGTAGTCAATGGTGGTGAGAATTTCTGCCAGCTCAACTTCTCATGACATGCTGATGCTGTGGCAGGAAAATAAGCACAGTTGCTTGCCTTCCACCCAGCTTTTTAAAGGCCCAGAGCTCTCTTGGGCCTGGACACTTGAAGACAGATCCCCTGCGTTGCCACGAGGGTTGGTTTAGGGTTGCGCTGAACCAGCTCCTAAGCATTTGGTAAAGCTGGATTATTGTACATCATTTTATTGTATGGTTGACTGGGGCTGATGGGAGTTGTCATCCAAAACACGTGGAGGGCACATGGTGAAGTCTAATCTAGGACAGTGGTTCTCAGGCTGGTTTCTTGGGGGGCGGGGAGGGCTTTGGCTTTCATTTTGGGGAGAAAGCTAGTCTCTAGTCCCTATGAATATTAATATGTGGGTGAGCAGTGCATGTTGAAATTGCAGAAGCCAGAGCTGCAAATATTTTCAGCAGCTGAAGGTGGTACATTTTCTGCCTTTCTGTGATGAGCAAAACCTGTTTCAGCTAATTTATTGTTTGCTCATTTTGCAAAAATGTATACAGATTGCCTAAGGCAGCGCTTCCTGGGCCCATAATTTCAGATTAATTTCATGTTTGAAATGCAGAGACCCAGTTCTGTGAAAGTCTCTGGAAACGACGTTGCCTAGAATGGATGTTTGGTTTCTTGCCTGCCGTATTTCTGGCAACTGCAGCACAAGAGAAGCTTCAGAGCTGCTTCTTAAGAGCTACATGAGAAAAGCCCCCAACCCATTTATTCTCCCCAAAATCTTGTTTCATATATTCTTAAAATGTATTTCCTTAAATGCTCACTATGACGTTTGCTAATCTGTTTTTTGACACTCGAATGCAGGACTTAGTGTGGCTTGACAGTTGATAACTGGCTGTATTTGACAGGCAACACACAATGGTATTAGTACTGGGCAGCATTTAATAGAAGACATCCAATGGCAGTTAGTATTTGACAAGTTTGGACACATTGTCACATTTGACAAATGCCAGGAGCAGATTAATTGAGAGAATGCTGGCAAACCTAAAGCACTCGGCCTAGGAGGTAAAAATTTCATGTTCAAGACAGAAGTTTGAGTTTGTCAGCTTTTGCTGTTTCACTTTAAACCTTCGAACCCACACTTTTCACAGCACAATTCAGTTATGTATGCCAACATTCTCTTAATCTCCTGTGAAACTGGCCTGCTGATAATGCGTTCCTTAACATCTAACCTATTGATCAAGCAGCATAATAATAATAATAATAATTTCATTATTTGTACCCCGCCCATCTGGCTGGGTCTCCCCAGCCACTCTGGGCGGCTTCCAACAAAGATTAAAAATACATTGAAATGTCACACATTACAAACTTCCCTAAACAGGGCTGCATTTAGATGTCTTCTAAATGTCAGGTAGTTGTTTATCTCTTTGACATCTGATGGGAGGGCGTTCCACAGAGCGGGACCCTCTACCGAGAAGGCCCGGAAGCATGGGGAATAGAATATAATTTCTTAGTATCAAGAGCAAGAAAAAGAATGTTCTTCCATGCTGGCCTCGTTTTGTGGTGGGTTGGCCTTTATGCAATGGATTCATATGGCAAATAAGGAGATCCTGACTAAACAATAGGAAGAATATCCAGTGGGAAATTGCAGTCAAATATAACTGGGAAGCTTAGGGCTTGTTAATGAATAAAGGGGTTAAGGCCTCAAAGCTGTATTCCTAGACTCCGTCAGGTCACACCCCGTCACCTCCAGTGAAGGAGAAACTGAAGCTTCTTCCTTTACTCTATTCCACGTGAAGCTGACTAGGCAACACACCTGGTCTTGATCTCTTCAAGCCCAGACCATGTGCTGAGAAGTATATTTCTGTATTTTGTAACCCAAGAATTTTCTACCTGTGGTCTTCCTGCTGCATGGAATAACACATGAACCTGGCCTTTGGAGTTTGTAAGTAAAACATTTAAACTTAATAATGGTGTGGTCTGTTCATTGTGAGACGTATAGGAACAAGGAAGCGCTGTCAATGGATATTAAAAGGGTCTAACAGCCTATATTCCTAACACTTCACTGACACTGCATCTTTTGTGAATGGGGTCTCTTACTGAATAGTGTGTTTAGCCCTGTACTTTAGATACAGGGATCGAGCCAAGTCTTTTATTAATGATGGGTGATCTATAGCTACCCTCCCCACATACTTCCAACTCTGCATTTCAGTGATTCTATTATTCTTTGTGAAAATGTTTCCTATGGTTAGAAGACACAACTGGGATTGAGAGGTAGCTCTCTCCACCAATGCCAGGTGGCTATCTCTGCCACCTCATGAACACCCTACAGTAGGGCCTGCTTTACAGATGGCTTTATTAACTCGGCTTTAATTAGGTTGAAAACAATTATTAAACCATTCTAAATTCGCCAGGGGGCGGTTAGAATTCCACAGAGGAGCTTGGGGCTTAATCCGCTGTGAAGCAGAAAAGGTGTGTTAAAAACACTTTCCATGGACTGAAGAGTTTGAAATATCCCCCTTGAGGGCACTTGATTTCTAAGAGCCACTGTGATGTGGTGGTTAGAGGGTCAAATCCCCACCTGGCCACAAACTTCCCAGAAACTGACTAGCAGCCATTTTAGTTGGGTCAGGATTTGGTTCTTATGTGGCCAGAAAAGACAACCACTTCTTCCCCCTGGGAATGGCCTCATTCTGGCAACTGGTGAGGTGAGGGTAGCCCTGGATGTTTCCTCTTACAGGCCTGACTCCCCACCTTGCCTTCTGCAACCCTCTCCCCTCTTTTTTGCTCCACGGTCTCTTCTGTCTGGCAACAGTGGTGCTTGGGGGAGAATACAGGATTGGTGTGGGAAATGTCACGGTGATAAATCAAAGTGAAGTGCTATGTTGTTGTGGCGCCACTTCTCATTCCTTCCCTTGCATGGTGCAGGTCAGGGACATCCAGTTAACACCCCACCTCCAGCAGCACCTGAGAGATGTGGGGGTGAAGGGTGGTGGGGTAAGAGGGGCTCTTAGCTTTTGTTTGTCTTCATGAGGAGGTGAGGAGCCCACAGACCTTTGGTCTGACTGCCTAATACAGTAGTACCTCAGGTTAAGTACGGTACTTAATTTGTTCCGGAGGTCCGTTCTTAACCTGAAACTGTTCTTAACCTGAAGCACCACTTTAGCTAATGGGGCCTCCTGCTGCTGTCGCACCACCGAAGCCCGATTTCTGTTCTCATCCTGAAGCAAAGATCTTAACCCGAGGTACTATTTCTGGGTTAGCAGAGTCTGTAACCTGAAGTTTCTTGAACCCGAAGAAGAAGAGTTTGGATTTGATATCCCGCCTTTCACTCCCCTTAAGGAGTCTCAAAGCGGCTAACATTCTCCTTTCCCTTCCTCCCCCACAACAAACATGCTGTGAGGCGACTGGGGCTGAGAGACTTCAGAGAAGTGTGACTGGCCCAAGGTCACCCAGCAGCTGCATGTGGAGGAGCAGAGACGCGAACCCGGTTCCCCAGATTACGAGTCCACCGCTCTTAACCACTACACCACACTGGCCCCCAGTGTGGAGGTACCACTGTATTCAGAAAACTACCTACCTACCTACACACACACACACACACACACACACACACACACACACACACACTGGCAGGTGTCTCCTCCCTTCTGGTCAGAGATCAATGATCCAGGAGTAAAGATGACATCTTTCCCGGGAGTTGTAGGATTGGACCACATACTGCTTTGATCATAATGGAGTAAACAGTGTGGCATCTGGATTCCAGCTAGGCAGCCCCAGCCCCTTCATGTCTTTTTTCCAATTGGCTTTGGGGCCTGGGGATGGCAGCCTGCCGGTTGGATATTAGCAGCCAACCTATTTCCAGTCACCCCAGGACAGGATCCTACATGCTGAGAGCAATGATGAATTATTATGGTTCCACCCTCTCCCCCCCCCTCCCCGCAGACACCTGCCAGATGACCGAACAGCCTGGCAAGATGTTGACATAGGAAACTGTTTTGCTACCAAGTCAGACCACAGCTCTGTCTAGTTCACTGTTGGCCACACTGGCTGGCAGGGACTCTCCAGGCGGGAGTCTCTGCTCATGCTACTGGAGGCTACAGCTGAGGCTTCCTGCTTGCGGAGGAGATGCTCTGCCTTTCCCCAAATTGGCTGACTCCTTGGCATAGGCACCACCTCCCAGAGGGACCCCCCCCCCATGTTTTCCTAGGGCTGCCCCGTGATTCAGGGGGTGAACATGGAAGTAACTGTGGTACGGCTCAGTGGTTGGTGACTCCAGCTGATGCTGCCGCCACTGGCTGGGGGGCGGCTTCTCCCGTCTTTCCCTTGCATGGCGGGGGGGGGGGGACAGGGGCCCCTGAGGCCAGGCTGCCGCTACGTTTGGCTCTGCATGATGTTGCGTTCATGACATCATGACATCGCATTGGGCCTCCACAATGTTTTTGAGAAGTTGGCGCCTTTTCTCAATGGACTTTCAACAGAGGCAGACTTGGGCAACCTTTCACAATATGGAAGCCTTATAAGGTGTCAAAATTTGGTGCCCCAAATGTATCTTCTACATTATGGATCTTCACAATCTTGCAAAACCTCGGCTCCCTGTGGGGTGGCGGGGAACCGCCTGCACCACCTTGAATCCGGCACTGACCTTCAACATCACAAAAAAGGGTGCAGGGGAAGGTGAACACCTAGTTATGCCCTTGTATTTCAGGGTTTGCTTTTTCCTGTTTCCATCAGACTGCAACGCTGCATCTCTTGAAAGGAAATAGAGACTCCTTGCATCTTTTCCTTTCCTTTTCCTTTCCTTTGGAATATTTTTTATTAGTTTTTACAAGAACAAATTTAAAATAACAAAGAGAAAAAAACTTTTAACATATCCATGTTTGAAATTCTCTAAATCTCGTGACTTCCCCTGCATGGGTCCTTAAAATAATTCTTCTAAAACTAGATATCATTACGTTCTCCACAGTTTCCATCTCTCTAAATTATCCATATCTTTTGTTTCTTTATAAGTTAAAGTCCAGTTAACTTTTTTATTTGTTTACAGTGGTCTCCAATGTAAGTTATGAATTTCCCCCATTCATTATCATCTTGATTCATTGTGTCTCCCAGTCAGTTTTGCCATTTCAGCACAGTCCGACAGTTTGGCTTGCCATTCTTCCCTAGTCGGAGCTGTTGGATCTTTCCATCTTTGGGCTAGTAGCATCCTTGCAGCTGTTGTTGCATAAACAGTCTTTTGGGATGTCGAAAGCTGTAATTCCCAACAGAAAAGCTTCTGGGGATTTTTTCACAAATGTTATCTTAAACATTTTTTTAATTCATTGTATATCATTTCCCAAAAAGACTTTGGTATCTTACATGACCACTACGTATGATAAAAGGTACCCTCCTTTTCTTTACACTTCCAACAAATATTGGAGCTTGTTCTATACATTTTAGATAACTTAGTAGGAGTCAGATACCATCGGTACATCATTTTCATATAATTTTCTTTCAGCGTACAATCCTTGCATCTTTTCCTTGTGCGCCAAAAAACAAAACAAAACAAGGGACCCCCTTTGCAAAGTTTAATACAGTTGCTGTTAGGTAAAGGTAAAGGTACTCCTGACTGTTAAGTCCAGTTGCGGCGCTCCTCAAGCTTTACTGGCCGAGGGAGCCGGCGTTTGTCCGCAGACAGCTTCCGGGGCTGGATAGATTTGGTTCAGTGCCAGTTCATGCCACTCAAGTGGGTTATCCTGGTGTAAAACAGATTCAGGGAACCTGGTGTTGGACTTCAGCTTCTGCAAACCCCATTTGACATAGCCATGGTCGGGGATAATGGAAGATGTAATCCCAAACAGCTGGAAGGCCACAGGTTGACCCACCTCCCCCACTCCCCTGTCCAAGCAACTCAAGTGCTACATTGTGCAAACCATCTCTGCACAATCTTCATGTCAGGATTGTGCCCCAGACCTCTCTGCACCCACATTGACTCACCATACATGACATAAAGGTAAAGGTAAAGGGACCATTAGGTCCAGTCATGACCGACTCTGGGGTTGCGCGCTCATCTCGCTTTACTGGCCGAGGGAGCCGGCGTACAGCTTCCGGGTCATGTGGCCAGCAGGACTAAGCCGCTTCTGGCGAACCAGAGCAGCGCACGGAAACACCGTTTACCTTCCTGCCGGAGCGGTACCTATTTATCTACTTGCACTGGTGTGCTTTCAAACTGCTAGGTTGGCAGGAGCAGGGACCGAGCAACGGGAGCTCACCCGCAGGGATTCGAACCGCCGACCTTCTGATTGGCAAGCCCTAGGCTCTGTGGTTTAACCCACAGCATACCTTCCCCTAAAGAAACCTGGGAGTTGCAAGTCATCGCCACAGACAGAGCTGTAATTCCCAGCACCCTTAACAAACTACAATTTCCAGGGGGGTGGGTGGGTATTAAAATGTGTGGTGTGTTTGCAGCTTAAAAGGCTCTCCTGAGCTCCAAAGACCCCTGGAGCTTTCTCTTTTCTGTTTGGCCACATTCTTGCTCTAATTGACTAATAATTTACACTAATGGCCCTGTCAATTGAGTGGGGAAGGTGTGTGTGTGTTGGGAGATAGGTATGGCAATTCAGTGTTAAGATATTTGTCTTCATTACCCAACAAAAACAGCCCCCCTCCTGCCTCCTCCCATTTAGCTGGGGAGGGGAAAAAATCCTTTCATCCATTTGCTTCTAGGCCCTGGGGTGTTCTCTTCATTTCTTTGCAGTATGCTTCTTTAATTTATTTCTAACAATGTTTTTATTTCTGGGAGTATTTCTACAATTTCATTCCCTTTTAGGACATTTCCTTTACTGTGTGTCTGGGAATGTTTCTAGAGTGTTCATTTGTTACTACCATGTTACTTTCATTTGTTTCTGGAATGGCCCTTTCATTTGTTTCTAAATATGTTTTCTAGGGTGTACCTTTCCACTTGTTTTGAGGTTTCTAGAATGCAAACAACAACAATAACAACAAGAAGAAGTCTATTATTTATATCTGCCCATCTGGCTGGGTTTCCCCAGCCACTCAGGGCAGCTTCCAGCAAGCATAAAAAACATAATAATAACCATATATAAAATCATTGGCTTCCAGTACGTTTCTGAACATAATTAAAAGTGTTGGTGCTGACCTTTAAAGCCCTAAACTACCTCGGTCCAGTATACCTGAAGGAGTGTCTCCGCCCCCATCGTTCTGCCCGGACACTGAGGTCCAGCTCCGAGGGCCTTCTGGCAGTTCCCTCACTGCGAGAAGCAAAGCTACAGGGAACCAGGCAGAGGGCCTTCTTGGCAGTGGCACCCGCCCTGTGGAACACCCTCCCATCAGATGTCAAAGAGAAGAGCAACTACCAGACTTGTAGAAGACATCTGAAGGCAGCCCTGTTCAGGGAAGCTTTTAATGTCACAGTATTTTAATATTCTTTTGGAAGCCGCCCAGAGTGGCTGGGGAAACCCAGCCAGATGGGCGGGGTATAAATAAATTATTATTATTATTATTATTATTATTATTATTATTATTATTATTATTATTATTACATAACCCACAAGCCCCACATCATGTCAAGCTGGAGAACAGGGCCAGCACCTCGCTTTGCAACGCAGCCCTGCTCTCCTACCGCATCCTTGAACAGCAGACTGTGGTGGCAGCAAAGACTTGCTCTCATGCATACGAAGTGGATTGCCCATCTCAGCGAGTGAAATTAGGAAAGCATGATTAATGTTGATGAATCTGGGGCTTGGGAGGGCTCTGCAGACCCTTCCCCTGACACTCTGTCTGCTTCTCTCCTTCCAGCCACCCCTTTCTCCCCAAACATACCCCTTCTCTCCCTCCCCCCCCCCCACTCCCTGCCTGGATCTGTCAAAATGATTTGCAACTCAGAGTCTCATTCTTCCCTGCTGACAACTCCTCTCCATGTGACGTGCAGCCAGCCTGGAGACTGAGGAGGCAGGGAGGCCTCAGCTGGCAGAGAGCGCTGCTGTCAAAAGCTCAGAGCCTTGCCTGTGCCACTTAGATTTCCAGGCGTGCTGGGCTTTGTTCTAACGAAGCTGTAACTGAGCCCCCACCAAAGAGAGTTTATTCAAATCGAGGCACTTTTGAAACCCACACTTTGAGATGCATCCATAGGATTCCCGTGTAGGATAGCATTCAGAATTGTAGAATTCTCCCATCCCTCACTGCCTGTGAATCCCCTGCCCTACACCAGCTCCACTCCCTTCCTCTTCTCTCTCTCTCCACTTCCTTCCCACTGGATTTTGCCAGAGACCCAGCAGAGCCCAGCTGAGCCCACTGCTTTGAGGCAATGCAGCTGGTTTATGTGCAAACCAGCAGGCGTTTGGAATGAACTTTCTCTGCCCATTAAGAGTTAATAGCCCTGGCCAAATGCACCAGCCCTTTGGCTCAGTAATAGGCATGTCCTCTGTGTTTGAAATCCTTTCTGGGTGGTTATTTAGTGTTCCTAGTGGGAGAAAGTGCTGTTTACAGTTCCTGGCTATCATGAAGATTTGAAAGAAAAGACCACATCTGAAGATCGCAGTTCCTGGAGCGAGAGCCACTCGCCACCAGCTTGGCCAATCTCACCCTTACATCTGTTGTCTGTCTTGAGAGCCAAAGGAGGGGGCCTCCAGGGGTGAAGTCAAGCTGCTGGGGCAGGGGTGGGCAACCTAAGGCCCATGGGCTGGATGTGGCCCAATTGCCTTCTCAAACTGGCCCGTGGATGGTTCAGGAATCAGTGTGTTTTTACAGGAGTAGAATGTGTCCTTTTATTTAAAATTCACCTCTGGGTTATTTGTGAGGCCTGCCTGGTGTTTTCGCATGAGTAGAATGTGTGCTATTATTTAAAATGGATCTCTGGGTTATTTGTGGGGTGTAGGAATTCATTCATCCCCCCCCAATATAGTCCAGCCCAACACATGGTCTGAGAGACGGTGGACCGGTCCACAGCTGAAAAAGGTTGCTGACCCCTGTGCTGGAGAATCACAGCGCCTGCTTGTGGCTGCTGAGACCCATAACTTGTAACTGCTGCCTCCCACATTGTTTTTTTACAGCCTCCCCTAAGTTGCTCGACTACAGCTCTCATCTTGCTTGACCATTGGCCATGTTGGCCATGGAGATTGTGAGAACTTGCTTAACGCATGTTTAACTCTATAAGACACATCAGACCATAAGACACACCTAGTTTTTGGAAGAGGAAAACAAGAAAAAAAAAATTCTGCATCCCAGAAGTCAGGACAGCAAGCGGGATCGCTGCGCAGCGATCCCGCTTGCTGTCCTGGCTTATGGGATAGCTGCATGCAGCTTCTCCTGGGCAAGGGGCACCTTCATCCCCTGCCTGGGAGAGGCTGCGCGCAGCTAAGTCTCCCCCAAGAGCCACGCTCCCTTTAAAGAGCACAGGGAGTGTGTGTTTTGGGGTGTGTCTTGGGGGCTTTTCCCCGAGGAGGGAAAAGGGCAGCCCTTCTCCCTCCCTGGGAAAAGCCCCCAAGAGCCGCACACATGCTCCACACGGCTCTTTAAAGGGAGCACTGAGCAGAACCTCCCACCTGCATTCGCGCCATATGACGCACACACATTTCCCCTTACTTTTTAGGAGGGGAAAAGTGTGTTTTACAGACCGAAAAATACGGTACAGTGGTGCCCCGCAAGATGGATGCCTCGCAAGACGAAAAACTCGCTAGAGGAAAGGGTTTTGCGGTTTTTGAGCTGCTTCGCAAGACGAATTTCCCTATGGGCTTCCTTCGCAAGATGAAAACGTCTTGCAAGTTTGTTTCCTTTTTCTTAACACCGTTAATACAGTTGCGACTTGGCTTCGAGGAGCAACTCATAGCACGCGGTGTGGTAGCCTTTTTTTGAGGTTTTTGGCGATTTTTGAAGCTTTTCCAAAACTTTTCCGACACCGTGCTTCGCAAGACGAGAAAACCGCAAGACGAAAAAACTCGCGGAATGAATTAATTTCGTCTTGCGAGGCACCACTGTACTTATTGCATTTCTACCCTGCTTTTTCCACCAAGGAGATCAAGGTGACATGGTTCTCCCCCTCCTCATTTAATCCCCACAACATCCCTGTGAGGTAGGTTAGGCTGAGAGGGGCAGGGACTGGGCCCCAAGGTCACCCACCTTGGGTGGGAGTTTGAATGCAGGTCATCGTCTGGCACTCCAGTCACTACCCTGTGCTGGCTTTAAGTCCAAAAGTATATAAAGGGATACAGGTTCCCAAGTTGCGCCACGAACCATACATACGAACAGCAAACTTGTTCTCCCAGCGCCATTCTGATTCAGCCAAAATGATGCCCCTCCCACACACACAAGAAAAATGGATCAGATCATCATGGACCTGGGGTGCAGGGTGAGAGAGAAGAGACAGGTGGGGAAGAGGGAATGGAATAGCATCCCTTGGACCTGGAACAGGAGAATGCCCCCTGGAGCAACATTTTGAGGCTAGTCCTATATTACTACTTTTGTTTCCAATGTTTTGGTTTCTGCAAGCAGAACCCCAGCGCGAGAGGGGCTGACCCCTCCGGGAGAGAGGGCAAAAACAGAACTCTCCTAGCGCTCTACATGGGCCTGATGTCTTCTCCCAACCCAAGTGCCCTTGCCAACATTTTAGGGAGTCGCAGGCAAACTTGGAGGAGGTTCATTAGATGCTGGGAAGAATTAGCACCTGTGCCTCATTACGAGTGACATAATTAGCTCCTTGTAGGGTTGCAGGAGTCAGGCTGCTGACATCAAAACAAGCCAAGCCACTGGCAGCTAGGAAGACGTTGCCTTGTTGGGCCCAGGGAGCCAGACAGAGTCTGTGCCAAGAGAGGAGCAGACGGCTTGGTTGGCACTGGTGTGTAGTTCCTGTGGCTAATGCCAGCCACCATTTGGGGTTACTCGCAGACAAGCTTCTCTCTCTCTCCTCCATTGCTTGGCTCTAGGCACATGTGTTCTGCTCCAAAGGCAAGGATTTCCACCAAAGGCAACCACCCCTTTGCCCTCCGGTCCTGGGGAGCACCACTTCTCTTGTGTCAGGAGCCGAGTGCTATAACCTGTAGAATAACAAGAGTTGCAGAGCTGGAGGGAACCCCCTGAAGGGTCATCTAGCCCAACCCCCTGCTGTGAAGGAGTCACAGCTGTATGAACGACTGCAAATTTGATTGCAGCTGTTTTAAAGCAGCCGTTCAATAACTGTCTGTCGGGGATGCTTCAGCTGTAATTCTTGCACTGCAGGGGGTTGGACTAGATGACACTCAGGGTCTCTTCCAACTTTACAATCCTATGATCAAGTAGGCTGCTGCTGCTGCTTCCTATTGCACAGCTGCTGTGTCTTGACTGTCAGAAATCGTGTTGAAACACCCTTCCCCTGCAAATGCATATGATTTGGCTCACTCCCAGCCGTGTGAAGGGGCTGTTAAGATCATCAGGGGACCGCATCCTTTGCCTCTTGGCCACCCATCGTTTGAGCCCTACTTTGGTTTGGGAGGCTTCACCTGGGCTTTCCTGAAACCTTTTCAGGGTTAAGAACTAGAACTAGAAACTTTGTTACTGTGCTTCGTTTTGACATAAAAGCAAAACCTAGAAACCACAAGTTTAAATTGTGTAGCTCTCCTGTGCACATGGCATGGACTGTGAGCCCCAACCTTTGGATAGTTTTAAAAAGCACAATTTGTCCTCAGCTCATGTTTGTTTCCCTTCTGTTAGTTGTTGTGGGTACCTGGTAACCACTCCCCCTCCAATCTGCCCGCCCCCTTCCTATGCAAGGTCAAGGTGGTGGAGGAAGGAGGAAAATGCCCCCATTTTTGTGTGTGGATGTATTTGGCACCATGCCATTGACACAGCAATAGCACTAATAATAGCAGTAATATCAGTGGCGCATTCATACTGGGCTGTCGGTGTATCATTCGGCCTTGTAGGCTGTTTTGTGATGTTTCCCTGATGTTGCTGCACAATTGCTGTCTGGAGGGATTATGTCGCAAGAAAAGTGGCACAAATGCTCCCAGAATATTTGAGGTACAAAAAGTTACAAGATTTCCGTAGGAATCCTGTTTGCTTGCTCCAAAGCCCTGCCATTTCCACCATCCATGCATCTCCAACCTTATGGGATGGGTTTTTCTAGCTGCACTAGAAGGAACGAACATTCTTACAAACATGCTTAGGAATGTCAGCAACTAAGCAAAATATCTACAGCTTGAAAAAATAATATATAGAGGCAGCATCTACTTGTGTTCAGTGTTAATATGTGAATACAGTGTACAGTGGTGCCTCGTAAGACGAAAAGAATCCGTTCTGTGATTCTCTTCGTCTAGCGGTTTTTTCGTCTTGAGAAGCAAGCCCATTGACGGATTAGCGGATTAGTGCTATTAGCGGCTTTTAGCGGCTTATCTGCTGATCGGATCAGCTGATAAGCGGATTAGCGGCTTAGAAAAAGGGGGGAGGGGAAAAACCCGCAGGAACTCGCAAGACATTGTCGTCTTGCGAAGCAAGCCCATAGGAAATTCGTCTAGCGAAGCACCTCCAAAACGGAAAACTCTTTCGTCTAGCGAGTTTTCCGTCTTGCGAGGCATTCGTCTTGCGGGGCACCACTGTATGTAAGAAGAACCTGCTGGACTGGGTGACTGGCCCATACAGTCCAGCATCTGGTTCTCAAAAATGCCAACCAGATGCCTCTATTGTAGAGTTACCAGACGTCCCTGGTTCCCGGGGACAGTCCCCAGATTTGCAAATCTGTCCCCGGGAAACATGGCAGTGGCAGCCTCAGCAGCCCGGAGCCAGCCTGGTAGCGCAGTAGGCTCTGGCTGGCTTCAGGAGCTGCTCACTGATGCCAAAGTGGAACTGGGGACGTTCGGCAGTACAGATCTCCTGCCTCCCCCCTCCCCCCCTGTTTTGACAGATTGGGGGGGAGGCTTGGGAGTTGTGGGTGGGCCTCCCCTGAGCAGTCAAAACAAAGGGGGAAGAGGGCAGGAGATTGGGAGAGGCTTGGGAGTCACGGGCAGTGCACAGTTTCCCAGTTTTTTAAAAACTCTGCGTATTTATGTTTCACAGGGTGCGAAAGAAGGGCTTTGCACCTTGCCCGGCAGAGAAACCGCGTGTCTTGTGCCCCTCCTGGGCAATGGCGTGCCATCTGTCTGTGACTCCCGAGCCTTATTTGATCTCCTGCCCCCTTCCCCCTTTGTTTTGACAGATCGGGAGAGGCTCAGGAGTCACAGGCGGGCGGCGGGCCATTGCCCAGTTTTTTAAAAACTCTGTGCATTTATGTTTCACAGGGTGCGAAAAGGCTTTGTACCTTTATACAATATGCACGTGTGCCTGGGCCCAGGGTCTTTGGCCTCACCATCCCCACGACTGTCTCCCTGCTGCTTCTCAGCTTAAATAAAATAAAATAAAAAAGTGTCCCTGGATTCATTGAAAAAAATCCGGTAACCATACTCTATTTGGAAACTTGCAAGCAGAACACGAGTACATGAGAACTGCACCTAGAATTGGGTGTGGCGAGTGCAGCTGAATGGGACACAGCCATGGGCAGCTTGAGGAAGCACCATCCACCTTGGGACTGCCCATAAGAAGCATGTCTAGAGTGAAAAACTATGGTGAAGCTCACTGTTTCACAGAACGTTGAAGAGTGAGAACCTGGAGGCTAAGAGAGAGGGTGTGCCAGATGGAAAATGAATTGGTATTGATTTATATACATTAGTAACTTTGTGTTAATTTAACAACTGTGAATTTTAGTAATACTTTAGGTTGTCTGTTGCTGTTTCAGTTTTTTGTACACTGCTTAGATATTAAGAGCTAAATAATAAAATAATCAGAGTTCTCCCACGGTTTCCAGCTACTGGTGTTTGGAAAAATTGCCACCTCCAACTGTGGAGGCAATGCAGAGCCAGTATAGATAGTAGTCACTGACAGCCTTTTCTTCCTCAATGAATTACAGTGGTACCTCGGGTTAAGTACTTACCGTATTTTTTGCTCTATAAGACTCACTTTTCCCCTCCTAAAAAGTAAGGGGAAATGTGTGTGCGTCTTATGGAGCGAATGCAGGCTGTACAGCTATCCCAGAAGCCAGAACAGCAAGAGGGATTGCTGCTTTCGCTGCGCAGTGATCCCTCTTGCTGTTCTGGCTTCTGGGATTCAGAATATTTTTTTTCTTGTTTTCCTCCTCCAAAAACTAGGTGTGTCTTGTGGTCTGGTGTGTCTTATAGAGCAAAAAATACGGTAATTCGTTCCGGAGGTCCGTTCTTAACCTGAAACTGTTCTTAACCTGAGGTACCACTTTAGCTAATGGGGCCTCCTGCTGCCGCCGCACGATTTCTGTTCTCATCCTGAGGTAAAGTTCTTAACCTGAGGTACTATTTCTGGGTTAGCGGAGTCTGTAACCTGAAGTGTCTGTAACCCGAGGTACCACTGTAGTCCAATCCTCTTATAAAGCCATCCAGGTGGTGTTCATCACTGCCTCCTAGGTGAGGGAGCTCCATAATTTAACTGCACTGAGTGAAGAAAAACTGTCTTGAATCTTCCAACACTACGTACTGTGCTTCATTGAGTTCTAGTATTGTGAGGGAGACAAAACTTTCTCTCTCCTCTTTTTCCATGGCATGCGTAATTTTAGAAACTTCTGTCCTGTTGCCTCTTACCTGCTTTTTCTCTAAACAGAAAAGTCTCCAGCACTGCCCCTTTTCCTCGCAGGGGAGCTGCTAGGTTCTGTTTATTTCTGTTGCCCTTTTCTGAACCATCCTTTTCAAGGTGAGGCACAGCACTACTCCAGAAGTGGTTGCCCCATAGATTTGTGTGCTTTTGACCCCCCAAGATTGGGGTGTGGGAGTTCTTAAACCAGCCACTTCCCAATAGTCCCTGACCAACTCCCTGCGTGACAGAGAAGTCACAAAAAATCATGGGCCAAAGGCCAATCCCTCGTCCCTGCAGCTGACTTTGGCGTGAAAAAGCACCCCACAGAGAGAATCTTGGATAAAATAGCTAAATAAATCTTTAATATTTTCTAATTGCAAATGTACATAAATTGCACACTCAAATCAATTCATTATTCCCCCCCCCCCTTGACACCAACTACGTTCTCTGTACATTATTACACGGTGGTGGTTCTTTTTAAAAGAGCATGAAAGAGATTTGGCCAGCCTGGCTCCTTACGTTTCATATTATCAGCATCAATACTTTTTTTTTTTAAAAAAAACATACTTACAAAAAATTTATTATTATTTGCTTTGTTTCCTTTGTAAGAGGGTATAAAACATCATTTTAACTGCTTTTTGATAGGAACTAGGATTAACCTAAGCAGATATACAGAGATAAATTGAGAGAGGGGTATATTTTCAGACACAGTGATGCAGAAATGAAAGGGCAGCGGTTGCAGGGGGAACCAACCTAAACAGGTGGACACGGAGACTTGTGAATATTGGGTGTCAAAACACAAAATGTTTACAGCTCACACAGACCTGGAAGGGTTTGTTCTGGAGTTGCTGTGTAAGACTGCTCAGTCCATCTTCCTTGCATTGGCTTCCGAACATGTATGTGCAATAATTTAAAGGCTTGCCCTTTTGGTTCCTTCCCTGTTTTAGCTAATCAAGAACACCTTCCCATTTTGACTCCAACTTAAAGGCTTTCAGTTCTGGGATGCCTGCCCAGGGACTATTCAACTGGAAGCATGTGGGGGCAGAGTCCTTCCAAGAAGCTCATGTGACAAGAGACCTCACCACTTTTCTGAACTCGGCCTAAACTGGACTAAACTGTGCAGGTTAAGGACCGGCTTGCTGGGGAATCTTAAACCCAAACCATTCTGCTGTTTCCTCCTGCACTCTGGCCATGGGTGGTTCTTGCCTGTGGAATAGCTTGGGGTTTTTTCTTGCAGCAGGACAGCAGGGGCAGACTACTAACCATGTTTCAATGACAAACACACAACAGCTCTGTCTGCTGGAATAGCTGCTTTCTCCAGCTGGATTTTGCAGTTTGGTGGAGCAGGTAGAGAGTAGTTGAGGCTGCCTGTGAAGCTGGATAAAGTGGCGGATGGGCACTATTTTCTGCTGCCCCCATGGAAATCAACCAGAAACAGACATGCTCCTGGTGCCTGTGGGCTTTCCACTTGTTCCAGAGCAGGTGAGATAAATCTCTGTCCAGTTCCCTTTCCCAGTGTGCAGCTGTCCTTCCCCTTGAAACAAATCAGGCAATGTGCTTGTGAGCTGGGTTGTACATAGTGGAACTCAACCAGATCAGACTCTTTCTACTGTCATGATTTTTTGATTGGTTTGGTTTTTGGTTGTTTTTTTTACACAAATGCAACCTCCTGCCTGTTAACTGTAGTACCCAATTTATGGTGTGTGTGTGTGCACATTGCGGAATATCTGGCATCTCCACCAAATTCCATTGGAGCTACAGATATGACCTGATCCACCTGCAAGTCAAGGCTTTGAAGCAGGGCTTGTGTGTGGGTAAAAGCAGATTATGAGAATCCACACTGAAAGATGCATGGCACCACACACCTGATTTACGCCAGGAGTGGCTCCTGATCGAAATACGCGAAGATCTAGGATATTTTTTTTTCATGGTGGGAGTTTTGTTTTTTTGCATGTGGCCTCTGGGTTTGCTTGCTCTCCCTTATCAAACCGCCTGCCACAATCCCCAGGGCAAAAGCAAAGATGAGGGCAACTTGTGTGTGGCTCCTGTTTGTTCCTTGCCTCTTCCAAGCCATCCATGTCTCCACTGAGCTTGCTTAGCCCAGATGGGTGTTTATTATGGGACAAGTGCAGGAAAAGGGTGACACTCCCCTCTTTTTGGCACTACTCATAGAGGACATAAACGGCATTGAAACAAGATCCTGCATTTTCCTCCCATTTAATCCAGATTTCCCCTTTCGGAGGATTTGGCAGGCCAATAAATAATTAAATAACGAATTAAATAAAATAAATAAATAAATGGTGCCATACCTCAATGATTCATCTGCAGATTAGGCCCTGCTTGGAAACCCCCTTGATCTCTTGCAATCTGGAATTGGAGGCTGGATTGGAACAAGGAATCTCATTTCCCCACCCCACACTCCCAAGATCCAGTGGATTCCAAAGCCAACCACTGATGGCAAAACTAGGAGCTGGGTTCTACCGCCCATTAAGAACTACAATGGCAATCTGAACTTGGTAGGTGTGTGAGCCCCATTTCCACACCACTGTGTATGTAGCCAGTAACAGCAGACTGCAGATCTTGGCCAAAGCAGCCACACCAATTGGAACTGAAAATTGCTTTGTACAGTCGTTAGGCAAAAATGGCACATTTTACAATCACACACTCGAGAACATCTTCGTTGGCTTACAAAAGAGAACCTGTACGATTTCTAGTCATAAAGATCTGTGTATTATCATCATCATCATCAATAATAATAATAATAATATTAATAATAATAATAAAAAAGACTTACAGATTGTTTGCATTATATAACAAGTTCTTACAGCAGAAAGCTCGAGAACGAGGAAGAAAGGCTCCAGCAGGGCCAAGTTTCTTTTTTGCACGGTGGACGCACACCGTTGGGGGGCAGAAATTAAACCGAGCAGGGCAGGGGGAGCGGCGGAAGAGTGTTTGGCTGGTGGCAAGCTGCTGCCCCTTGTGCCTTTTGCACAGCTTTAGGAAGGACAACAGGAGCCGCCAGTGGAAAGCCCCAAGAGAGAGGTTGCACGGAGTTTGAGATCTGTTTGCTAAGGCGCTCTGGGCCTTTCTTCTTGAGCCGGGGGGGGGGGGGATGACTGCAAACTGCTGGGAAGAACCAACCCCCCCAAGGACCAGCTTCCTCTTCTGCAGGAAATCCAAACCTGTTAAAATGACTTCGGAGAAGGAGCAAGTAACATCTCCATTGAGCACGAGAGCTGTGTCAAAGGGGAGTGCCAGGAAGAGCGCAGGAGAGATCACCTGTTAAGCTACCATGGGCATACACCAATGGACGTATTGACCTCTGTGTGCAAGCGCAGAACTGGAAGATTTGGGTACTAGAGGTGCCCAGGCAACAGGGCCTCTCCTCCGCGAAAGACCCCCACCCTGCAAACCTAAGCCAACAGTGGTGGGCCAGGGGAGGGGGGAAGTAGCTGCTCCAAAAGTGCCTATAGCGACCACTCCCCACTAGAACTCCTCCCTGGCGTTTTAAAAGGTGCACATTCAAAATGTTTACAACCCCCACCCCCTGCCCCCACAGAAAGTCTCTTGCAAAGAGGGGTTCCTGCCGGGGGGGGGGGCGCATCCTGCATTTAAAATCTTATACTGAGAACCTTGCAATACTTTCCACAGGACTCGTTATTTGGACAGATCTCATTCTGGGACATGAACTCAGACAGTGCCCTGATCTATTAAATCTTTTCCCCATCCGTACAGGTGACTTGGTGGCATGTTTTTGGTTTTGTTTTTTTGCGGGGTGGGGGGCAAGTATAAGGAGGCAGGGAATTCTTAAGGTTCACACATTCAGCGGTGCTTGTTTTATGCTAGTGGTTCGTCCGCACCCCTTGCAGAGATCAGGGTGCATCAAAACAAGCTGATTGTCTGAGGCCGCAGACTGTTCGGGCCCTTATGGACTCACGGGGCATAGTAAAGTAGGGCTGCCAGTTTTCAAATTAGATTTGAAACCCCATCTCCTGTGGGGCGGGGAGAGGGGAGAAGTTCGTTCTTGTAACAGTCCACGTTTCTGAGGGCTGGGTACAAGGTTTGTGCTGGACCTAGGGGCTTGGTGCGTGGCAGCACAAAACCATGCTGGAGCCACGAGGAATTCAAGGAAGTCCCAGTTCTTCCAAGACTGTGTGTGCATGGAACACGTTCTCTTTAAGAGGGGCTCCTCGGCTCCCCTAAGCTTTGATCCACCCACCGCTGTGACGGATGGGCTGATAAGGCGGTGAGGAATCCTCAGGACTAAGCACCAACAAATCAACCCACAAGCTGGTTGGAGGTTAGTAAGCACAGCACCCGCCCCCTGCCATGCTGCTGCTGACCCCTTCCCTGGAGGGCAGGGGTTAGTTAGGAACCACTAATCCTGGGCTGATGGCGATCCTGACAGGGGGAGACATTTTTCAGAAGCTGCCGTCCTTGCTCCACTCCCCATTAAAACAGGATAGTATTCCAGAAACTGGACTGCTTGGGGTTTATTTTTTGGACTGTTTTTATTCCTAACGCAGACTGTGGAAGAAAAGAGATAACAGTTACCGATCTTCATGCTTCTGTGAGGCCGGTTCCCCACCCCTTCATTGTCCACCTCGTCCGGCTGTTTAGCGGCGATGCCATCAGCAGCAAAGGCTTCACGCAACACAACCCTTTCCACTAACAAGCCTCCAGAAAGCTAAACTATGCCAGAAAAGAGAGAGAGAGAGAGAGAGAGAGAGAGAGAGAGAGAGAGAGAATGTGTGTGTGTGCGCGTGCATGCGTGCGTGCAAGTTTGGGGTATGTGGGAATGCTGCCCATCTGAAGTACAACTGCCACCCTGGTTCAGGTGAAGGACCCCTGATGCTAAAGTGTAGCCGAGAGAGCTTCTTGCAAATGGGTACCTTAACCTAAGTTGGCAGATCTGCAAAGAGGAACAAGGGGTGTTGCTGCTGCTGCATCGTTTTGCATCATTAATGGCACATTATTAATGCCTTGATTTCCCCATTTGTCAAATGAAGAGACTGGGGAACAGGCAGCACGGATCTGCCGCTACGTATTCTACATTGCACTTGGCCCTGCACACTTGTGTGACTCGGGAGTCTTCATAGACATGTTTCTCTTATAGTTTATAGACAACTAGCGGCAGGGGTAAAGGCTTCTTGGTCTTCTGGCCCTGCCACATCTCAACAACCTCATGACATGCTGTACAGTGCCTTGGCCCGAGTCAGGCCATGTGCCAGTCTAGTTCAGTACTGTCTGCACTGATTGGCAGCAGCTCTCCAGGGTTTCCTTCCCAGCCCTACCTTAGAAATGTTTTCAGGGGTTGAAACGGGGTGTGCTTAACATACAAAGGAGATGCTCTGTCCACTAAGCTAAGAACTAGCTTTCCCCATCCACCTGCCGATCTGCCAGTGAATGAACCCAGAACCTCCTGCGTGCTGTGCCAGTGAGCTACAGTCCATCACCACAAGTGTTCACTGAGTTGGCACAATCTGGAGCAAGACAGGCAACTCTCTGCCGCCTCCCAGACTTTTTGCTCCAGTGTCCCAGTTTTTGGTCCAGCGATTCTGGACCACAAGGGAACCCAACTGAAGCCTCAAGCCGACTGAAGCCATGCAGAGACTTGGGCCAGACATGGGAACTGCCTGGGCAGTAAAAACTGACATAAACCACAATGCTAAGGAAAACTTCTGCAGTGTGCAGTTTCTCAGAAAGTTAGCCCTCTCTACAAGGATAATTTACTTTGCCAGCAGTAGGCAAGCCCAAGGCAGCTTAGCCAGCGAGAGGGACAATATACCCAAGCTGGCGAGTGAGATTGTGTGTTTGTGGGCAGGTTATGGCTTGGTGCATAGCCTTGTCTCCAGCATGGCAGAGGGGCCCCCAAAATGAATGGCCCAGCCACTCTCCAGCAACTTTATACATGTTATTAGGTATGTTGCCTTAGGAATGGAGGAAGCTGCTATAAACTGAATCAGACCATTGGTCCACCTTGCTCAACACTGCCTGTTCTGACTGGCGGAGGCTCTCTCCTGGCTCTACACGGAGATGCCATTGGGATTGAATTTAGGACCTTCTGCATGCAAGAAAGATGCTCTCCCCCTTAAGCAGCAACTCTCCAGGCTCTCTTGCAGAAATGGGCCTCTGCGGTCATCTATCACCTAGCCCTTTGGGAGACGCCACTGGGTGACTGGCCCTGGAACCTTCTGCATTCAAAGAGGATGCCCTGCTACTGAGCTATGAGCAGTCTGATCACTGGCTACTGCAGAGGTCATTCTGGAGCTCCTTTCAAGCTCACTGTGATGGCTGTGTGTGTGTCCCCCCCCCCCCGCCTTGTGTGGAGGCATGGCTTGAAGGACACCTTCCGACGCCTGTGTGGCATTCCTACAGGTGGAGCATTATCTGGAGGTGGGGTTTCCATTCATCCTTCCTCTCTGCCCTCCTGGGGAATGACCTACACCTGTGAGGAGAGGCCAGGGCGAATCCCAAAGCAGAGGCGGCAACGGGCGATGGCCAGCAGCGGGACGCAGCTAGAGAGAACACCCCAGCGTGGCAGGGCAGGGCTCCCCAGCAACGCAGCTGGGCCAGTGGCGGGCGGCGGTTTGGTCCGGCAACCTTTCGCACAAGTCCTGCTAGCTTGTCCCTCGGCCTCTAGCGGGCTCCTGAGGTGTGTCCTTCAGGAAGTAGAAAAGGGCGGTGACTCTCCCCCTGCAATGATCTGCTCCGCACGGCCGATGGTCTCCTCGTCCCTCGAACTCGGGGTCAGGCTGGGGGGACGTCAGGGCTCCCCGTCTTTGGCGAAAGAGGGCTGTGGGGTTCTCTCTTTCCTCCCCCGCTCAGGGAGGGCCGGTGGGCGGGTAGGAAGCACCAAGCACCCTTGCAACGTGGTGGCTCACCCTTCCTTCCTTCCTGCTGCTGCCGCCGCCGCCGCTCTCTCTGCCCGGGCTCTCCTCCTCTCTTTCTCTCCTCCTCCTCCTCCTCCTCCTTCCTCTCCTCTCCTTCCTCTCTCCTTTCCTCTCAATCTCCCTCAGCAGCAGCCGCCAACTCCCACCGGGCTAACAATTGCTGCTGTTTCGGAATTCGCCGTTCTCGGTAATCTGCAATTTAGTTGGGTTGGTAGGGGAGATCCCGTTACGGGTCTGCGAGCTGTACCTCTCTTTCAGCTGGGTGAGGGCGCTCATGAGCCGTGCATTGGCTGCATCCAGGGAGGCAATGCGCTTTTCCTGCAGCGGAAGGGGGAGAGAGAAAACAAAACAGAGAGAGAGGGAGAAAGAGAGAGAGAGAAAGAAAAAAAGAGACCAGCATTGGAACAGGGGGAGCTGCCTCTTGCCAAGTCAGATCTGGGGGTTGTTTTAACCATCCAAGTTAGTGGCCATCACTGCCTCCTAGCGAAGCGAGTGCCGTGGTTTAACTCTGCATTGCCTGGAGGAGTCCTTCCTTTTCTCTGTACTGAATCTCCCACCACTCAGCTTCATTGGATATCCAGGAGTTCTCATGTTTTGAGACAGTGAGAAAAGCTTGCTTCTCTCTGCTTTCTGTATGCAGCACACTCATACCTCATGTCACGTTTGCTTCAGGTTGCGCATTTTCAGGTTGCGTCCCGCGGCGACCCGGAAGTAACAGAACAGGTTACTTCCGGGTTTCGCCGCTCGCGCATGCGCATATGCGCAAGATGACATCATGTGCATGCGCAGAAGCAGCGAATTGCGACCCGCGCATGTGCAGACGTGGGTTGCGTTCTGTTCAGGTTGCGAACGGGCCTCCAGAACGGATCCCATTCGCAACCAGAGGTACCACTGTATATGATTTTATACACTTCTATCATGCCACCTTTTGTTCAATTTTTCTCTAAACCAAAGCCTTTCCTCATTTTGGGCGTGTGTGTTCCCCTCCACCCCTTTGATAATTTCTGCTGTTCTTTCCCAGACCTTTCCCAGTTTTTTGAGGTGAGGCCACCAGAACTGCACACAGAACTCCAAATGCAAAGGGGTTTAAAAAAAAATATGCAGGGAGCGAGGAAGCAAAGAGGAGACTGAGCAGGCAGGATGGGGAGAGATCTGCATCCCACCTCCGTGTGTGCCTGTGCGTACACACTCCAATGTGTATATAATGGCAGCTCCGTGTGTGAATACACCTGCCAACTGGGCCACTGCTGGCATATGGCCCCTGGAGATGCTGAAAAGGTGGTGAAGTGGCCCTCAGTCTCCATCACACAGACCATTAAGAGTCTGAAAATTCTTGGACTGATGGACAACCCCAAGCTGTGTGTTTGATAATTATTTCCTTCCTCCTCTGTTGTATAAGAGAGTTGGGGTGTGGATGTTGGCGGTGCAGGGGTGGCCCCCACCCAGGGAGCAGGAAAAGCAGAATGCCTGTGACAAGAGGCCACAAGCTCCCGCCACTTTCTCTACCTGCCTGTGCACAGAGTGTGCCCAAAGCCCTTTGCCTTGGGCCAAAGCCATCTGCAACAGGCTGATGAAGATCTCCCGGAGACTTGTCTGATTTTCGATATTGAATAGTGCCCAGAGACTAATTAAAGAACCAGCCAAGCGGTGCCTTTGCATAGGCCAGCAGTTTCTCTGATTGCCTGCTAATGGCGCAGAGCAGCAAGGGAGGGCCATGTCTTCGGAATTAGAAGCTGAGCAAATCCCCAGAGCCTGCTCAGATAATAGACTCTCTCCCCACCGTCCCCAGTGCTCTGCCTGCAAAACCATTCACCAATCCCCTGCGGGCAAGGTCACAGCCTCCAATCGAGGCCTCTGCGTAGCCTGGCGGGCAGAGACAGAGCAGGCAAAGATTTCTCTCTCCTGTCGCTGGCTAAATTTACAGCTGCTAAACAGCAGAGGAGCATGGCCAGGTTTGAGAAGCTGGCAACCCAGGCATGGAAACGGCCATGGAAGGACAACATCCTGTCCTCACAGCAGCCAGCCGGATGCCCCAATGTGAAATCTGGAAGCAGGCCCAAAGCACAAGGGCAAGACTGTCCCCTCCTGTGGCTTCCAGCAACTTATATACAGAAGCACTGCTGGCTAGTAGCCAGCAAGGTGTTGTGACAACTCTGGAGATGCTTGGTGCTATAGGACCAAAATGTGTGCCTGCCTGGTAGACAGGTGCTGCAGGAGACCTGTGGCAGCTCCAGGTGAGCTTTGCTCGCAGGCACCTACCTGTGCGTCTATGATCTTCTGCTTGGAGTCCACAGCTGCCTGCATTTCTGCGTGATCTTTTTTCAACTCCTCCTCCACTGACATCAGCCTGTTGGTGGAAAATGTGCAATAGTTTCAAGTCTAACTGCCCTCCTTTGCTGGGTTGTTTTTGGCAGTTTATAACTCCCACCCCAATTTGTGGCTACAAGCCTGGAGCAAACCATCAAAGCAAGGTTGGAAACTTGCTTAGGGCAAAAGGGTAGGAGGCTGAGGACATCTGGAGTGCGCTGCAGCTGGATCCAGCCAAAGGGGCAACGGCAGTGGCTGAACCAGTCTGTGGATCATCAGGATGGAAGCCTGGAATTTCATCACACACCCGGGAGAGAGGGGGTGGGGGGCTGTCCCATGGCTGATGAACCCTACTGAACCTGTCTCCTTTCCAGACATCCTTGGAACAGATAGGTAGCCGTGTTGGTCTGCCATAGTCAAAATAAAAAAATTCCTTCCAGTAGCACCTTAAAGACCAACTAAGTTAGTTCTTGGTATGAGCTTACACTGTATCTGAAGAAGTGTGCATGCACACGAAAGCTCATACCAAGAACTAACTTAGTTGGTCTTTAAGGTGCTACTGGAAGGAATTTTTTATTTAGACATCCTTGGAGTATTTCGAAAGCCTATACAGCCATACCTTGAGTTACAGATGCTTCTGGTTGCGTGATTTCGGGTTGTGCACTGCGCCGAACCCAGAAGTACCGGAATGGGTTACTTCTGGGTTCTGGCACTTGCGCATGCGCAGACGCGGCACTGCAGGGTGCGGACGCTGCAGGTTGTGAACGTACTTCCCGCACGGATCATGTACGCAACCCGAGCGTCCACTGTACCCTGAATTTAAAAGTGAAATCAATTATCAAGGTAGCATCCAGCATAAAAAACCCTATGGACTAGGAACTTAGTTACGGTGTTCTAAATAAGGGGTGGAATTCAGTTTATGAATCCCTTCAGAGGAAGCTCCAGTGGGGGCGGTGCGGAGGTGGTGGGGTTTAGGGAGAACCACCAAACAGCACACAGGGAGCGGTGGGGGGAGTGTGTCTGGCAAGCTGAAATGGTTGCCCACATGGAATGAAGGCTTTAGTGCGATACTGAATTCCTCCACAAGTTTAGTTTAGTTTAATTATTGCATTCGTATCCCACCTTTTTCTCCAAGGAGCTCTAGGGGGCGTACCTAGTTCACACCCTTATTTAGTCCCCACAACAAGCCTGTGAGGTAGGTTAGGCTGAGAGATGGTAGCAAGTGGCCCAGGGTCACCCTCTAGTTGGTTTCACTCATGGCCAAGTAGGGAGTTGAACCCTGATCTCCCAGGTCCTAGTCTGACACTCTAAGCACAACACTGCTGCACTGGCTCAGGTGTGGTGCTGTGACCAGTTTAAGGCTGGTGGGGCAAGGAGGCTGTTCAGTCGTGAGGCCAGGGAAGCCCCCTCAGCACTCGAGCAACGTGTCGGCTAGACTAGGGAACTGGGTGTCAAATCGTCAGCTTTATACTGCCAGGGAGAACCTGATTGGCCACCGTGGGTCACCTGAACGTCAGAAGCTGCAGGACCACTCCCAGGCCACCTGTGGTGCTGCAACACAGCAAAACCCAAGTCCTCACAGGAGCCTAGTCTGAGTCTAACCCAGGAGTCGGCAAGGTTTACCTTGCCTGGGCCAGGTCACTCCAGTGGAGATCCCTCTGTGGGCCGGATCGCGCACCCACGATTTCCAGCGTCTGCGCAGATGTGATTTCCAGCATCTGTGCATGTGCAGACGCGATTTCCGGTGCTGCAGAATTGAGTCCCCGAATCATGCTGGTTTAGTGCAGCGCGCGGGGACTCACTGAGCGTGTGGCTTCGTTCGGGGGCAGCTTGTGGGCCGGTTAAACAACCTCCATGGGCTTGTGGCCCATGGACCTTAGGTTGCTGACCCATGGGTAGGCAAACTAAGGCCCGGGGGCTGGATCCGGCCCAATCGCCTTCTAAATCCGGCCTGCGGACGGTCCAGGAATGCTACACATTTAACAGTTACATTTAGGCATGACCCAGGCTGGATCTAGACCAGGGGTGGGCAACCTAAGGCCCGTGGGCTGGACGCGGCCCAATCGCCTTTTCAATCCGGCCCGCCGGTGGTCCAGAAATCAGTGTGTTTTTACATGAGTAGAATGTGTCCTTTTATTTAAAATGCATCTCTGGGTTATTTGTGGGGCATAGGTATGTGTTCATCCCCCCTCCCCCAAAATATAGTCTAGCCCCCTACAAGGTCTGAGGGACAGTGGACCAGCCCCCTGGTGAAATAGTTTGCTGACCCCTGCTCTAACCACTACACTCTCAGGGCCTCTCTCCTAGGTGCCTCCAACTGGGGCCTTGAGCTAGTGTGTGCTGTTTCACTGCCTGAGGTGAGACAGAAAGCAGCTTCCTGGCCACCATCGCTTCCCTTACCTGGGCCGCACAGTAGCGCCCACAATGCAGTGATGACGATGGCAGGTTTTGGCAAGAACTCGCAGAGCGCGAGAGAGACCTTGCTAAATTTCGGCGACATCTCACAGAGCGTGCACACTGTCTTGCGAGATTTAGGCGAGATCTCACAAAGCGTATGGAATATTGCAGGGTGCAAGAGATCTTGCGAGATTTCAGTGGGCTCTCGTGAAGGCCTTGCAAGATTTTGGTGATACATGGCGGAACGGAGGGGGTCTCACCGGAAGCCACCAACATGGCTTTGCCTACGGGGTTCCGCATCCCAAGATGGCTGCCTCAGCCTGTCTCAGGGCCCCTCCTACCTGCTGATGATGCCCTTCATTTGGATCTCTTTGTCTTCCTGCTGCCGCCGCAGACGCTCCTCACTCTCCTCCAGCCGCGCCTGATACTCCAGCACCAGCTTCTGAGTATTCTCCTCCTGGCACTTGAAGCGAGCTTCGTACTCCTCCAGCTTCTTGTTCGAGATGCGCAGCTTGTCCTGCAGGACCACCACGTCCTGCTGATACTGCTGTTGTGCAGGAAACATGCAGGAGAAAGGGCTGTGAGCACCCTCGCCACCCATGGACTCCCCTGCTCCACACAGCATGGCGGGGCCCGTGCCAGCAGCCACACCCACCCTGGTCAGCCACTCAAAGCCCTTCTGTCTCTGCCCAGCCATCTCCTCCAAGCAACCACTGGAGCAATGCCACCTGTTCACAGGTATGTGTGTGTATTGCACACTGGAAAGACTCATCGTATGGAATCATGGAATTGGAAGGGGCCTAGTGGGTCCTGTAGCCCAACTCCCTGCAATGAGGGGATTTCAGCTTAGTGTGGGGGAAGACAGGAGCAAGGCAAGTCATAGTGGGAGCTGTGTGTGTGTGTGTGTGTTCTGATTTTGGGCACTTCTTCCAACAGCGGTCTACAGTGGGTGGGTGTGGAGAGGCAACACACAACCTACGCTCCTCCAGATGTTGCTGGACTACAAGAAATCTGCATCCGGGCCAGGTTCAAGGTGTTAAAGGTAAAGGTAAAGGTACCCCTGACCATTAGGTCCAGTGGTGGACGACTCTGGGGCTGCAGCGCTCATCTAGCTTTACTGGCTGAGGGAGCCGGCATACAGCTTCCGGGTCATGTGGCCAGCATGACTAAGCCACTTCTGGCGAACCAGAGCAGCACATGGAAACGCCGTTTACCTTCCCGCCAGAGCGCTATCTATTTATCTACTTGCACTTGGACGTGCTTTCAAAGTGCTGGCAGGAGCAGGGACCAAGCAACGGGAGCTCACCCCGTTGCAGGGATTCGAACCGCCGACCTTCCGATTGGCAAGTCCTAGGCTCTGTGGTTTAACCCACAGCGCCACCTGCGTCCCCAAGGAGTTAGTATATAAAGCCTTTAACAACTTGGGCCTAGTTTACATGCAAGATTGCCTTACCCCAAAAGGCACCCACTTGACTACTTTGACAGGGAGAACTGGCACCACTACAGGTGCCACATAAAACCCAATTGTTTAGTGTGGCAGCACCTGCACTTTGGAACTCCCTGCCTATTGATACCAGGCAGGTGCCTTCGCTGTATTCTTTTCAGTGCCTGCTAAAAACATTCCTGTTTAGACAAACCTTAGCCTTTTTCAGAATTTTCTCTGTGTTTTAAACTATTGTAGTATTTTTTTCTTTTTCATAAACTGCCTTGAGGCTTGTTTCTTTACAATCAAATGGGGTGCAAATTTTATGAAATAAATACGCATGCTGGCTCCTAGGAGCTGGATTCCCTTATTACCTAGTCTTGCTTCCCCAGTGGAAACAGGGCATTAAAATGGTTCCACTAAAAAAAAGAGGAGCAAATCCTAATTTTGTCCAGCACTCTGCAAACGGGCAGTTTGCTCCGGATTTCAATCCTCTCTGCCTCCCCCCCCCCCAACAGCCCACAACTGCCCTATACAGCCGAAATATGGAAGATTGAAACCACTGCTGCTGGTTTTTTCTTATTTATGATTTTAATGCTTCTTATCTTTTCTGGTAAACCGCTTTGAGGCAGTCAAGTCGTGCGTAAATTTAATGAAATAAATGAATGGATAAACAGCATGCAGGGGTTCCCATTGACTCAAAGCCTGCCACACATGCATGTGTGCATGCCATGTGGTCGTATCAGGATTCTTTTGCTGTGGACTTTATTTGCCGTGCTTTATTGACCCGTGCAAACGCTGCAGGAATCTCCAATGAAAGAACTTTGTGGAAGCCCTCTCAGCATTCCTTTCTTACAGGAGTTGCAGCAATGAATAGCAGGGAGGGATTGGTCAGTGTAGTTCTCTCTCTCTCTCTCTCTCTCTCTCTCTGTGTGTGTGTGTGTGTGTATGCACGAAGGAACTGAGACAGTGCAAAGCCATGGCAAAGGTGCCCACGCGCATCCATTTTACAGCACCACCCTGGAATTCAGGAGAAGTGAAGAGCTTTAATGGCAGTGGCTCAGCAGCAGGTAAGGCTGGAAGCGACTCCCCACCTGAAATCTCTGGAGGGCCACTGCTGCTGCCCCTCAGTGTAGGTAAAGCTGAGCTAGATGGACCAAGTGCCTGGCTCAGTATAAGGCAGCTTCCGGCACCCTCACAAAGAAACAAATGAAGCTGCGGACGCCGAGGAGGAGAAACGTCTCACCTCTCCCTTTTAACTGGGCGGCTTCGGGAGAGGCAGGCAGGAAACAGGTGGGAGGCAGAGAAAGAGGCGAGAATTTGAAGGCACCCGTGCCAACCGGAGAGTATGGTTCCAGTGGAGACAGTGGCAATGAGGGTGGCACTGGCAGCGAAGCAACAGCAGTTGCTCCCGTGCCTGCTCTCCTCCCGTCCAGATCTTACCATGTGGCACAGCTGTGGGAGGTGTGTCTGTGGGGCAGGGAAGGGGGCATGGATTATGTCAATGGAGCCAGCAAGGGAATGACAACAGCACAACGGAAATGCAGGAAATGAGCAATGCCAGGTGGGCGTAGGGGGCGAACAGAGGCTCTGAGCCTCAGGCTGGGGTTATAAAAATGCTCAGAGCTGCTCTTGTCAAGGCAAGACAGGCCCCTTCTTTGGGGGGTGGGCTGGGGAAGGAGGAGGGACATAACCTGCTGCCCAGGTTCTCTCTGTAGGAAGGGCCTCTCCAGATACAGCTGGGAGTCTTCCCTGCCTGAAAGCCTGGGGAGATGCTGCCAGCCAGTGTTGACAACGCTGAGCTGGCCAGACCAATGGTGTTTATATACCTGTTTCACTTATTTATTGCTTTTATATCCTGCCTCTCTTTCTCCAAGGAGCTCAAAGTGTCTGTGCATGGCTCTTACCCCTTTTTACTTAATTCCCACCGCCAGCCTGTGAGGCAGGTTAGGCTGTGGGGCAGGAACTGCTCTCCTTGGAGAACAGAAAAGGGAAGAGACAAAGGCAACAGGTAAAGTGGTCAGGGAGGGTGGGAGTGGCAGCCTGAGGTCATCAGGAGGGCTGCAGGACCTACACCCCCAACGCCCTGCCCTACATGAAAAGCAGTAGTGGGCAAGGAGCAAGGGCCACTGCAGCCTTTGAACGGCACAGGGGGGGGGGTGGTGGATGTGTTTCCAAAGGCAACTCTCTCTCCTTCTGGAGAGGCCACTTCTGCGTCCTGCCCAGCGTTACCTTTTCCCCTTGGCCGAACTCCTCTTTATTCCGGATCTTATCCCTGTGCTTGGGTTCTGGGTCACTGCTCTCCTCTTCTAAAAACTGCACGTTCATATTCAAAAGCCAAGCGGCTGTGCGGTCCAGGGCATTGGGGTTCACAGGAGAAGGGGCCTAAAATGAAACATAGAACCACAAGCGAAAAGAGGGAGTGGAGGGGGGGGGGGAGAAAAAGAAAAAAGGGGAAACCGGAATGGACATGAAGCTAGAGAAAGACAGAGAGCACATGTCTCAAATACCCAACACTTGGGTCTTTGGTTTAGTAGGCAGTCTTCCTAGAGCCAAGCCTCTTCTAGGACTTTAGACTGGAGGGAAGCTTCACCTGCCAACCTGAAATGGTTTCTTTTGAGCCTGAAATGGTTCACACTACAACCGCATTCTACGCAGGCGTTCTGTTGCAAGGGCCCCGTGTATGCACACAAATGCATATACTCAAAACCAACCCCCCCTATACAAGCACCACTAGCCTTCTGGGGCCAAGTGGGCTTTGACGCTCCCCCAAGTGATGGCAGAGTGCTCAAAAGTTCTTTTCACACCAGGAAATCTCAAGAGGGGAAAAAGAGAGCTTTTTCAGCTCTTTCCTTTGCTTGTGTTCAGCTCATGGAATTTCTACCTGCGTGTGGTTGAAATCATGCGAGTTAAATCTGCTCAAGGTGTCACTGCGCTGCGTTTCCAACCTTACTTCAGGCCCAGCTCCATCCCTGAATGAGAGGGCTGCCCCTTCCAAGTCTCCTCCCCATATCTGGAGGTGCTTTTTACAGAGGGACAATTTCCCCCACTACAGTGGACAGAGCTAGCAAAGTTTTATTAGGAGGGTTTTGGGGCGGGGGTGCAGCTCTCTATTGCTAGAAAGAGGTATTTTAAATATCTCATATCCCCCCACCCCAATGTAATGATGTTCCAGGGCATACCTGGAAGAAATCTTGCCCCTGCGCCCCCCCCATGACACAATAATGGGAAAAAGAAAATGACAGATGCATCAGAAAAATAGGGTAGCAGTGGCGCTAGCAGGTTTACCACATAGAGACCTGCTGCCAGCATCCTGAACCCATCAGGAGATCTGGATTCTCCCTCTCTCAGATTTGTCTCCGAAATTCACCCCCCCCCCCCACTTCATGAGCTGAAGAATTTTGAAATCTGTATCAACGCCTTATCTCCCTGCGGCTTCCCTAAGAAAACAGCCAAATCTGTTTTGCGGCTGAGCTGACCTCTAAAGGAGAAACAACCCTGGCTCACAGCTCCTGCTTGCAACCTCCCCACTCTGGGGAGCGGGAGGCACTGTGCATGCTCCCAACCCACCAGCTACAAGCGGACCTAGGGAGAGTGCATGTGACTGAGGCCTTAATTAGCCCTCAAATAACAATTAACATGGTTGAATTTGAACAAGGAGCTTCATTATTTATTGTGTTCCCAGCTAATAGGTGAGGGATGCGGACGAGCACCAGAAGGAGGGGGTGGTGGAGGAGAGATTATGGCACCAGGCTCAGGTGCAGGTGGGGGGAGGGCTTGATCCAACCACTGACCCCTTTCCTGCTGTACTTTCTGGTCAAATGGGGCTGTTTGGAATGACTCCAGCAGCTTGCAAGTCCCTGTTTGAGCAAAAGTCACAGCCTTTGAGAAGAAAGGATACCAAGGGGTCATCTAGCTGGCTGGCCTAGCGTGGCAACTCCTCTCACCTGACCCTTCACCTGCTCTGAGCAGCGCTTCCCAACACCCTCAACCAGTATGCATGTGTTTCGGCTGGGGAGGGCACAGGGAACGGCCAACCTGCTATCAGTTTCTCTCTAGCTTCAGTCGAACAACTCCAACCAGTGGTGCTCCTTTGCCGCACACGGAAGCAGCAAGATCGTGAGATGGCACTGGATCTGGTGTGGCGTGGGATGGGGTGGGGGAAGCCGGAACATTTATGGGCAAAAGCAGCTGCTGGATGGCAGAGCGAGATGAGGGACAGCCTCCCGCCCCCTGCACACACTCCCGCCCCCAACCAGACCTGAGATGGTGCAGATTCCGGCTGGAGAAGCGAGGTCGTCAGCCAGGTGCCCTCTCTGCCCCCTCTCCCCAACCTGCCCCTCCTGCCACGCCCGCACTGACCTGCTTATGCACCGTTCGCTGCTTCATCTCTGGGCTGTCTCCCTTGGAGGAGGAAGACTGCTGCCGCAGCCGTGCCCCACTGCCCGGCCAGTCGGGCGAGGAGGAGAGCATGCCGCCGCTGGAGGGGCGCGGGTACTGCATCGTGCTCAGCAGCGAGGGTGGCGTCCGGCCCCGAGTCACTGGCGGGGGTGGTGGGGGCGGGGGCGGCTGGTCTATCCGCCTCTGGGGCCCCCCGCTGTTCTGCCGGGGCATGGTGGGCTGACCACCCTTGTCCGAAAGCGACAGTTGCCGGCGGGCTAGCTCCCCTGCCCGCCGGTTGAAGTCCTCTGTTGCAGCAGCAACCACAGCGGGGTTGCCAAAGCCGTGCTTGCCCACCGCTGCCAAGTCCTCGCTGTTGCTGTGGGAGCTCAGTGAGCTGTGGCACTCAGAGCCCGAGTCCGCCAACCCACGAGGCGAGAGGGGCAGACCTGCTGCCATCTGGTACACTGGGTTCTGGAAGGAGAGGGGCGCCAGGAGCTGGGGCCGTCCAGGGGTGCCCTCTGTGCCGGGTGTTGTGGGGGTCTGGCCTGCCCGGCGCACGGTGGCCATGGCGGCCACGGCGTTCTGCTGAGTCCGCGTGCCCCAGGGGCCCGGGGCCTGCCCAATGGAGGGGGGCCCATCGCCGAGTGGGTCAGCCGGCCCCGGGAGGGCGGCCACACCATCCAGAACCCGGCTGTCCTGCAAGTCCACCATGGAGAGGCTCTTGCTGCCGTTGGACATCTGGACGTCGGGCTCATTGGCCTCCGAGTAGCTGGAGCTCCGGGCAGGTGAGGGCTGGGCCCCCGCAGACCTTGTGACAAAAAACAAGTCCTTGTTTTCAGGGGTTGGAGACGGTAACCGTGTGAAATCTATCAGACTGTGGGGGAAATAAAAACGCATAAGGAAAAGAAGGAGAGGAGGAAAAGAAGGAGACAGAGAGAGAAAGAGCTGTGGTCGCTGCACGAGAGGCAGCAGCTCTTTCGCAGGACAGCAAGCAAGCAAGCAAGCAAACAAAAAACACCCCAGCGCCATCAACACTCATGCGCCACACGCAGGCTGTTGGGAGGGCAGACGTCTCCTGGATGTGGCACGCCAGGTGGGAAATGCTGGCTCTCCATGCTAAAAGGGCCACCGCTTGTGGCCTGGGCACCTGCCTTGCATGCAAGATCCCGAGCTCCATCCCCAACTGGGAATAGGGCTGGGAACTGCCCCCTGCCTGAACTCTGAGGTGCTGCTGCCAACCAGTGTAGGCAGCACTGACCCTGGTGGAAGTTTCCTACGGTCCTAGACCTTCCTTACTGAAGGTCCAGTCATGACCAACTCTGGGGTTGTGGCGCTCATCTCACTTTATTGGCCGAGGGAGCCGGCGTACAGCTTCTGGGTCATGTGGCCAGCATGACTAAGCCGCTTCAGGCAAACCAGAGCAGCGCATGGAGATGCCATTTACCTTCCTGCCGGAGCGGTACCTATTTATCTACTTGCACTTTGACGTGCTTTTGAACTGCTAGGTTGGCAGGAGCAGGGACCGAGCAATGGGAGCTCACCCCGTCACGGGGATTTGAATCGCCGACTTTCTGATCGGCAAGTCCTAGGCTCTGTGGTTTAACCCTACATTATTACTCCTCCCTTATTTTTCTGGTGGCTGGCAAGTCAGCCTCCGCCCCCGTTGTGCTGTTAAGGATATGCTGCACGGGTGCAGCATTTGAGGGGAAGGTGACTGCCAGCACCAGGTACTACAGGTACACCAAGGAAAAGCACTTCCAGGATTCTGCCTTCTGAGGCCACCTCCTTCCTGGGAATATACAGTGTGACAGGCAGCCCTCAAGAGGCAGCCTGTGGGCAAATCTTGCTGGTTGTCAACTAGCTGGCGGGGTTACCTGGCCCAAGGGGGCTGCCCACAGCCCACCTCAGGCACAGGGATGCCCAGCAGTAAAGGAGAGCCAGTGGTAGCATAGTGGTTACAGCCATGTTTCTCAACTTGGGTCCCCAGGTGTTGCTGGACTACAACTCCCATCATCCTGCCTAGCTAGCAGGACCAGTGGTCAGGGATGATGGGAGCTGTAGTCCAACCACAGCTGGAGGACTCAAAGTTGGAATGCACTGGGTTCTAGTGTCAGCGGGAGATCAGGGTTTGAACTCCCCACTTGGACATGAAGCTTATACTTGGGCCGCTCACTGTCTTTCTCAGCCTAACCTCACTCACAGGGTTGTTGTGGGGGTTAAAAGGGGGGGGGGCATCCTTGCAACCTTGAGCTCCTTAAGAGAAAAAAATAGGCAGCGTACAGATGCAATAAGTGAGAAAATAAAATGAGACAATCTTAAAGAGGATGGAGATTCATGATTTTGATTTGTTACCAATACATTTCAGTCCAATAAAAAGGCTTTCCTCATGGGGGAGGGTGTCATGTAAACAGCTCAGAAACAGCTGTTTTTAGAGAATCATGGAGTTGGAATGGACTCCTAAGGCTCTCTGAGAAGCAGTCTCCTTGTTTCATTCTGCCCACTGGATGCTTCCTAATGTTATGAGCCAAAAAAATTATTTTATTTTATCGGGGAGGCTTACAGTATTTGTTTTACAAACCAAGTTATGTTTATCTTAATGGCATGCATATTATTTTGTGTATACAGAGAAGCACAGCTCTGGGGAGCTGGAAAGGACCTCAGGGGTCAGCGAGTCCAACCGCAGGAATTACGCATAAGAAGCCGACCTGTCTAGATGGACGCTGCCTGCCTGTGCTGGGGAGGCTGCTCTTCCCAATAGGCATCTGGGGCTGGCTCACCCTGCAGCAGCTCAGGGCTCCGGAACCATTATATTAAGAAGGCCTCTTGTTCTGCAAACCGCCATGTGGGTGAACAATTGATTTTCAACGACGGGGAAGAAAATGGGTTTTTGCAACAGCTAATGCTCTTAAGCCCAGATCAAAGGTGAGGTGGTTTTACAAGGGTGGTTAAGAGCATGCTGCTTTGAGATCCAGCCTTGTGCATCGTTTAAATCGCCCCCACCCCCAATTGCAGAGAGAATCTTTCTGCCGCCGCCACCCCTCTACGATTGCTCATCTCTCTAATTAAACACACAGCTTCCACCTGAAATTTATCCATTTCGATGTTTTACATTTCAAAACAAGGAGCTGCGCAAGGCGGCAGAAACCTTTAGTGGGTGAAGTGTCCATCTGCCATGGCCACCTTTTAGCTTCCCCCCGTCCATGGCTGTCCCCCACCCCCAGGATCCTTCGGGGCTGCCTCAGCCAGCTTTTCCACAAAAGCCCTCCCCTATTCGCCTGGCAGGGCTCATCTCGGCTCCACCCCCACCCCCTGCCCTTGCCCGTCCTTACCCAGATAAGTCGTTCTCAATCACCATCTTCTGCAACCCCACAGATATGCTGTTGCTGGCGTTGGGCGTCGAGGCAGCATGATCTGCTGTGACGGAGACTTGCACGCAGGACGGGTTGCTGAGGGCCGAATTGACGTCCCTCAGAATGCGTGGCAAGGGTCCAAGCTTTGTTGCTGTGCTCTGGAGGAGTGGGGAGAAACACAAGAGGGCCATCACTGAGCATGCCTATCCCAGCCACACAACAACGTCTAGGCAACACAACGACCATATATATACGTAATAGACAATCTTTATAGAATTCCTTCAAATCACAAAAAGTTCAAAATGAAATCTTTAGTCTCAAAGTCTCTGAAAATCTTTAAATGAAGCGAGGTACCAAACTTTGTATGGTGGAAGACAAGCTGTGAAGCTTTGTGTATTCAACAATGATGTCCAACACTCAACAGTGATTCCGGATATTGACTACTGTTTCGTAGAATTCTTTGTCAGCGTGGTGGGTGGATACAGAATGCTTCATAAACCCATCTTACTTTGAATGCTGTGGAACAGCGCTCATGTAAAAATCTAGTATGCAGTGACAAAACAGTACAGTGGTACCTTGGGATGCGAACGGGATCCATTCCGGAGCCCCGTTCACATCCTGAAACGTAAGACAGGATGGCGCGTCTGCGCGTGCCGCGTTTTGCCGCTTCCACGCATGACATCATTTTGAGTGTCTGTGCATGTGCGAGTGGCGAAACCTGGAAGTAACGCACTCCATTACTTCTGGGTTGCCGTGGCGTACAACCTGAAAGTGCTCAATCCGAAGCACATTCAACCCGAGGTATGACTGTACAAAGTTTGGTACCTCGCTTCATTTAAAGATTTTCAGAGACTTTGAGACTACAGATTTCATTTTGAACTTTTTATGATTTGAAGGAATTCTATAAAGATTGTCTGTTACGTATGCATATGGTCATCGTGTTGCCCAGACATTGTTGACTTTCTCTTCGCAACTCAAATATTTTGTTAACTGGAGTCCACTATCAGTTTGACGCAAGAGATTCCCCATATGGGGCTTGAAGACTCTGAATGCCTTAGATGGAAACCAGACATTGGGGTTGGCCCTTCCCCATCTACACATGAAGGACAGATCACCCCACTCCACTTCCTCGTTTCAAGAGAATGTGATAAGAGTGCTGCTGGATTGGGTCTATGGACCATCTAGTCCAGCATCCAGTTCTCACAGTGGCTGAGTGCCTAACCCTCTTTTAAAGCCACCCAGGTTGACAGCCATCACTGCCTCCTGTGGGAGGGAGTTCCACAGTTCAACTATGCCCCTCATTCACCAGGCAGAGATGCGCCAACCAGATGGGCATGGGCAGGCGAGTGTGGTTGGGGGAAAACAGCCTTAGGTGTCAAACTGAGACCTGTGCCGTGCCTAATTATGCCAGTGGGTCAGATGCCAGTGTCATGTAATAGTAGTAATAATAATAATAATAATAATAATAATAATAATAATAATAATAATAATAATTTATATTTATATCCCGCCCTCCCCAGCCAAGACCGGGCTCAGGGTGCTAACAACTGATATAAAAACAAATTGATTGAGATACAACTTAAAAAACAAGATTAAAATACAACATCATTAAAAAATTAAAATGCAGCCTCATTTCAATGGAAACTCAAATCAAAAACTTTTTGGGGGATGAAAATGTCGTCTTAACCAAGGCCAACTATCCAGACTGGTCCTACATGGGCCAGAAAAAAGCCAGGGAAGTCCCCAAATAGGAGTTCCATCACAGAAGGAGAAAGGAAAAAAGAAAGAGGGGGGGGGGGGAATCAAATTGATTCCAAGCCAAAGGCCAGGCGGAACACAGGAATACAGCCTGACCACAAAACTGGCAAGAACCAGTTAAGGAGGAACGTAATGGTTGAATGTTAAGAGTGAAAAACAACTCCAGTTAAGAAACAAGGAGGGTTCTGCGCGTACGGTAAAAAAAATTGGTCAAGTGTTTCCAAGGAATGAAAGGTCCCCCAATCACTTGGAGGGCACCAGTTGAGGGAAGGCCTGTTTTCCAGACTGTCCCGTTTGAATAGAGGATTTTGTTTTGCCTTTTTTTAAAAAAAGAAATAATTATTTACTTAACATTTAACAACAACAACCAAGAATGTAGAACTTGAGCTGGCAAGGACCAACTTAAGTTAGGTGCAAATAAGGTTCACTATGGTTTTTAAGAAGCCTGCAAAGTCTGATGGTCATAAAAAATGCACCTAATTTTGTTCGCACAACAATGTGCCTGGAGGATGGATTTGGCATGCAAATTCTGCTGTCAAAGTCAGAGCTCCTTTTCGTTCCTGAGTTCCATGTTTTCAGCTTGCCTGTCTTTGCTTATAAATATGCCCCCAGTTTTGTATGCTGACTGAGACTTTCCTGACAAAGAAGGAATGTTCAAATGCCGACGTACGTACTGTTCACTGTTGATTTCACATGATTATACACTGCATTTTTAAATTATTGCTTTGGTGGGGTAGTTTACTGGTGGGTGGCTATACAAATTCAACAAGCCTACGGGTACCTGGTCCAGCTGAATCACAACCTCCCAGAGCAGAGAGTGTAAGGTGGAGAGTTCACGGCCCAGATCAATGTACCCTTCGAAACCGGCCGTGTTGGATAGAGTCTCTGGGTTGGAGATCTCCAACAGGAACCGCTGCATGTTGGTCCACTCGTGCTCCAGGAACTGGTTCATGAAGGACATGTATTCTTCTTTGCTGCCAAACCTGTTACGAACAAAGCACATGAAGCGGTCTGGTTGGCCGCTGTGAGAACAGGGCGGTGGGAGAATAATAATAATAATAATAATAATAATAATAATAATAATAATAATAATAATATATTATTATTTATACCCCGCCCATCTGGCTGGGTTTCCCCAGCCACTCTGGGCGGCTTCCAAAAGAATATTAAAATACCATAATACATCAAACATTAAAAGCTTCCCTAAACAGGGCTGCCTTCAGATGTCTTCTAAAAGTCTGGTAGTTGTTGTTCTCTTTGACATCTGGTGGGAGGGCGTTCCACAGGGAGGGCGCCACTACCGAGAAGAGAAGTCTTTATATCTGACCCAGTGGCCAGGCTCCCCTGGTGCTCATTAAGAATGGAACCTCTATGCCCAGAGGCTGTCTACCCATAAATACTGGTTTCTAAGGGATCAGGCAGGTTCTTGTCCTCACATCCTGCTTGGGTGCCCCTGGGGTGTGGGGCTAGAGGGGCCTTTGGTCTGTCCAGCAGCCAGGCTCTCGCAGTGTTTTTACAAGACTCAGATACAACCCACATTGAGTGGGTTAGCATGCCACGATGGCAGAGCCAATTAGCCAGGGTTTGGGGTGTTGCTAGGTACATCAGAGACTTGGAGCAAAGATGCACAGCCCAAGGGAAGATGGTGAACAGGTGTGTTTCCCGCCGGAGCCGTGCTTTTGCAGACCACCCACCCACCCACCTTGCAAGCAAAGTAAACAAACTTGGTGATAGCGAGGGGAGGAGAAGATCATCATCCAGTGCCTGGTGCAAAACATGCACCAACAATGCACCTGGTTGGGGTGCTGATGTCTGGAAATAAAGCTACTTCTCCTGTTGAGTCAGTGATGGTGTAGTGGTTAGAGCAGCCTTTCTCAACCTTGGGTCTCCAGCTGCTGTTGGACTATGCCTCCCATCATCCCTAGTGAGCAAGACCAGTGGTCAGGGATGATGGGAGCTGTAGTCCAACAACAAAAGTTGAGAATCCCTGGATTAGAGAGTGCTGTGCTATGAGCTGGGAGACCAGGTTCTACCCCCACTCAACCCATGAAGGTCTTGGGATCCATCTAGCTCAGTACTGTATGCACCGGCTAGCAGCACTCCTCCAGCATTTGATACTGGGACCATTCCCAGCCCTAACTGGAGATGGCCCAGATTGAGCTTGGGTTATTCTGCATGCAAAACAAAGCTATGATCCTTCCCCAACAGGTAGGTAGGTAGGTAGGAAGCCACCTTATACCATGTCCAACCATTGTTCCACCTAGCTCAGTATGGCCTACACTGACTGGCAGCAATTTCAGATGGGGATCTTTTTCCAGTACTGTCCAGAAATGCTGGGGATTGAATCTGGGGTGTCCTGGGTGCAAAGGAGGCACTCTCCCACGGAACTGGGGCCAGAACAACCCAAGAAGAGCCCGCTGGATCAGGCCAATGGCCCATTTGTTCCAGCATCCTCTTCTCACCTGTGGCCAACCAGGTGCCTGCGGAAAACCAGCAAGTAGGATTTGAGCGCAAGAGCAACTCTCCCCTTCTGTGGCTTCTAGCAACCAGGACACCAGAAGCATTGCTACCTCCAGCTGTGGTAGCAGAGCAGAGCCATCATGGCTAGTAACCCTCAATAGCCCTCTCCTCTTATATCTCTATGCTGTTGGGCAGCAGAGAGTCTGTGGATCAGGAAGCTGGTGTGGGGGGTGGGCGGTGTGGGCAGGGGCTGCCAAGAGGTGGGCCAAGAGCTGGATTTCGGCCTGAACCCCTTTACGACTGACCCAGCCAAAGCCAAATCACTGGCCTTCCAGATGATGTAATTTCACCCCCTTCCACAGACCAGGGGCGCCCAAGGCCTTGACAAAGTCACCTTCGCTGAAAAGATTATTGGGCGGTCGGGCAATGCCAAATTAGACGGCCGCGTTGGCAGGGAGGATGGCTGGCCAGCAATTTGAGCAGGTGGGTGTACGAGTGAGAGAGAGATGGTGGAGGAGGGCTGATCCTGTCAACTCATGCGACACAGATGCAAGTCTCCTCTGTTCCAGCAGACCCCATCTTAAGATGCTTTTGTCAGCAAACTCACTCACTGCTGCTACTACCCTCTCTCTGTCTCTCTCTCTCTGTCTCTCTCTCTCTGTGTGTGCGCAGAGATTCTCTTTCGTTCGCTCTCTATCTCACAGCTCAGGATAAGCAGCTCAGAGCTCCTGAGCAAAGCCAGTGGGGAGATTTCTGAAATCTTTCCCCCTTTGTTTCCACCAAACCTACAGGCTTAGTTTAGAAAACTGACAGCACGGCTGTTTCCCCTGTCAGAGCTGATCCTCCTGGTTTTAGGGGCTTTACAAAATCATAGCGCCAAGAAGTGTATGTGTGCAAGGGGGGGGGGAGCCTTGTGCAGAGTGTGGGGTCCAGCATGTAGCCTATCCTGGCTCCATTCGTGAGCTTGGTGCTATTGCAACTGGAGAGGTAACTGCAAAAACAAACCTGATCACCCATTTCCTCCTTGAATTGTGCTAAAAAAGAAACACCGTCCAGCGCAACCCCGCTTTAAAGCTTGGGGTGATGTGGGTGATTTGCCTTACTGCAACTGTGTTGTGATCAGCCGTGACTTCTGCACTACAGGGGGCTGGACCAGATGACCCTCAGGGTGTCCCCCCCCCCACTCTATAATTCTATCCAGTCACTTAATAGCAAGGAAGAGGCATCCTTATCCTGCTTTCCATCCCTGTGCAGTTCTGGGGCAAAGGGTTGGGTGGGATGGGTTGCAATAATAATAATAATAATAATAATAATAATAATAATAATAATAATAATAATATTTCTACCCCACCCATCAGGCTGGGTTTCCCCAGCCACTCTGGGTGGCTCCCAACAGAACATTAAAAAAAAAAAGTTGCTGGAGCATCAGATGCAACTCTCACTTTTGTACAGTGGATTACATTCCAGCCGTGCAGAAGGCAGAGGCTCCCGTGCCCCAGAAACCTCCCCACCCAGGCAAACAGGAGGCATTGGCACAATTCAAGGACTCAGGGAGAGCCTGGAGCAATGCTAATGAATGGGTGTGGACTAGAGGGTGTGTGTTCTGGAAGAGGGCCAAGGGCTAGAGAGAGAGGCCTGGATGGCCACATTCAGCTCTCTGGCCTGAGGCTGCCCACCCCTGAGTTATGATAAGTCACAGCCCCCAGAAGACCCCCGTTTGGTATGATCTCAGATTAGCAGAGCTGGAAAGTGTCTTTCCCAAGGAACTTCGGAGAAGCAGATGGAGAGCAGAGCTGCTGGTCTGACCCTACAAGCTGCAGGATGAGTTACTGAGTGCAGAACGCAGCTGCCTGAGAATCTTAGCTTCAATTCATGTTTCTAGTCCCTTACTGTTGCCAAGCGTGGAGACAGACAGCCAGGTCGTGCAGCCACAGCAGTGACCACAGGAGGAATGACCGCTGGGAGGAGCGCAGAGAGAAGAAACGCCCTGGTGCATCTGCAGCAGCACAACTGGACACCTTCATCTGCCCCAGCTGCAACAAAACATGTCTCTCCTGTATTGTTCCCCACAGCCACAACAGGCGCTGCAGCCTGCCAATAAGCTGGACATCACCTGCAAAGACGCACTCCTCCACTGTCTCCTGAGACAGACGGATGCCAACAACTGTTGCCAGTTGAAATTTAAGAAGCCAGAAGGGTGCCCAGATGAGATTCACAGCACTTGGGGCAGAAGGAGATGAATCTGCAGATTGGGCAGATTTATAGCCATTTATGTGGGCAAAATGGTGAGCCTTGGGAGTGCTCAGCCTCTGGACCTAAGGCAGCTTCCCGGTCGTTTTTAAGAGAGAGAGAGACGGAGAGAGAGAGAGAGAGGAGTTCCTGGGGAAAGGTTTACTTTGCAAAGTTGGCCAGGTTCTGCGTGACCTTGGCGATCAGGGTCAGGGTGCGGGCTGTGCGGTCATCGGGATACTCCTGGAGGAGGCTGAAGAGGGAGGGCGACATGATGGCCGGGCAGAGGAAGCGGAGGAACAGCGAGGCGCTGATCAGGCGCTCACTGATGTCTGGGCGGCCGCGGCTGCTGCACTCCTGGCGCCACGAGGCGAAAACCTCCTTCAGCTCTCTCGGGAAGACGCTGCAAAGAGAGGCAAGAGAAGGGAAGGTGGGTGCGAGGTCTTTTGCTCCCCCTGGGGGAAAATCTTTTTTGGGGGGAGAAGACCCTCTGGTGGGCTTCCAGAGGCAAGGAAGAGCCCCCCTCAGTCCTCCTCGAGCACAAATCAAACCTGAGCTCCCAAAAAATATTTTAAAATTTCTCCTATTCTGGCGCTTGCATTGAAAGTATTTATTATTTATTCCCTAAGATTCATATACCAGCTTCGGTGTGCAGAAAATACTTCAAAGAGGTTTATAAAACAGCATGGTTATTGGTAAAAGAAAACAAAAATATTCCAAAAATTAAAGCCAACCTTTAACCAAAAATCACATCAGCAATCCTATACAGTCATACCTCATGTTACGTCCGCTTCATGTTACATTCTTTCAGGTTATGTCCCACGCGACCCGGAAGTACCGGAAAGGGTTATTTCTGGGTTTCACTTCTCACACATGTGCAGACGCGCAAAATGACGTCATGCGCATAAGCGGCAAATTGCAACCCATGCGTGCACAGACACACCGTTGACGGGTTGCGTTCTTTTCATGTTGCGAACGGGCCTCCGGAACGGATCCCGTTTGCAGCCAGAGGTACCACTGTATATCTTGGCAGGCTTTGCCTAAACAAAAAGAGTACAGTGGTACCTCAGGTTAAGAACTTAATTCGTTCTGGAGGTTCGTTCTTAACCTGAAACTGTTCTTACGACTTTAGCTAATGGGTCTCCTGCTGCCGCTGCACAATTTCTGTTCTCATCCTGAAGCAAAGTTCTTAACCCGAGGTACTATTTCTGGGTTAACAGAGTCTGAAACCTGAAGTGTCTGTAACCTGAAGCATCTGTAACCCGAGGTACCACTGTACAACAAAGGTGCCTGTCTGGTGCCAATAGGTAGGGAATTTCAAAGACCAACACCTTTACAAATGCAGAATGGGAATTATGTGACACTTGTAACAGTGCAAGTTGGAATGGGAAGAAAGATTGGCTGTTAATCCACACTGGGAAACTGTAGCTCTGGGAGGGGAATAGAGAGTCTCCTATCAACCCCCAACACCCTTTACCAGCTGCAGCTCCCATAATTCCTGGGTGGTGGAGCCACGACTGTTTAAAGTGGTACTGAAGTGCTTTAAATCTATGGTGCCAAGATGGCCTCAGACTTCAGTTCCCACCAGCGTCAGTCAGAAGAGCTCTATGCTGGCAGGGGCTGATGGGAGATGTAGTCCAAAGTACCCAAAGAGCACCGGGCTGAACTAAGCCACAGATAGGGAACCTGCAGCCTCCAGATGATGAAAGAGCCCACTCGTCATCTCTGCCTACTGGCCACACTGGCTGCTGGGAGCTGCAGTTCCACAGCATCTGGAGGGCTGCAGATTCTGCATCCCTGAGCCAAAAACCAACAGCCATTAAAGCTGGATCTAAATGATATTTGCTTCCTGGTCGTTCCATCTCTGCCTCTTCATGGCGCAAAGCTCTAGCTGCAGTTTTCCCTTGGGCTAATTTTTGAGGCTTTCTTTAGACTGACTTTGCAGTAGCCCAACCTTTTCTCTTTTTGAAAAAACCAAAACTTAAAAAACAACAACAAAGCAAACAAATGCTAATTGTGTGATGGAACTCAGGGTCACCCGGGTGTCCCAGAGGACCAGCTTTCTCTGTTTGGAAACTGCAGGTAAGCGCATATAGCCAAGGTGTCACGAGATGCAGCAGCAAAGTCTCTTGCAGGCACTGGCTGGTCCTGCTGACCGCCCTTGCGACCAGGGCTGCTGCCAACTCTTCAAATGGTCCCTGATTCTGTGTCTTTCACAGCTATTAGCAGGGATCACCAGGTAAAGGCTTATCCTTGCATTGGGGAAGGGTTAGGATTAGGACCTATTCCCCCCCCCCCCCGGGCATCTCAAGTTGCTGTTAAAAGTACAAGAGCAGGGCACACTTATTTTTCTGGTCAGTTGGCAACCTATTACTCTCTCCCACATCAGGTCCTTTGGGAGCATCACACATTTACTGCCATCTCTGCAGTTGCCCCTTCTTCACAGAGAGAGAAATATGATTACCTCTAAGCATGAAGAAAACACACCCCAGCCCCAATAGTGAGCACCTAGATGTCACGGTCACACAAACACACACATTATACGTCTGTGAAAACCAATACAGTCATACCTCAGGTTACAGACGCTTCAGGTTACAGACTCGGCTAACCCAGAAATAGTACCTCGGGTTAAGAACTTTACCTCAGGATGAGAACAGAAATGGCGCAGCGGCAGCAGTGGGAGGCCCGATTAGCTAAAGTGGTACCTCAGGTTAAGAACGGACCTCCGAAACGAATTAAGCTCTTAACCCAAGGTACCACTGTACAGTGGATGCTCAGGTTGTGAATGTGATCTTTATGGGATGCATGTTTGTAACCCACAGCGTTCACAACCCACAGCTGCATGTCTGCGCACACACGGGTTGCGATTTGGCACTTCTGTGCATGTGCAAAGTGCATTTTGGCACTTCTGTTTTTTAAAAAAATAATATTTATTACTTTTCCAACAATTTAGACACTACCCAAAAAAAAGAACAATACGATACAATACAAAAACACTACATAACACTAACACATTAAACTAACAAAACAAAGCAAAAACAGTTTAAAACATATCAAACAATTTCAATATCTTATCTTTCATTCACTTATTTCCACGAGCTCCTCACACCTCCCTTTTTGTATTCCACTTCTGTTAATCGTTTCAGCAATTCCTTTCCATCTTCCTCTGTTTTCTATCCTATAATTATCTTAACACATTCTAACCTTATTTTTTCTTTTAATATTCTATTAATCTATTTATACTTAATTCCTTAAAACATTTCTACTAAAGCCATATAACTTCATTCCAACATTCTTCTAACATTCATTAATTTTACAGTATTTCTGTAAATAGTCTTTAAACTTTTTCCAGTCTTCTTCCACCGACTCTTCTCCCTGGTCTCGGATTTCTGCCAGTCATTTCCGCCAATTCCATATAGTCCATCAACTTCATCTGCCATTCTTCCCGGGTGGGTAAATCTTGTGTCTTCCAGTACTTCGCCATGAGTATTCTTGCTGCTGTTGTTGCGATTTGGCACTTCTGTGCATGTGCAAAGTGCAATTTGGCACTTCTGTACATGTGTTACCGCCGAAACCCGGAAGTAACCTGTTCCAGTACTTCCGGGTTTCGGCAGTCCGTAACCCAAAAAAATGCAACCTGAAGCGTCTGTAACCTGAGGTATGACTGTACAAGGACAGAGTTAGTTCACAGTGAAAATTAACTTGCTGATTTACCTATCTTTTGCCAGAGGGGAGGTGTGTTTTTTGTTTTTGTTTGGTCACAAAGCAGGGGCAATGGGGATGTATTTTGCCCACCCCCGGGCTCTCACTTCTAGCACCCCAAAGCACCCCGCTCCACCAGTCCCCGTCCACTGACCAGTACGAGTTGATAATCTTGCAGAAGGCCAGCTCACAGCACATCTTCAGGTTGCTCTGATGCTCTGGGAGGTCCGAGGAGGAGCATTTGCTGGGATCCACCTCACAGTTTTCGTCCGATTCGTACAGTGCCTTGATGAACTCGCCTGAAAGCACCAGGAGGGCAAGAAATAAACAGATCATAAGGAGAGCCACAAGAAAACTGAGCTTTGCAAACTTGGAATGCAGTGACCTGATCGGTGCCCTTCAAGTCAGCAGGCAGACGGGGACTTTGCTCTGCTTTGTTACTATCAGTAAGACAAGGTTAAGGTTCTGCACTTAGGCAGGAATAGCCAGGTGCACAAATATAGGATGGGAGATACCTTCCCCCTGTTTCTATTTTATTTTTATTAGGTATTGCAATTAGGTGGTATGGAACGGTACTTCCAAGAAACAGACAGAAATTCTCCAGGAAAAACCAAAAGCAATGCATAGACATATACACAGCCATTCCACGGGAGAGCACAGAAAGGCTAAACTTCAGCAACAAAGCACAGAATCGCAGTTCAGGATACTAGTTCTTGTGGCTGGAAAGCTGTACTTGAAAGGCTGTGGGCGTCAGGACTCTTGAGATGCTGCAGCCAAACAAAGGTAAAGGAGCAGCAGTTTGTTTTTTAGATTCCCCGTTTCTTTTGTCGCTCACGCCCTTTCTTGATAAAAATGCAACCGCCTTACGAAAAAGCTCACCCCAATTTCTAAGGTCCTCGGTGCAGAGATATTTATTTGTTTAATAAAATGTATACACAGCTTGATTGTAAGGGGTGGGGAAACCCTCACAGTAGTTAATAATAATAATAATAATAATAATAATAATAATAATAATAATGCAATACAATTATCAATAAAAACAATTGTGCTGCAAAGCGCACGGGAAGCCCCACACAGAGCACATTGCCTCCCTTACCCACCATTTTGCATCTACTGAGTCTGTGAAGCACAGTTTGCATCAATGATGGGATGATTGTAAACACTGCCTTGCACAGGTGTGCTCAGGCCAAGAGGTGTGGATATAACCTGGACAGGTGTGTGTGTGTGGAATCAGGTAGGAGATTCAACTGAAGCAAACCTCTGCAGAAAGGGTTATTTGCAGTTTTAGGCTCCTAATGACTTTTGGCTGTAGGAAAGTAAGGAGATTATCTTTATAACAAAAGGCTAAAAGACCAGGAGATTACGGGGGGGTGGGAGGCAGAGGAGCAGAGCTTGACATCCCCTGCCCCAAGCCCACCCTGCTGCCAGTCTGCAGGTCTCCTGTCTGCGGAAAAGCACACTGGTGGGTCACAAGGGCCCTGTATGGGTCTGCCTTTAAAACCTTACAAGTAAACGATGCAACCCCAGCGGTCTCTCCTTGACATGCTCCTGGGCTGCATGCAGGAGCTGCTCCCCCCCCCCCCAAATACAAAAGCAGCTGACCCTGCCATCACCTGGTATGGAGTCAGAAGTAGCGCGATCTAACTACTAAAATGCATGTGCTGGCAGCCTTGAGGCTGGACTACTGCAGGGAGTTCTTTGTGGGGCTGCCCTAGGGCCTGGAAGCTCCAGCTGGTGAAGAAGGTGGCAACCAGACTGCTGATGTGGACATCTGGTTCACAACACGTGACACCTTTGTTAAAGCATCTGCATTTGTTTCCCACCTACTACTACCAAGCCAGGCTCACTGATTTGCAAGACCCTGAACAACTAAGGTCCAAGGTACCTGAGGGATGGCCTGAGCCCTTATATCCCAGCTCAGCCACCAAGATTACCTGCAGGGGGTGTTCTTTGCCATTTCCTGTGTTGATGAGGCTCATTTGACAAGAAGAAACTGAGCCTTTAGTGCCATCAGTGCAGTCCTCTGGAACTCTCTGTCACTAGACATTCAGCAGGCACCTTCTGCTTCAATCTTTTAAACGCCTGCTTACGCTCCCCTCCCCCCATTCTGTCAGGCTTGTGCAGGCAACCAAGAACACATGTTTCCACAATAGTTAGCCGATTTCTGATTTCTGAAGGAGCATCTCCACCCCCATTCTTCTGCCCGGACGCTGAGGTCCAGCGCGGAGGGCCTTCTGGCGGTTCCCTCACTGAGAGAAGCCAAGTTACAGGGAACTAGGCAGAGGGCCTTCTCGGTGGTGGTGCCCGCCCTGTGGAATGCCCTCCCACCAGATGTCAAAGAGATAAACAACTACCAGACTTTTAGAAGACATCTGAAGGCAGCCCTGTTCAGGGAAGTTTTTAATGTGTGACATTTTAATGTATTTTTAATCTTTGTTGGAAACCGCCCAGAGTGGCTGGGGAAACCCAGCCAGATGGGCAGGGTACTTATTATTATTATTATTATTATTATTATTATTATTATTAACTTGCTCTCATGATTTTCATTAAACCGTTTGATATCTTTTATGAGTAAAGGTAAAGGTACCCCTGACCATTAGGTCCAGTCGTGGTCGACTCTGGGGTTGCGGCGCTCATCTCGCTTTACTGGCCAAGGGAGCTGGCGTACAGCTTCTGGGTCATGTGGCCAGCATGACTAAGCTGCTTCTGGCGAACCAGAGCAGCGCACGGAAACGCCGTTTACCTAGGCTCTGTGGTTTAGACCACAGCGCCACCCGTGTCCCCCTTTTATGAGTACTGGTATATTAGTATTTTAAGAAACAAAATAAATAGTCGACATGCGTTAATGTTAGGCTTTCCTCGAGCATGAACACTCTTCTGACCGTGTATGTTGAAAGAGGAATGTAGGATGGCAAGGCAGAACACCTGGGAGTGGCTAGATAGAGCCTCCTGGCTAAGAGGAAGTCTGCCTCTTACTCTCTGGTACGGGGGCACAACAATAGCTTGCCTTTGCACCTGGTCTGGAGGTTTTCCTTTTGGGTGACTGGCTGGCTATGGCTGGTTGCTGAACCAGGTTGCAGGTCGGATCCAATAGCCAGAGGTCTTCTCAGGTTCTTTAAGTACTACGTAAACAAAACCTCCATTTACAAGGGCAGTCTCCCTCTGGATATCAAATGTTAGGCAGCAGCAACAAATGACGGGGTCTCTTGCCTCCATCCTTTGCTTGAGAGATTCCCAGTCATCAAAGTAGCAGGACCCTGGGCCACGGGTACCTTTGGTCTGATCCCCTGAAGCAAAGAGCCTCTTTCCCAGAGGAAGAAAACTACAGAAACTGGAAGGCGGATTTTGGCACACACCAATGTAAGGAATCAAAGAATTGCAGAGTTGAGAGTGAGTCCCCAAGGGCCATCTAGTCCAACCCTCTGTGACTTCCGGGTGGCTGCACTATGGAGGACGGACGGCAAATCTGACAGCTCTGTCAGATTCGATTTCACAGAGGGTCGGGGGGAGCGCTAAGGCGAAGCACCCCCCCCAAAAAAACTCAAAAGGGTCTTTGAGGTGTTGAGAAGTCCTGCAGCCCAAAAACAGCGTCTCCGAAGCTCCAGTTTCTGCCTCCGTGGTGAAAGGTACGGGGAGTCAGGGTGTGTGTGTGTGTCTCGGTTAAGCAACAGTGCGACTCTGTGAAAGTGAAGTCTCCAAGTCAGCCTTACAGTGGTCTACTTCTCAAAAAAATTTTTAAAAAATCCAAGCTGATTGCAAAGGTGAGGAAAATTAATTTCATTAATTCGGCAAGAGCGGGAGGATTAAAAGGAATTCCACTCCCGCCTATGGCTGTTATATTATGCATGTGAAATCTTACATGTAAAGAGTCTATGGACTTTCTGGCTGGAGTTAAAGCCAGCTAATTAAAGGACTATACATAGCTTTCTTAATAACAATCTTGATATTTCTGAGCTTTTAAAATACTGAACTTGAACCAAGTCTGACCTGAACTTGAGACAGTATTTAAACTGTGACTTGAACTTGAACTAAAGACTGATTATAATTTTATAAAAATGGAAGATACGCTTTGAATCCATGATTTTAAAGACATATTTGGTTGGATTTCTTTTGAAGAGGAGCTTGAGACTTTAAAGATTGAGAAGATACAGACATTGTGGATTAAGTGTTCTAAAAGACTCTGGTTGGTCAAGTTTTAAGATTAAAAGAAGAGGACTATATTATTTACATACAATGACAGGACCGCCTTGGATTTAAAACTAAATTTATACCTTTAAAGACTTATCTCTGCTGGACATTGAAAACTACAATTGTAATTAAGTCCCTGGAATTTGGATCTTTACAGGCTGCTTAGAACGGCGACAAATTTGGTATTATTTTTATTTCAATCATACATACAGAAAATTAGTGTAAAAGACTTAACTTCTTTCTTTCTTTCTTTCTTTCTTTCTTTCTTTCTTTCTTTCTTTCTTTCTTTCTTTCCTTCCTTCCTTCCTTCCTTCCTTCCTTCCTTCCTTCCTTCCTTCCTTCCTTCCTTCCTTTTCTTTCTTTTTCTTTTCTTTTCTCTTCCTTAAAGTCCTACTTCTATTCCCTGATTTTAATTAGGTTCACACTTACTTTACTATTGTTAACATTTGTGTAAAAGCTGGGTGTTGGGAGGGGGTAAGAACAAAGGGAAAGTGTAACGAACTTTGTAACTTTCCAAGCTCAGCGAAGTGACCTTGACAGGTGGTGATTAAAATTAAAATAGCCGTTTCTGCTGGGAAAAATTCTTGTTTTGAAATTTGGCTGCTAGAGAGAACAGACAAGTTGCGAGAAAGTTAAATCACAGCTAAGACCTTATAAATAAAAAGTTAAGGAGAGATATGGCAGCGAAGAGGCCTCTGACCCCAATACAAGGCAGAAAAGCCTCAATACAAGAGGCTAAATCTTAACTTGTTGAACTATTTGCAGAATTTAAAAAGGAAATGGGTAGTGAAATAAAGGAGGCTGTTGGTGTGTTAGCCACCCAGATTGATAAGAATACAAATAGGATGTTAGAAGCAATAGGCCAAATTAAAGATTTGAATGTGAGAACTACAAAGGTGCAAACGGTGGTAAAAGGTATGGAAAAGAAAACAATACGGGTGAATGAAGAGGTGGAAGGCCTGAAAAAAGATCAGGAAAATTAAAGACAGATGTAGGTGGATTATGTACAACCCAAGAAATGGCTTGGAATGCTTTGGCTCAGGCACCCCCAACCTGCAGCCCTCCAGATGTTTTGGCCTACAACTCCCATGATCCCTAGCTAACAGGACCAGTGGTCACGGATGATGGGAATTGTAGTCCAAAACATCTGGAGGGCTGAAGGTTGGGGATGCCTGCTTTAGCTGCTATGGAGATGAGACAGAGAGAAAATGTGGAATGGCTGAGGGGAGTCCCGGAAGAAGATGAGCAGGATCTAAGAGAATATCTAGATGAAGTGATGCCTGAGTGGTTGGGAATTGATAAAGGAGTTCTGGATAGCTCAGTGGATAAGATTTACAGAGTTAGTTCCAAAATAGCAAATATTAGGAAGGTACCAGGGGATAGTCTGATCTTTTTAAATTCAGGATATTTAAGGGATAAAAATTTCCAAACCAACTACACTAATAAACTTCAAACTGATGGAACAAATATTCTTTAACATTAAAGAAATCCCTGCTAGTCTTCTTAAAAAACGCATTAGTTATAAATATATAACGATGCTTTAAGAAGAAATGAGATACGATACAGATGGGAATTCCCAGAAGGACTATCCTTCACTTATAAGGATAAAAAATTCGATCTAGGGATTTGGAAGATGCGGATAAGTTTTGGAGGAGATATAGCAAAGATCTTGAAGAAGTGGGATAATTACCTGAGGGAGCTGTAGGATGACAAGAACCAGAAGTATCACAAGAAAGTGTAAATAGCCAAGAAGAAGAGGAGAACAAAAAAGAAAAAGAAAAAAGGTAAAAAAGAAAAGAATGTAATAACAGAAATAAATATGGCTGATTTGAAGATATTAAGTTGGAATGTAAATGGATTAAATAATAAAATAATAAAACAAAAAGGAATAGAATTGAACATGTGATATTAGATATAGTAATTTGCTTGCAGAAAACACACGTGGCTAAAAGACATAGGAGAATTCTGATAAATAAGAGGATTGGAATGGAATTTGTAACTTCAGATAAAACTAAAAAACGAGGAGTGCTTTTATATATTAGACCAAAATTATTATTTAAAGATGAGCAAGGAATGGTAGTAGCCGTGCAAACCATAATGCATGGTGAAAAGATTGTAATAGATGGAATTTATGCCCCTAAGGGAAAAAATATAAGGAATGTTGTTGATATTAATTGAATACTTGGAAGTAAGAAATGAAAAACAGGCAACCATGATTTTCATTCACGCTGAAAAAGCATTTGATAATGTTTCATGGGACTTTACGCAGAAAGTCCTGGAGGAAATGAATGTTGGAGACCTATTTAAAAGAAGAATAGAAGCTATTTATTCTGAACAGTAAGCAAGATTAATAATTAACAATACTCTTGCAGAAGAATGCAAAATAATGAAAGGGATTAGACAGGGATGTCCCGTTACCATTATTGTTTATTCTAGTATTTGAAGTACTGGTGAGAAATATACGGACAGATGAGACCATTAGAGGAATAACAGTAGGTAAGAAGTCATGTAAGTTGAAAGCATTTCCTGATGACTTGGTGATCATGGTGGAAGACCCTATAAATTCAATATTGAAAGTGTTAGAAAAAATACAGGAATTTGGACAAGTATCAGGTTTTAAACTGAATAAAAACCAAACCAAACTCTTAGTTAAAGATGTCTCAGAGCAAGATAAAAAAGAGATACAAGAGACTAAAATAAATGTATATAAAAAATTGAAATAACTGGGGATATGGTTAACAGCAAAAAATATAAATTTATTTAAAGACAATTATGAAAAAATATGGAAAGAAATTAAAAGGAATTTAGAGAAGAATGAATGTGTCTTTACTGGGAAGGGTTTCAGTAATTAAGATGAACGTATTGCCAAAAATGATGTTTTTATTTCAATGTGTTGTTGGAATGGGAAACTAAGGATGAGGAGGTTAAACGTGTTTTGATAAAGTGGGCAAAGGATGTGGGACATAATATTTAAATGATTGATTGGGAAAGATTATGGAAGAATGACATGAAATTTACAGCCTGTATTTTACTTAAAGAAAATGATATGGAAATGTTATATAGATGGCATCTAACAATGGTTAAACTGGCAAAAATGTATAAAACAAGAGATAATAAGTGTTGGAAATGTAAAGCAGCGGAGGGCACTTTTTACCATGTGGTGGCAATGTAAGGTTATAAAGAAATTTTGGGAAATGATATATAATGAATTGAAAAAAATGTTCAAAATAACCTTCGTTAAAAAACCAGAAGCCTTTTTATTAGGTATCACAGGACTGGACTTACCGAAAAAATACAAGAATTTGTTTATGTATGCAAAAACGGCCGCTCGGATATTATTAGCACAACGCTGGAAAGAAGAGGAAGTCCCCACTAAAGAAGATTGGCAAACTAAGTTAATGGAATACGCGAAAATGGCTAAATTAACCGGGAGAATTAGAAACCAAGAAGACAATAAATTTTAAAACGAATGGGGAATGTTTATTGCATATATACAAAAGCAGGGGATACAAGTTAATACATTAGCAGGATTTTGAAAAATGCTTGTAATATAAGGTATAACACTGGAATGTAAAATGAGGTAAAGAATTTATGGACATGCATGAACAATATAGAACAAGGGAACTGGGGGGTGGGATGGAGGGAATTCATGGGATTCTAGTAGCCCCATGTTTTGGATCAATGTGGATTGTGTATAGTATAGTTGTTTTAATTTTTTGATGTACAGTATTTCTTTTTCATGGGATGTTTAGTTGTTGTAAAATTAATAAAAATATTATTTAAAAAATTAAAATAGCCCAACCCTCTGTAACGCAGGAATCACTGCTAAAGAACCGGCGGCAGGTGGCCATCTGAACTCTGCTTAAAAACCTCCAGTGAAGGAGAGCCCACTACCTTCTGAGGATGTCAGTTCTACTACTGAAAAGCTCTTACTCTTCTTCCCAATGCTTAATCAGAATCTTCTTTCTTGTCTTGAATCCACTGGTCTGGATCCTACCCTCTGGAGCAGCAAAAAACAAGCTTGCTCCACCTGCCATCTGACAGCCCTTCAGGTATTTGAAGATGGCTACTGTCTCTCCTATCAGTCTTCTCTTCTCTAAACATCCTCAACTCCCTCAACCTTTCCTCACAAGGCTTGGTTTCCATACCCTTAATCACCCCGGTCGTCCTCCTCTCCACACCTTCCAGCTTGTGAACATCCTTCTTAAACTGTGGTGTCCAGAACTGGAAACAGGACGCCAAGTGTGGTCTGACCAAGGCAGAAGAGAGTGGTGCTATAACTTTCCATGATTTGGATCCTAGACTTCTGTTGATGCAGCCTAGAATAGCATTAGTGTTTTTTGCTGCTGCATCACAGTCTGGACTCATGTTAAGCTTGTGGTCCACCAAGACCCCTAGATGATTTTCACATGTACTGCTAGCAAGTCAGGTGTTGCCCATCCTATATTTGTCCATCTGGTTCTTCCTGCCCATGTGCAGAACCTTATTTCTGTCCCTATTGAAACCCACCTCTTTGGTGTGGTTCCTTAAGACTATTCTTAATTATCTGCAAAGCATCGAGGCTCCCTGGATCCTGGCCCCAAACCAGAAAGCTTCTGTTGATGAAACCCAGAGAGGTACTGACACTCCCCATACCTACCTAAGGCATCTTGCAAGTACTTCTGCCCCACCAGCTTCAGGTACTCCTCGATCGCTTTCGTGGCAAGGGTGTTCTCTCGGAAAATAAGGTGCTCATTTTCGCCACATCGGTCCACCTCGGACATCATGAGGTCCGTCAAGAAATCCTGGAGGAGAGGGAAAGAAAGGTGGGTGGTAAGTTAGGTGAGCAGCATCTGCAGAGAAGGAGAACTAATGTCCCCCAAAATTCACACCCTGCTCCACTCCCTGCCTGAACTAACAAGCTCTTTCTTTACACAGAAAACTTTCAGAAACACGAAATATCCTCACATTTCTGACTGAGTTCTGCACAGGCTGGGAGGGAAACCAGTTCTAGAGCAGTAACTCATTCTGAAGCTCAACGAGCAGCTCTTCAACTCTGCAGGTGCTATTTGAACGATCCAACAACACAGAAACTCAGTAGAGTTACCCAGCAGGGTCAGGCTGGAAGACAGCAAGGCAAGTGCAGAAACTCATTCACAGATGCAGCAGGCAGCCTCCCCATGTAGATGTGTGCTTTGGGTTCACAGCTGAACACAAATCATTCACTTTGGGCATTTCTGCTTGGTGGCTTTGCTACTTGATGCAAGATCAGGCAGGAGATAGACACTGAGAAACATGTCACAATAGCTGCCACAGGTTCCCCTTTCCTGGTTTGAGGGGCTCTCAGACAACAACAACAACACAATAACAACAACAATAATACAGTGGTACCTCTGGTTGCGAACAGGATCTGTTCCAGAGCCCCGTTCGCAACCTGAAAGTAATGCAACCCGCATCTGCACATGCGCGGGTCATGATTTGCCACTTCTGCGCATGACGTTATTTTGCGCGTCTGCGAATGCGCGAGTAGCAAAACCCGGAAGTAACCCTTTCCGGTACTTCCGGGTCACTGTGGGACGCAACCTAAGAAAACGTATCATGAAGCAAACGTAACAAGAGGTATGACTTTATAATAATTTATTATTTATACCCCGCTCATCTGGCTGGGCTTCCCCAGCCACTCTGGGTGGCTTCCAACAAAATGTTAAAATACAGTAATGCATCAAAATTAAAAGCTTCCCTAAACAGGGGAAGGCCAGCACCCTCCTCTCACAGGGGCCAAGCACACACCTCAATGGGATGCCCACAAGCAGGCCCCAATCACAAGAAAGTGTACGTGCAAGGAAGTGATCTCTTTCGTTCTCCATTAGGGATGTTTGCTCAGAGAGGCCTGTAAGGTTTTCCAGGTGTGTCTGCACAATGCAGAGAAACCCAGCAAGAGCTTATTTTTTAAAATGACTTCAGAAATTCACTTCCTTCGCCCTCAAGCAGACATTATGTTGATTCAGAGGAGGACGCGGCTACAGCGACGGGATTTCGGCCGTGCTGCATCCCCCACCCCAACCAGCCCTGTCCTCCCTCCCAGCCAAAAACTTCCAAGTGACAAGACCGGCCAAATCCCGAGTTTGAGGAGATGCTGTAAAACTCCATGTTCCCAAGGTAATTAGTATGTTTGCGAAGTGACAGGGGCAGAGCCAAGGTGAGGCTCCCCTAACTGAGAATCAGCACCTTCCATCAGGCTGAGCTGAGGATCAGAATTGAAATGTACACGGGAGTGGGGAGGTGGCCAGGCAGAGAGAAACCAGGTGAAGGTGTCCCAGAGACCATGGCAGAAGGGCCTGGAGCAAGAGAGAGGTTAGGCAGAGTCAGGCCATGCGTTTCTCAAGAAGCTGAGAAACAGCTGGGGCAAAGCTTCTCTTTCCAAAGGGGATCTGAACTCCCTTGGCCAGCAGCGTAACTTCAAAGCTTAGTGAGCCAAAAAAGAGAAGCTCTGCTACTTTATGGGGAGCAGGGAGAGATTAACGCTCCCCAAACTGGACTTTACCGCCTCCCTGTGCTAGGAAGAGATGCATGCGATGCAATTTACAAACTTGCTTGCTTCTCCTCTGGCTTTCCTGTTTCCCAGGGTGTCTTTCCAACTTGCCTTGCAAAGCTAACCCTGTCTCCAAAGTTTGCATTAAGGTTTCAAATCCAGCCAAACTGAAAGCTTTTCCTTCCCTCGCAGAAGCCGAATGGAAAACATTCTGACAGTTTTGTTCCCTGAGCTGCTAGGAAAGTTTGCGGAATATTCCGCTCCATTTTGGGCCAATGTCCATGGCGTTGATCACCCCTTGTGCAATGGAGCTTATTGATTGTTAAACCTTGTTAAACCTTTGAGCATTTCTCAAAGGCCAATATGGGGAATTAATACCCAAATACGAGTACTAAGAGCCAATTTGCGAGGAAGAGACAGATGTAAAAATCCTTTGGAGGGATCCCCACTGCATTCCATTCGAAGTGTACCTCCCCCCGGTTTATTTCATTTTACTTTCCTACAGTTTATTGGCAGCCCATTTGCTGACATTTTCTGGTCGATTTGCAGGGATGATAAACAAGTACAACTGCAATAAAACCATAACAATTGGGATGGTGGAACCAAACCAGCACACTAGGTCTGCAGGACCAAAGATGGAATTGGCTATCCACAGTGCTGACTGGCTCCCTCTTTCCATGCTGTCACAGAGAAGTCTACCCTGCCCACCCCCAAAAAGAAGATAGTCATCGAGGCAACAAATGAATTGATTAAAAGCAAGGACATTCAGGCAACACACTTAAAATAATTATTTGACAGCTGAGCAAAATCATAGACTTGTAGAGCTGGAAGTTAACCTTGACCGCCCTCTAGCCCAACCCCTTGGCAGTGCAGGAATTGCAGCTGGAGAACCCCTGACAGAGGACCACTCAACAACCTCTGTTTAAGAAAATCCAAGGAATAATAATAATAATAATAATAATAATAATAATAATAATAATAACAACTTTTTATTTAGACCCCGCCCTTCCCGGTTCAGAAAACTGGGCTCAGGGTGGCTAACAACAAATTTAAAACACTTAAGTTTAGAAGCAGCATAAAATACAGTATAAAAACATGAATAACAATAAAATTCAAAGTTCAGAAATCAATTTGGGGGAAGTCCATCGAATAAGCATTAGATAGTCACCAGGGCCAACTGGCTGAATTGGTCCTACTTGGGCCATCAAGGAGGCCAGGGGAGAATTAGCTGTGGGGTCTCAGAGCGGGTGATCTTCATAAAAGGGGAGGAGGAGGGAAGAGAAGGGAAGGGAAGGGAAAGGAAATAAAAGATCAGGCTGAATTCAAATTAAAGGCCAGGTGGAATAGCTCTGTCTTACAGGCCTGGCAGAAGGAGGTTAAATCCTGAAGGGCCCTGGTCTCCTGGGACAGAGCATTCTACCAGGTCGGAGCCATCACTGAGAAGGCCCTGGCCCTGGTGAAGGATAGTCTGACTTCCTTAGGGCCTGGGACCTCTAAACTATGGTTATCCATGGACGTTAAGGTCCTCTGTGGGGCAGAGCAGGAGAGGCGGTCCCGTAAATACGAGGTCCTTAAGAAAGGAGAGCCCACTACCTTGTGACTGAGTCCATTCCACTGTCCAACAAGAATTCCTTTTAGGGGAAAAAAATATTAAAATGGAAGATTGGCAGAGAAACTGAGGGAAGTCAAAAAAAGAAGAATGTGTGATAAATTCTGATATGGTTGTATAAATTTGTATTTGAAAATGAATAAAAAATATTATATTAAAAAAACAGAATTCCTTTTAGGGAAGAGGTCTGTGGGAGGGGGCAGACTGTGCATTGCACAGAGGGCTGGGCTGGATGAGACTTTGCTGGCCTACCCCCTCCAGATGTTGTTGCGACGGCAACTCCCATCATCCCTAGCCAGCACGAAGGCAGAGGCTGAACTAGACCATTTGTGGGGTCCCTGCCAACTCAACACATGATTATATAGTGGCTGAGACAGTGCTTGAATGCCTATCTACCCCTTTAGCTACCCTTCTCCAACCTGGTGCCCTCCTGATGTTTTGGACTGTAACTCTCACTAGCTCCAGCCAGGATGGGCAAACAAGGAAGGGCAAACATCTGAACCCCAACTCCCATCATCAGCAACTCTTGGGCCATGCTGGCTGGGACTGATGGAAAACTAGCAATATCTGAATGTTCCCCATTCCTGCCCGTGAAGATAGCATCTTAAATAATGTTCCATGCCACTCCAGTCTCTGAGCGGTGAGAGAATCCAGGGGTTGCCTTTGTTGCAGCTCTTGCAATGGAGCCCATCCTTTTGGGATGCGGATGAGGACACTGCAGTGGCCAGCCAAGGCCATCGTCTTACAAAGAAACTTGCCTGGCTAGTTCAGCAGTAGGACCCTCTCTTTGATTCTAACGCTCCCTGGGTACAGGACCCCAAGAATCGGAAGGGACTCGTGGCATCATCCAGATTGACCCCATAATAATAAATAATAATAATAAATTTTATTTATATCCCGCCCTCCCCAGCCGAAGCCGGGCTCAGGGCGGCTAACAACAATAAAACAGTACAAAAGTACTGTCCTAAGTATAAGCCCAATGAAGGTAAATATAATAAGCCTAACTGGCGAGAGAGCGATGTCAGAGAGCAATGTTGCAGCAAAATTATATTCCAAAGCAAAGAACTGATCTGCCTCTGCCTGTGCATCCTCCCCCTGCATAAAGCAGTTTCTGGGCCACACGTGGATCGTGCCCATAGGCCTGGTGTCCTGCCTACCTTCCTTCTCTTCACCCCACACCCCACCATGAATAGCAATGCAGGGGTAGGTAAGACGAGAAGAGTGACTGGAGCCTTCCTAAGCTCAACTGCAATCCTCAGAGGCTTGGGAAGATTTGCAAAGTTAGCAGATTTTATTAGTAGCTCGGCTATTAGTGACGGAATGGGTTATTAGCACTTAAAGCGGTGGAACGTTCTTGCCTGCCTTGGCTGCGGCAGCTGCAAGGCTCTGTCTCTCAGCTCAGAAAAGATTAGCAGATTCCTGATGGTGGCAGGAAAGGTGACCTCGCTCCACCCCCACCCCCCCGCCACTCCCCATCTTCCCAGTCCTTTATTAACCCCAGTTCAGCAAAGCTCAGCAACGCAGAAATGGTTTGTTTACAACAATCCTGGAAGTGTGGGCTGGCGCACACCAGCAGCCTGCAAAACGAACCCTCCTATGCGCACAGAGGAGACAATGACCTTAATGGATTAGAGAATTGGGCCAAAACTAACAAAATGAATTTCAGCAGGGAGAAACAGTAAGATGTAAGATTCTGCACTTAGGCAGGGATAGCCAGATGCATGAATAAAAGGGGGGGGGGCACCTTGCTTGACAGCAGTCCCTTTGGAAAGGATCGGGGGTGGTGGTTGTAGACCACAGGCTTAATATGAGTCAGCAGTGTGATGCAGCAGCAAAAAGAAGCTAATACTATTCTAGGCAGCATCAACAGAAGGGAAGTAGTAGTCCTGCTCTATTCTGCCTTGGTCAGATCAGACCTGGAGTCGTGTGTCCAGTTCTGGGCACCACAGTTTAAGAAGGATATTGACAAGCTGGAATATGTGCAGAGGAGGCCAGAATGATCCAGCATCTGGAAACCAAGCCTGATGAATTGGGTATGTCTAGCCTGGAGACAGCATCTTAAAAAGCAGAGACATCACCTTGCCAACAAAGGTTTGTATAGTTACAGCTCTGGTTTTCCCAGTAGTGCTGTATGGAAGTGAGAGCTGGACCACAAAGAAGGCTGATCGCCGAAGAATGAATGCTTTTGAATTCTGGTGCTGGAAGAGACTCTTGAGAGTCTCATGGACTGCAAGAAGATCAAAGCTATCCATTCTGAAGGAAATCAGCCCTGAGTGCTCCCTGGAAGGACAGATCCTGAAGCTGAGGCTCCAAGACTTTGGCCACCTCCTGAGAAGAGAAGACTCCCTGGTAAAGACCCTGATGTTGGGAAAGATGGAGGGCACAAGGAGAAGGGGACGGCAGAGGACGAGATGGTGGGACAGTGTTCTCAAAGCTACCAGCATAAGTTTGACCAAACTATGGGAGGCAGTGGAAGACAGGAGGGCCTGGCGTGCTCTGGTCCATGGGGTCACGAAGAGTCAGACACGACTAAACAACAAAAGCCTGGATACGTTAGCTTTCTGAGGGCAGCAGCTGTTCGACAGAGGATCAGACTCCCTTAGAAGGCAGACTCTCCTTCATGGGTGGTTTGAAGTAGATATAATAATATAAATTTATTATTTATACCCCACCCATCAGGCTGGGTTTCCCCAGCCACTCTGGGGGGCTCCCAACAGAATATGAAAAACCTGACAAAACATCAAACACTAAAAACTTCCCTAAACTGGGCTGCCTTCAGATGTCTTCTGAAAGTCAGATTGTTTTTTATTTCCTTCACATCTGAAGGGAGGGTGTTCCACAGGGTGGGCGCCACCACCGAGGAGGCCCTCTGCCTGGTTCCCTGTAACCTCACTTCTTGCAGTGAGGGAACCGCCAGAAGGTCCTCAGCACTGGACCTCAGTGTCCAGGCAGAATGATGGGGTGGAGACACTCCTTCATGGCTGTTGGGGTGTCTTCCAACCCTACAATTCTATTATTAAAAGGCAACATGAGAGTCATATTCAAATATCTGAAGCCCTGTCACACAGAGGATGGAGTAGATTTGTTTTCTGTTACTTGAATCGCAAGAATGGGCTTTTTCAGTGATGGCTCCCCCACTTATGGAATACTCTCCCCAGGAAGGCACACCCGGCTCCATCACTGACCACTCTTAGGCACCACAAAAACACACGTTTCTTTCCAGGCAGGCTTTAAATATCAACCTTCTTTAGTGGGCAAGGTGCATTATGACAGCTTTTTATGTACAGTGGATGCTCAAGTTGTGAACGTGATCTGTGCAGGGTGCACGTTCGCAACCCGCAGCATCCGCAACCCGCAGCAGCGTGTCTGCGCACGTGTGGGTTGCGATTCGGCGTTTCTGTGCATGCACAAAGTGCGATTTAGCACTTCTGCGCATGCGCGACCGCCAAAACCCGGAAAAATGCAACTTGAAGCATCTGTAACCCGAGGTATGACTGTATCTGGATGTTTATGGCTTTTGTTCTGCTTTAGTTTTAATTTCTGTATTATATTGTAAGTCACTTTGTGTCTTTTTCTTTTTCTTTTAAAAAAGCAACTAGTAAGAGGAAGAAATAATAAAACAGCATCACAAAAGGATTTTGACGAACCCTTAGGAAGAACTTAGCAATGATTAGACACTGGAAGGGAATGCCAGAGATGGTGGTGGAGTTGTTAAGCACAAGTGGGATTGAATCATAGAACTGTAGAGCTGGAAGGGAACCTGAGGTCATCTAGTCCAACCCCCTGCTATGCAGGAATCTCAACATGTGATCCCTTACCCAATTTGAAAGCATATTGCATGGTCACCTCACTCAGGGGCTCCCTTCTAATCCCAGGGTTCTGCTGGGTGAGCCCTGAACAGCTAAGACGTGATGGACTACGCAGAATTGGATAAATTAACAGGAAGGATTCGAAACCTGTGGGACCAGAGATTCTTAGAAGACTGGAGTAAATATACGATTTATTTGAAAAGTAATAGTAATGAACAGATTACGCTAGTAGGACTGCAATAAGTTTTGTAAGGAGGACTATATGAAATATTTCAAGAAAGACTATGAGGAGAATTATTCGTTGATGATAATTAAGAGCAGAAAATCACCAGAGGTGTTGACAGAAGTCTAAAACAATGTATAAGATAAGAAGTTATGTGACTGTTGGAAATGATATGTTAAAAAAACTAACTATACATAAGATAAAGGTAAAGGAACATCTAGGTCCAGTCGTGACTGACTCTGGGGTTGTGGTGCTCATCTCACTTTACTGGCCGAGGGAGCCGGTGTGCAGCTTCCGGGTCATGCGGCCAGCATGACTAAGCCGCTTCTGGCGAACCAGAGCAGCGCACGGAAACGCCGTTTACCCTCCTGCCGGAGCGGTACCTGTTTATCTACTTGCACTTTGACGTGCTTTTGAACTGCTAGGTTGGCAGGAGCAGGGACTGAGCAACGGGAGCTCACCCCATCGCGGGGATTCAAACCGCGACCTTCTGCTCGGCAAGTCCTGGGCTCTGTGGTTTAACCCACAGTGCCACCCGCGTCCCTAACTATACATATACATATATAATAGATGTGCAGCAGTTAACACATGTCAGACTATTACCAGGGAGAGACCAGGGTTTAAATCCCCACTCAGACACGTGAAGTTCAGCGGGTGGTGAGTTTGGGTGCCAGCCCCTGTCTCTCAGCCTAACCTACCTCGCAGGGTCGTTGAGGGGATTTAAATGAGGAGAACCATGTTTGCCACCTTGACCTCCTTGGTGAAAAAAGGTGGGCAATAAATGCAATAAATTTATAAAGGTGGGATATAAATGCAGTGAAAATGAGAAGCAGACGACGCGGGCCCTTCTGCCCCAGTGACAAGTGACCAGCAAGCAGATTGACTGTGAAGTAATAAGGTCTCTTCTCATAAGCAATCCTGATTAATGAGATTGACCTATCCTTAAGAGGCTTTCACTGATAAAGGTAATATGATTAATGTGTAATTCAAAGATCGTTCCAAAGCCCTGTGGGAGAGGAGGAGCACACTGTCTCTGCGGACATGGGTGGGGGGTCATTACTGGCTGAAATGGGTTGCAAGCTAATCTGCAGATATGCCCCAATCGCTTCCCCCCCTCTCCCGGGATTGATGTAAATAAAATACTTAGTGGAACTCCTTGCAGACAGAACCACTTGGAGACTGAGACAGAACATTTAAAGCACTATGGTACCATTTCAAACGGCAGGGGGAAGTAATGGCCTTTGAGCCCTGCCTGCAGGTTTTTTATACAGGCACCTATCCTGCTATTAGGGACGCGGGTGGCGCTGTGGGTAAAACCTCAGCGCCTAGGACTTGCCAATCGCATGGTCGGCGGTTCGAATCCCCGCGGCGGGGTGAGCTCCCGTCGTTCGGTCCCAGCTCCTGCCCACCTAGCAGTTCGAAAGCACTCCTAAGTGCAAGTAGATAAATAGGTACCGCTTTATAGCGGGAAGGTAAACTGCGTTTCCGTGTGCTGCGCTGGTGCTGGCTCGCCAGAGCAGCTTCGTCACGCTGGCCACATGACCTGGAAGTGTCTTCGGACAGCGCTGGCTCCCGGCCTCTTAAGCGAGATGAGCACGCAACCCCAGAGTCAGGCACGACTGGCCCGTACGGGCAGGGGTACCTTTACCTTTATCCTGCTATTGGAGTAGCCCACGGGACCTCGTTCTGATCCAGTACAACAATCCTTTTAGCCTTACGCCTTAAGCAGGCGTTGTGGCAAATGGGAGAAGGGGAAGCGAATATGCACATCAGCCTGTAAAGAGTCCGTCAGAGCAAACAACGTGTTTGCTCCAAGATACTCCACTAAGGAAGTCAGACTATCCTCCACCAGGGCCAGGGCCTTTTCAGTGATGGCTCCGGCCTGGTGGAATGCTCTGGCCCTTGAGACTGGGGCTCTTCAGGATTTAACCTCCTTCCATCGGGCCTGTAAGTCAGAGCTATTCCGCCTGCCTTTCAATTAGAATTCAGCCTGATCTTTTATTTCCCTTCTCTTCCCTCCCCTTTTATGAAGATCACCCGCTCTGAGACCCCACAGCTAATTCTCCCCTGGCCTCCTTGCTGGCTCAGGTAGGACCAATTCAGCCAGCTAGCCCTGGGGATTATCTAATCTTTGATTTTTGAATTTTACTGTTATTCATGTTTTTTATACTGTATTTTATGCTGCTTTTATAATTGTTTTAAGTTTGTTGTTAGCTGCTCTGAGCCCGGTTTTTGAGCCAGGAAGGGCGGGGTATAAATAAAAATTTATTATTATTTTATTATTACTCCAATTAAGAGTTGAAACGGCTCTGCAAGGGATGCTCAGATGTTCTTCCTTGTGTGCAGCAGTGATGGTGGTTGTTGTTGTTTAGTCATTTAGTCGTGTCCAACTCTTCGTGACCCCATGGACCAGAGAACGCCAGGCACTCCTGTCTTCCACTGTAAGACCACGAGGCAGCAGCCATGGGCATGTGGCTCAGCAAATCCATGGACAGGCTGCTACATGGTCAACACTCTGGGGTGGAGGATTGGTGGGCTTCCTTGCGATGTGGAGGCTGTGTGAGAGAGCCACTGTGGTGTAGCATTTAACAACAAACAAGGACCTCAGAGAGATCTAGGTTCAAATCCCCTCTGGGCCATAAACAAAGATCACTGAGTGACCTTGGCACAGTTGCTGCCTTTCAGCTTAACCAACCCCACAGGGTTGCAGTGGGGATTAAATGGGGAGAACTATTTAAGCCACCTTCAGCTCCTTGGAGGAAGGGCGGCCTTTTTCCACCTTCGCCGCATCAAGCAGTTGGTCCCTTACCTTTCCCGCCCTGACCTGGCCACAGTGATCCATGCGACAGTCATCTCCAGGCTTGACTACTGTAATTCGCTCTACGCGGGGCTGCCCTTGAAGCTGTCCCAGAAACTCCAGCGAGTGCAGAATGCTGCAGCGAGGCTCCTCACAGGGTCTCTGCCATGGGAGCATATTCACCCAGTGCTTTTCAAACTGCACTGGCTCCCGGTGGAGTACAGGGTCAGATTTAAGGTGCTGGTTTTGACCTTTAAAGCCCTTCACAGCCTAGGACCCTCGTTCCCACAGGACCGCCTCTCCTGGTATGCCCCACGGAGGACCTTAAGGTCCATAAATAGCAACACCCTAGTTGTCCCGGGCCCTAAGGAAGTTAGATTGGTCTCAACTAGGGCCAGGGCCTTTTCAGTACTGGCCCTGACTTGGTGGAACGCTCTGTCACAAGAGACTAGGGCCCTGGAGGACTTGACATCTTTCTGCAGGGCCTGCAAGACGGAGCTGTTCCGCCTGGCGTTTGGGCTGGACTCAGTCTAAGCCCTCCTCTCATTTTTTTATATTTTTTTTTATGGAACCCCTCATATAGGTTTTTGTATATAATTTTCCCCTCAGCTCTTTTTGCTGGCCCTTGCAGGACCAGAATGGATAGCTGGCCCTGGTGAATATTTGACATTTTCTCCCCTTATGGCTTTGATCTATAGGCTACCACTAAAACGAGGCTGCATTTTAAGCTGTATTCTAACTTATATTTCAATCAACTGTTTTTTGGGGTTTTTTAAAAAAATGTTTTTACTGTACAGTGGTACCTCGGGTTACAGATGCTTTAGGTTACAGACTCCACTAACCCAGAAATAGTACCTCGAGTTAAGAACTTTACCTCAGGATGAGGAGGCGCGGCGGCTGCAGGAGGCCCCATTAGCTAAAGTGGTACCTCAGGTTAAGAACGGTTTCAGGTTTAGAACGGACATAAAAAAACATAGGTGCGTTTTAAAAGATACTTCATCACCAGGAATACAGGCGGGAGAGATACCCTTAGTGCAACACTCACCCTCAAAAGCCCTAAGCGGAAAGGTTAGTGCCCCAGAGGAAATGGGGCAAGAGAACCCAGATAACAATGAAGAACAACAGTCCTTGCCTGCAGGCTCACAAAGTGAGAAGAGACAGGCACAAGTGGAAAGGGAGGGGAGGGGAGGGGAAATGGTTTGTAAGCAGCCACTTGTGTGGTGGCCTGGGGCGAACAAATTTTGCCCCCAAGCGACCAGAAGGGAGCCTTCTTAAAACTTGGATCCTTTTAGGCCATAAATTTCTGGGTAGAAAACAGACAGTCCTACGGTCCCCGCCAGTGTGTGCCTTATTTCAGTGGATGCATTTGCAAGGACGGCTGAAGCAACCAGTTGTGAGGTTAACGTATATACAGGCAAAGGAAGGTGCCTTTTACTGAGGCTATTTATGCCTAGATCAGCATTGCTGTGGAATCATAGAATTGTAAAGTTGGAAGGGATCCCCCTGGGTCATCTAGGCCAGTGTTTCCCAACCTTGGGCCTCCAGCTGTTTTTGGACTACAACTCCCATCATCCCTAGCTAGCAAGACCAGTGGTCAGGGATGATGGGAATTGTAGTTCAAAAACTGCTGGAGGCCCAAGGTTGGGAAACACTGATCTAGGCCAACCCCCTGCAGTGCAGGAATCTTTTGCCCAACGTGGGGTTTGACAGTACATCCCTGAGACTAAGTGACTCATGTCCTACCAGCTGAGCAATGTTGGGCTATGTACCATCTTTGACCAGCAGGTGTTCTTCCTTTATCTCCATACCTGTCAGCCAACATGCTCAGTCAGTGCTACCTTGTCTTGACTAGCAGAAGTTCCCCAGGGTCTCAAGCAGCCCCCCTGGCCTGCTCATTTCCCCACAGTCGCCATAACTTGGACCCGTGGCTTCCTGCATGCCAAAGGACCTTGCACTCTTCTACTGAGTTATGGGTCCTCTCTCTGACCCAGCAGAGTCTGTCCAGGGTCTTGGGCAGAGAAAGAAATCATCCCCATCCATGGAGAAGATCTGTACTGGAGGTTTCAAATCTGGAGGTTTCAAAATTTGAACCCGGGGCCTTCTGCATGCCACAGCAGGTGCCCTGCCACTGAACTCCAAGTGGAAACGGATTTGTCTGAAGGAGAAGGGAGGCTTGGTGGAAGTCCACCCAAACCCATCCCAAATGCATTTAAAAATGTACAGTGGATGCTTGGGTTGCGAACATGATCTATGTGGAATGCATGTTCACAACCCGCAGCATCCGTAACCTGCAGTGGCGCATCTGCGCACACGTGGGTTGCGATTCAGTGCAACTGCACATGCGCAAAGCTCAATTTAGCGCTTCTGCGCATGAGCAACCACCAAAACTCAGAAGTAACCCATTCCAGTAGTTCCGGGTTTTGGCGGTCTGCAACCCGAAAAAGCATCTGTAACCTGAGGCATGACTGTACATGACTCCTTGCAAATGGGAGTTTTCCCAAGACAGCTTACAACCAAATCTCCTTTTAAAGCCAATGTCTAAAAGAAAGAAGCTTAGATTAAAAGCAGCAGCATAAAAAAATTCCTAATCCAGTACTGCAATTTAAAATGGGTAGCAGTTACAACCACCTCTGCAATGCATCGCGTAACCCAGAATGATGCCTTTTTGTACCACTCTGCCATTGTGGAAACATACAGGTCCCATAAGCATGGCTTTCTGGAGGTACATCCATAATTGCTTCAGGAATAACTCCTCAACAGTTTCTTCTGACCCCTGGCCATGCTGGCTGGGCTGATGGGAGTTGTAGTCCAATAACATCTCAGGGGCTGCAGATGGTCTAAACCACCCATGATCTAATTAGAACCCACTGAAAGGAGGGTTCACAAGGCACCACACCACAGAACAGGGAGAGCTGGTGGTTCCCAAACTTTTTCAGTCCCCACCCCCTTGGTTCCATAAACTTACCCCCAGTGCCCCCTACCCTACAAAAAGCATAATTCAGAATAGTGCTTTGTGCGACCCACAAACGAAAATAGTAATAACAAAATTCAAAACAGTAAACAGTTAATTGCACATTTATTCAAAATCCAACTCAAACTATGTAGTTTAACTAATTCCACAAAACTGATGAACCTGGTCCAGTAATACCAGTTTTCAAAGTGTGATAGTTGTTTATTCCTCTGCCCCCCCCAACTACTGTCCCCTTGCCTCTTAACATGCCCCCTAGGTAATCCCACTGCCCACTTTAGGAACCACTGGTGTAAGTGGATGACGGGGGCTAAACAACTGTTGGCAAGACCCCCAAACTCAAGGTGGATCACAGCCTCAGGCGTCCAGCTGCAGCACATGTGGGGTTGATGAATGCGCGTGAGAGCCTCTAACCTGTCTCCGAGCACGAGGGTGCGAGAGCCTTACCTTGGCCTTCCCTGTGCTCTGCAGGATGTGGACGAGGGCTGAGGCCATCTCCTCCTTGTTCTTCACACTCAGGACTGGCTCCAGAACTGAGCAGAGGACCATGTAGTTGTTGGTGATGTACTCAGCAAACTCCTTGTACATTTCCATGGGGAGGATGCTCATGCTTTGGTAGCGCGACTTGATGCGGATCATGGGGCCCCCAGACTTGCCCTTGCTGGGGTTGGGTGTCACCACCGGGTACCACTTCTCCACAAACTGCCGGCCCGTGACGGAGCCCGCTGGGATGCTGACCAGCCCAATGAAGTTGGTCTTGTCCTTCTTCTTCTTCTTGTCGGTCTCCTTGTACAGGTGGACCGTGATGCCCCTCAGGGATGGAAGGTTGTTGAACTCAAAGTGCTCCCCCCAGAAGACATTGTCCGTTTTCAACTTGCATGTGGTCCGTGCGTAGAGGACCTCGTCCAGGCAGAGTTCGCACAGGTACTTCTTCTTGGCCGGCAAGTCTTTGGCTTCGATAATCCACACCTTGAGCATATTCTCCACCCGCCGGCTGTTGTCCTAGAGAAGAGATGCAATGGGGGGGGGGGACACAGTCAAGAAGAAAGGAAGGATGTGCGGTAAGAGCATAAGGCTCCCAGGACGTTTCCGAGCACAATTCAAAGTGTTCGTGCTGACCTTTACAGCCCTAAATGGCCTCGGTCTAGTATACCTGAAGGAGCGTCTCCACCCCCATCGTTCTGCTCGGACAACACTGAGGTCCAGCTCCGAGGGCCTTCTGGTGGTTCCCTCCCTGCGAGAAGCAAAGGTATAGAGAACCAGGCAGAGGGCCTTCTCGGTGGTGGCACCCACCCTGTGGAACGCCCTCCCACCAGATGTCAAAGAGAACAATAACTACCAGACATCTGAAGGCAGCCCTGTTTAGGGAAGCTTTTAATGTTTGATGCATTACTGTATTTTAATATTTTGTTGGAAGCCACCCAGAGTGGCTGGGGAAGCCCAGCCTGATGGGTGGGGTATAAATAATAAATTATGATTATTATGATTATTATGAGAGCCTGATGGATCAGGCCAAAGGGGCCCCATCTAGTCCAGCACCCTGTTCTCACAGTGGCCCCCAGTGCAAAACCAGGACCTGAGAACAAGAGCCACACTCTTCCCCTCCTGTGGTTTCTAGCATCTAGTATACAGAAGCAGTGCTGCCTCCCACTGTAGAGGCAGAGCCAAGCCGTGGGGACTGCCAGCCATCAATAGCCCTCTCCTCCTCCATTAACCTGTCCAATTCTTTTTCAAAGCCATCCAGGTTGGTGGCCATCACTGCAACTATGGGTTCCATACTTTAACTACGTGCTGTGTGAAGAAGGACTTTCAGCGTGTGGAGGGTGTGTGGGGTGTGTGTGTGGGGGGGAAGCAATTACCCGCTGTGAGAATTGGAAGAACGAACGGCTTCATTATTTGCAACGTGCTAGAACAGAAAACCAATCCTTAATTACATTTTTAACTTTTAAGGAAATTACTGGCTCTTGGGAATTTGCATAATAACCCCCGCTTATGCTCGTTTCCCAAATATCACTATGATTTCTTCTCTCGCTGGCACCAATTTGCAAGAAGAAAGGAGGGCTGAGAACCTGTCTCTCTCTCTGTCCTCCCCCCCAAACTACACATGCTTCACTTTCAAAAAAACCTATTTCACCGCTTCCAATTTGGCAGCCAGGAGAGCCTCAAAATTAAAGGGAAAGGTGTGGAGATGGGGGGGGCGCCCTAAGAGAAAAGAGAACAAATTGTAGACTAAAGAAAACTGTTCTGCAGGTGTTCCCTCCGCTGCGCCGCAATTTCTCCACTAGGCTTGAGCAATGGGATAGTACTGCTGGCTTCTCACATCAGGTACCAGGGACCGCAAATGCATAAACACAGCCCCAGCCCCCCAGCCAAAAAGGAAAACCCACCCTCTTTAAAAGGGGCAGAGTTTTGAAAGAAAAGGCAATGCCTATAAATGCGTGGGAGGTCATACTTAAGGATTTGCATGAGCAAAAATGGTGGGCAGGTGAGAGGGAGGACCTTCTTGTGGGCCAGAAAGTTGCCCAAGCCTTGGTGCCTTTGACAACAATAATTATCTCAGCCTATGGCCAAGCTGGTTGGGTCTGGTGGGAGTTGGAGCGCAGAACATTCAGGGACAAGGGGATGGTAAAGGCTGGCTCATTGCATATTGAATCCCACAACTCTCCCCCAGGAGAAACTTTATGAAAGTTAAATTTATGCATGATCCATGAACGACACAATTGCCAAAACTCATCTTTTTAAAAAAGAACAAGAGGAAGTAACCTACAGGACCGCCTCTCCTGGTATGTCCTGCGGAGGACCTTAAGGTCCATAAATAACACCACTTTGGAAGTCCCGAGCCCGAAGAAGGTCAGACTGGCCTCAACCAGGGCCAGGGCCTTTTCAGCTCTGGCCCCGGCATGGTGGAACGCCCTAGTGCAGGAGATCAGGGCCCTGTGGGATTTAACATATTTCTGCAAGATGGAGCTGTTCCGCCTGGCCTTTGGGCTGGACTCAGTCTAAGCCCCCCCTCTCATTTATTTATTTTTTAATGGAACCCCTCATATGGGATTTGTATATAAATTTTCCCTCGGCTCTTTTTGCTGGTCCATGTAGGACCAGCATGGATAGTTGGCCCTGGTGAATATTTGACGTTTTCTCCCCTTATGGCTTTGATCTATAGGCTACCACTAAAACGAGGCTGCATTTTAAGCTGCATTTGAAACTGTATTCTAACTTATATTTTAATCAACTGGTTTTTTTGTTTTAATGTTTTTACTGTATTTATATTCAGTGTTAGCCACCCTGAGCCTGGTCTTAGCTGTGGAGGGCGGGGTATATATAAAATTTATTATTATTATTATTATTATTATTATTATTATTATTATTATGCGCCTGCAGCCTGCACAACTCTTGGAAGTTATTTTAAGAGGAACTGTATTGGTTCTGCCGTCTACGGACACGTACCTGGGAATAAGAGCATAAAAGAGCCCTGAGGCTGGATCAGGGTGGTGGCCTGTCTAGTCCAGGATCATGTTCTCTGAGTGGCCAGCCAGACACCTCTTGAGAAGCCTAAGGTCCTGATTGCAACAGCAACTCTGCCCACCTGCAATTCCCAGCAACTAACATTCAGGGGCAGACTGCCTGCAACTATGGAAGTACAGCACAGCCATCAACTGAGGTCCAGGGAACCTGAGGCACCGCTTGAACTTGTGTATCACTCATTGTTCGCTCCCCTAGTTGACAAGACTCATTTGACAGCAACAAGAAACAAAAGGTTTATGGTGTCCTTGGCCCAGTCCTGTGGAACTCTCTGCCACTGGAGATTCCGCAGGATTGCCCAATCCTCTTTTAAAGCCAAGCAAGTTGATGGCCACCACTGTGTCCTGAAGTTCCACAGTTTAACTATGTACTGTGTGAAGCTGCTGCTTAGCTTGTTCGGTACCTTGTTCGGGTGCACAGCACGTCGCAGATTCTCCATCCACTTGTCCCGCTCTGCTGCAGAGCGGCAGGAAAAGCATTTGCTCCCGGACGACGTCGTCACCTGGAAGAGAGGAAAGAAGCGAGAGTTTCTTGCAAGCTGACCCAACCTTAGGAGCCACGTATCTCTGTGATATGTGCCATCCTTGTAAGACCCTGCCCTACACTGCCCTTTTTAAATTTTTTTAAAAATTTTATTAAATGTTACCAAAAAAAAAAAAAGAAATAGAAACAATACATAGCCATACATAAAAATGTTTTATCTACACAATTTTCCAGAATGCAAACTAGAAAAGAAGAAAGGCAAAAGATAAAAGAAAGAAACAAGAAAAAAATGAAAAGAAAAAATACTTTTCATCATCAATTATTCCAGATTCATACTTCAAACATTACAATATTTAAATCCTAGTTAAATATTATAAAAGACTTCACCACACATCTCTTGGTTATCTAGTTAACTTTTATATCTGTTCTTCAGTCACTTCCTTTCCTTAAATTCTTTCATAGTCCATCTAATCTTTGTATTCTCTGTACTGTATTCTTCACAAGGTTAGTCTAAGCACAACCAAAATTTCGTGTTTGATCCCTGTTTTGTGTAATTATTCTTTTAAGCATTCCCATTGTTTCTGCCCCATAGTTTTAGATTTATGCCTTATTATATCCGTCAATTTTGCTAACTCCAGATACTCACATTGTTTACTTAACCATAGTTTACTTAACCTACATTGTCCTATATTGAGAAGTGGATGAGATTAGATGGCCCTGCTAATTATACCATCACGGCTCAGAACTGCCCTAATGTATCAAAGCACAATCCATAGGGTCCAGCAACGACCAGCCAGGTGCTTCTAGGAAACTGAGAAGGAAGGAATAAAGGGGACACCTCTCTCTTGTTGTTTGCCTGCAGCATCAGGGGTAGAATGCCTCTGGATGGAGAGGCTCGGCTCTCACAGGGAATGATTAACTCCCCAGTATACTTGTGAGGCTGATCGCCGAAGGCTGATCACCGAAGAATGGATGCTTTTGAATTCTGGTGCTGGAGGAGACTCTTGGGAGTCCCATAGACTGCAAGAAGATCCAACCTCTCCATTCTGAAGGAAATCAGCCCTGAGTGCTCACTGGAAGGACAGATCCTGAAGCTGAGGCTCCAAGACTTTGGCCACCTCATGAGAAGAGAAGACTCCTCGGAAAGGACCCTGATGTTGGGAAAGATGGAGGGCGCAAGGAGAAGGGGACGACAGAGGACGAGATGGTGGGACAGTGTTCTCGAAGCTACCAGCATGAGTTTGACCAAACTGCGGGAGGCGGTGGAGGACAGGGGTGCCTGGCGTGCTCTGGTCCATGGGGTCACAAAGAGTCGGACATGACTAAATGACTAAACAACAACATACTTGTGATAAGAGAGCTAGATGGACTTTTGGTCAGATGCATCAGAAGGGAGTTGCTGCCCTGGATGTGTATTTTAATGAGCTGAACGGAGTGTGTATGACTTTACCAGTGCTTATCTTACATTTTGCCTGCTATTTTGTTAATGTTGTTAATATCGTTTTATAGATTATTAATGCTGTATTGATTTGTCAACCACACAACACGACTTTTGCTTTCATTCTGACGCTTAGTTTATTTCTTCAGTTGTTGCTTTGTTAACAGTGTTTTATGGTTTGTAATTGCTTCACTGATGATTTGTTAATTATTCCATATGATTTATGCTGCGTTTGTGATGTTCTGTTATGCTCTGCCATGCTACTGTTAGCTATTGTTTGTGAGCCACTTTGGGATTCCTTAGAATGAATAGCGGCACAGGAATTCAATAAATCAAATCAAATATCAAACCACTGCATGTCCCAGCTTGGGGAAAGGAAGCAGACAGCTGATCAGATGGTTAACGAAGGAGGAGTCAGGGTCTGGGGCCACGACGTAGCAAATCATGAGGCTGGCACAAAAGGAGAGCTGGTGGGAACCTGAGAACAAGACCCCCAAACCCACATGGCCAATGGGTGGCCAGTGAATGAATGAATGAACAAAAGAGCTGTGAGGTGGATTAAGGCTGGGTGAATTAATGTCTGAGGGTCTCGCAGTGATTTCGTAACTGAGGGTTGTGAACGTGGACCTCCCCAGTCCTAGTTGGACACCCCAACCCAGGTGTGGGGAACCTCAGGCCCCAGAGCCCCAAATGCAGCCTTCCTGATCTGTCTACCTGGAGTTTGGGTCTCCTCGCGGGCCCCTTTGAACGTTTCATCCCTGGCTGGATTGTGTCCATTAAAGCTTCTCTGGATGGAGGACAGAGAGGAGTGACTAGCGGGAAATGGCATCTATCGCCCCACCCCCTTTTGCCTCTGGCCCCACCTACCCCTGGCAGGTGGCCCCAGGAAGGCTGCCCAGAAATTAATGTGGCCCTCGGGCCTGAAAAACATGGCCCCCACACTGCTCTAACCTCTGCACCATCTTTAAATATCTCAAGGGCTATCACATGGCGCAAGCTTGTTTTCTCCTGCTCTGGAGGGTAGGACTTGAACCCATGGCTTCAAGTTAAAAGAAAGGAGATTCCGACGAAACATCAGAGAAGAACTTTCTGACAGTAAGGGTTGTACGACAGGGAATGGACTCTCTTGGGAAGTTGTGGACTTGCCTTCATTGGAGGTTTTAAAGCAGTGGGCAGATGGCCACCTGTCATGGGTGGTTTAGCTGTGTTTCCTGCATTGCAGGGGGTTGGAATAGATGACCCCTGGGGTCCCTTCCAATTCTACGATTCTATGATCCATTGATCCATTATGTTTTCAACAATGTCATGACTTTTGTGTGTGTGGTTTTGATCAACGATATACACACTTTAACTTATACAGTCATACCTCGGGTTACAGACGCTTCAGGTTGCACGATTTCGGGTTGCGCACCATGCCAAACCCGGAAGTACCGGAACAGGTTACTTCTGGGTTTTGGCGCTTGCGCATGCGCAGAAGCACTAAATTGCGCTTTGTGCAGAGGCGCCAAATCGCAACCCATGCATGCACAGACACGGTGCTGCGGGTTGCGAACGTACTTCCCGCACGGATCACGTTCGCAAACCAAGCGTCCACTGTACTGGGATTGTGTTTTAGTCAAAAAGGTTTGGAATTTGGTTTATAAGGAAATATGTGGATTGTATCTTGCCCGACAGCGATTCTGTAAGATATTTTTGACGAAGGCAAAGCCATCCTATCATCACAAGAAATGCTCTAACCAGCCAGCAGTATACAAAAAAGAAGAAGTGTAGCTATCTAGAGGGGAAGCTGCACACACACAAAATACATACAGAGATGAAAATAGTGTCTTGCCCAAAAACGCACCTTTAAGATCACAACTTGATGTGGGAATGTGGCAGGTGGCACTTAAGCCAGGGGGAAAGAAACAGTGGGGGAGAAACAGAAATATAAATTGATCCCTGCAGGGGTTGGGCTAGATGACCCTCGGGTTCCCTTCCAACCCTGCAATTCTGTGACTCTTGGGTGTACAATGGAAAATCTGAAACAGCACCACGGGAGAGGGGAGAAAGCTCTTTCACATGCCCAGGCACCACATAGATTAGGCACATTATGCAATGGGCGGGGAAGCCCCAATAAAATGTATACTGCAATGAAGCCCAGGCTGCTATGTGTGTTTTATTTATTAATAAAGTTTTTAAAAATACAGGTATTAGTTTGCCAGACCAAAATTCAATTAGTGCAGTGAGGAGGGAGGAAATCATTAGTTTCTCAAATCTAACTCATTTTGCCTCATTATCCTTGTTCCATGGGTGGGTGGCTCTTCCTAGAGAAGGCAAAATTGCACTCTGCAATTTTTGCTTTCCGCCTGAAACGAAAGCAAGGTAGAGAGGAAGTCTGGAAGGTGTTTCTGCTGCAAGCCAAGCGCCTTATTGAAATGCAGAGCCCAGCCTCTCTCAAGGACAGTCGTGAGGGTGGCATGGAGAAGCAAGAGGCAGGGAGGCGCTAAGGGCAGTGGTGACATTATGCTTGTGATACCAGGGTGGGGGAGAGCTGTGGCTCAGCAGCGAAAGCACCTGATCGGCATGCAGAAAGAACCCGGTGTAATCCCCAGGTCTGGAAAGGACCCCTGCCTGCGACCCGGGAGACCCAGATAGGCCAAGGGCTTGTCTTGGTGGAAGGCAGGGCTTTTTCAGCCGTAACTCAATGGAACTCAGTTCCGGCACCTCTCAGGTGAGCACCATTGCCATTGTAAGAAAACAAGGGAGGCACTAATGGTGAGTTCCACCACCTCTTTTTCTAGAAAAATAGTACTGGTGGAAGGCAACTTCATTGGGTGCTGCTACATCAGCATGTTACTTGGAAGCACGAGGACTCAAATCTTGGTCCATTTTGTGGGTGACAACCATAGCTGAATGGTATACAGAAGATGCTTTTAATGCAGAAAGGCCCCAAGGTACAATTCCCCATTGGCATCTCCAGGTAGGTAAAGGTAAAGGGACCCCTGAACGTTAGGTCCAGTCGTGGCCGACTCTAGGGTTGCGGCGCTCATCTCGCTTTATTGGCCGAGGGAGCTGGCGTACAGCTTCCGGGTGATGTGGCCAGCATGACTAAGCCGCTTCTGGCGAACCAGAGCAGCACACAGAAATGCCGTTTACCTTCCTGCTGGAGCGGTACCTATTTATCTACTTGCACTCTGATGTGCTTTCAAACTGCTAGGTTGGCAGGAGCAGGGACTGAGCAACGGGAGCTCACCCCGTTGTGGGGATTCGAACCACCGACCTTCTGATCGGCAAGTCCTAGGCTCTGTGGTGTAACTCACAGTGCCACCCACATCCCTGCATCTCCAGTTAGGGCTGGGTACTCTGTTCTGAAACGCTGGAGAGCTATTGCTTCCAGCCAGTGTAAGCAACACTGAGACAGAGAGATCAATGTTTGATTTCCTGTCTTCCTGTGGAGCAATGTGCTCACCTCTGGAGGTGGCAGGGGCAGCAGGAGGCCGGGAGCGATGGGAGGGAAGGCTAGTGGCTGCTGTGTGTCCTCATAAGTCAGGGCAAGCTTGTGGGTGGAAAGAGCAGGCAGAAATCCTGCAACCCAGATAAATTATGCAAACGGAGGCATCTGCATGGATGCGTTTTGCAAAGTTTGGAGGACAGCGGAAGGTGCAGTGCGACAAAGCTCTGCAACTGGACCTTACCTCGGAAAAGAGTTCTGTTCACTGCACCCTCCCATCACCACAAAGCTCCCCCCATGCAGCCCCAAACACGCAATTTGTGCCAAACAGTCAGCCCTCTCGATGTTGCATGCGCACTGCTTGTTCGCAGTCACTTGGGACTAACTCCCTTATGGGATAGTTCCATGTGTTTATATACTTTTGTAACCTAAGACTGCCTTCAGGGATCTAACTGTGAACTGAATGAATGTGAGTAAACGACTTTTATAAAATATACACAACAATAAAATTGTTGTGTATATTTTTTAAAAGAGGGACAAGAAGGGATCTTACCAGAAATGTTATATAGAGAGGTTCAGACGAACCTGCAACAAGCAAACCGCTGTGCATTTAAAGGGGAATGTTGAAACTCTGCTAAGACACAGAACTTGCTAACGCAAGTTAGGAAGGATATCATGAAACAATATATCCTATCCTGCCTCCCACAACATTCATTAACTATCTAATTGACATTACATTTGGCTCACCAGGCTAGGTCCTCCCGTGGAGCCAAGAAACTTTAGAAACAAATCCTACCTGCTTCATTCCCTCCCAAGATACTAAAAATTGAATGTTTGCACAGAAAGCGCAAAAATGAAAAGGACAGGCCCTGGTAGCAAGTTACAGACCCGATCCACAGTCCTACACACGCAGGAAGGCATGTGGCCACCTGTCCAGTTATCTGGAGCTTTGTGACCTGTTTAAGAAATGCAGTTAATAGATGCTTCACATTCTCCCACCTGTGTGTGCCCCCTTTTCCTCCTTGATCAGCCACAACTTCAAGCGAAGCACCAGCCCATCTTGTATGCAAGGGTTCAGTCTCAGCATCCATGTGCTGCTGCCCTTGGGTCTGGTTCTGAAGCTCCAGCGACTGCAGAGTGTGGTGGCCAGATTGCTGGTGGGGTCACCTGGCCGACAATGTGTGGCCCCCTTGTTGAGGCATCTGCACTGGCTGCCCATCTGCTACTGGGTCAGGGTCAAAGCCCTTGTATTAATTTACAAAGCCCTGGACAACTTGGGTCCAGGGTACCTAAGACCCTTATATCCCAGCTTGATCACTCAGATCATCAGCAGGAGCATCGCTGGTCCAGTTGGTGAGTCTTGTTTGACAACAAGAAACCGAGACATTATTCTCATCGACCCAGTCCTGTGGGACACTCTGCCACTAAGGACCCAGCTGGTCTACTCTGAGTAGGACCAGCACTGGATATAACCTAAGGGACAGAAGAGAAATTTCATTTGGCCTGAGCCCACTGAACCCATTTGCATCTCCTGGATTAATATACAGTTCGGAATAAATTTTTTCTTTGGATTTCACACCTATCTGAATTTTGCACTGTACTCTCCAACTCAGAAAAAAATGTACCACAATGGATAAGAAAAAGAAGCACACACATTTCCAGTAAAAACACATTTAGAAATATTTTTTAAAATTCTTAACGTGGATTTAATTACAGATGATTGCTGTATGAACAGAACGAAAGAACCCTGTTGGAGCCAACCAAACCATAGCAACAAAAGAAGCTGCTTTATACAGAGTCATAGGTTTGGTCCATCTAGTTCAGTATTGTCTGCACTGACTGGCAGCAGCTCCCCAGGGTTTCAGGCTGAGAGTCTCTTCCAGGCTTACCTGGAGGTGCCACGGGGAACTGAACCTTAGACCTTCTGCACACCAAGCAGCTGCTCCGCCGCTGAGGCACTGCCCTACTCTCAAGCAAGCACCATTATGCTTGCAGGAGTGACCAGGCAGATGGCTCTGGGAAGCTGCCAAGCAGGGCAGCTGGGATAGCTCACTCAATAGAGCATGAGATACTTAATCTCAGGGCCATGGGTTCGAACCCCACAATGGACAAAATATTCCTGTATTGCAGAGGGGTGGACCAACCTTCAGGATCCCTTCCAACTCTACAATTCTATGGTTCTGTGAAAGCAGCAGCAGCAGCAGCAGCCCCACCCTTAGGTTCTGAGGCAGACTGCCTCTGACTATGGAGGCTCCACTCCCAACGGGTGTGACAGGTCAGCCCCATCGGCCTGCTCCCACCTCACCTGTCATCTGGGGGGCAGCCATTCTATGGAACTGCCTTACAGGGGCAGATGGGAAGCAGAAGAGCTCACTCCACCAGCCCCTGAACTGTGCCAGGTGGTTATGATAGGAATCTGTGCCTGGGTTTTTCTTTTTCCTTTTCCCTCCCTGCAGCTTACCCCTTGTGTGTTACAGTCTTCTTCTTTTTTTAAAGGGAAATGTGCAGGTCTGTGAGGGGCAGGGACTACCTCATTCTGATTCTATGCAAGCCGCCCTGGCAGGCTTTTGGATGGAAAGCGGGGTACAACCCCCCCACCCCCGGTGATAAAATAAGCAATACATAAGTGATTGTCATGGCTCAAAATGAACATAAAAGCAACCCTGTTGGGTCAGGCCAAAGGTCCGCCAAGTCCAACCTCCCATTTCCCACAGGGGTCAAACTCTCAGGAGTGCACACCCACCCACCCCGAAAGCAGGGCATCTGGCCAGCAGCCTTCCTGGGTGTCAATGGGTGCGCCTTACCTCGAAGCAGAAATCCTGCCCCAGGATGCTGCTATGAACAGGCTTAATGACCACTTCTTCCTCCATGCTGAGATCCAGGGCCTCCACAGCGCTACTTGGACTGAGCAGTGACTCGTGGGAGCGAGATTCCTTCAGCCTGGGCATTAGATGGGATCTGGAGGGAGAGGAAGGCAAGAACAGTGAGGATCAGAGCCACGCCCTTCCAGCACCACGGAAAGGACCAAGCACCGCTTTTCACGATAGCCCTTGAAAAAAAGAAGCGTCAGGTTGGACCAACAGCACACCTGGATTGTATTTAGGAATGTAACAATCTGTCTTACTATTTATTTATCAAATTTCTATACCACCCATCATCCGAGGGTCAGTTTACAATACCAAAACACAAAAACACATACATTGTACCTGGTCAGACCATTGGCCCCATCCTGCTCAGTATTGTTTACCCAATCTCGGTCCTCCAGATGTTTTGAGACTACAGTTCCCAGCATCCCTGACCACTGGTCCTGCTAGCTAGGGATGATGGGAGTTGTAGGCCAAAAACATCTGGAGGGCCGAGGTTGAGGAAGCCTGCTTTACACTGACGGGCAGTAGCTCAATATTGTCCACCAGGCTTTCCTGGATTTCTGGCAGGGGGTCTCTCCCAGCCCCACCTGGAGAGGCTTGCGGGGCTCAAACCAGCGACCTTCCCTGATCTACAGCCCTTCCCACCCATACAGGTCCCCAAAGTAGCTCACAAGCGTAAAAAAACAAGATAAAACAATAGGAGTGGGTTAAAAACCAATAAAGAAGAGCAACAAGCAATCAGCACCATTGTAAACCAAGACTCTGAGGATCAGAGATTTTAAATAGAATAGAGATTTTAAATAGAATAACACATTAAATAGAAGCCTGCTAACTCAAAAAAGCTCAACAACTTTGGTTGGCCCTCACGGTCCTTCACTTCACCAAATCTGGCCCTCTTTGAAAAAAAGTTTGGACACCACTGTATCTAATGAAACATGTTGGCTATACAGTGGACGCTTGGGCTACGAACGTGATCCGTGCAGGATGCACGTTTGCAACCCGCAGCATTCGCAGCCCGCAGCAGCGCGTCTGCACACACACGGGTTGCAATTTGACGCTTCTGTGCATGCACAAAGTGCAATTTAGCGCTTCTGCGCATGCAAGACCACCAAAACCCGGAAGTAACCTGTTCCGGTACTTTCGGGTTTCGGCGGGTGCGTAACCAGAAAAAAAGCAACCTGAAGTGGCTGTAACCCGAGGTATGACTGTATTAAGGACTTGAGAGAGCACCTTCTCTCTTTGGAAGCCGAAGCAGGAGGGGCTGCTAAACGCAGTTGGTGGGGCTGTGTGGGGCTTGGTAGGTCACAAGCTAGGGTGGCTCGCGGTACACCCTTGCATTTAAGCATTAGCCAGGTAGCCACAGGTAACCCAGAATTGCATATGTGCAGGTGAGTGAGCACACAGAGAAGGGAAGAGCACTATGTCCTCTCTGGCAGCAGGAAGGTGTGTGTGCTCCACTGGGCTAGCAAACATGTTTGCAGGCTACTAACCTTCGTGGCTCATGGTCAAGGCTGACTGAATGGGATCTTTGGTCGTGCGAGATCAAGCAGGGAATTCAGGGAAAGGAAAGGCAGATTTGAGAGGATTGGCAACAGCTGGTAGGAACTCCCTCCAGAAAGAGGTGTGTCAGGCACCTTGATTATTCGGTTTCCGGCAAATGCCTTTTGACACATGAGGAGTGCATATTTTTTTAGAACACACCTTATTTTTTGTGATTGTAGGCTGTTTTAAACAGTTTCTAATGCTGTGTTTTAGTGCTGCAACCTGCCCCGTGACCTTAAGATAAAGTGCGGGTAATTAATAATGATAATAATTTTACATTCCTGGGTTTGAATGAAAATCTGCTGAAGATTGTTGTGTGATCCTTTCCCGCCCACAGACAAGGAAAGGAAGCCGGCTCCAGAACATTTCCCGCCCCTCATTTCTTTGGACAATGATGGGAATAATTTTAAGTCAGCCACAACAATGCAGCAAGGACAGAATGGGCATTGTTGAGGTCCCAGAGCAGCTTAAAAGAAAACAAATACTCGGAGTGTCTTGGAAAAGAGCAAAGACGCAGGATAAATGAAAACCTCCCTGCAGATAGTGACAAAAGCCAGTGTAGATTTTCACAACCATCTGTTTCCCCCCCTCATCCCTCCCTTGGATCATTGGAATGGGTTGTAAACTTGAAATTAGGGCTCCAGGGATGATGCAGAAAGTTGAAGGCACCCCATAAGGAGGAAGGGAACACCTGGCAAGAACAGAACTTTATGGAAGACCCATAACTCAGTGGTGGAACACCTGTTTTGCATGCAGAAGGTCCCATACACACAAAATTAAGACGCCAAGTACCATCATCACATCTGCGTTCCTATTTTCTTATTCCCCAAATATCTATTCTATTCTATTCTATTCTATTCTATTCTATTCTATTCTATTCTATTCTATTCTATTCTATTCTATTCTATTCTATTATTATATTGCATTCCATTTCCACCCCACCTTTTTTCTGAAGCTGGCATATGTTAGGTAAAGGTAAAGGTAAAGGGAACCACTGACCATTAGGTCTAGTTGTGACCGACTCTGGGGTTGCGGGGCTCATCTCGCTTTATTGGCCGAGGAGCCGGTGTTTGTCCGCAGACAGCTTCCGGGTCATGTGGCCAGCATGACTAAGCCGCTTCTCGCGAACCAAAGCAGCGCACAGAAACGCCGTTTACCTTCCTGCCAGAGCGGTACCTATTTATCTACTTGCACTTTGACGTGCTTTTAACTGCTAGGATGGCAGGAGCAGGGACCGAGCAACGGGAGCTCACCCCGTCGCAGGGATTCGAACCACTGACCTTCTGATCGGCAAGTCCTAGGCTCTGTGGTTTAACCCATAGAACTACCCGCGTCCCTATATGTTAGGTACTTCCTCTCATTTAATCCCCACAGCAACCCTGTGAGGTAGGTTAGGCTGAGAGGCAGCGACTGGCCCCCGAGGCCCTACAGTCAGCTTCACGGCTGAGTGGAGATTTGAACCCTTGTCTCCCAGGTCCTAATCCAATGCTCTAACCACACCACACTGGATCTCTCTTCCAGATGGGAAACCCTTTCAATAAGACCACATGCATCAAAAGAGAAGAAGGGAGCATAGCGTTTTTTGCTTCCAGACAATTGGCTGTGCCCAGATACAAACTGCACCAGCTAATTAAATCAATCCATTGCCTATTCTTAATAATAAGGGTTCCCATCACACAGCAATGTCCTTGGCACTTGCAAAGTATAGAACAGGTCTCTGCTGAAAGGGATTTACAATCCAGAAACTGACGTGGGGACACAATGGAAACCGAAGAAGCATGGAGGCTTGGGATGTTGTGTTGTGTGGAGGGAGAGGCAGAAGAAGGTTCTGCGTCTATAGAAGTCCCAAGTTCTTAGGTTGGGCTAAAGTATGGCTCTCCTAGGGTGAAACCGGGCAACGCTTTTTCATCAGATGATGCAACTCTATTATTTAAACTGGGTACTGAGCAATCATTAAATATTATCATTATTATTAATTGCATTTATATCCCACCTTTTCCCCTCCAAGGAGCTCAAGGCAGCTACATGGTCCTCCCCCCCTCAGTTTAATTCTCACAACCACCCTGCGAGGTAGGCTGGGCTGAGAAGCCAGCTCAAGGTCACACCCAGAGAACTTCATGGCCCAACAGAGATTTGAACCCTGGTCTCCCATGTCCTACTCAGAAATGCTAGCCACTACACCATTCTGGATTGCGACGCCTCTCTATTGTACATGCAGAAGGGAAAGGAGATAGCTCCCTGGCCCCAGGGAGCCTACAGTTTAAAGGCTGACAGTTATGGGAAAGGAAATGGAGCGGCAGCTCAGACACCGGGAGCTGACGCTTTGTGTGTGGAGGGTCCCCCCCCCATTCAATTCTCAGCAAGTCTGGGGAAGGGCTGGCGAACACCAACCTACCTGAAATTCCCTGGAAGGCTACAGCTCAGTGGCAGAGCCCATGCTTTGCCCACAGAAGGTCCCAGGACCCAATTTCTAAAATCCCCTGCCTGAAAAACCCCAGGGAACATCTGCTGTTAGTGTCCGTGCAGGCAGCTACCAACACTCTAAAAGGCCGTTGCAGGAGAGGCGCAAAGGGGTTAAGCTTTTGGGGATGCTGCTTTCTCCGGAACAGAGATCAGTCCTGTCCTCCCTCCCCTCCCCAAGCCTCACCAAAAAGGACTTCCATCGCTGCCCCATCACCGCCTCGCAGCTGTGGCCTGGCATGGAACATCTGCTGCGGGAGAAGTCAGGCGAGAGCTGGGCACCTCCTATTCTGTGCCGAAAAAGCTTGAGAAAAGGGAAAACTGAACAGGGGGGGCGTCTCTCCCACTGCTCCCAACCACCTGGTTCCCCCCTCCTCGCCCATCCCACCTCCTTTCCCCTCCTCTGGCCCCCGCTCAGCATCGCCAAAGCAGCGGAGGCACACAAACACACACTGTGAGCTTTGAGCTTGATCTGGCTCCCGCGGCTGCTGATTGGCTGCTCTGTAGCTGGGGAAGGGAGCCACAGCTGCCGAAAATGTCAACATCCGTGCGCTTGTGAGCAAGCAAATGAGCACCCGCTGCGCACTGTGAGGAACGTGGAGGAGCGGTGCCATGGACCCCGCAGTTCAGGGCCTGGGACAAGTGGTGAGGTGGTGTCAGATTGGTGGTCCAAAGAGATCTCCCCAAAAGCAGATAGGTGTAAGAAGAGCCTGGTTGCTGAATCATGCCCGTGGCGCACCTCGCCCAGGATCCTGTTCTCACAATGGCCAACCAGATCATCCAGTTGTAAACTTAGGACCACCAAAGAGTCGTCCAGTCCGACCCCAGGAGTCACAGATAAGGAATCACTAACAGGTGGCCACCCAACCTTCGTGTCAAAACCTCCAGTACGTTTCCGAGCACAATTCAAAGTGTTGGTGCTGACCTTTAAAGCCCTAAACGGCCTTGGTCCAGTAGACAAGAAGGAGCGTCTCCACCCCCATCGTTCTACCCGGACACTGAGGTCCAGCACCGAGGGCCTTCTGACAGTTCCCTCCCTGCGAGAAGCCAAGTTACAGGGAACCAGGCAGAGGGCCTTCTCGGTAGTGGCACCCGCCCTGTGGAACGCCCTCCCACCAGATGTCAAAGAGAAGAAGAACTACCTGATATTTGGAAGACATCTGAAGTTCAGGGAAGCTTTTAATGTTTGATGCATTACTGTATTTTAATGCTGAGTGAAGAAGCTATTCCTTTTATCTGTCCTGAATCTTACAACACTCAGCTTCATCAGATGTCCACAAAGTCTAGTGTTATATAAATTTAATAAAATTTAAATTTATTATGAAATTAATTTGATGAAATAAATAAATAAATAATCCTCCAAAGTGAAGGGAGGGGGGCTTTATCTGGGCTTCATGGAAGGGTCCTATTTCCTAGCTCTATGGCATGGGTCAGCAAACTTTTTCAGCAGGGGGCCGGTCCACTGTCCCTCAGACTTTGTGGGGGGCCGGACTATATTTTTTTGGGGGGGTGGGGGAATAATGAGTGAATTCCTATGCCCCATAAATAACCCAGAGATGAATTTTAAATAAAAGCACACATTCTACTCATGTAAAAACACGCTGGTTGCTGGACCGTCCGGAGGCCAGATTTAGAGGGTGATTGGGCCGGATCCAGCCCCCAGGCCTTAGTTTGCCTACCCATGCTCTAGACCAGTGTTCCGCAACCTTGGGCCTCCAGCTGTTTTTGGACTACAGCTCCCATAATCCCTAGCTAGCAAGACCAGTGGTCAGGGATGATGGGAACTGTAGTCCAAAAACAGCTGCAGGCTCAAGGTTGGGGAACACTGCTCTAGACCAGCCTTTCTCAACCTGTGGGTCACCAGATGTTGTTGAACTACAACTCCCATCACCCCTAGCTAGCAAGGCCAGATCTCAGGGATGATGGGAGTTGTAGTCCAACAACATCTGGGGATCCACAGGTTGAGAACCGCTGCTCCAGGGCATTTACTTGCTATATGCTTGCTTGCTAACTATGCCGTTTGCTTGCGACTAAAACTGGAACCTGCATACACTGAGCGGTTCAAGTGAGAGCTTAGCCCAATGCTCCAGCCAACTGACAGGCTGATTGGATGAATGGTTTATGCCCTCTAATTTTGCTACCAGCTCTTTAAGTCTCCAAGCTGCAACCTGACCTGCTCCTTCCTCGCAGCCACAGAAGCGCTGCCCCCCACTTCCTCTGGTGCTGGCACCAACAATTTCCTAGGGCTTAACGAGTGACCCAGAATCTTCCAGAAGTGAAAAAGCAGAGCACCCCCCCTCCCCACGAGTTCAGCTCATGGAGGAGCGGAGGTTGCCAGCCAGTGGTCAGGAAAGCATCGCAGCACAGTCCTACCCATGTGTACTCAGGAGGAAGCGGGTGCAGGATTGTGGCCTTGTGCAGCAAGGTGGTGGGCTGACGGGAGGTGCTTAAGCAGAGCTCGGATGGCCACCTGCCAGTGGTTCTTTAGCTATGATTTCTGCATTGCAGGGGTTGAACGGAATGACCTTTGGGGTTACATTCCAAATCTACAATTGCATGATTCTACAGTTTATATAGTCAAAGTGACCTTAAGGTCCATGAATAACCATAATTTAGAGGTCCCGGGCCCTAAGGAAGCCAGATTATCCTCCACCAGGGCCAGGGCCTTCTCAGTGATGGCTCCAACCTGGAGGAATGCTCTGTCCCAGGAGACCAGGGCCCTGCAGGATTTCACTTCTTTCCGTGGGGCCTGTAAGACAGAGCTGTTCCGCCCGGCCTTTAATCTGAATTCAGCCTGATCTTTTATTCTCCTTCCTTCCCTCCCCTTTTTATGAAGATTCCCCACTCTGGGATCCCACAGCTAATTCTCCCCTGGTCTCCTCGCTGGCCCAAGTGGGACTAATTTAGTCAGCTAGCCCTGGTGATCATCTAATGTTTATTGGATGGATTACCACCCTCAATTGATTTTTGAATTCTAAATTTGTTATTCATGTTTTTATGCTGTTTTTTGTTGCATCAATTAAGTGTTTTAAATTTGTTGTTAGCCGCCCTGAGCCCGGTTTTCTGAACCGGGAAGGGCGGGGTATAAATATTTATGTATGTATGTATGTATGTCTGTTGTCACAATGAATATATTACTTCTAAAAGTGTAAGACCAGTCTTCTGGACATGTGCAGAGCACCATCACGGCCATCCTTCAGCTCAGATTCCTGCATTTGCAGGGGGCTGACTAGAAGACCCTTGAGGTCCCCACCAACTCTGCAATTCTATGGTCCAAAGCCTCAGCCCTGCCTGCAACAGCCCTTCCCCAATCCTTCATGATTACTCATAAAAGGAAAGGGCTCCGTCATAACCTAGAAACATCCATCCCTCCAAAGGCTGGAGCCTTTCCCAGCAAATCAATCACTCAGCCCCCTCCTGACACATCCGTTCTTCTCTCTGACTTCCTTCAAAGGTTCACTCTTGATAGATGACTCTACCTGAACCCAGAGACCAGAAAGAAGTGGTGGGATGCATCCTGCTCAGGTCTCAGGAGACCGCTTAGTGGCGACCTTCATGGGTTGCTGTGAAATGACCTGGCTGCCCTCTCCCTCTCTCTCTTTGCAAACAATTCCGCGTCCTCTTTCAAAAGATGGATGCTAATACCGGCCCACTGTGTGGGAGCACAGGGTTTAAACCAGGATTCCTGTGGATAAGAGCATGAGAAGAGCCTGCTGGATCAGACCAAGGGCTCATCCAGCCCAGCATCCTCTTCTCATGGGGGCCAACCAATGAGAAACCTGCAGGCATGGCCTGAGCACAAGAGCAATCCTCTCTCCTCCTTCTCGCACCTGGTATCCGGAAGCCTTGCTGCCTCCAAGCTGTTGGGGCTTGCAACCATCGGCAGCCCCTCTCCTCCATGAAACTGTCCAGTTGCTTTTGGTGACCATCACTGCCTCCTTTGGAAGTGAGTTCCATAGTTAAACTATGCGCTGAGTAAATAAATACTTTCTTTCATCCATCCCGAATAACAATAATATAGTATTAATTTATTATTTATACCCCGCCCATCTGGCTGGGCTTCCCCAGCCACTTGGGGCAGCTTCCAACAAAGATTAAAAATGCATTAAAATGTCACACATTAAAAGCTTCCCTAAACAGGGCTGCCTTCAGATGTCTTCTAAAAGTCTGGTAGTTGTTCTTCTCTTTGATATCTGGTGGGAGGGCGTTCCACAGGGCAGGCGCCACTACCAATAAGGCCCTTTGCCTGGTTCCCTGTAACTTGGCTTCTTGCAGTGAGGGAACCACCAAAAGGCCCTCGGTGCTGGACCTCAGTGTCTGGGCTGAACGGGGGGGGGGGGGCGGAGACGCTCCTTCAGGTATACTGGGTCGAGGTTGTTTAGGGCTTTAAAGGTCAGCACCAATACTTTGAATTGTGCTCGGAAACGTACTAGGAGCTAATGTAGATCTTTCAAGACCGGTGTTATGTGGTCTCGGCAGCCACTCCCAGTCACCGGTCTAGCTGCCACATTCTGGATTAGTTGTAGTTTCCGGGTCACCTTCAAAGGTAGCCCCATGTAGAGTGCATTGCAGTAGTCCAAGCGAGAGATAACCAGAGCATGCACCACTCTGGCGAGACAGTCCACGGGCAGGTAGGGTCTCAGCCTGCGTACCAGATGGAGCTGATAAACAGCTGCCTTGGACACAGAATTGACGTGTGCCTCCATGGACAGCTGTGAGTCCAAAATGACTCCCAGGCTGCGCACCTGGTCCTTCAGGGGCACAGTTGCCCCATTCAGGACCAGGGAGTCCGCCACACCTGCCCGCCTCCTGTCCCCCCAAAAACAGTACTTCCAACTTCTATCATATCACCTCTTTCTTGCCCTCCAGAATGAGAACATTTCTTCGTAGGTGAGCAGCTTCACCCCCTTGATCTTACTTCCTCTGTCAAAGGCAGTCTGCCTCTGAATGCCAGTCCCTGGAATCACAGGTGGGGAGAGTTGGTGTTGCCCTCAGGCCAGGCTTTCCATGGGCACCTGGCTGGCCACTCTGAGGAGGGCTGGACTAAGTGGAGTTTTGGTCTGACCCAGTAGTTGGCTTGTTCTGATACTATTAGGGGCCCCTTGCTCTCAGGGGCTGCCAGCTGGAGAAAGAAAGTCACTAGCTGTTATAGGTAGGACAGGTGCACACACCAACTTAGAATGCCCCTGGACTAGGGATTCGACTCATGTGAAACTAGAATGGGCCAATTCGATGCCAACATCCTATGTACATAGGTACATACAAAAAGGTAAAGGGACCCCTGACCGTTAGGTCCAGTCGTGGACGAATGTGGGGTTGCAGCACTCATCTCGCTTTATTGGCCGAGGGAGCCGGCATACAACTTCCAGGTCATGTGGCCAGCATGACTAAGCCGCTTCTGGCGAACCAGAGCAGCACACGGAAACGCTGTTTACCTTCCCGCCGGAGCGGTACCTATTTATCTACTTGCACTTTGATGTGCTTTCGAACTGCTAGGTTGGCAGGAGCAGGCACCGAGCAACAGGAGCTCACCCCATCACAGGGATTCGAACCTCCAACCTTCCGATCAGCAAGCCCTTGGTTCAATGGTTTAACCCACAAAACCACTTGCGTCCCTACAATTTATACACTGCTTGATTGTAAAAAGCCTCAAAGCAGTTTACGAAAAGATGGAACAATAAAAGTACCACTAAGAAAAATTAACAGCAATAACTTCAGACATTTCAAAAGTTAAAACAACAATAGACGAATAACAGATTAAGAATTGCATTAACTTTCTGAACACCTGGGTAGGTTTGTCTAACAAAAGTGTTTTTAGCAGGTGCTGTAAAGGGTACAGTGAAGGTGCCTGCTTCATCTCAAGAGGCAGAGAGTTCCAAAGCTCCCAGTTGCCTTGTGCTCACTCAGTCTGGGCTGCTGGACATTGAGAGAGGCTGTACATCTCAGCTAGGTTTGTCGTTTGTCTAGTTTTGGGCTTGCGTCTGAAGAAACGGAGCTTCCAGATCAGCGGTGAAGAACTATAAAATCCACAATGCTTGGAGACCTCTTTAGAGGGCTGAAATCCAGACACCCTGCCTCCAATCAAATTAGTCCACAAGGCTGCCGGGAAGACAAGGGTGAGGGCAGAGGGGCAGGAGTCATGGAAGATCTTTCAGAGAGCTACTCATCCGCTACATGTGTCTTCTGAAATCAGGCTAATGAACAGGATTTATGGCTTGGCAGTTACGATTCAGAAAAGGGTGCCTTTGCAACAAGAAGGAGCAACAGCCCCTGGGCTGAAGACTGGGCTGGAGGGTGATGTATATCAGCCATGGCAGCCCAATGGAACCTCTTTCTTCAGAGGCAGTCTACCCTGGAATACCACGTGAGGCAAAAACAGCAGGAGAAGGGCCCCAGACTCAACGCAGAAACATCTGGGAAGAGGTTGACACTACACAAAGTAGGCTGCTGCCATCTTTCCAGGGAGAAGGTACTTCTCAGGGGTTTAACGGAGCAAAAGTGGCATTGACAACCATTTTTATCTCCACTTTTCCCACGCAAGGTGGAAGCTTCAGCCAATGTTCAGGTGTCTGACAGGCCTTGAACACAGCTGGGATGCCAAAAGGTTGGGGGAGAGAAGGAGCCAAAAATGTGTCTTGTGAAACCGACTCTTTGAACTGCAAAGGAAAAACTGAGGCTGCAGAAAGGCCTTTGCTTTCGGACTCTCCCCATCCCACCGCTCTGCGGTCATCTCGACATTGACACAATAAGGCTCTTTTTGCAGTAAGGTTCCTCCAGGTGCGCCACTGCTCACGTGCGTGCTGGTAAAATGCAACCACCCCACCACAAAAGCGCTGCGATAGAGGCAATGAATGAGAACTGCTCCAAGGTTGCTTTTTGGCAGTGTGTTATCTGTGTGCTACTGTGCATCTGCAATTGCCGGGGCAAGGACAGGAAGTTGTGGACGCAGAGCACTCTGTACAGAAGTCAGGAAGAAAAGGAAGGTTGAGTGGGGAGGGGGTAGTGGTTAGGGCGTTGGACCGGGATGTAGGAGAGGCCAGAGGTCAAATCCACACTCGGGGCAGTCTCTCAGCCTAGCCTTCCTCACAGGGTTGTTGTTGGTGGGGGGTGAAATGAGGAGGGGGGAGCAGTGTGTGCACTACCTTGAGCTCCTTGTAGGAAGCATGGGGTGTAAATATACCAAAACATGACAACTGATATTGGTATCTCTTTGACCACTGTGGGAAGCGGGACATTGGACTAGACAGGCCCTTGGCCTAAACCGACAGGCCTCTTCTGACGCCTTTAAGCAGGGGTCAGCAAACTTTTTCAACAGGGGGCCAGTCAACTGTCCCTCAGACCTTGTGGGTGGCCAGACTATATATTTTTTGGGGGGGGAGGGGAGAAATGAACGAATTCCTATGCCCCACAAATAACCCAGAGGTGCATTTTAAATAAAAGGACACATAATCCTAATGTAATAACACACTGATTCCCAGACCGTCCGCGGGCCGGATTTAGAAGGCGATTGGGCCGGATCCGGCCCCCGGGCCTTAGTTTGCCTACCCATGCTCTTAAGCATTGAGAGGAGGCTGAAGCAGGGAGTGCAACTGGCCCGGAAGGTGGGCAGAGCTGAGAGTTTCTCACAGCCCTGAGTCACACAGGTGAGGGAAGCTGGAAGTCCCCATATTGATTGGAATTAACCGGGCACACCTTTGGCCGCAGGGGCTCAGGAGCAGCTAATTACGCCATCTCTCTGCGCGGCAGGCCACAAGGCTGAGCCTCCTGCCAGTCTGCTGGCGAAGCCCGCTCATACCTTGGGGGTCTGCTCTTATCTCGCACACCCACCCCTCACCTTCCTAAGTCTCCAGGCGCCGTGTCCCACCCAGTGGCTGAGCACACACTGGGGATGTGAGGGACCAGCGAGAAAGGGTCTGTGTTCAATGCTGAAAGGTGGCTTGTCTGGAGCAGGGCTGCCGATTCCTAAACTGGGACGGCTGCTTGCGCATGCACGTCAACTAGAAGTATTAATACACCCCACGTGTTGCGCTTTGAAGAGGAGAAAAGGCCTGGAATGCAAACTTTCAGAGGGATGCGCTGGATTAGTTCTGAAGCCTCTCACTCACCTTCCATGCCTTTTTTGGGGTGGGGAGGTGGGGAGTTCCTGGCCTTTATTTCTGTGGGCCACCAATAAGCCAGCACTGCAAATACTAAGACAAACAAACAAAAAAACCCTCAACGACCGGATTATGGTATCCAAATCAATGAGATCTGCATACTTTAGCATCAGAGAAGATGGCCCAGGAACTCCCAGGGATCTCCTCCACTTCTGAGGTTACCAGCTGCCTGTCTTGCTCTGGGGTCCCCGGTGTGGGGCTTGTGGGTATCCTCTCAAGTCCTCCTGCCTCTCCCAACATTATGATATTGACAGTTTTAAAATATTTAATTCCCTAGTATCAAATTAAATGCATGGAGGAAGAGAGGGCTACTGGTGCCTATTGATGGCTATGGGGAAGCTCCAGATTCAGGGGCAGTCTACCTTTAAATAACAGCTTCCGGGGGGAAAGAAAGGAAGGAGAAGGCTACTGCGCTTACATCACCTGGCTGGACACTGCGGGGAAACAGGATGCTGTTTGGCCCTTTGGCCTGACTCAGCAGGGCTCGGCTCAGCACAATGAGTCAGGTGGAAACTGAGATGGGGAGGGATGCTCCACAGAGGGCCAATTGTACTTCCTCTCATCTCTGCTCTGCTTTAAAAATTAAATATTTGCAGGCATGCAAAGAAAATGTTTTGATTTGGGAAATCAGAGAAATGTCGCTTCAGACAGTGCAAGAGAGCCCTCAAGTTGGGGATGGGGAATCTGCTCATCCAGCTCAGTGGATGTCAGCAGAGGTCAGAAGACACCCTACCTTGTGTCCTTTGCCATCCCATCAGAGGCAAAAGAGCAGGAAGCGAAGGAAGTAGCCTGCAAGGCAGTGTGTGGTGACCCCACCACCCAATTGGCGTGAAATTGGCATGAAACCCTCCCTGTTCATTCACTTGCTAAATGCAACGCACCTTCCAGGCATTGCTCCGCTTCTACATACCATTCCCTGTCCCACCGATGTCTTGTGACTCTTCCCTCTTTGCAAACATTGCTATAGAGCTCAGCAGGAGCAAAAAAAAGTGACCAATGGGAAGTCTGCATGGCCCTAAGCAAATCTCAGAAGCCACCAAGTTGGGAGAAGGCCCTCTGTGGCGGAACACCTGCTCAGGGTGAAGAAGTCAATCTCTGCCACCTTCAAAGCATTAGGTAGAAGTTGAGGTGAAAGGAAGATCACCTGCTCCATTTACTGCCCCATAATCTTCCAAGTGCCATGGCACACTATGCTGAGGTCCAAAGCAGCAGCAGCAGCAGTTTCCTGCATTGAAAAAAGTTTATCCAGCTGGATGGAAGCAAACCAAGAACAACAATTGTGAAGAGCTGCAAAGGGTAGCCTCATCTCAGGACGGGAAGTTAAGAAGCATCTGTGCATTCAGCCTGTCACTTGGATGCAAGAGAGGCACAGCTGAAAGAACAAAGAATCACACAGGGACACGCCAGGCAAACTCATTGCAGTTGAACAGATAAAGGCTTCTAGGAGGTCAAAGTAACTTGCAAATATCCAACCACATCACACAAGCGGTTCTGTGACACAGCACGTTAAGAGTAGGCCCTTGAATTAGCGCAACTATCTTCACAACGCCCCTGCAAAGGAGGCCAGTATTAGGCAAGGACTACAAACTGAGAGAACACGATGCAGCAACTTTGCTGAAAGGCCAGCTGCCCACATGTGTCTTTAGACAGTGCCCTAGATGCTACTGGTAACTCCAGCATGCAACACCAAGAGTTCAGGGCAGAAGAATACGCAAATAACCAAAGTTCGTCAGAATCAAACAAACCTGCCAGCCAGAAGCTGCAACCAAGCCAGAGCTTTGGTTTGCAAACTATGGCTTGCAAGCAACTTCCAGCGCATGCCTGCAGTTCTATTTGGATGTCTGAGAAAACTTGTGGTTGCTACAAGTCTGGAAAGGAAGGGTAGAACCTGCAAGAGAGGGGAGGGAGGAAAGAGAAGGATCATGCAAAGGCTTATGAAATGTTCCTGATCTTGGAGATCGGATTTTGCGATGTCTGAATTAAGTCGGAGTTGATAGGCACTGGGCTGCATCTGCTAATTGCTCCAGATACGCATCATCTCCGTAAGTGCAAAAGAGCTGTGATGGGTTAGACGGAAAGGGCAGGGAAACTGGGGCCCTCCCAGCTGAGCAGCCAGCATGGCCAATGGCTAAGGACAATGGAAGGTGCAGTCCAAAGACATCTGGATGGCCAGAGCTTCCCCACCCTCCGAATGCCAGGCCCAGAGGCCCACAACCAGGGGACAAAAGTGGGTGCCTGTCTCACTCACTCTAGGCTGCTTCCCAGCAAGCAGAATTCAGGAGTTAAACCAAGAAGTTGGAGGCAGCAATGCTTCCTGAAAACCATGCGAGGACAGAGCGCTGCTCTTGTGCTCAAATCCTGCTTGCATCTGGTTGGCGACTGTGAGAAGAGAATGCTGGAATAGCTGGGCCTTGATGGCTAGATGCCAACTGATGAGACTGATCCTCCACGAATATTGCCTCATCTGCCTTTCACAGCCATCTAAGGTTAAATAGTGACTAATGCATACAGTGGTACCTCTGGATGTGAACAGGATCCGTACCGGAGCACCGTTCGCATCCTGAAGCGAAAGCAACCCGCATCTGCGAGTGCGCGATTTGCCGCTTCCACGCATGCGCGTGAAGTCATTTTGAGCATCTGTGCATGCGCAAACAGCGAAACCCAGAAGTAAGGCGTTCTGTTACTTCCGGGTCGCCATGGAGTGTAACCTGAAAATGCTCAACCTGAAGCATATTTAACCCGAGGTACGACTGTATATTGTGGCAGTGAGTTCCTTAAGCCCATTAAGCATAGTGGAAGAAACCCTTTGATCTGCTCCTGAATTCCCTGCAGCTCCTTTCACTGGTCAATTCTCCCCACCTCACTGATGGAGAAAAACTCCACCCGTGCTATTACTGTATCGCATCATTTTATCACCATTGTCCTTTTTCCTGTCACTTAGCTGTCTTAGAGGAGCACAAGGGGGCTCCTTCCTTTGGCCCAGAAGGGTGGCAGCTGCCTCTTCAGAACCAGTCATAAGAACATAAGAACCTAAGAAGAGCCTGCAGGATGAGGCCCATGGTCCAATCCTAAAGCCATCCAAGTTGTTGGCCATCACTGCCTCCTGGGAGAGCAAATACCATAGTTTTAACTAGGTCCATTCCGAGGACAGTACATGAACAGAACATGCCCATCCCCCTCCCCCTCAAGAAGACCCTTGACGAGCATCTCATTTCAAGTTAATTTCACAGCCATAATGGATTTTTCAGAAAGTATTTCAAGAACATATTTACTCTCCAACATCTTACTTCCTTTCACATTTGGAATATCGCCCTTCCCTGCTCTCTTACAATTTCTACCTAATTCCCCAAGTCATCCCAATCCTTGAATAATTCCAGGTAGTTTCTTTCTTTTTTTTAATCAATAGCTGACAGATTTGTCAAATTACTTCGGGGACCAACAAAGCAATTTTTAAACATTCATAAACCCTTGCGCTGAATTTTAAGAGCGAAAAGGTGAGGGCTGAACAAAAATGATCAAGCAGGATTACGGTTTTGTAAACGAGAATTTAATTCATCATTAATGAATCATTTTGCAGAAGCTGGCTTGGTCCCCCACACTCCTAACCTGTTGCAAAAATGGCAGAGCAAGAGATGGGGAAAGCCCAGGTGGGAAAAGAAAGAGGGGGGCGAGGAGCGAGGCGAACGTGCAGCAGCCCCGACCCGATTATTTCCTTGGAAGTCCCAGATGTCTAGAGGCTCCAGCATACAATAGTGTATTAATACAATCACAGAATTGTAGAGTTGGAAGGGACCTCCAAGGGTCATCTAGTCCAACCCAGGAAGGGAGCCTTCCTTCCTTCCTTCCTCTGTTCAGTGACTAATTAAGGCAGCAAAGAGGGGCTGGTGGGCCAGGTAGGGGCTGGCTATTCGTGGTGTGAGAAGCTCCACTGCAGAAGCATGCAGAGGGGCTGTGACTCAAGGAACATCCCAAGGGGGTTGCAGATTAGAAAGAGAGGAAATGTTTGCAGTCAGAGGGTCACATTCCATCAATCTCTTGAGGGCCACATGGCAGCTGTGGGCAGGGCCAGGGGCAAAAGCTGGTAAGGGGCAAAACCCCTTGCTTACAGGACTTGCAATGGCTGCCAATTTGCTACCAGGCCAAGTTCAAGGTGTTGTTACTAACATAAAAGGTAAAGGTAAAGGGACCTCTGACCATTAGGTCCGGTTGTGGATGACTCTGGAGTTGTGGCGCTCATCTCGCTTTACTGGCTGAGGGAGCCGGCGTACAGCTTCCAGGTCACGTGGCCAGTATGACTAAGCCGCTTCTGGCAAACCAGAGCAGCACACGGAAATGCCATTTACCTTCCCGCCGGAGAAGATAAATTTACCTATTTATCTACTTGCACTTTGATGTGCTTTCGAACTGCTAGGTTGGCAGGAGCAGGGACCGAGCAACGGGAGCTCACCCCATTGCTGATCGGCAAGCCCAAGAGGCTCAGTGGTTTAGACCACAGTGCCACCCATGTCCCCTGTTACTAACATACATTGCTTGAGAGAGAGCCTTATCCCTTTATGCACTCAGTGAATAGCTGTGGTCTGTGGGAGAGTCTCTCCTGCAAGCTCCAAAGACCTCAGGAGCCAACTTCGCAGTAACTCGGAGCAGGGCTTTTAGTGTGGCTGCCCCTGTCCTGTGGAACGGCATTCCTGTTTGAGATACTGCAGGTGCCCACTATCTGCACTCACCAGAAGAAGTGGGACAGATTTTTGTCCCATCAGGTTTTCATGGATAAATGGGTCTTTACCACGTATTTCCTGGTCTAAAACTATTTTATGTGTAAATCACATTGAGACTGTGGTTTAGAAGGCAATTAATAAATTAACGGCAATAACAGCAACAAGGATAACTGCATCCCTGGAATAGCTCAGTCGGTAGAGCATGAGACTCTTAATCTCAAGGTTGTGGGTTTGAGCCCCACAACGAGCAAAACGATTCCTACATTTACAGGGGGTTGGAATAGATGACCCTTGGGATCCCTTCAAATTCTACAATTCTAATATTCTATGTTGCTGCTGTTGAGCCGTCTGTATGCTCGATGTATTAACATTGGTGCAAGTGACTCTCCTGGTGGTAGGGGATGAATACATAAATTCTACTACTACTATTATTATTATTAATAATAAATTCTCCTCTAAAGCCAAAAGGATACCTACCTCCTGCTGTGTCCCAGGGCACTCAGAAAACACAAAACCCCTAAAACAGAGAGTGCAGCTCCCTTTCATTTTAATCTTCCTCGGAGGCTGATTCATTATTGACAATGGAACCAGTGGTGAGACAGGCAAGGAGACAAGTGTGCTGGTGGGTTGGGGAGGGGGGCGGAAACGGCTGTCGCACAACCCCACTCCCTTCACCCTCCAACCTGACAGCCCCAAAAGGCTGTAGATCTGCAGAAAATTTGAAAAAAAAAAACCACCCATAATGTCTTTCTTCCAAGGATTTTATTCCTCCCCCCCCCACCCCTCCACTCTGCCGCACCATATCCAAGTGACCTAGATATGACAGTTGTTTGCAAATATCTAATTCCAACGCAAGCTTTCCTTTTTTCTCTCTCCCTCCTCCTTTCCTTCCCAAGCATGGGAAAGGCAGCACTCAGCCAGCATCTGCCCCAATTATTTCCTCGGACTGCAAAAAGGAACATATCTGGGAGGCTGGAAATAATTAATGCAAACAGCTTTAGCCATGGATTTTTTTAAAAAAGGAGAAGAAGAGAGGTGGGAGGGAAGGCAAGAGAGGGAAAAAGTCAGGCAATCGACTTGAGCGTTTGACATTTTCAGAGCAATGAGGACTGCTGAAAAGGGAATTTGGTGTTCTTGCGCCCTAGCGTGGTGCTTCACATGAGATACTGGGGAGAAAGGGGTAATCTTAGCCCTGTCTTGGCCCTGAACACAGGAAGCAACAGCAAAAATGACAACAACTCTGAGCACACACAAAGAGCTCAGAAAGAGGAACTATCTGTAAGATTTTGGTAATTGCCACCAATGCGCTTATCTGGTCAGGTGAAGCACTGGGAAGTCCTGGCCAATGTGATGGATGATGCTTCGTGAAGAAAGATCTCATCCTCTTCTCACAGTGGCCAGCCAGATGTCCGCTATGGCAGTGTTTCCCAACCGGTGTTCCGCGGCACACGAGTGTGCCGTGAGACGTTGCCTCGTGTGCCGCGAGATGTTGCCTGGAGGGAGGCGGGCGAGTCGGGCGGCGAGAGGCGGGGCGGCGGCGGCGAGGAGAGGCCGCGCCTCCTGCTGCTGCCTGGCGCTCCTCCTCGCAGCCGGCAGCGCTGCCTGGGCGCCTCCGCGCGACTCTGCCTCACTGGGTTTGGTCTCCCAGCAGAGATGGGTCACACGCGCCCCTCCCTCCCTCCCTCAGCCTGCGCGGAGGGAGAGCCAGAGAGAGGCATCGCTCCTGCGCTCCGAGGCGGATTGAGCGCAGCTGAGAGGAGCTGCCGAGGGAAAAAACTTTCACTTTTGTGCGTCCCTCCCGGCGTGACGCTGCGCGCTGACGTCACGGGGCGGGGCTTTAATGGTGGTGTGCCGCGAGATTTTTTTTCAGTAAACAGGTGTGCCGTTGCCCAAAAACGTTTGGGAAACACTGCGCTATGGGAAATCCGCAAGCAGGTCCTGGGCACAAGAGCATTGCTCACCCCACTCCTGTGGCTTCTGGGAACTGGGATTGAGAAGCACCACTGACTCCAACCGTGGAGGCAGAGATCAGCCATCATGTAATTAATGCAAATAATGATTATTGTGGGGGCGGGGGCAGAGGGAGAGAAAGGTTTGAAGCCTACCTGCAAACACAAAAGTGCCATTAAGGATTATTCAGACCTGATTATGAGAACTCCAGGCTTCCCACACCCCAACGGCAAAAAGTGCCTCAGAACAGCCACACTCGCCAGGGTGTGTCAATCTCAAGAATTCAATATAATTCCTTGAGTAAACACACCTAGGACTCAGCCAAGGCAAACATGAGGATTCCTTGTTAAGTGACTTTTCTTGGAGGTAGGAAACACCTCAAGGACACCAGCATGAAAGGGTAACTCAAATGGGCCAAATCATCAGAGGGGTGATATTCTGAGTCTAAACCATCTCTGGCCCTCCAGATATTTGGGACTACAATTACCATCATCCCTGACCACCGGTCCTGTTAGCTAGGGATGATGGGAATTGTAGTCTCAAACATCTGGAGGGCCGGAGTTTGCCTATGCCTGGTCTAAACCTCCCCCCCCTCAACTGTTCTCTCTGGACCCCCTGAATGCTCAGTGTCAGATTCCTTCAGGGATATGTGTAAGGTCACACATGGCCACTAAATCCAGAATAATTCCAGCTCCTGAGTTCCATGCTCTGTATAGAATCACAGAACCACAGAGTTGGAAAGGAACCTGCAAGAGTCATCTAGTCCAACCCCCTGCAAGGCAGGAAGCACAGCTATAGCATCCCTGGCAGGTGGCCAGCCAACCCCTGCTTAACAACCTCCAAGGAAGGAGAGTCTACCATCTCCCAAGGGAGACAGCTTCACTCTCAAACAGCTCTGACCCTCAGAAAGTTATTCCTAATGTTTAGTCAGAGTCTCATTTCTTGTCATTTGGATCCATTGGTTTGGGTCCTGTGCTGTAGAGCAGCAGCTTGCTCCATCTTCCATGTGACAGCCCTTCAGATATTTGAAGATTATAATATTAGCAATCCAGTAATATATATTATACTACTGAATTGCCAGTAGTATATATGTGAAAAGCATCTAGGGGTCTTAGTAGACCACAATGCCAATGTACTGGAAGAAGCAAAGATCACCAGTGTTGAAGCAATGATTCTTCAACATCAACTTCATTGGACTGGTCACGTTGTTTGGATGCCTGATGATCGTCTTCCAAAGCAACTACTCTAGTCTGAACTTAAGAATGGAAAGTGTAATGCTAGTGGTCAACAAAAGAGGTTTAAAGACTCTCTCAAGGCAAATCTAAAAAAATGTAGTATAAACACTGACAACTGGGAAACACTGGCCTGTGAGCGCTCCAATTGGAGAACAGCCTTTACCAAAGGTGTCATGGGCTTTGAAGACACTTGAACTCAGGACAAAAGCAAGAAACCTGCAAAGACAAAGGAACAACTGGCAAACCCTCACCGTGATCAACTCCTGCTCCAGAAACCTATGTCCCCACTGTGGAAGGAAGTGTGGATCCAGAATTGGCCTCCACAGTCACTTACAGACTCACTATTTAGACCATGTTCATGGAAGACAATCTTACTTGACTATGAAGGATCGCCAAGGAAGAAGAAGAGTGCTCAGATCAAGGGAAGTCATAGTCCCACTCTATTCTGGTCAGACCACGCCTGGAATACTGTGGTGTTATCAGCACCATGCTCTAACCAACTAAACTATATCAATATTTCTCTGTTTAGAAACTCCTATCCATGTTGGTCTCCCTTCTCTTTGAATATTTCTGACCATGGGATCTCACCCAGTAGTTCCTTCAGCTTTTTGAAACTGGTCTTCTTAAAGTCCAGAGTGCATGTCCAACTACACTCAACTTTCCCTTGCCTCTGTATCATGAAACCCAAGAGGACATGATCACTTCCTCCAAAGTTTCCCAGTACTTCCACTTCGCCAATCAGTTTCTCCCTATCCGTGAGGACCAGGTCCAATATAGATGATCCCTGTGTTGCTTCTTCCACCTTCTGGGAAATGAAATTGTCAATGAGGCTGCTGTCTCTTTTGCCCTTTGGGGCTTTCGTTCCATCTGTGAGAACTTCCCACCATCACCTGAGGCATCTCTGGTGGCACATACCAGTCTGGGTAAACGCAGCCCTAGGCACCAAAATACACTGTGGATGAGGAAACAGGAAACACCGTGCGCTTGCAAAAAAAGAAGAAAGTGGCAAAACGCAACATTTCCCCTCCTCTCCATAAATCGCACAGATTTGAGTCCCCAGGAGGAAGGCGAGGGAAACACCCTTTGCGTGAAACACAACCAGGCCGGCTATAAAAAGAGCATCCTGTTTCTGAGACACAGTTTGGTTGTTTGGGGATCTTTTCTCCTTCTAAAATCACCCTTGGAAGGAGGGGTGTAAACTGGAGTGCCAGATTGCAGCTCCAGAAGAACGAGAGGAATTTTCTTTGGGCCTGCAGGCGGAAGGAGGCGATGGTGAAAGCATGCACTACGAGCAATGGTTTTGTTTTCTGAGTAACACAAACTCCGGACAGCAAAGCTTACAAGATCTTACTTACCATGGTGAGTTTCGCTTCCCGGTCTCTTCCTGAATTTTCCGTTTTCTGTTTTTGCAGGTGAGGGGCAGAAAGTGGAGGAGGGAAGAAAGGCTGGTATCTCATCTCCTCCAGCCCTCACCCACCAACCCATCAGCAGGAAGTAAGTCTCCTCTCCTCATCAGACCTCCTTGTATGGTGTGAGCAGCCGGGCTCAGCATGCTGGCTCTTGGCCCCAGCCCAGCTCCCTGCGGCCTCAGGAAACTGTTCCAGCACGCAGTCTACAGGGAACAATCCTCAGCCAGTTCGCAGACAAAGCCAATATTATTAACTCCTTCTGCAGCAGGCAGGGGCTTTTAAAGGGACAGGCAGGAGGGCTCCCACCTCCAGCATGGCAAAGAGTGCATGCTCCGAGTGCAGAAGGGGACAGATCCAAGCCTGGCAGCTCCCCCTTGTTCTTTTCCTTTTTAAGGATCAGGCAGGAGATGGCGAGAAGGACGCCGCTCTGCCTGGGAACCCTGGAGGGCTGCTGCTCCCAACTAAAACAAACCCAGGATGGACAGGTCTCCCTAAATATCCACGAAGGAGCATTGCTAAGAACTCAAAAGCACTCTGGGCGCAGATCTGCAAGGGGGTAGCAAAATCGAGGTGGCGTGTGACACTCTGCAGTACATCCAGGTGCCCCATGAACAAAGGTTTGTGCTTCTTAAAATAAGTTTTTTTTAAAAGGAAAACTGAGAGAGGTGGGCAATCTGGCAATCTGGGGTCCAGCATAGAAGTGTCGGGAGACTGAATGGTTCCTAAGTTCTCAAGTTCTAAGTTCTAAGTCATGGATAGACAAACTAAGGCCCAGGGGCCAGATCCGACCCAATCGCCTTCTAAATCCGGCCCACGGAGGTCCGGGAATCAGCAGAATGTGTGCTATTATTTAAAATGCATTATTTAAAATGCCTCTCTGGGTTATTTGTGGGGCATAGCAATTCGTTCATTTTTTTTCTTCAAAATATAGTCCAGCCCCACCCCACAACAAGGTCTGAGGGAAAGTGCTGAAAAAGTTTGCTGACCCCTGTTCTAAGTGGTACCATTTGTTTGTTTGTTTGTTCATGCATGCATTCATTCATTTATTTCATTTATATCCCACCTTTTTTCTCCAAGGAGGTTGAGGTGGCATATATACATGGTTCTTCCCCTCCTCATTTAACCCCCACAACAACCCTGCGAGGTAAGGTGCGCTGAGAGAGGCAATGTGGTCACACCTGGTGAGTTTCCTGTGCCAAGCTGGCAGAGTGGGGGAGGGAGAGGGACTTCCCTGATGAATTTCTGTGTGGCATCACTTAATCTGTTAACGGGCACAGGAATTATGTCAGAAACAAGGGGGGGTAACCCTGTAGGGAAGGGGCTTCTACCACTTCTGTGGGAACTTCCCACAGTCACCTGGCATCGACCAGGGTCCTAGAAAACTTCGTGGGAGGATTGGGTCCTGCGCTAAGAAGTGGGAGGGTGACCCATGGGATCTGCAGCAAAATGCCTCGGCCGGATCCTCTTAACTCATAGTCCAAAGTACAGGAGCCGTGAATTCCTCAGCATCCTTTGGAAAAGGGTTTTTTTACAAGCGTTTATCTCTGCTGCTCTCGGCCCTTCAAATGTGGACTTTGTCGCTGGAGATAACAAGTCTGCTTTGAAGTGCAGGAATGAAAAATCATGGGCAGGAAAGGACTATTGCTGGAATTTAAAGTTCTTGCTGCTCAGATAGACTGCTTTTACCTTGGGCTGGCAATGCGTGATATATAGATACAGATATAGATATGTATATTTTGCTAGCTGCTGATTATTTAAGTATCTGCACCTTCTTCATCTTGGTGCCCCACAAATGCTGGACCCACAAAGGGTGTTAGGCTATAGGCTCAGGACTGAAGCCATCTCAGTAAAAGTCTGTCTGGGTGGCTGCCCTTACTAAGCCTCTCTGTAAATTAGCATCACGTGTGCCTTAGTTATAGAATGGGGATTTTAAAAAAAATGTATCAGGACCATATTTCATTTCATTTATTTATTTACGGCTATTAGCCCATAAAATATGTACAAACATAAAAAAGCACAAAGGCTTAAAAACCGAAATATCTGACAACAGAAGGTGAGCACTGCGATGCAAGGGTGGGTCATTGGGCAGAGCCAAGTAACAGGATGTGGCCCGGAGAGCTCCAAGGGACGGTTCACAGAAAAGGAAAACTGAAGACGAGATCCGACATGCACTCTCATCATAACTGTCCGAGATCCGACATGCACTCTCATCATAACTATCTCAGGACCATATTATTAACAGCCCAAATGACCTAGGATGGCCATTTTGTGCTCCCATCTGCTTTATTTTATTACATAAAATTAAATTTTACATGGAGTTGTTAACATCCACCCAGTATTCTCTTCCCAGGGCTACAATTCTGGGAGGGGAATGGGGGCAGGTTCTCAGCACCCTTAGCAAACTACAACTGTCAGGACTCGGGGAGGGGGGAGGTGAACCTGCCTTAAATGTATGGCCTTTATGCACACCACACCTTATTCCGAGTCAAAACGCTGGCCTGTCTAGGTCAGGACTGCCTCTCGCTCTGACTGGCAGCAGCTCTCAAGGGTCTCAGGTAGGGCTCTGCTTATGCGATCCATAAACAGAAGAGAGCACGGTCTTGACATGCCTCTAGTTTATTTCACAACGTTTATACACTGCTTGATTGTAAAGCAACAAACAAACCTCAGAGCAGTTTACGAAAACCATATAGAACCATCAGATTATCAGACCAAAGACTGATTAAACTGGCAGCAGCACCCTAAACATCTGAGTAGACTTGCCTGAATAAAAATGTTTATATCAGTTGCCAAAGAGAGTACAGTGGAGGCACCTGCCCAATACCTATAGGAAGGGAGTTCCAAAGTTCAGGTGTTGCCATACTGAAGGGTTGAGTTATTTTGAGGAGGTACCAATGCTGGGTCCAACAGGTTTAGTGTTTACTCTCTCTCTCTCTCTCTCTCTCTCTCTCTCTCTCCCACACTGCTGATCTTGCCCTGGCTTAGAAGGTGTACTGTCCCCCGCCCCCTCCCCCAAATGTTGGGTGTGCCAGGAGGGAGGGGAGAAAAGGCAGACACGGGTAACAGAAGCAGTAATGAGCGCGAGTGTGCGCAGCCCGCCAACTGCCTCCTCCAATCTGCCTTGCTTGCTGGAGCTCAGGAGCAGAGTAGATGAGGATTTATGAGCTCTGTCAGGAAAAGCGTGGAAAGGAGTCCGTGACAAATTAATCACCAATCTCGGCCACGCTGACGGGGCGCTTTCCATGCCCGCCCTCACCAGCAGTGCCAGGTTGCTTGCCATGGGCCGGAGCCCTGTAGGGGGCACCTTTCTGATGCCATCACCCGTGTTCTCTGCTGACATCTGCCAGGGCCCCACAAAACCTTCCAGATGTCCGTTCCCCCCTGTGCCTCCTGCCAAGGCTCCCAACCAGCACCTGGGTCGCCCATCCTTATGGTATATCCTTTCATTTTATTTATTTGCTTTGTTTCATTCAAAAGTCACCATCACCTCAAAGCGGTTTATGAAAAAGATACAACAAACAATATTGAGAAGAATTAACAACAGTTTCATCCTTTCAGAGAGTTTGTCTCCCAGTTCAATTAGTGATGACACTACTAGGGTTGCCATATTTCAAAACGTATGTGAACCGCCCTGAGACCTTCAGGTATAAAGGTAAAGGGTATAAAGGACCATTAGGTCCAGTTGTGGCCGACTCTGGGGTTGCGGCGCTCATCTTGCTTTATTGGCCGATGGAGCCGGCATACAGCTTCCAGGTCATGTGGCCAGCATGACTAAGCCGCTTCTGGAGAACCAGAGCAGCACACGGAAACACCGTTTACCTTCCCGCCAGAGGGGTACCTATTCATCTACTTGCACTTTGACGTGCTTTTGAACTGCTAGGTTGGCAGGAGCTGGGACCGAGCAATGGGAGCTCACCCCGTCGTGGGGATTCGAACCACCAACCTTCTAATTGGCAAGTCCTAGGCTCTGTGGTTTAACCCACAGCGCCACCCTTGTCCCTCCTTCGGGTATAGGGCGGTATATAAATAAATTCAATCAATCAATAGACGAGAAACAGATTAAAGCTCAGAGAAGCTTTCTAAATATCTAAGTTGGCTCATCTGAACAAAATGCTAGTTCGCAGGTGCTGAGAAGAGGACAGCGAAAGTGTCTGCCTGGTGTCAAGAGGCTGGGAGTTCCAAAGAGTGGAAGATGAAGCAATGTTGGTTAGAGCATGGTGCCGATAACGCTAAGGTCGCAGGTTTGATCCCTATACAGGACAACTGCATTGCAGGGGGTTGGACTAAATGACCCTCAGGGTCCCTTCCAATTCTGTGATACTACAGGTGAAACTCAAAAAATTAGAATATCGTGGAAAAGTTAATTTCTTTCAGTAATTCAACTGAAAAGGTGAAAATAATGTATGAGATTGACTCATGACATGCAAAGCGAGATGTGCTTCTACTTCTCCGAGGTCCAATCTTGCTCCATTTGCAATCCTTCTTTTGCTGACTTCATTGAATATTCTAATTTTCTGAGATGGTCAATTTGGGGTTTTCATCAGCTGTATGCCATGATCATCACAATGATAACAAATCAAGGCTTGACATATCTCGCTTGGCATGTCATGAGTCTATCTCTTACATTAGTTTCACCTTTTTAAATTGAATGACTGAAATAAATGAACTTTTCCATGATATTCTAATTTTTCGAGTTTCACCTGTAGAACAAATCACGGCTTGACATATCTCGCTTTGCATGTCACGAGTCGATCTCATATATTAGTTTCACCTTTAAAGTTAAATTAGTGAAATAAAGGAACTTTCCCACGATATTCTAATTTTTCGAGTTTCACCTGTATTCTCAAGGATGGATTTCTTCTGCCGACTGAAGTGCTTGAGTGGGCACATGTGGGGCAAGGCGATCTCATAGGTAAACTGGTCCCAAGTTATTCAGGACTTTATACACTAACAGCATTACCCCTTGAACCCGGCCCGGAAGCAGTTCAGAAACCAGTGCAGATCTCTGAGGCCTCGCTCCTGCCAGCAACCGCGCTGCAGCCTCAGGATCAAGAGCCAGGGAAGCCCTACATGAAATCCTTCCTAATTTTAAAGAATGTAAGAAGAGTCAAGCCAGGTCAGGCCAAAGTTCTGGTTCAGCCTTCCCTGAGTTTTAGGCAAAACCGCCATTACCCCTGCCAAGAGCCTGCACTACAGGAATGTTGCTAGGCACTTAAAGAGGACTTGTGGATTGGGCCCATGCCAGAAATTCACATCAATGTACAGAATTTGGCCTCTTGGTGAATGAGGACCAGGTGTGTGTGTGGAGGAGTCCTCACTTTTTAAAAGGGGTGAGGAGAAGGAGAAGGGCAAGATATCTAGAGCATGGAGTAAAAGACTGGGTGCTCCACTCCGCTCCTCCCACACCCTGCTACAGAGACCAGGTCCAGGGGAGTTGTAGTACGAAGCCTCTGGCTGGCTGACTACAGTATTGATTGATTGATTGATTGATTGATTGATTGACTGCATTTATGCACCGACTTTTTCTCCAAGGAGCTCAAGGCAGTGAGCATGCTTCTCCTTCTCCTCCCGCAACAACCCTGCAAGGTGTGTTAGGCTGAGAGGCACTGACTGGCCCTCAAGGTCACCCAGTCTGGGGTTCGAATCCTGGTTTCCTAAGCCCTAGTCTGACAGCCACTGACAACTCGGCACCTACTGCACTGGCGCTTTACACACAGCCCTGGTTAGAGCAACAAAAGGCAGCATATTTCTGCAGGGGCATCTTGAATCAACGGGAGGCAGAGTTATGGCAAAGCCTGTAAAAGTGCTGACCCCTCAAAATATGGGTGGGTGGGTTCCACTTCATCCACAAGCCTCCAGCCTTTTACCAGCAGCACCCAGACATGCCCTAAGCCCAAGTGACATAGCCAAGAGAGTTATTGGCAGGTGAATCTTGCCATTCTCACTTGGGCGATGAGGCAATCCTCTTTTTAAAGGCTACTGCTGAAGTCATTTGCTTTATTACCTTGGCGCCTGCTCCCCACCCCCACCCCCGTTGTTTGCCGTAAATCTCTTGGCAGCAGCCCATGTCTCTGGGTCCAGCTCTTTCCCCCTTCATAACCTCAGCAGAGGGCATCTGTATTCTCCAACACCCCCCCACTTGCCACTAAAAAGGTACTCCACAAACCTCTTCATTTAAAAAACAAAAACATCACCGGGGGAAATAAAAACACAGCAAAGCTTTACGTTTGTGCAATGCAAGGATTGGGGTTTTTTGGGTAGGGGAGCAGCACTTCTGCTCCTAAGAATATTCATACTTCGGGATAAATACGCTTCAGGTTGAGCACTTTTGGGTTGGCTCTGCGACGACCCAGAAGTTACGGAGCGCACTTCTTATGGGTTTTGCTGCTTGTGCATGCGCAGACGGTCCAAATGATGTCACACACATGCGCGGAAGCGGTAAAACGCAACCCGTGCACGTGCTGCCGCGCCTTACGTTCTGTTCAGGATGCGAACGGGGCTCCGGAACAGATCCCGTTCACATCACACTGAAGTCATCAAATCTGCAGCCATTATTGTTGCAAAGGTGTATTTCCATGAAAAACAGTTTTTTAACCTGTCCTGTTTCCCCAGAGGAGGCCAGGGGCAGTATGCATGGTTCCCCCTCAGCAGCGGCACCCTCAAAATTATTTGTGCAACTACTCTGCAAGGTAGATTTAGGCTAAGAGTGACTGAATGGCCTGGTGTTCCTTGAGCTTCAGAACAGAGCAGGGATGGGAAAGTGGGCGTCGCAACTCCTTGACCAACGCTCTAATGTTGGAAACCACAAACAAGAGCTGATGCTTAGGTGTGTGGGCAGCGCCTGGTGGAATCTCAGACGCCACAGAACAAGCAGCTTACAACAAGGAACATACAAATCTGCCTTGCTTGTGCACGTCATGGGGTCAAAAAGGATATGCTGGAGCTGGAAAGGTTTCAGAAAAGGGCGGCCAAAGTTGATCGAGGAGATGGAGCGATTCCCATATGAGGACCTTTTACTTTAGAGGAAAGGTGAGTAAGAGGAGACATGACTGGAGTTTATAAAATGATGCACAGCATGGGGAAAGCGCACAGAGAGAAGTTTCCCTGTCTTTTTTGTAATGCTAGAACTCCTGGGCATCCGATGGAGCTGAATGCTGGAAGGACAGATAAGAGAAAGTCCTTTTTCACACAGTGCAAAGTCCAACTGCGTAACTCCCTCCAGCAGGAGGCAGTGGGGGCTACCAACTTGGATTGTTTTAAAAAGGGGACCGGGACAATTCATGGGGGTGGGGGAAGGCGATGGATGGCTACTAGCCATGTTTGCTCTGCTCTGACAGTCAGAGGAAGCAATGCTTCTTCTTCTTCTTTTTGTAAAAACCCCAAACACTTTTATTTAAGCCATTTAAAGTAGCACAGCTCTTCTGCCAATAGGGGAGAAAAGTAGACATACATTGCTGGTTTGAAAATTCAGCCAGCCCATTCCATCCCCAATGCCAAATAAGCTATATTGGAAGGGTCAGAAATCATTTGATTTTTTAAAAAATCCATTTATCAGATGATCATTAGCCCAAGTCTTCTCTGGTTTAGATTACACTGAAGTTCATCCTAAAGTGCCCCTCTTGGTTGGACATAATCAGCAATCATGCAATAGTTCATTCTTCAACCTCCCAATCTGTGGAACTGCCATCCTGATTTGGAAGTCGTTGTCTCCCTTTGAGATTCTCCCTTTGCTTCAATCAGCATCAGATATTCTACACATCCAGATCTTCAACATACCTGAAGGACATAATATGTTTTCTTCTGATGCCATCTGAATCTTGCCCGTTACCAGAACCCTGATGCGATCTTAACGAACAATAAGTTCTGAATAGCAGTTGCTGGAAACCACAGGAGGGGAGAAATGTTTCTATTGTGTTTTTTCTCTGCTCCCTGGTTTCCCATAATGGACATCGGCTTGGCCAGTGTGAAAACAGGGTGCTGAACTCAATGGACCACTGACCTGGGACAGCAGAATCTTCTTTTGCTCACCTCTCTTGGAAGATGGATTGCCAGGCTGAAGATTATTAAACTATTTTTAAAGGAGAGTGTACACAACTCCACCCATAGCCTGGGTCACACCCCCACCCATCCTTCAGCTTCTTATTTCTGGAATACGAAAGTATTGAGCTCATTAAACTGAGCTTCTGAATGGAGTTTGCAGGTTTATATAATCACAAAACCACAGAACTGACCCAGAGGATTTATTTAGTCTCAAACTTGGGTCCCCAGCTGCTGTTGGACTACAACTCCCATCGTCCCTAGCTAGCAGGACTAGTGGTCAGGGATTATAGGACCCAAGGTTAAGAAACATTGATTTAATCCATGGGTAGGCAAACTAAGGCCCAGGGGCTGGATCCTGCCCAATCACCATCTCAATCTAGCCTGCAGACGGTCCAGGAATCAGCGTGTAATTTTACACGAGTAGAATGTGTGCTTTTATTTAAAATGCATCTCTGGGTTATTTGTGGGGCATAGGAATTTGTTCATCCCCCCCAAAAAAATATATATATAGTCCAGCCCCCAACAAGGTCTGAGGGACAGTCAGCCGGCCCTCTGCTGAAAAAGTTGGCTGACCCCTGATTTAGTTCAACCCCCTGTAATGCCAGCAAGTTGTGACCCAGGAAAACACTTAACTGCTAGTCTGCCATGCATGCATGCAGCTGGCACTTGCCACACAATGTACACTCTGCAGAGGCTCAGAGACGCTCTCTACTATGACTTCATATGACTCAGGACTAAGGCTGACCATACAAGCAGGTTATTGGCCTGGGTCCAGCTAAGCCTACGAGGATCATGCATGCAAATCGTCTGCAATTCTCTGAACAGTATTACTATCCTTGCCACCGTCCACAAGCTGATTTTAGGGAAGTTCTTGCCTATGAGCCTCAAGTGAGCACCTGTGAAGGCAGCAACACAGACATGAATTTTGTGCTGTTTGCTTCAAGGAACGCTGGGAGGAGGAGGAGGGCTGTGGAGCAGCCTGTGCAATAATAATCTGCAAACAGTAAAAGAGCTTCCTTGCCAAGCTGGCCAGGTCAGTTAAATTTTGCATGCCAAGTAAATACTGTAATCATACACAGCAGCCTACCAAAGAAAAGGCAGTCGCCGAACCTGACAGTAACCACATACACAAACAAACACACAGTTTGCTTTTTACATACAAAAGAATCCCCATGTAGATAACACTTGTGCCTGTTTGACACAGAGCTTCCACATTTTTATAGGCAGAGGTTCCTGTACCAGGTTGGCAAAGCCTGTTGTAAAACATTGCCTATAAAGTAAGACCTCATAGAAAAGTAGAATTGGGAGGGATCTCCAAGGGTCATCTAGTCCAACACCCTGTAATGCAGGAATCAATGCAGAAACTATAATAATAATAATAATAATAATAATAATAATAATAATAATAATAATAATAATAATTTATTTATACCCCGCCCATCTGGCTGGGCTTCCCCAGCCACTCTGGGCGGCTTCCAACAAAGTACTAAAATACAGTAATGCCTCAAACATTAAAAGCTTCCCTAAACAGGGCTGCCTTCAGATGTCTTCTAAAAGTCTGGAAAGTTGTTCTCATGGACATCTGGTGGGAGGGCATTCCACAGGGCAGGTGCCACCACCAAGAAGGCCCTCTGCTTGGTTCCCTGTAACTTAGCTTCTCGCAGTGAGGGAACCTCCAGAAGGCCCCGGAGCTGAACCTCAGTGTCCAGGCAGAACGATGGGGGTGGAGACGCTACTTCAGTTATAGAGTCATACCTCGGGTTAAATATGCTTCGGGTTGAGCATTTTCAGGTTGCACTACGCAGCACTTACTTCCGGGTTTCACCGCTCGCACATGCGCAGACGCTAAAAATGATGTATGCGCATGCGCAGAAGCGGCAAATCGCAACCTGCGCACACGCACAGACGCAGGTTGCATTCGCTTCAGGATGTGAATGGGGCTCCGGAACAGATCCTGTTCACATCCAGAGGTACCACTGTACTGGACCGAAGCCATTTAGGGCTTTAAAGGTCAGCACCAACAATTTGAATTGTGCTCGGAAACGTACTATATATCTCCATATAGATAGGTCATAACATTTCCCTCATTTTAACATTTGCAAAACACAAGAACTTCTCGCCCTCTTCCTCCCCAACAAACTACAAGGAGAGTTCCTTAGGACTGAGCATGAATGGGACATTATGGAATTTTTTGGAGGGGGGACTAGCAAGCATACAGGGGGGCAATGCTAGCCTTCCCTCAGCCATGCATGGATCCCGAAGGCCTAAGATAAGCATCATTCCTTCTGCCAAATAGGTATAACAAGCATAGTCCCCCTTTACGGGGTCACTCTGAAGATTCCAGCATCAAACCAGCAAGGTTTTGAAGGTCTTACCCAGAGCATCACAGGACACTGAACTGACTTGTAAAATTCTAATAAAAGCTGTGTCGCTTTTATCCAAGTCTGTGATGCTTGCAATTGGGGGGTTTTTTTGAGGGGGAGGGGGAGCAGCTGGCTGGCTCTCGCTTTTCCTCCTTTTTAAAATAAAGAAATTCACATCCTCTGATTTTCTGGCTGCTTGCTTTGTACACCGAGCCAAGAAACAGGAGGAATAACAGAAACATGTCAACAAATTGACACCTCAGAAGGCAGGAAGCGCCTCCTCCACTTTCCCACCACAAACTTTCAAAGCAAAGACTAGAAGCCAGAGTGGTTATCTCAGCAGCTGCTGGAAATCTGGTGGGTTCTCTTATCATCTAGTTCAGTTTCTCACCAGCCTGGAATAATTAAGAAGAAGCGAAAGTGAAAAAAAGGGTAAGGAACGGAACATCCACCTTCTTTCCATAGCAGCAGCCAGGAGAGCGAGAGAAAGAGACATGGCAAGATGACCGCATTTTGTTTCAATGCTCAGCGCCTAGGGACATTTCCCAGCTCATGAGTGATGCTAACAAAATGGTCTGCTTTTTAATGTAATATTAAGAACCAAGGGAGGTTGCCTCATAAACAAGTCAGCCCCTGATCCATTGAGCTTAGCAGGGTCAACACTGATCAGTAGCAGCGCTCCAGGGTGGCAGCTTTCCCAGGCCTACCAGGTGTGGGGAGGTGCTAGGGTGGTGTGGGAATTGAGCTTGTGACCTTCAGCAAACAGAGCAGGTGCTCAGACATTAAGTTTTGGTCAGCTCCTTACAAAATTGAGCACCATTCTAGTCCTTGTGTCCCTAAATACAAAGTGGTTTAATGTCCGAAGCCTTAAACCATTCCACCCAACTCAGTATTGGCTGCCCAGACTGGCACTGGCTCTCCTGACCCCACCTGGACTGGAGATGTGGGAAGCTGAACCCGGGACCTTCTGCATGCAAAGCAGGTGCTCTAGCACGGAGCCACAGCCCTCGCCCCAGCTACACCCCCCTTTTGGGGGGGAGGGTCTGCACTGCTTTGCTGCATTATCAAGGCCAGTGTGAAGCATTACGTAGAGAGCACAGAGGCTAGGCCAGGAAGTTCTGGGTCCAAATCTTCATTGAGCATTCGGGGCAACTTTCTCAAAGTAGTCTCAGCCTAGCCATTTCACGGCACTGTTGTTTTGTTTGTTACACAAATGCAGGGATTTGCACCTTTGGCAGCTGTGTTGAATTTTTCAACTTTCAAACTACAAAAAGGAGAGATGCGGAAAAGTTGCAACATGACGGGAATTCAAAAGATATTTTGGTTAAATTAATATAATTTAGTTTTGCTTGGTAAGTAAATTGTGTCTAAAGCTGCAAATAAATCATTAAAAATGATTGCCAAGTGCTTGCAGTTATAACAACAACAACAACAACAACAACAACAACTTATTATCATTTATCATTACCATTTAACGTTTTATACGTTGTGTGTTGTTTCTCCATTTGATCTTTTTACATGGTTTTACATGCATTGTGGTATTTTAAGCATTGTGAATTGTTGTTATTTTTATTGATTATAGTTTAGTAATTATTTATTGTTGTGAAGAGTGAATTTCTGTTTAATTATTATTTGCTGATATTAAATTTTATTGTGTACTATTGTATTCTAATGGATTATTGAATATTACTTTTTTGATACATTGTTTATTTTAAAGTTATGCTATTATGGCTTTTTGTATTGAATCAGATTGTTATAAGGTGTGTGATCTTTGGTATTTCTTCAGCTTGTAAACTGCCTTGTGTATAGTAATATAGAAAGGCAGTATACTAATTAAAAGTGAAATGAAATGAAATTTTCAGGTGGTAAAATAAAAATTATTTGGTTTTCTGAAAGCATTTTATGTGTTTCCTCATCAGACGTAGACTTGCCAAGTTACCGTAAATGTTGTCCAATCACAAAAATAATAGCAGATTTGAATTTCTCACACCCAAAAATATATTGTTAAGACTAATCACTTAAGAAATTAGCAAAAATTGCATTTCATTCCCCTAAAATGATATACCCTATCAGGGCAGCATGCGTGCTTCTCGAACCCCACTTTTATCCACCCATCAACCCTGTGAGGTTGGCCCATTTAGCATCATAGCTAAGTGGGGATTTGAACCCTTGCCAATCCCAGTTTGGCAATTTACAAAGAAAGTCACCGAGGGAGGATGGCCAAAGAATAACCAGCAGCAGCTTCAAACACAGGGAAGTTCTTTCCTTTTTCCAAAACTGCATTCCAGCCTCAGCTCCCAAACAGCCTGCATAGAACTCCTTGCACTGGATGCAAGTAAAATAAGCAGTGGGGTGTAATGGCTAGAGCAGCCTTCCTCAGCCTGCATGCTGGCTGGGGTCTGTGGGAGTCACAAGCTGAATTCACATGGTAGTTTCCTCCATTTTCCAGATGTTTCCCTGTTCATTTCCAAAGTTAGATTTGAAGCTTACACGTGACGTGAAACCCACTTTCTGAACGCCACTGGAATACTGTGCAAGTTTATCACTCTGTGTGATTTGCTTCCGGAAAAATATCCATTTGCAAACAATACAGAAATCTATTTGGTTGTTTATTGCACTTATATCCCACCTTTTCTTCCAAGGAGCTCAAGATAGTGAACATAGTTCTCTGTCTCCCCATCTTTAAACCCTCACAACAACTCTGAGGTAGGCAGTGTTTAAAACTCCCATTGTTCGAGGCATGTTTTGCGACAGGGAATTTCATAAATGCGAGCAGTTTCTGAGCTCTGGGTGCAATACTGCGCCTAAGATTTCAGATTAAAATTGCCACTGTTACTCAGAAGTAAATCCCAACCAAGTTCAATGGGGCTTCCTCACAAGTAAAACGTGCATGGATTGGGGGCCTGAAAACTTTCTTTTATTTTTAACCCAACATGTTTTGTTTAGGTTTTAGTTGCCTTGTTTGATGTACTTTTAATATATAATGTGTTTTTAATTTGAAATATACAAGCCAGTTAGTTTTTGACGGTTTAAGTCAGTGATGGCCAAACTTGGCCCTCCAGCTGTTTTGGGACTACAGTTCCCATCATCTCTGACCACTGGTCCTGTTAGCTAGGGATGATGGGAGTTGTAGTCCCAAAACAGCTGGAGGGCCAAGTTTGGCCATCACTGGTTTAAGTAGTGCATGTTAAAGTGTTGTCTACCTCAGACTCTCACAGTGATGCTTAAAATCAAAACAAATTTTGGAGTGGGATCATTGCAGGACACTCAAGGTGGTGTCTCTGCCATCAGTTGCATAGGCCTTTAATATGTTAATTGCTGAGCCCAAAATATCTATTTATATGAGGGAAAGGAGTTTTTAGGGAGAATCCAGGGCTTGTCTGCAGAGTGGAAAGAAAGATGATTTTTTTTCTGCCTCCCCACTTCCAGCCATTCTCTGAAGAATGGAGAAGAGACACTCTTAAGAATATTAGGGGGGCGGTTGGGAGGGGAAGCATGACTTTGTTTTTTGCATTCTTCAGGTGAGGACTAGACCATGTGAAAAATGAACATAAGATTCTAGCTGCAGTTCATTCATTTTCAGCTTAGTATTCTTGTTATAAAAAACGACGCCTAGACATTCCGTTGCTGTGCACAACAACCTAGGTTTAAGGTGCCATTCAGCTCCTAGCTTTCATATATCAGTTTCTTCTAAGACTGAGAGGGGGGGTCAGTCTGGAAGGCAGTGCCTGGGCCAAGGTCACCCAGTGAGCTCCAGGCCTGAGTGGGGTCTTCAACCTCCTAGTCCTAGTCCAGCCCTTTAACCATTGCACCACCACTGGCTCAAAGTGAACTAAACTTGCACATTATTTGGCAGGCATTACAAAAAGATGCTTCTATGTCCTAGAGAAAGCTAAGCTATAGTGCAAGAATTGAGAGGTAGAGAGATGGAGGGGAAATGAAATAAGAGGATATGAACACAGCCATAGTCTGAAACATCTGGAGGGAACCACGTTGGAGAAGTCTGGTGTTAAATGTTGAGCTATGCAAATATGCTATTACTGCTCAAACAAGGAGCTAACAGTGGGCTGGGGCTGATTTGAGGGGGCGGGCTACCTCACTGGATTGTTGTGAGGATATAAAAGAGACCCCATGAGCCATTCCAGTGCTGGATTTACGTATAAGCTAAACAAGCTATAGCTTAGGGCCCCACTCCCCCCCCCCCCAATTTCACTATTAATATACCTCTTCTTAATTGTATTTCAGTTCAACAATTACTTTGATAAAATACATATTTTGTTACGTGCAAACGGCTTGAGATACCTATTAGGTCCATCAATTACCATATAGCATATATTCAACACCAAAAACAGGGACCATTCGTTGTTGACAAAGGACAGCTGGACATATAAAGGGCCCCATTAACTTCAGGGGCTCAGGGCCTCATCAAACCTAAACCCTGCCCTGCCCCATGTCACAAACAACCACTCCAGGAACTACGTTTACTCAGGAGTAGGCGACCACCCCGCTGCATCCCACGGAGCGGGAGTGTTCCCTCAGGAGGAAGCGCGTGCAACATCTGCCCCCGCTGCCAAGCGCGCCATCCAGCGCTGTACCGGTTGTTGCTCCCGAGCAAGCCCGCACCTGATTCTAGCACGCCAACGCCCACTTACTCTGGAGCAAGGTCCCCCCCCCCCCGCCGCCCGCGTGCAAGAGAGCTTGCTGCCAGGACGACTTGCCGCCGGGCAGAGCCAGCGCCGCCGCCTTCCCTGGGCCTGATTCCCGATGGAAGGAAGCGCACGATCGCCGCTGAGCCATCTCCCCATCACAAGCTCTGAATCGCGCTTGCAACCAGAACCCCCGAGGGGCTTGCTCACGAACAAACGAGGCGGGCGTTCATTTGATCCGGCCGTGTCGCAGCGCCCCTACCTTGGCAGCCGTCTCCGCCACTTGCGGGTCTCCTCGGAGAAGGAGGCGCCACGCTGAAAGCCCCACAGAGCAGCGTCTGGCGCTGGCCACCATCGCTCCCCAGCCTGCCTCGGCTCGGGGAGTGGAGTGGAGCGGGCGCTGCTCCTCTTCCTTCTGTTCCAGGCCCCAATCCTCCCGGGGGTTCGACCTAGCAGCAGCAGCAAAGGCGGACTCAGCCCGGGCGCAATCCAGCCTCCTTCCCTCGGCTGGCTCGTTCCGCGGGAAGGGAGGAGACAAAGGCGAGCCCGACCCGGCCCGGCCCGTCCCCTCGCTTGCGCTGCCGGCCCGCCCTCCTCCTCGCTTCCCTTCCTTTGGGAATCGGGAAATAGGAGGAGAGAACAGATCGTGCATGTACTCAAAACTACGGTGCGGCTTCCCCTCGCGCCGAACTGATTGCACACCGAATAGACTCTTTTTCTGCTTTCCCAGCGGTTTGAGCAACAGCAAAGTCTGGATGGAGAGGGTTTTTGGAGATGCTTAGAGACGCCCTTCTCTTGGCTTTGACCTGGTTTCCGGTGGTCTACAGGGCCAAGTTCAAACAGATTTTGTTATCCAGAGGCCACTGTGCAAAGTCGTGTCTAAACCGGCTGCCACATCTGCCAAAGCCCAGCCTAGGGTGCAAGATACCTTATTAGCAAGATAGTATGTTCTCTCCATGAAGGGATGTCACTACTGGGGAGGAGGCAAAAAACCTGACCCAAGCAGAGCGGCTGTGGCTTTCTCAGGTCCTGAAGGGCAGATTTCAGACAGATTATACAGCATCCCCTCTTAAACTAGCCTTCTTCCCCAGCACAGACAGATTGGCAGGTCTGTGGCTCCTTAGAGGCTTCCACGCTTTGCCTTAGAAGCGCCAGGCTGCAAGGCAAGCTCTGTCTAAATCTGATGGTCTGAGGTTGGTTGCCAATAGCCTGCACTGTATTGTCCATTAGCCTTGTTAGAAAATACAGTATTTGGGGACTCAATTATTGCCAGAGCAAATCAGGGAGGGGGAGGCAATGCTTACAGGTGCTTAAAATAATCATAGAACTGTGGAGTTGGGAGGGACCATGGGGGTCATCTAGTCCAACCTCCTTTTGCCCAACGTGGAGCTCGAACCCATGGCCCCAAGATTAAGAGTCTCATGCTCTACCGACTTTCCAGTCCTCTTTTAAAGCTGTCCAAGTATGTGGCCATCACTGCCTCTTGTGGTAGTGAGTTCCATAGTTTAACTACGTGCTGCATGCTGAAGGACTTTATCTGTCCTTAATCTTCCAACATTTTTTCACACTGCACAAAGAAGTCCTTCAGAACAAACACATGTTCTGAAACAAACAGAATTGGCATACATGTGTGTGTGTGTGTGTGTTTGACTTGAAGGGCAGTCCAGCAACAAAAGCCTTTTTCCACCCTGAATAATTGGGTGCACTCTTCCCACCTTGGATCAAATCTATGCTTCCGGATGTCATAAGAAAGCTGCAGAGATTGTGCAGGATAGTGCTCACCCCGGAAATGATCTCTTCCAGCTTCTGTCTTCTGGAAGAAGGTCCAGGGTTATAAAGACCAGGACTAGCTGCCTGAGAAACAGTTTCTATCAAAATGTGATTTTGGTTTTAAACGCAGTGTAAGGAGTCTCTATGGGAGTATATTGTACAGTGGTACCTCGGGTTACATACGCTTCAGGTTACATACGCTTCAGGTTACAGACTCTGCTAACCCAGAAATAGTGCTTCAAGTTAAGAACTTTGCTTCAAGATGAGAACAGAAATCGTGCTCTGGCAGCACAGCAGCAGCAGGAGGCCCCATTAGCTAAAGTGGTACTTCAGGTTAAGAACACTTTCAGGTTAAGAACAGACCTCTGGAACGAATTAAGTACTTAACCCGAGGTACCACTGTATTTTAAAATGGGGTATCAGAGTTTTTAGGGGGCTAACCAGGCTGGGATAGCTGGGATAACAGGCTTGTTGGGTTTTGAGTGTTTTATGTAGATTTTTCAATTTCGTTGTTCTGTATGGGACAAGGACAATAAAGAATATAGTATCATATCAAACACTTTAGAAGAAGAAGAAAAGAACACAGCAACACTTGGGTCTCAGCATCTTTTACCATCTCTGGAGTGAAACAGCAAAGCACTCCTGCCCACCCCCTTCCCCACAAGTCTGCTTTCAAAAGCAAGCAGATAACATGCCTGAGACAATGACAGATTTTCATTCTGCCTGCCAACAGACCCCACCCCCCCTCCCCGCAGCAGTCAGGACTGAGTTTGTTCAAATTCTGCCTTCCTTGTGTTTATCGAGACTGCTGGAAGAGAGCAGACACCAATATGCAATTAATTGGCAACTGGTGAGAGCAGATTGCCGGAAGGAAAACCGAGGGGGCGAGGCATCGTGGCATCTGTGAAGTGGCTGAGAGTGGCAGATATAGAACACAGCAGCCTCGGTGGTGGGGTTTCAACACAAACACACCCCGCCCCATTTTTCTAAAAAAAGGATTTTGTTTGTGGAGGTGGACTCCCTCACCAATAGACAGAAATTGACAGAGATATACTAGCTGTTAGAAAACACAGGAGGGGAGATTGCTTCTACACTCAGGTTCTGCGTGTGGGTTTCCCATTGACACACCTGGCTGGCCACACTGAAGAAGAGGATGCTGGACTTGATGGACCATTGGCCTGATCCAGCCTCAGGGCTCTTCCTGTGTTCTTACATTCTTCAATGTGCACCATTTTGGAAGTACCCTCTGGCAAGACTGTTATTACCTCTCCACCCCACCCTTCGCCCCCAGACCGCACCTGCTGAATGCAGTGGAGAAGATTATCTTTGGAAAGTACTCTTGGAAATGAAGAGTTCACAGAGAATAGTTACCGCTGGTGCCAGGGAGTGTTCCTGTGCGAGGCAGCTCCTGGCACCTGCTGGGCTGCGCACCGTGCTTCAACAAAAACAACTGAGGTGGGGGAGATGAGCTTGTGGGAAGCAGGCCCAGCTTAAAACCTTGAGATAAGGTGCTCAGGCAGCAAGCGGTGAGTTGGTGTTTGGTGGCGCTGTGTGAGGCACGAACCTGCGTGAAATGATAATGGGAGGCTGCTAAGAGCCCTGCTGAACCTTCCCAGGAGGGAAGGTAGCAGTTGCTTCTCTGTATGATATACCTCACATTTGGTGTGATTTTCCCGAAACCAGCAGTGGGGAATCTCTATCTGGCTGGCCCTTGAGAAATCTTTCCAGGCTACACACCTCCCTGGCTCTGCTGCATGCCCTCTTTCAGCCTCATCACAAAATTTGGAGACAGGTGGATGGAGATCGTCCACCTGGGAAGGGAGAAGGAGAAGGAAAACTCTGGTCCTCAACCTCTGCTGCTTTGCAGGACATCTTTGGGAGAAGAAAAGGCTAAGGAGAAGGGAAGCTTTTAATGTTTGATGCATTACAGTATTTTAATATTTTGTTGGAAGCCACCCAGAGTGGCGGGGGAAGCCCAGCCAGATGGGCGGGGTATAAATAATATATGATGATGATGATGATGATGATGATGATGATGAAATCTGGAGCAGAGTCCCCAAGATGGCGCCTTGTATGCCGCCTTCCGGCAGGTGCCAAGCTGGTGCCAAACATCTTGCTCTGCTTTCCTTTGCACCACATCAGTGTGGCCAAAAGGAGGGTCTTGTTGTCTGCGCAGCCCAGGACCTCCAGACATGCTGCCCAGACTTGTGCCCCTGGTAGGTCACTTGGTTGCTGCTAACACAGCAGTTTGGCTTCACTCCCAGAGACACACTCCATCGCTTCTCAAGACAGTTGGATGCCAACAAGATAAAAAAGGCTGGCATTCAGCTGTGTCCTTAACCAAATTCCTCCCCTCACACTCCTGATGTCCTGCATATAGCAAAACAGAAAAACTGAAAGGTTAGGTAATAGGTTGGTGGGTGGAAAGGAGAGGAGGATCCATTCCATGAGCTTTCCCCACAAACAGACCACACCCTGCCAGGCCATCCCAAGTCCCAAAAATAATTCCCCAGGAAGACAGAAGGCAGTAGGCTGCCTCACACAGGCCTTTTGCAGCTGTCTAGAATTATTTCTTTCAGACCCACCAAATCATGTCAATGAGGCACCTTCCTCCTTGCTGCAGTCAAAAGGGATGCAGACGAGAGAGCACATGTTGTTGTTTTATTTTAAAAATTAAGGGAACAGTCAAAGGCTGCCTGTACATTGCAGCTGGATGACCTTTTTAAATAAAACAAACCAAATCAACACTACTCTGATGTATTATCACCCTCATCTGTTAATAATTGGACATTTTCAGAGTGGATGGAGATTAGTCACCACCCAAGCCCTGATTATAGGTTGCATCTTGTGCCTGGTCTGGAGAGAGCCTCTCAGTTTCAGAGCAAAGGACAAATTTTTCACTGGTTGAGGGGTCGGGGTCTCCGTTCTCCCCATCCCACCCCTCCCCACTTCATAAACAAAGGGATGTGGCCTCCATTCATTTTGCAGCTTCAGGAGCTCCCTGGATCTCACTGTGGATAGGCAAAAGATGAATAAAAAGGTGGGCGGGGATGGAGACAGCTGTTTGGATGAATCAGCCACATCCAAGCATTCACAGATTTTTTTGTATTGTGTGAGGAAAGCCAGAAAACAAAACCTTACAACCACTTGATGATGTGCTCACAGTCAGATGCATGCACACCCACACCCACACAAACCCTGGGCATATCTTCTAACTAAAACAAGAGGTGCAGGCCAACACAAAAGTGGTTCCATTCATTCATTCATTCATTTATAAAAATATTCATATAATGCTATGCTGTAAATATCCAAACAAAAAACCATGCAATTAAAATCATATATATATATATATATGCAGGTTTTGGTGTCTTCGGGTGTCTTCCCGTGTAAGAGTTGGGGTGTCTAGGCGACGTTTCGACGAGGTCTCACTCGTCATCTCGAGATGACGAGTGAGACCTCGTCGAAACGTCGCCTAGACACCCCAACTCTTACACGGGAAGACACCCGAAGACACCAAAACCTGCATTCCTGTACCCGTGAAAATCTACGAAAGCATATATATATATATATATATATATATATATATATATATATATAGACACACACACACACACACACACACACACACAACAGACGTAAGTTACAGCCAATTATAACCATTTCCAAAAGGTGTTTAAATGTTGGCATCAAAGTTGGCAACTGCTGAATGTCTAGTGGTCCAGGACACTCGGGGCCTTCTGGCGGTTCCTTCCCTGCGAGATGTGAGGTTGCAGGAAACCAGGCAGAGGGTCTTCTCGTTAGTGGCGCCCACCCTGTGGAATGCCCTCCCATCAGATGTCAAGGAAATAAACAGCTATCTGACTTTTAGAAGACATCTGAAGGCAGCCCTGTTTAGGGAAGTTTTTAATGTTTGATGTTTTATCGTTTTTAATATTCTGTTGGGAGCCGCCCAGAGTGGCTGGGGAAACCCAGCCAGATGAGTGGGGTATAAATAAATTGTTGTTGTTGTTGTTGTTGTTGTTGTTGTTGTTGTTGTGACAGAGTGTTCCACAGGACTGGGCTGATAGACACCAAAGGCTTGGTTTCTTGTGGTTGTCAAATTAGCCTCACCAATTGAGGTAACGACTACGATGCTCCTGCTGATGATCTGAGTGATCAAGCTGGGATATAAGGGTCTTAGGTACCCTGGACCCAAGTTGTCCAGGGCTTTGTAAATTAATACAAGGGCCTTGACCCTGACCCAGTAGCAGATGGGCAGCCAGTGCAGATGCCTCAACAAGGGGGCCACACATGGTCGGCCGGGTGACCCCACTAGAAATCTGGCCACCGCACACTGCAGTCACTGGAGCCTCAGAACCAGACCCAAGGGTAGCCCCACACTGAGCACATTGCAACAGTGCAGATGTTACCAAATGCCTGCCCAGAAGCAGCCATAGCTGGTTAAAGGCACTCCTAGCTACAAAGGACACAGCTTATGTAGATTTATACAGTATAGGGTGTAATTTCCTTTAATTCCAGAGGAATGAGTCACTCGTTCAGGGGTAGGGAAGACTCTTTGTACACGCTCAAAGGCACTACTCTCTGCACAATCCCTTCCCAATTCCCAAAGTTGAGGAACACAGGAAGCTGTTTTCTCCCATCTAGATTGGGGTGACCAGTGCAGTGCCTTCCAGGTGTTAGGTGGACTACACTTCCCATCAGCCCCCCTTAGCATGGCCAGTGGTTAGGGATGATGGTTGCTGTAGTCCAGCAGCATATGGAGGACAACATATTGGCTACCCTTGGTCTAGTGCATTGCAGAGGTTTGGGGGCGTGTCGAATGATCTTAAAACTAGTGGAGGGGGGTTGTCCAAGGACACTGGGTTTTGTTTTTGTTTTGAGGAAGTGGTGCAGCTTTAAAAGGACTGGCCCTCTGTAAGTGCTGCCTGCCCCCATCTGCTCGGCTGCTGTACCTTCCTAAGTACATAAATATGGAAGGCTGTCATCATGCAGCCCCCATTGGAGAATCTGTAGTACCACATCTCAGTCCTGGATTTGTGCTTGTTTATTTGTTTCACAAGATTTAAACCCCCCCCCCCCGAAAGAGGTTGCATGAACTCAGGGAATGGGGCGGAAGAGAGAAGGCAGGTTTTTAAAGAGTGATTTGAATTAAGCAGGGGTGGAAGGACATAGAGGAGCTGCAAGGACATGATGGGAGCTTGAAGGACATGTGAGGCATGGGGTTGGGGGTTGGGTAAGCTGTAAAGGAGGAGGGAAGGGGTTGTTGGGGGGTAGGTGGGCAGGCAGAGGGTGGCATCACAAGCAAGGGTGGCAGCCCCAAGTCTGTAAATAAGTAGTTACCCCACAAGAAGGAGGTTTTCAGAGATTGGAAGAGGCTGCTTGAAACCTCCAACTGCCTTTGGGAAGTAGGGATTGTGCAACGAATTGTCTACCCAATATAGCTGAAAGCAGAAGGGGCTGTGGAAAGCTACAGGCAGCAGTGTGCCCCCCCCCCCGGTTGGCCTTGAGCTCTGTGCGCTTTCCATCACACTGCGGGTAGTACTAGCAGTGTGTGCTCTGAATAATTCAGGTGCTGATCTGCAGGGACCAGTGTAAAAGGCATGAGCAAAAGCCATCCACCGGAGCTAAAGCTTGCTGCAAAAGCCTGCTTCCCTGCCAAACGTTGCTGGCCAGAGAAAGCAGCCTGCAAACACCACCCCAGATATAAGAACATAGGAAGAGCCTGCTGGGTCAGGCCAAAGGCCCCATCTAATCCAGCATCTTCTTCTCATGGTGGCCCACCAGATGCCCCAGTGGAAAAGCCACAAGCAGGACCCAGGAGCAAATCTCCCCTCCTGTGGCTTCCAGCGTTCACGTACTGCTCTCTCTGACTGTGGAGACAAGAGCATAGCCACTGTGGCTAGGAGCCATAGACAGCCCTCTTCTCCATGAATCTATCCAGTCCTATTTTAAAGGCGTTCAAGTTGGTGGGCGTGACTGCCTCCTGTGGGTTTAACTGCATGGTGAAGGACTTTATCTGTCCTGAATCTTCCAACGTTTGTTTAATTTAATGCCCACGAGTGTTATGAGAGAGGGAGAAAAACATTTCTCTATCCACTTTCTCCACCCCGCACATAATTTTATGAATTTCTATCATCTTGCCTCTTAATTCTTTTTTCTCTAAACTCACACACACACACACACACACACACACACACACACTCAAACTTGCATGGCTTCATAGAGCAGGGGTGACAACAGGTTGAATGAAATTTATTATTGATTGATTGCACTTATCTTTCTGCCAAGGCATCCAAAACAGTTTTCATATGTATACCATGCAAAGGTATTGTTATAGATTTGAGGGGGGCGGGTCAGTCTGCATGGTATCCGCAGGTCCCTTCCAAATCTGTGATCCTGTTTATGTGGGGTAGAATCTATATGAGGAAACCAGCCAAACCAGTTCCTTTGTTAAGGGAATGGTCTTGGATTGCCAGTTAAGTACCGTCTTGTACATGTCCAAAGAGGTCACCATCAAGATAAGTGGGTGGGATTTTTCCCACCTCAACGGGGCTGGATGGCACCTCATCTTAGGAGGGAGAAGAGTGAGGGGTGTTTTGGCTGATGTTGGAAGGTGGGGAGACAGAGGCATGTCTTGCTCTGTGCTGAACCTCGAAGCTGTGACTTGGGGCTCCGCTGAAAACCTAAAGGAGAAGCAAGGTCTGCTGGGGTGCTGGTGCTGTGAACACCCTCCCCTCAGCCTAAGCTCAGGTTGTATAGATGTGTAAATAAAACTATATATCCTAAAGATCCCTCAGTATCCATTGATCTTCATACTAAGGAAACCAAAACCTGGTAAATAGTCTTCATGCCAAGGAAACTAACGCCTGGATCTTCTCACTACTTGGAGACTGAGGTTAAACATGAGATAGTATTTTCACAAACCCCACTCAATGCAATCCTAACCCCATCCACTCAGTGAAGTGCAGTAAGTTCCATTGAATTCAGTGTGGCCAGGTAACTGGGCTTAGGGTTGCAGCCTATGCATGAACCAGGAAGGCACCAGTTTAAATTGTGTCTCACTGTGTGTTTGCCCTATGGGGCTTTGACAGAAGACACTTTGCAGATGTTCAGAGGTCCGGGCTTCCACTTGACAAAATCTAGAGCTCTTTCCATAACAGGTTCTAGAGGCAATACCCTAAACAGAGCTTTCTCAAGATTTGCCAGCTGTCCAAAGAACAGGCTGTCCTGGGCTCATGCCCTCGAAGGAGGAATCCAGATTTGTGCAAATTGTTAAATCAGTTCAGCTTCATCTTCAAGAAGGGAGCAGGCCTAAATTTCCATGCAAGGGTGGAAATTACAAGGCCTGGCTGTGGTCAGTGTGATGTGGGAGATTCGCCCCTTCCACTCAGGCTAAATCCAGCACCCAGAAGGAGGAAGGTTTGCCAAGGGACATCTACAAACGTGCAATTTTCTCAGAGCAGAGCAGAAATTCTAGGGCAATTCTGGACAGAAGCAGTTGTGGCAGCCTGCTGTCCCTGGTTCCAGGGGCCCTTACTAGGTTCCTCCTCAGCAATTTGCCCTTCTGTGCAACTTTTCTTACAGGAGGGCACTGGTGAAATCTAAGCCACCCTCCACCTTCTCTTAGCCAGAGACATATCTGTGCCATAGGTCTGCGACCCAATGAAGCTGAATGTTCAGAGATACAGGATGGGTAAAAGAAAGTCCTTATTCATACAAAATAAAAAAAATTCCTTCCAGTAGCACCTTAAAGGTAAAGGGATCCCTGACCATTAGGTCCAGTCGCCGCCGACTCTGGGGTTGCGCACTCATCTCGCTTTATTGGCCAAGGGAGCCAGCGTACAGCTTCCAGGTCATGTGGCCAGCATGACTAAGGCGCTTCTGGCGAACCAGAGCAACGCATGGAAACGCTGTTTACCTTCCTGCTGGAGCGGTACCTATTGATCTACTTGCACTTGGACGTGCTTTCGAACTGCTAGGTTGGCAGGAGCAGGGACCGAGCAACGGGAGCTCACCCCTTTGCGGGGATTCGAACTGCCGACCTTCTGATTGGCAAGTCCTAGGCTCTGTGGTTTAACCCACAGCACCACCTGCGTCTCCTTAGAGTAGCACCTTAGAGACCAACTCAGTTAGTTATTGGTATGAGCTTTCGTGTACATGCACACTTCTTCAGGTACACTAAAACAGAAGTCACCAGATCCTTATATATAGTGAGGGTAGGGAGGGGTATTACTCAGAAGGGTGGTGGGAATTGGCGAATCATTGGATTCGTATCTCATTATACATGATAATTTTTTTAGCCATCTCAGCCCTTGCTTTTCCCTGTAAGACCAATTGCAGTCATTAACAGTTGTCAACAGGTTTACCACACCTATCAGCCAATCACCCATTCCCACCACCCTTCTGAGTAATACCACAGAGCCAGTGTGGTGTAGTGGTTAAGAGCAGTGGACTCGTAATCTGGTGAACGGGGTTCGCTTCCCCGCTCCTCCACATGCAGCTGCTGGGTGACCTTGGGCCAGTCACACTTCTCTGAAGTCTCTCAGCCCCACTCACCTCACAGGGTGTTTGTTGTGGGGGAGGAAGGGAAAGGAGAATGTTAGCCACTTTGGGACTCCTTCGGGTAGTGATAAAGCGGGATATCAAATCCAAACTCTAAGGTGCTACTGGAAGGAATTTTATTTATTTATTTATTTTGTTTCGACTACGGCAGACCAACACAGCTACCTACCTGTAACTTATTCACACAGTGCATAACTAAACTATGGAACTCTGTCCCACAGGAGGCGGTCATGGCTGTAAAAGAAAATCAGACAAATCCATGGAAGATAAGGCTACCAGGCATGAGGGATGTTCTGTCTCCACAGTCAGACACAGCTGTGCTGGAAGCCACAAAGAGCCATGCGGGGTCTTGTGCTCAGGTTGTGCTTGTGAGATTCCCACTGCTGCATCTGCTTGACCACTGCAAGAACAAGATGCTGGACTAGATGGGGCCCCCTTTGGCCTGATCCGACAGGATTTTCTTCTGTTCTTAAGTCTCCTAAAGTTCACATTTTAATGCAAAGTGAACCGCCTTCAAAATTTGCAGTTCGACAGATTTCATGCTGCAGATTCTTTAGCCGGAGGAATGTGCACAACCTTTGGGGAAAGTCTGCATAAAACTGCATGCAGGGGTCAAAACTTGCTGCCACGCACTCCTTGTAGGGCGGGGTCTGCCACCCCCTTGGCAGCACACCCCTCCTCAATGCTCCTGCTGCAGCATACCCATTTCACCCACCCCTCCCTCTTCCGGCAACCCCCATCTTGATTCCAGTTTCTGCTCCTCCTGCAAAGAAGCACAACAGCAGCGATGGTTCATGGCAGACACTCCAGGGAGTGGAGGAGAGGCTACCATATAATTGCATGCTTGCCCTGAGTTCAGGAGGAGCCCAGCAGAAAGCAAGCCAGGAACGCCCAGAACCCTGGCTACCGTGTGTGTGTGTGTGTACAGTGGCAAGGCTGCATGCTCCGCTACTGGGGGCAGAGAGCAGGTGGAGGCGTGGCTGGAGCCCCAGGGGGGTGTGACACCCCCCAGGGGGTGTGACACACTGTTGCAGGGCGTGGCGTGCATCCCAGGGGCGTGGCACGCGTTCTGGGGGTGTGATGCGCTGCCTGTGGAGCATGGCGCCCGGTGCGTGCAGGGGGGTGCATGGCACATGTCCGGGGGGGGGCGCCACGATGGCTCCCTCCCGGAATAGTGGTGCCGGGGGCAGTCCGCTCCCTCCACACTCCTGTTCCTCCGGCAGTGTGTGTGCAATGCCACCTTGAGTTCATTGGAGCAATAGGTTTCTTGTATAAACACAACTTTTATATCTAATGTGATGTAATGAACTTTAATTTTTTTAACAAAGTTATCGTTCCATAAATTGCTTGTGTCCTCAGAGGCTGCTATAACCCTCATTCAACCCTCTCAGACATGGGCTGTCAGTTTGCCCATTAATATCAAGTTACAGAGCTGGGAGATCCAGATTGCAAACAGGTATACATTTAGAGTTTTCCAGTACCTTGAAAGACCCCCCCCCTTTAATCCCCACAACAACCCAGTGAGGTAGAGAGGCAGCGAGTGGCTCCAAGGTCACACCCAGTCAGCTTCATGTGGCCAGATGGGGATTTGTCCCCGGGTGTCTCCCAGGTCCTAGTTCAACACTCTAACCACTGCACCACCACTGCCTCTCTGATGTGTGAAGCCTTCACATTGGGACATGAACCAGAGCACGTCTCTCTGCCACGGCTTGCTGTGCCATAAAAATCTCATGCCCCAACCCTGGATGTGTTCCATCCTTCCCACAGGTGTGAAGTCTCTGTAACACACAGCCAGCTTCTGCTCGGGAGAATTAATCTCTCTCTCTCTCTCTCTGACAGTCGGATCAAGGCATTATCTTCGTCGTAATTCCAGACTGCAAGCCATTTTTCCTTACACTTGTCACGATGACAGAAAACCCACATCACAGCAAGGGAAATAAAAACAAGGAGGGGAGAATCTCTCTCCCTCCACTGGGTTGCCTTTTTTAAAAAAAGCCACTACCCTGAAGGCACTAAAAGGAACCAGTCTTTATCATGCACATTTTTGTTTGTTTGTTTGTAATGAAAATAAAGGATTCCACTCACATTACAAAACTTTGGGGTTTTTCATTTAAACTGCTTATCCCCTTCTGTACAAATAGTAGTCTGGGGTAAGAACTTAACATTATCTGGTTGGTAAAAGAAGGAAAAGGGGTGGGGAGGAGTGATTCTTTTGGCTACAACACCTAAGCCATTGGTTTCCCAATACTTTCCCCAGCACCTGTGGTTCCATAAACTCACCCCTGGTGCCCCCTAGTCTGCCCTATGAAAAGCATTATTCAGAATAGCAGGAAATCAGCCCTGAGTGCTCACTGGAAGGACAGATCCTGAAGCTGAGGCTCCAGTACTCTGGCCACCTCATGAGAAGAGAAGACTCCCTGGAAAAGACCCTGATGCTGGGAAAGATGGAGGGCACAGGGAGAAGGGGACGACAGAGGACGAGATGGTGGGACAGTGTTCTCGAAGCTACCAGCATGAGTTTGACCAAACTGTGGGAGGCAGTGGAAGACAGGAGTGCCTGGCGTGCTCTGGTCCAGGGGGTCACGAAGAGTTGGACACGACTAAACGACTAAACAACAACAACATCCCTGATCCAAATCTCTACTCAACTACAAAGTGCACTGGGAAATACTGATCCAGTTATACTCTCTCTTAGCTTTATCTACCTTGCAGGGTTGTTGTGAAGATATTAATGAGGAGAGGAGCCCATGCATGCATGCTCATTCCTTGGAGGGAAGGTGGCATAATGTGCAAACAGCAAGCATAAATAAAAGTTTTCTAAACCTTCCAAAAAGAGTCACCCACTCCCCACTGAATCACAGTCACCGCTTGAAAGGCAAAGGGCAGAGGGAATCTGAGTTATATTGCTATGCCATGATGGAATATCCGGTCATAATCCTATATTTGTTTACACACACACACACACACACACACACACATGCTTCTGCCTCTGAATACAAGTTGCTGGGAATTGCAGGTGGACAGACAATTCTAGGATTCTAAATGGTGTGTTTCTCCATTCCAGTTTAGAAACAGGATGGTGTGCAATCTGAGGCTCCAAAATCCAGGAGGACAATTCCAGGAGCACCGCTAATATTTGAGTTGCCCCCTCTCCCTTTCCGCAGGCTGAGAGCAGCTTGCTGCCAAGGTCTCTCTGCTTTTGAAGCTGGCACGGTTAATCCCTTCACCTCCACACCTGCTTTGCTAAAGGAGCACGTCTACACCTCCCATTTCAATGTGATCTTTTTCAAAAGCAGCAGATGCCTCCTGGATCCTGCTCCATGAGGAGTTGTCAGAAATTTAGACACCCTGCACTTTAGAGAAGAGAAGAGGCATCTTCTCCATATATTGAAATGAAATTTGAATTCTGCCCCTCCCTTGGAAACACACACTTAAAAGCAAGGAATGACTCTTTAATGACAGTGCTAGAGAGAGAGAGAGGCAGATGAATCAGCCAAAGGCCCAGGTCTCCCCTTTCAAGTGCAGAAACTTTAGATTCCTACTCCCCTCTTTAAGAAAAAAAGAAATCTATTCCCCCCTCCCCAAGGTCGCTGAGAGTTTGCATGAAACAGATCTTTTTAAATGCATGACTTTGACTTCCAGAAATACAGACACATGTTAACCTACAACATCTGCTTGAAACTGAATGCAGTTAGCAATGGGAGAAGTTAAGAGTGAAGGGAGGACAGGAAAGAGGGAGCCACAAAGGAAGGTTGGAAGCACCAACAGGCTTTGAATGCAGAGAGAACAGGAGGGCAAGCGAGTTGCTTTGCTAATCCCAAGAGGCTCTTGCAGACTGGAATCTTCAGCTTTTTATTTAGTGAAGGGTTTCGTAAAGGGGGTAGGGGAACATTCACCATTTTCACTTTAAATGCTTGGTTTGGATTTGCGTGGAATTCTGGGGCAGCAGATGCTTGAAACCCATCTGAGCTACTAGTCCTGCAGGTGGAGCCAGGGTTGAATAGGGTGGAGTCTATGGTGACACCTGGATTTCAATGAGTTTTCATGTCCAAACAAAATAAAATACCGTAAATAAAATAAAAAATAAAAAATAAAAAAATCCTTCCAGTAGTACCTTAGAGATCAACTAAGTTAGTTATTGGTATTAGTTATTAGTTGGTCTCTAAGGTGCTACTAAAAGGGACGCGGGTGGCGCTGTGGGTTAAACCACAGAGCCTAGGACTTGCCGATTGGAAGGTCAGTGGTTCGAATCCCCGCAACAGGGTGAGCTCCCGTTGCTCAGTCCCTGCTCCTGCCAACCTAGCAGTTCAAAAGCACGTCAAAGTGCAAGTAGATAAATACGTACTGCTCCGGCGGGAAGGTAAACGGGGTTTCCGTGCGCTGCTCTGGTTCGCCAGAAGCGGCTTAGTCATGCTGGCCACATGACCCAGAAAGCTGTCTGCGGACTTCCAGGTTAGCGCCTCCGGCAAGGAGGGATTTTCTCTGATCAGAAGGAATCCGCTCCGTGGAAATCAGGGTCTGGACTGCCACGGCGAGGTGGAGACCCATTAAAAACCACAGGCGGGAGAAGCCAGTAGACGTGGGATTCGGCTGGTACCTTTTGCGCCTCCCCTACTCGCGGGGAAACCCGGTTTCGGGGATCCGGAGCGACGTGGGGTGAGCGGTGCGGTGCTTTGAATCGACTGCTTCTTTCATGGAGTGAAGCCGCATTGCTGTTGCCGGAGAGCGCTGACTTTTTCCTGTGGACAATTGGACTCTAAACAACTACCTGTGAGTAGAACGGAAAATTGGATCTCTAAACTTCTTAATTTGGCATTGAAATGGGAAGGTTTCAAACAGGAAGTCCGCCTTCCTCTTTTGTAAATAGATTGAAGCAAAGACGTTGCAAGTTAAAGCCTGGAAAGTCTTCTGTAAAGGATTAAATCTCCATCGGTTAAAATTACTAACCCCCCCCCCCTTGGAAGCAGGAGAAGAGGGGGGAAATTCTAGATCATTTAAGCCTGCAGGAGAGAGAGTGAAGAAAGATAAATCACCATCATTTCGAACCTGGGAACGGGCTGCCAGTAAGATTGACGTTTTGGGAAAGTTCATTGACTGTGAATAAAACGTATGTTGACATATAGTTAAATAAGAGAAATATATTGTTTCCATTGTTTCCTTTTGCACTTAAAAAGGAGCAAAAAAAGTAACTGAAAATCGAAACTAATTTTGTCGCTAGATCTGCGTTTAAATGGATGGATACAAATAGAAATTGTTTCCCCTAGAGGGAGCTTTTGAAACTGTTGCAGGAGTGGAGCTGGGGAATTTTCCAGCTGCAGAGATTAAAGAGCGTGAGAATCAGAGTCTGACCTTGGATAAGAATGTTGACAGAAGAAGCCTTAGTGATTGCATTTTGCAAGACAAGTGCTTTGTTGGAACAGCTTCATGAGAAGACGGATGTGATGATTATTAAAATTGACAATTTGGGACAAAAAATGACTGAGTTGGGACAAAAAGGGAATACCTATACAGAAATTACTCAGGAATTGACCCAGGAATCTGTTTTGACATGGCAAGCTGTGGAGAAGACAAAGGAGAAAGTTGTTGTTGAACCTCAAGTAATTCAAGTGGAGAGAGCCTCGGCCTCACAGGCAATTTGATGAACATAAGCTGTTGCCCTTTATGATCGAATCTAGAGAAAGCCAGATTTGGTGGGATGGAGCCCTGCTTGGATTGGAGAAGTAAAGTTGGATAGATCCTCCTATGCAGGGATGCTCTGGCCTTTGGGATCTGGATTTGGGTCAGGGGGAGATTGGCGCTCTGAAATATCTTTTGGACTTTAGTTCGGACTATGGAGAATGGGCTGACCTGTCGAGAAGGAATAAAGACATTGTTAGGTTGGAGTTTCCCCGAGAGCTACTCCTCAGTGCCAAAGGAAGGAAATTAAGAACAAGATCAGCAGAAGATAAAGTGCATGTATAAATATGAAGAAGATCTGCAGAAGGGACATGGAAGAGAGTTAAGAGCCTCGGACAGAAGGTCACCAGGTTGATGGACCATATGGTATTGATAGAAAGGACTGACAGAATCCGAGACCAGGGAGAAGAGACGGTGGAAGAAGATTGAAAAAAAAGTTTTAAAAAATATTTATTTAGAGAAATGTTGCAAAATTAATGAGTGTTAGAAAAATGTTGGAATGAAATTACATGGCTTTAGTAGAAATGTTATAAGGAGTTAAGTATAAATAAGTTTTAGGGTTTTAATGGTAAGATAAGGTTAAAATAAATTAAGATAATTAAATGACAGAAAATAGTGAAAGATGGAAAGGATTTGCTGAAATAATTAATAACTAGAACACAAAAAGGGAGGTGTGAGGAGGTCGATGAAACAAGTTAATGAAAGATAAAGATATGGAAATATTTGACGTGTTTTTAACTGTTTTTGCTTTTGTTTTTGTTTTGATGTATTGTGTCTTTTGCTTTTTTATATGTTTTGTAATGTATTGATTTGTATTGTTTCTTTTTTCTCTTTCTTTTTACTTTTTTCTTTAATTCTTAAACTTTTAATAAATATTATTTAAAAAAACAAAAAACCAGAAAGCTGTCTGTGGACAAATGCCGGCTCCCTCGGCCAGTAAAGCAAGATGAGCGCCGCATCCACAGAGTTGTCCGCGACTGGACCTAATGGTCAGGGGTCCCTTTACCTTTAAAAATAAAAAATAAATAAAAAATGAGATAGCTGCTGATTTCCTTGACATCTGACGAAAACGCGTTCCACAGGGCGTGACCTACACCTTCACACCTGTCTCTCTCATCCTCCTACCCCTTGCTTTTTGGCTGAGCTGCTTCAGGCACCTTGGTTCACGGTTTCCATGTCAGCTGAGCCCTGCTGTCACCTGGGAAGGCCAAACAGATTAAGCCCCAATCCCTCCAGCCGGTGTTTAGAGAGGAACACAACAGAGCGGCTTTGAAGTGAAGGTTTGTTTAGGGAACACCATAATGTAAGAAGAAGAACTGATTGTCTGATACAGTTTGTTTTTCTCGCATAGCCTTTACCAGCCTGATGCTCATCTGCAAAATATAAGGCTGGCAAGGTCAGTCCTTGTTCATCCAGGCAGATGAAGCTTATGAAGGTAGGAAGAGCCATTAGCTGGATCAGGCCAATGAGCTACCTAGTCCTGTTCTCACAGTGGCTGACTAGATGCTTGTGGGAAACCAGCAAGCAGGATCCTTGCACAAGAGCAGGTCTCCTCTCCTGTGGTTTCCTGCATCTGGTATTCAGAAGCCTCGCTGCCTCTTGACCACGGAGGCACAGCACAGTAACTGTGGCTCGTCTCCTCCTCCTCCATGGATTTGTCCAAACTTCCATCAAGGCTCATCAAATTGGAGGCCATCATTGCCCCCTGTTGGGACACTGGTGGCGCTGTGGGTTAAACCACATAGCCTAGGACTTGCTGATCAGAAGGTCGGCGGTTCAAATCCCCACGACGGGGTGAGCTCCTGTTGCTCGGTCCCTGCTCCTGCCAACCTAGCAGTTTGAAAGCATGTCAAAGTGCAATTAGATAAATAGGTACCGCTACGGCGGGAAGGTAAACGGCGTTTTCATGCGCTGCTCTGGTTCACCAGAAGTGGCTTAGTCATGCTGGCCACATGACCCGGAAGCTGTACGCCGGCTCCCTTGGCCAATAAAGCGAGATGAGCGCCGCAACCCCAGAGTCATCCGCAACTGGACCTAATGGTCAGGGGTCCCTTTACTTTTAAGGTGCTACTGGAAGGAATTTTTAAATTTTATTTTATTTGTTTTGTTTTGCTTTGTTTTGTTTCGACTACCGCAGACCAACACAGCTACCTACCTGTAACTTTTCATGTCCAAGTACTGCTTTTACCAGCCAGAGGGTCGGGCACATGACATAACTGTCTGATGTTCTTTTTCAGTGTTTCAGATTTTTAAGAGGAATTTGGTCACCTAAGAGGCACATGTTTTTGCGGTGCTCCTGGCCAATGAGCCCTTTTTTAGGGAGACCCCACACACACACCGAAATTTGTTGTAGATCTTTGTGTATTTGGGGAAATTGAATTAATGTGTTCCTACCAGATTGAGATCTTTGTATGCTGTCCTAGTCCCATGACACCCAAGGCAGAAATCTTAACAAGCCACAGGACAAAATCAAACAACATTTTTAAAAATCAAGTGGAATAAAAATGCAAGCATCAATCTAAATTGCAGGTAATATGTGGCGCCACAAAGTCAAACAGTTTCAGCAGCCTCTTGAGAAAAGCCAATAGGCACGAAGTAAAAATAAAAGAGAATAATAAACATATTAAACGCAAGTTATTAACTTTTGTTGCTTATTGGCAAGGTTGTCTTGTAGCTTGTCTTACAACGGTGGGACCTGATCCTTGCGGAGCAAGCCATGCATGTTTACTCACCGGACCCACAGGGCTTACTCCCAAGTAAACTTACATAGGATTGCCACTGAAGTGCTACAAAAGCCCGTGCCAATTAGGAAGCACCCGCAAATTAATTAGCTAACCTTAAACTTTTCCCACCCTCCCCCCATTTCCCCACAAACCAGGTGAGCAGTGGGGGTCCAGAGAAAAGAAACCTGGAAAGTCTAAAAAGAGTCTACAAAGAGAATGGATTGCCATATCCAAGTGTTCCCTAACAGATGCCTTTCCACAGCGCCTGATGATGATCAGGAAAATTCAGTAGGTCTGGAGCAGAGATGGAGAGCACCATTGTTTTAAAAAAAACAAATCAAAACTTTGCACCTAGCTAACATGTGTGCTAATTCTCCAGCCTCTATATAAATTAAGCACACTTACCAAATTACTCTCACAATGCCTAATTTATTCTACTTTTCTTTTTTTAAAAAAATGGTCCATTTCCCCTCCTGATTTTCTTAGTGGCAGGTTAAGAGCAGCTGAAGAACAGCACAACATGCCATAGAACATGCAGCGTTAAGGGTATCATTAAAAGTTAGAACAAACAAATAACTGGATATGACAAAGATAAAAAGTTATGGATGTAGTAGAAAAGGCTGCAAAGTTAAAGTGGACATATGCAGCGGATGTGGCAAGAGATGACTTGGATCAATGGAATAAACTTGCAGGGGTGGCCAACACCCAAGGGACTGTGATCTATTCACAGAGTTAAAAACTGGCAGTGATTTTTAGAGAGGAGGAAAGGAAAGCCCACTTTTTTAAGGAGAGGCAAAGTTGCTGAGCTTCTTTGGGAGGGGGAGCCAGTGATCTACCAGTGATCTACCACAGATGTCCAGTGATCTACTGGTAGATCACGATCTACCTGTTGGATGTGCCTGGAATAAAGCAGTGCTGGCGTTGAGACCCTACAGTCGCAAAAAGCCAAGGGGATAACCACCTATGTGATGGAAGAACTAAAACCAACAGCAGGACGTACATGGTTGTAAGCCACAAACAACAGAGAATGATGGAGAGACCCTGAAGAGGAGTCTGTCCAAAGGCAGATGCGAGACACTGGAGGAGGAGGAGGAGGAGGAGGAGGAGGAGGAGGAGGAGGAGAGGGTAGGGCCAGGGTGTCATGCAGAACACAAAAGTTATGCAGAATACCTCCAGTTTTAGAGGTGTGAGCAGACCAGAGCTCAGCCTAAAAAAATTGCATAGAATTTGCAAATGTCAAGCCTCTGCAAAATTAAGGCGGCATTGGAGTCCTCACGCACTCAGCACCCCCCGCCCTCTGGAGGCTCTGAGGACATTATGCGGTGGGTGTGGGGAAAGAGAGGTGGGGAGAGCGCAGGGGGGGGAGAAGGGCAGGATACTGATCCTTCATTCTGTTGCATAGTGTTTGTGCAGGGTGTTTGTGCATAGTGTTTGCCAACCCCAGCCTCCTCCAACCCAATCTGATATCTGCAAAAGGAGTCAATAGGTGCATCCCCTGCCCCCAAAGAATTGGGTGCTATTTCCTGATGTCCCTGGAAGTGTTTTCACCATCTCTCCACAGGTGATATTGTTAATGTCATAGAGCAGGGACCATCCCTGGACTCTGTGGTCTCTCAACAACTGTTTTTGATGCCAGGGGAATGGTAACACTCCTCATCTGGAAATTTCTCAATGGGGAACTGGCAGGAGCACAGCCCCCCAAAACAGCCAGCCCTGTCAGATCATCCCTCCCACAGTGATGCACAGGGGCAGCAGGCGAGTGTTTGGGACATGCACAAGTGAACTGAAGGCTCACACAAAGATTCCCCAGAACCCCCTACGGTGCACAGAGGTTCCACAGCAGATGAGTCAAGGTAGAAAGTGGTCCCTTGAGATAGAAACAAAGCTTGTGATGGCTTCCTTATTCCAGCTCCCTTCTGGCTGCCCCGTCTGCTGACGACTGGCATTGACCCTCTTCAGACTTCCATCCAGTTCCAGCCCTGATCCTGCTAGCAGTAGCCCACCAGCTGCCTGCAGGACCAGGTTTCTTGAGAGACTACCTTATCTCTTATGCACCCAGTGGATCACTGGGGTCTGCAGGAGAGTCTCTCCTGCAAATTCCTAAGACCTCAGAAGCCCACTCTGCAGTAACCAGGAGCAGGGCTTTTAGTGTGGCTGCCCCTATCCTGTGGAACATGACAGTCACCTGCTATCTGCACTCTCTGGAAACAGTTGGATATATTTTTGTTCCAACAGGCTTTCCCAGCTGGACCAATGGGTCTTTTACCACAAATGTCTACTTGTTAGGGGTCTCATAAGACCCTAAGAAGGCGCTGCTGGATCAGGCCAGTGGCCCATTCAGCTCAGCATCCTCTTCTCACAGTGGCTAACCAGATGCTTATTATGGGGAATCTAGCAAGCAGGATTCAAGCACAGGAGCCCTCTCCCCTCTTGTAGTTTCCTGCAACTGATATTTGGAAGCACTGCTGCCTTCAACTATGGAAGCAGAACAGAGGATTAATGAGGATTAGACAAAATAATGGAGGAGAGGGCTATTGGTGGTTAGTAGCCACGAAATCATCAATAGCCCTCTCCTCCATTACTTTGTCTAATCCTCATTTACCGGTAAATCCATCCTAGTTGGTGGTCATCACCATCAACTGCAGGAGGGAGTTCCCTAGTTTAATTATGCACTATTCTACGGACTCTGGTGGCGCTGTGGGTTAAACCACAGAGCCTAGGACTTGCTGATCAGAAGGTCAGTGGTTCGAATCACCGCGACGGGGTGAGCTCCCGTTGCTCGGTCCCTGCTCCTGCCAACTAGAAGGGGTTCAAAAGCATGTCAAAGTGCAAGTAGATAAATAGGTACCGCTCCAGTGGGAAGGTAAACGGCATTTCCATGCGCTGCTCTGGTTCGCCAGAAGCGGCTTAGTCCTGCTGGCCACATGACCCAGAAGCTGCATGCCGGCTCCCTCGGCCAATAAAGCGAGATGAGCGCCGCAACCCCAGAGTCGTCCGTGACTGGACCTAACGGTCAGGAGTACCTTTACCTTTTATTCTGCCCTGAATCTTCCAGCATTCAGCTTCACTGAATGTCAACAGCTTCTAGAGTTTAGCCTTGTTTTAAAGGTATTTGTTTATGTGCAAATTGCCATGCTACTGTGGTTTGGAAGGCTATTAGTAATTAATTGTCATCATCATAATTATCCACCAGCACTGGCTTGACCATCAGGCCCTGTCGGAGAGCTGCTACCCTGATCAGGTAGCCTGTTATGAGTCTTTCCAAATGTTAGTTACCCTAACCCCAAGTTTGCTGCAGAATCTAAAGCAGGGAGGAGACGGCCACTTGATCCCTGGAATCAATAATCCCCTGTAGTTAGGCAAAGAACACTGTCTATAATAGGACCCTTAAAAAGATGAACTGTGGGGCTCAACCATAAATTTTGGTGGGCCGTGTTAACACATCAGGTTCCCAGTGGAAAGACTTAAGTGTTTGGGGAGCATTAAAAACTCGATCCATACATATCCATGTTTTAAAACAGAGAGTAACTTTATTACAGAAGATAACTTTCCCATGTAAATTTATGGGGCTCTTTCTCCCAACCAAACTTCAGCCTCTTATTCAATTTATCCTTGTTTTATTGCCTGCAGGTAAATCCCAGCTAGTGGCATTTACTAGAGTAATTCTGCTTAAGTGCAGCTATGAAAAACAGCCCAGTTTGTTTTGTGTCCAGCACCTGATCAAAAGGCATTTTTTTGCGTGGGGTGGGGGGCAGAAAGGATGATGGAAGAAACTCTCCTCTACCCTTAAATATTGTGTGTTTGTGCTTTCTCTGTCAGGGATTGGTCAGCTGTGACTCCTGCATTGCAGGGTATTGGACTAAACCAGGGGTCAGCAAAATTTTTTAGCCATGGGCCAGTCCATAGCTGTCAACGTTTCCCTTTTTTAAAGGGAAATTCCCTTATTCCAAATAGGATTCCTCACAAGAAAAGGGAAAAGTTGACAGCTGTCCCTCAGACCTTGTGGTGTGCTGGAGAAGCAGTACCAGGGGGAGCTGGAAGAAGAGGCGAGGGGGGCAAGTAGTCCTCCTCCCCAGCCCCAGCCCCAGCCCCAGCCCCAGCCCCAGCCGCTGCGCTTACTTCCCAGGGGCCACTGCCACCGCCACCACCATCTTCTCGTGGGTAGGCAGAGCGAGCTTGTCTGCTCCACTCCCTGGCCCACAGGAGCACCAGGGCGGCGGAGGCAGAGGGAAGACGAGCAGCGCGAAAGGGCTGGCTCCGGAGAGGGGCTGCTCAGAATGGTGCTCAGCCAGCTTAGCACAGCCTCCTTCCTCCTCTAGGCAGGGCAGGGAGAAGCCAGGAGGAGGGAGGGAGGAGGCACTGCCACGGTGTGTGGGAGGGAGAGGAGAGGGGAAAATGGAATGGCGCAGGGGGAGGAATGGTACGGCCCGAACAAACGGAATCCCCACGCCGAACCATGGACAGTCTGTGGGCCAGATCCTGAAGGCTATTGGGCCTGATCCAGACCGCGGCCCTTAATTTGCCAACCCCTGGACTAGACAACCCTTAGGGGCCCTTCCAATTCTACAAGTTTCTGTGCTGTTTCCCCCATAGGATCATAGGAAGCTGCCTTATACCAAGTCTGATCATTGTTCCCTCTAGGTCAGTACTACCCACACTGACTGGCAGTGTCTCTCTGGGGTTCGAGGCAGGAGGCATTCCCAGATGCCTTTGAACCTGGGACCTTCTGCACACAAAGCAGATGCTCTAACACTGAGCTATATGCCCCCTTCTCTTTCACCCTCAGGCCTCAGCTGAAGGCCATCTGAAGTGAATATTCCTTTTGAAATCAGTGGTGCCATCAAGGGAGGACTTTGGGTGCACGAGTCCAGGGCCTGACTCAGCAGAGATATGTCAACAACGTCTAGGCAACACAATGACCATATACATACGTAATAGACAAACTTTATAGAATTCCTTCAAACCATAAAAAGTACAAAATGAAATCTTTAAATGAAGTGAGGTATCAAACTTTGTATGATGAAAGACAAGCTGTGAAGCTTTGTGTATTCAACAAATATGATGTCCAACACTGAACAGTGATTCCGGATATTGACTACTGTTTCGCAGATCTTCGTCAGTGTGGTGGGAGGATATAGAATGCTTCATAAACGGAAAATAAAATTTTACAGACAAAGACCAGTGTTGGACATCCTATTTGTTGAATACACAAAGCTTCACAGCTTGTCTTTCATCGTACAAAGTTTGGTACCTCACCATTCAAAGATTTTCAGAGACTTTGAGACTAAAGATTTCATTTTGAACTTTTTATGGTTTGAAGGAGTTCTATAAAGTTTGTCTATTGCGTATGTATATGGTCATTGTGTTGCCTAAACATTGCTGACGTTCTCTTTGCAACACAGAGGTTTGTTTGGCTACTCAGCAGAGATACAGCGTGGCTTTCTTGCCACATCATTAATTAAGGAAAGCAATCCACATAGATAGTCCCACCAGCATGCCCAGTAAGTCCATTAAGCCCAGAGACATGGAATCATAGAACTGTAGAGTTGTAAGGGACTACCAAAGGTCCTCTAGTCCAACCCCTTGAATCTCAGCTCAAGAGTACCTGACAGATAGCCGTCCAACCTCTGCTTAAAAACCTCCAAGGGACAAGAATCCACCACCATCCAAAATCACCTACCAGTATCACTATTAATTAGACAGTTTTAGCCCACTTTTATTGAAACAAAACAAAACACAGCCCACCTGCAATTCGCGCCAAAAGCAGAAAATATTCTTCCACCACCAGCAGTAACTCAGAGGGACAAAAATATCCAGACAAGAAGCAATTGGCAATGTGGGGGTTGTTATTTAAGAAAATAAAGTAAAAATTCCTGGATTGTACTGCTTGAAGCTACTGGTGGGGAGACGCGGACAGACAGAGGACGATTTCATTCACCCGCATTTTCAAAAGTAAACTGGAGCAATAAGTGGATCACAATGTAATTATCTGCCAGCTTCCTTGCTTCAAATTATGCAGTACGCATTGGCTCAGGAACATACAAAAATGCACTTAAGAGGAATATTCTTTTTTTGGGGGGGGGGGAACGACCTATTTATACATGTATAAATTATACATTTAAAGGCAAGCCAGGCACAAAAAAACAGAGCTCCATGTGTTGCACTGAGCACAAGTGACATACCTACCACCACAAGGTCAGATGTCAGCCAACATCAACAGACCATCAAGTGTAAGAAGCAAGGCTGTGAGGAACACATAAAAGTTTTCTTTTTTCTTTTACAATATTTATTGAATTTTCCATTATATATTATTTCAGTACTTTTATATTTTTCGTCTTGTTATTTGCTCAAAAGAGCTGTCAACTTCCCTCCCACCCACCTCATGGTTACCTTAATTATTTCTATTTCACCGTATTTCTATTTTTTCCTGTTTACATTATATCCATCTCAATTAACAAATCTTAAATAAATATGTAAAAAAGTACATAACCTCAACATTACAAGTTTCTTAAGTCAGCCCTACTAGTGTTGTTAAATGTTTACAATTATCCTTCAAATATTGTATATATTTACCCCAGTCTTTTTGGAACGTTTGATCCCACTGGTTTTGGATTTTCCTGGTCAACTTTTCCAACCCTGCATATTCAATCATCTTCATTTGCCACTTTTGAATCATTGGCATCTCCTGTTGCTTCCATTTTTGAGCTAATAAAGTCCTTGCTGTCATTGTTGCATACCTGAAAAGTCTTTGGTCTATCTTTAGAATTTCCTCACCTATTATCACCAATAAAAATGCTTCTGGTTTTTTTTAACAAATGTACTTTTGTACATTTTCTTTAACTCATTATATATCATGTCCCAGTAAGTTTTTACCTTATTGCATGTCCACCACATGTGATAAAAATTCCCTTCCTTTTCTTTACATTTCCAACATGACATCATTTTGCGTCTCCGCACATCCGCAAGCACCGAAACCCGGAAGTAACCCGTTCCAACCCGTTCTGAACCGTACTTCCGGGTTCAGCGCAGTCTGCAACCTGAAAATGCGCAACCCACAACGTTCATAACCCGAGGTATGATTGTACTTTAAAAAGTCATGCCTTCCCCCAAGGAATTCTGGGAGCCCACAGAGAACTATAGTTCTTAGAGAGGTTCAACAACTGATCCCTCTTCCCAGGGAAATTGCAGGTGTGGTAAAGGGGTCTCTTAACAACTCTGAGCACCCCTAACAAACGACAGCTTCCAGAATTAATTGGAGGAAGCCACGACTGTTTAAAGTGGTATTGCGGTGCTTCAGATGGATGCTATGAATGTGGCCCAACACGGACCAGTAGTCTGGCTTCCAATGTTTCCTCTGCCACAATATCTATTGCAACGAGAGGCAAAGGTTTTGTATGAGGGTTTTTCTACAAATTCTAATCTCACTATTTAATTTCTCCTCATCCATACAATCTCCCCCTACCCCCAACAGCATAACACCCCCCCATAGAAGAACTAGCCAAAGCCACATTTTAACATTCTTCACAGCTGTCTCTTTTTGGAACATGTGTGAAACTATATTGCAAAAACCGACCTGATATTGCACCGCTGTTGAGCTATGTGCTACATCTGTGTTCACCTGACGTTGCATTTTTAAACCTCATACTGATCTGGAGTTCACTAGAGTAAGAGGTGGCGGGGCAGGTGGCAGGTGGGAAGGAATGGGTGGAGAGAGAGAGTTCACTTATCTGTGCAGGATTAGGTCCAAAGCACCGAGGAATATTTCTCTTTATGCCTACAGAAAGGCTCTGTAATCTTTGCCTGAGTCATCGCTAAGATATTATGTCAGACGTGAGTCTCTCTCAATGGGGGTTTGTACAAGTTTCCTGGGAGATCCACAGCTCACAAATGCTCAGGCCCCCACTGCTAGTAAGGAGTAGCTGATGAGGAAGTCTCCCCTGCTGATAGCAATTTGAAAGCATTTTATTGAGAAGTTGGAAAGACTCAGACTGAGCATCCATTTAAACACACTACAATTCATGTATTGTGCAATAAGTATCATAGCCCCTGCACCTGATGTTTATGTAGTCTGTGGAATTCTAGGTTCAACTCTGTTCGGTGGGCCCATCTGAAAAAGCCAGGATGTTGCAGAACTGGAAAATGTGCAGAACCTGGGAAATTTAGTTCATTCCGGGTGCTTGGTATTGTGCCTCTGCAAGAGGTACCCCAACAACTCTCAGCTCCCAACAAACCACAATTCCAAGGCTTCTTCAGGAACAACGGTTTAAAATGGAATAAGAGTGTTTTAAACATATCATGTGGATGCAACCTTAGAGTGATCAAGGGGATGGAATAATTTACTGGTGCAGGCCTATGGTCCAAATCTGCATAAAAACAGCATATGCTAATTTATACGTCTATAAATAGATGCAAATTTAGGCTGAATTTCGGAAGAGTGTTGTTGTTGTTTAGTCGTTTAGTCGTGTCCGACTCTTCGTGACCCCCTGGATCAGAGCACACCAGGCACTCCTGTCTTCCACTGCCTCCCGCAGTTTGGTCAAACTCATGCTGCTAGCTTCGAGAACACTGTCCCACCATCTCGTCCTCTGTCGTCCCCTTCTCCTTGTGCCCTCCATCTGTCCCAACATCAGGGTCTTTTCCAGGGAGTCTTCTCTTCTCATGAGAAGACCAAGTAGGCTTGCCATATGGCAGGAAAATTCCTAACATGTTCTGGTTTTCAGGTGTAAAAATGTCGCCGGGGATTAATTTTGCCAAAACTGCTCAAAAAGCTTATAATCACTGGGGGGGGGAGGTCCCCCCCCCAAAGCTCTGTATTGCAGGTTTGTTTCCCCCCCCAAAAAAAAAGCTCAACAATTCTGGTTTTTGAAATATGGCAATCCTACAAAAGAGGAAGAAGAAGAAGAAGAAGAAGAGTTTGGATTTGATATCCCGCCTTTCACTCCCCTTCAGGAGTCTCAAAGCGGCTAACATTCTCCTTTCCCTTCCTCCCCCACAACAAACACTCTGTGAGGTGAGTGGGGCTGAGAGACTTCACAGAAGTGTGACTGGCCCAAGGTCACCCAGCAGCTGCATGTGGAGGAGCGGAGACAAGAACCCGGTTTCCCAGATTACGTGACTACCGCTCTTAACCACTACACCACACTGGCTCTCAAAAAAAACAACAAAAAACCCCAACCCGAGCACTTGCTGTCCAAGGCTGGCTCTGAGTCATGAGGCGCCAACAGGATTTTCTGGGTCTGATGCACTGTATATGGTGCGCAAACCACAGAGCCTAGGGCTTGCCGATCGAAAGGTCGGTGGTTCGAATCCCCACGACAGGCTGAGCTCCCATTGCTTGGTCCCTGCTCCTGCCCACCTAGCAGTTCGAAAGCACGTCAAAGTGCAAGTAGATAAATAGGCACCACTCTGGCAGGAAGGTAAACGGCAGGAAGGTAAACGGTGTTTCCGTGCGCTGCTCTGGTTCACAAGAAGCAGCTTAGTCCTGCTGGCCACATGGCCCGGAAGTTGTACGCCGGATTCCTTGGCCAGTAAAGCGAGATGAGCACGCAACCCCACAGTCATCTGCGACTGGACCTAACGGTCAGAGGTACCTTTACCTTTAAAACAAAAAAAGTATGATTGCAAATTATTCTGGACTTTATTGTTTTATCTTTTGGTAAACCACTTTGAGAGGGTTTATACAATCAGGCATTGTGTATGTTTTATGAAATAAATATTTCATTAGATTTACACACCATAAAATTTCATAAAAATTTATACACTGCCTGATAGCACCAATAAT